>NC_084484.1:175630300-176302243 GCF_030035675.1 Rhineura floridana
TTTTTTCTTTAGTCTATCTAGCCATGGGATCCTACCCATCATTTCCCTGAGCTTGCTAAAATCGGCTTTCCTGAAATCCAGGGTCCATATTTGACTATATTCTTCTTTGGCTTTCCCCAGAATCACAAATTCCAGCATTACGTGGTCACTTTCCCCCAAGGTACCGACTGCTTTAATTCCCGTGACCAATTCGTCCCTGTTAGTTAAGATCAGGTCCAGGATTGCCGATCCCCTTGTTCCTTCTTCTACTTTTTGAAAGAGGAAATTATCAGCAAGGCCCATCAGGAATTTGTTGGAGGTTTTGTGCTTCGCAGAGTTTGTCTCCCAGCAGATATCTGGGTAGTTGAAGTCCCCCATCACTACTACTTCTTGCCTCCTTGAGATTTCAGAGATTTGTTTGAGAAAGGCCTCATCTACCACCTCTTCTTGGCCAGGGGGTCTGTAGTAGACACTTACTACCATGTCGGTTTTATTTGTTTCTCCATTTATTTTTACCCAAATGGTCTCTACCGGACCCCTTTGTTCGCTCTCTTGGATTTCCATAGAGGTGTATTTGTCTTTGACGTATAACGCTACTCCCCCTCCTTTTCTGTTGCTTCTGTTCTTTCTGTAGAGTTTATATCCTTGAATGGCTATATTCCAATCATGGGAGTCATCCCACCAAGTCTCTGTTATCCCTATGAAGTCATATTTGCCTTGATGCACTAAGACTTCAAGCTCCTCAGTGAAGGCATCTATTTAATGTCAATAGGCAGGGAGTTCCAAAGCGTAGCTGCTGCCACACTAAAGGACTGATTTCTTACAAGAGCAGAACAAGTACTATGTGGCACCCGTAACATGGAAAGCACACCTCGAACTTGGCCTGGTAGCAAATTGGCAACCAGGGCAGATTTCAGAGCAGAGGTATTATGTGCTGACATGGTCTCACTCATGTCAGCAATCGTGCCACAACATTCTGCACTAACTGCAACCCCCAGGTCAGATTGTGCTGCATGGGGATTTCTGTGACCTTGACTGACTGGCTGCCAGTATTTTTTTTAGTTTTGGTTAGGAATCCTGACTGGTTGTGGGATGCTGAGTTTTCTGCCTTATAGGAATCTTGTTGTGATTGGTATGGTAATGCATTTAAGAAATCATCAGTGCCTTTTGTTTTTGTTTTTCTATTTGCATTTCATTTACCTTTAACCTCATTCCCTTATATCCATAGAATCACAACAGTGATTCTGTGTGGTCAGCTCAACCCCCTTAAACCCACTGATGATAAACCATGTTTGTTACCTGATGGATTGGTTTTTGCCCATGAGTGGTAAAAGAGGATTCTCACCAAGCACCCTGTCCAGACGGTGACTGGTTTGGAATGTCTCCACCTTGTGTTGGGCCAGGGAGACAGACTAGGAATACCGTTGGTGTACCGTCCACCTTGCTGCCCAACAGCTTCCTTAGCTGAGCTGACAGAGATAGTCTCGGAGGTCCTTTTGAGGTCCCCTAGACTTTTGGTACTGGGGGATTTCAACGTCCATGCCGAGGCTGTCTTATCTGGCACAGCTCAGGACTTCATTGCCTCCATGACAACAATGGGGCTGTCTCAATTTTCTACTGGCCCAACACATGTGTCGGGACATACTCTCGATTTGATCTTCGCCACTGGACATGGAGATGGTGATCTGATGGTGGGGTGTTTTTCATCTACCCCATTGTCATGGACAGATCACCGCTTGCTGAGATTTAGACTTACAGCGGCTCTTTCCCTCTGCAAAGGTGGAGGATCTATTAAGTTGATCCGCTCCCGGAGCAGGATGGATCCTGTAGGTTTTCAGAGGGCTCTGGGAGATTTTCCGGCTGATAGGACTGGTGCTCCTGTCGAGGCCCTGGTCACACTGTGGAATACAGAAATGACCCGGGCTATTGACACGATCGCTCCCATGCGCCCCCTTCGCTGTAGAGCTCATACAGCTCTGTGGTATACCCCGGAGCTGAGAGCGATGAAACATGAGAGGAGGAGGCTGGAGTGCAGATGGAGGAAAACTCCCAGTGGATACAATCATGCCTTGGTAAGTGCCACCAATAAGTTGTATACAAAAGCGGTAAGGACAGCAAAGAAGCTCTATTTTGCTGCCTCTATTAGATCATCTTTAAGCCGCCCAGCGGAGCTTTTTAAAGTCGTGCGAGGGCTCTTACACTCTGGCCCCCACGATACTATGGAAACATCTGAGACCCGCTGTAATGAAATTGCTGGACACTTTCAAGATAAGATTGCATGTATCCGCAGGGACCTTGACTCTGATGTTGTGACAGATGAATCCATTGAAGTGTCCGGAGCACAGCCTTGTCTTTCTTTATTGGATGAGTTTCAGTTGGTGCAGCTCGAGGAAGTGGACAAGGTGCTTGGAATGGTTTGGGCGACCACGTCTGTTCTGGATCCTTGCCCATCTTGGCTAGTGAAAGCTGGCAGGGCTGGAACCACCGGTTGGGCCAAGGAGGTGGTTAATGCCTCCTTGAGGGAGGGAGTGGTCCCTGGTAGCCTCAAGGAGGCAGTAGTGAGACCTCTTTTAAAGAAACCCTCCTTGGACCCAGATAATTTAAACAACTATAGACCGGTGGCGAATGTCCCTTTTCTGGGCAAGGTTTTGGAGCGGGTGGTTGCCAGCCAACTCCAGGCGCTCTTGGATGAAACCGATTATCTAGATCCGTTTCAATCCGGTTTCAGGCCCGGTTTTGGCACTGAAACAGCCTTGGTCGCCCTGTATGATGACCTGTGTCAGGAGAGTGACAGGGGGAGTGTGACTCTGTTGATTCTCCCCCCTCAGGGTGTCACCCAGGTGTGGTCTGCACCCTCTGCACCCCAGTTGTGACACCCCTGGCTCCAAGCAACTGTGGTTGATGCTTAATGTATCATGCTTAATGACATCACCCGGGCTTGCTTCTGTGGCATCACTCAAGCCTGCCCCTATGACATCACTAGTGCCTGCCCCTGAAATCTCAGGGTTTGAGATGCTTCTGACCTGGCAACCCCTAGCCCCCACCCATTAACCACCAAGTTCTCCATTCAAATCTCTCTACCATGAATTCATTGGGTGGCTTGGTGTCAGAAGGCAGAGCTGGGGTCCCAATCCCGGGGAGCTGGATCCCGGAGAGTTGGGAGAAGAGTATTCGGATGGATGGCAGAGGGAAGGGGGAGGAACTTCCCCCCTTTGGAGCGAAGATGAAACAGAGGAACTGCCAGTGATAAGGTCGCTTAGCAACGGGGAGCCTGAGCCCTCCCTGGACATTCTCACGCCTCCCCCTCTTTCAGGCTCAGAGCAAGAGGGGGAAGAGGGAGGGCTGCTCACAGCTGAAAAGCGGGGAGGCAGTTTACCATCAGCCCCTCCCCTATCCCCCATCCTGGAATCGGAAACTTCAGAAAAGGAGGGGGTGATGCTTCTCCCCTCACCGCGCACACGCAGACAGCTGAAAAGACAGGTGAGAAGGGGGGGAAGGCGGGCAGTACCTGAGGGGCAGTTAAGGAGGAGCGAAAGATTGCGCGCCCGTTTGGCCCCTTCTTAAAGAACAGGCGGGAAGAAGTCCCTTGCTCTGTCAACTTTCTCCCAATGCCGCAGGACCTGTATCCCTGTATTGCTTCATGAGAAAACGCAGTCTTTGTTTGGACATTACCCTAATAAAACACGAATTAACTACAGCCGTTGGTCTGGTTCCTGAGTCACATCCTGGGCCTGACACTTGGGTGGGTCAAATTTCCCTGACTGTTTTTATGGGGCTATTTGGCTCCCACCCTGACAAAAATACCTTCTTAATTCCTTTTGGGGGGGTGAAGATAGGAGAAATTTCCCTGAAATTTTTGGGGTCCCATTTGACTACACTTACACCTTTTATCACTCACAGCAGAACAAGGCGAAGTTGCATTTCTTGAGGGCTGGGCTAAAATTAAAGCAATGTTATGAGCTTGGTATGATCTCTCCCCCCCTACTTTCTTATTCTGTTCCTGAGAATAGGAACAGGTCCTGCTCCAGCAGTGCCCCAGGTGGGGCACTGGCTGAGGGCCCAGGAATGCAGAGGGGGCCCTCATTGGCCCCAGCAGAATAGGATCTGCTGCTTGTTGTCAATCTTATCCTATTCCAATACACAGGAAGCCCCCCCCCACTAGCTTCTCTTTTTATCTGATTCACAAGAGTGGAGGGGAAATTGATGGGTTAATACCATGGAGTTGAACAGCTGAGCCCAGAGGGTCTCCTCAACTTGGCAACTGTCTCATTGAGTGCTGATGTTGGGATGGTCTAGGCTAGATGCCTCCTAATTTCTGTAGTATTAACCCCTTAAAGAGAGCCAGTGTTAAGGTGTTGGACTACGACCTGGGAGACCAGAGTTCGAATCCCCACACAGCCTTGAAGCTCACTGGGTGACCTTGGGCCAGTCACTACCTCTCAGCCTCAGAGGAAGGCAATGGTAAACCACCTCTGAATACCGTTTACCATGAAAACCCTCTTCATAGGGTTGCCATAAGTCAGGAATGACTTGAAGGAAGTCCATTTCCATTTTTCAACCCCTTAAATGCCCTCCAGCAGAAGGGCAGAAGCCAGGCTGGATCATGAAGGAGCAAAGGAGAAAGGGGAGGCTTCCTTGCATGGCGTGCTGTGCTGCAGGGCAAGCAGCAGGGACTCCAGAGCCATGGCAGAAATGCCCCCAATGAAGTTACAGACATTCCACCTTTCTCTGTCCTGTGTAGGGTTGCCAGGTTCATGGCCTGAGACTGATCCTGTATCTTTAGGAGAAGAGAAAGTCAGCCAAGCGCAGGTGTTCTTGCAACACTGTAATGGGAAAAACCACAAGGTGGAATTCTCCCTTCCCCCTGCACAACTTTTAAAGATACAAAAGACCTCTTGGTTGCCAGGCCCAGCCTCCCCAGCTGGCGGTTGAGGACAAGGAAGGGGCTGGCTTGTGCAGCTGTGGCAAGCTGAGCAGGCCCTAGCCAGCTGGGGAGGACTAGCCTCAGAGGGAGGCAATGGGAAACCCCCTCTGAATACCGCTTACCATGAAAACCCTCTTCATACGACTTGAAGGCAGTCCATTTCCATTTCACCTAATAAATAGTTGATGATTCCTGTGGCTTTTCTTCCTTATTGTGATCACAGCCAGGCTGGCTGGGGCTGATGGGAGTTGTAGTCCAAAACATCTGGAGGGTGGCAGATTGGAGAAGGATGATATAGGAATGTTGATGTTCTGTTTTATGTGGTTAGTCCATATGTCTGTTTTCCCTGAAGCCTGAAAGTACTAAGTAAAACCTTTATGGAATGTAAACTAAGTAAAACCTTTATGGAAGTGTCCAGTAAATATACTGAATTGCACAGAAGTGAATCTAGCATTATTGAATCCTGATAAACCAATTAGATAGTACTTCTTTTCTGTGACAGTGAAAGTCTCATACGCTTTTAAGGGGGTCAGACCTCACATAAAAACTACTATATATAACTCCCAAGTGAGCACTGATTGGAAATGAGAAAATGAGATTAGGGAAGCAAGCGTGTTGCAAGGTATGTTTTACGTGAAGTTATATACATAACATATATTGATGTTAAACACAATAATGGCTATTGAAATTACAGGTATGTGGTTGGATTCAGACTTAGTCATGTTTAGAACAGGCAAATTGAAATCAATGGGACTTCCATGACTTCCTTCCCATTGATTTCAATGGATCTACCCTAAGTATGATTGAGTCTGGATCCAATCCACTGTGATTTGGCTTAGAGTGGGAACCGTGAGTTGGGAAGGTCTCCATTCACATCTCACTACCCTGAACTCATTAGGTGGCTTTGGCAAAATGTCATTCTCTCTTCATTTTCAACATGGTCAGGCCTACCCTACAGAGTTGTTGCATGGACTGATGAAATCTTTTGCACTTAAAATATACATTACACAAATAATAGTAACGAATAGCTGTTATTCCATAATATCAAACTGTTTCCTTTAATTGGGCGGCCCCAGATTTCAATTTTAAATCTTCCTGATTTAAGCCCGGGAGAGTTAAGCATACGCTTATTCTCTCCCATTGAAATGAATGAGACTTGCAAATGTTTAATTTTGGAGGTGGGAACTTTCAAAAACTTACTTTGCTTTGCTAAAAAAAATACCCCCCCTCTCTCACACACACACGGACCACTTGAAAATGGTTGAGGGTCTTAGTTGACCACTTATTAATTTTTCTGCCTGTTGTAGCAATTGGTATGTACTGTGGTAGATGCTGTATGATTTTTAACTGTATTTTTACAGACATTCCATGGACCACAGTTTGGGAACCCCTGACCTAGGTGAGGACTGAAATCCCTTGGGGATGGGGGTGTAATAAGTCAAACCCTCCAGCAGTACCTCGCTAATCTTACGCCTGTTTTCTCACCATCTGTGTGGACTGGCAGCGTGTATTGCATTTGCACCCAATGTAAAGATTACTACTGAGCCCACATTCTCTGTATCATGTCCCTTGAGGCAAAGGAGAAATGGCCACAGTGGGAATGTAAGCATTAGCTTGCTCACTCCCAGTTTGTAAGATCATGGGAAGGGCCATTGCTCAGTGGTTAGATACAGATGATCCTTGGTTGAGTCTCTGGCATCTCCAAGTAGGGTGGAAAAGAATCCTGTCGGAAACCCTGGCAAGCCGCTGCCAGTCTGTGTAGGTGATACTGAGCTAGAAAAACTAGTGATCTGACTCAGTGCAAGACAGCTTCCTATGTTCCACCAGCTGGAACCTGCTATCCTCCCCTGTCGCTTTTTAATAGTACCTTTAGCTGTGTCCACATTAGGAATGGGGTTCGCTGCCTAGTTCCGATCCTCGTATATTCCGACAGACCGTCGTTCCATCCCGATCTGCCCTTTTTTTGTTCATGCTTGCTTTGGCACTTGCCGATTCCATCCGCTGGGGTTTTGTTTGGTTGTGGGGGGGAAATTGCATACTTTTTAACAACAGCTGGTATAGTGCAGTGGGGAGGACAGCCTGGCTGGGAGTCCAGGGTCTGTGAGTTCAAATCCCCGCTTGTGTCTCCTGGGTGTCAAGGGCCAGCTAAAGATCACCCCACAGTGAGTGGCTCAGGGGTGACGTGCCCTGCCACCTGTGCAGCCGTGGGCAAGCTGCAGAGTCCCAAGGAGCCCAGTTGCCCCCCAGCTGGCAGTTGCGTACAAGGAAGGGGCTGGCTTGTGCAGCTGTGGCAACCTGAGCAGGCCCTAGTCAGCTGGGGAGGACTAGCCTCAGAGGGAGGCAATGGTAAACCCCCTCTGAATACCACTTACCATGAAAACCCTATTCAGAGGGTCGCCATAAGTCGGGATCAGCTTGAAGGCAGTCCATTTCCATTTTAACATCAGCGCCTATGTAAATGATCACAGCGTTCCATGTGGTTTATTTTTTCCTATTTATCACACCTACACACTATTACGAATGCATCAACTTAGATGAAATTACAAAGATTATTATGTAAAATTGGGAGGGGGATCTGTGCTGATTGCAGCCGTGGCCTACTGCAAGAAATCAGTGCTGGTCGGAAAAGATAGCGGACTGTTGGATTCAGTCAGAATCTGGTACTAAGTCCAATTTTATAATAATAATAATAATAATAATATTTTATTTATTAGTCGCCCATCTGTCCGACTTAACAGACACTCTGGGTGACATACACAATATAAAATACAATATCAACATATTCATAACAATCACAGTATTAATATCATATCATCTAAAAAACCATCCTACACTGATATAGTATAAAACCTAACCCACCCCAGAGATCCCATAGGCCTGCCTGAAAAGCCAGGTTTTTAAGGCGCGGCGAAAGGTCATCAGGCGAAAGGTCAATTTTGCACATATTCACCCCCCCATCCCTAGTCCACATCAAAGGGATGTCTTGGAACTTCCAGGGGTCTTAGTTGCCTTTCTCTCTACAAGCTCTAATATAGTTTCTAACTCCCAGATCGGTAGCCCCTATTGGGTACCCCATACCCAGGACTAGATCTCATGTTATTTCAAATACTATTTTAGATCATCAGTGCATGCACACACCCATTTCCCCCCCGGATTGCTCTCTCTAGAAACTTCCTTCTCTTCTGTCTTCCCCCACTCAGTTTTCCTGCATTAATAACAGTGCAAAAGAAACCGGACTATATGTAGTGAAGCAAAGAAAAGTCTTACAGAGCGATGTTTGTTATCTGAAAGCCTAGATCAGACTTTCCATGTACCACGATAATCTAAAATAAACACAGTGGACCAGGGAGAATTGGGGGAGGGGGATTGGGTTGGGAAGGGCCACCCAGAAAAGAGACAAAGATTAGATTACCATAAAACAAGAAAGCAAGGTAAACTCGGAATATTTGTGTACTGCCCTAATATTAACAAAGACCATTGTGTGACTCTTTCAAAGTATGCAAAAATAAAAGGTGATTGTAGGAATGTTTTAACCATTTTTCTTTGGAATTTTAACATTCTGTCCTGTGATTTTCAAACCGAGACAGGTGAAAAGAGCAAGCATTAGACATCTCAGTAGGATGAAATTAGAATGGCATGTTGCTGCATACATTTATGTGCCTTTCCTTGCTATGATTTATTTGCTTTTCGAGGCTGGTTGGATGGAAGTTGTGATTCCAAACAAAATTCTAAGTCTTAGTGTAATGGAGGTTCTTTTTTTCCCCTTAAGAGACTGGTTCATTCCTGTTGGATAACATATTCCGGTTGGATAACATTCCTGGGCTCCTGCTGGGAGGAAGGGCGGGATATAAATAATAAATAAATAAAATTCTAAGCTAGATCTTTGGGTTGTTGGCTTGGATCCCAAGCACTACTTGGTGAGATCTGTGCCCATAAATGATTTGTGAGCCTCATCTTTCTGAAAGTAGCTTCTCCTCAATGCCATACAAGACCCTCCACATCCCTCCTACCAACAATCCTGGGAATTGCAGGATCTACAGTTCCCAGGATTCTTGGGGTAGGGGTTGCTTTAAATGTATGTTGCTCATGAAAGGCAAGTAACCTGAGACAGAGACATACCTGTAAGCTAATTCATTTCTGGTCAGAATTCAAGGTTTTACAAATGGCATATAAACCCCTGAACAACCAGGGACCTAGATACCCAGGGAAGCATCTCTTCCTGTATGTGGCTGCCCATGAGTTGAGATCATCAGGGTGGCCCTCCTTAATGTTCCAGTGCTGAGAACTGCACATTGGCAGTGTCACACAAGCAGCCCTTTGTCTGTGGTGGCACCCTGACTCTGGCACTCTCTTCCTCTTGAAATTCCAGGTGAACACCTGATCATTTGTTCAGGACTTCGGGCAACATTGCTCCTGTTGTGACATTTCTGTTCCATGATTTGACTGCATTTCTGTAATATGTGTTTTTAAACTGAGTATTGCTCTTTCATGAACGTGAGTGTAAACCGCTTGGTGGCTTTGGATATAACTCAGTAATGAAATAAGACTAAATTCATGATGAATAAATATGTGAGAACTGAGACACTGCTGAGACCTCTGTTGGGGTGGGGAAGCTTTTTCACCCAAGGGCCACATTCCCTTGAGGGGGGGGGTTGCATAGCTATGGTGGGAATGGCCAGAGGGAAAAAGTGGGTGGCGCGTCAGATGTGACTCTTTGTACAGTAGACTACATTCCAGCCACATAAAAGCTGCCACAGAATCTCTGCATCCTCCAGTCGGGCAACTGGGAGGCATTATACTAGGCCAAGAACACATCCCAGCCAGGCAAAAGCACTAGAGGAGTTCACAGAGTGGGACTGGCAAAGGAAGAGGGAGGAGGGATCACTTAGAGAAAGTCCTCAGGGCCAGATAAAGAGGCCTGGAGGGCTGCAGTTGGCCTCTGGGCCTGAGGTTCCCTGTCCATGTCCTATATATTTATTAACAGGAGGAGGAGGAGGAAGATGATTTATTTAAATACATATCCCACCCTTCTTCTAGAAGGAGCTGAGGGTGGCATATCAACACAACATTTTAACCACCACCACAAAAAACAATCTAGAAACAAAGATTAAAACATCCCAAAACCAGTTACAGGTAGAAACAGTCTTCCGTCCAGTGACCTCTGGGATGAACAGCCATCAAATGGCTGAGTAAATAGGAATGTTTTTAAATTCCTCTTGAAAGTTAGTAATGAGGGAGACAGATGCACCTCAGCAGGGAAGACATTCCACAAAGCTCTGAAAAAGCCCTGTCATGGCTCAACACCAATGACCCATGGACACCCACTGGTGCTGGCACTACCAACAAGGCCTTGGCTACTGATCATACGATCCAAGATGGTTGATACTGGGGAAGGCATTCTTTTAGGTACTTGGGTCCCAAGCCATTTAGGGCTTTATATGCTAGTACCCGCACCTTGAACTGGACCCGGTAGTTCATTGGTAGCTAGTGCAGTACTTTCAAGACCGGTCACATATGTTCCCATTGGGCTGCTCTGCTTACCTGTCTAGCAGACAAATTCTGCATTAGCTGCAGCCTCTGAACCATCTTCAAGGGCAGTCCCACATACACTGCACTACAGTAGTCTAGATGGAAATAGAAAGTGGGGAAATCCTACATAGCAGGAAATGGGGATGTTTAATGCACAGTGCAGGCAGGATGAGTTGGTGAGCCATTTCCCAGAGCCACTTATTTCCAGCTGATTTTCTCCTGGTAGACCTCCAAGACTGAAAGTAACCTCCACCAAGGTTAAAAAAAAAATATCTGGGAAAAAGCAGCAGGGAGGAATGTCTCATGAACTGGTGCCTTTCTTGGAAGCTCCCTATTGATACAATGTTGACGTTCAAAAGCATAGTTATTTTCAGAGAAATTTGTCAAGTGTGCTAATCATGCGAGTCTCACTAGGCTGTGCAAATGCTCAATTAGCAAGGGTACCTCTCTATGGGGGAACGATTCCACATTTTCGTCTCCTCTAGGAAGAAGCTGAGAAGTGAGATCTCTAAGGGCGACCAGCTAAGCAAATGCAGATCCTAGCTGTCATTAGTTTCATGCTTCCTTGCAATGCTAAAGTAAGCATTTCCACACATATCTGCTCAGTGCAGGCCATCATCCTTAAACTGCTTATCCCCTGACTTTGAGTTGGATGGATAATAGAGTAAATGGTTTGAGAGCTGATGACTTTTTACTCTTTGCAAACCATTAGAAAAGAAATATAGAGATGTTTCATTTCCTTAGGCCACTTCTGCTGCATGCATTTAAAGCAGTATCATACCACTTGAACAGTCATGGCTTCCCCCAACCAATCCCTCTGGGAATTGTAGCTCTGTGAGGGGAATAGGGGTCTCCTAACAACTCTCAGAGCCTTTAACAAAACAACAGTTCTCAGGATACTTTGGGGGGGAGCCATGACTGTTAAAGTGGCATAACAGTGCTTTAAATGGATGGTGCAGTTGTGGCTCTTGTGGCAGGTTGGTGAGCCACTTGCAAACAGCTTGGTCACAGTGGCACTGAGGGAGATGTGTAGGAGGCCAGTAACAAGGAGGAGATGCCGAAGCTGGGTCAGTCATGTCGTGTCACAACCTGTGATGAGATAGCTGAAGGAGAACTTGCGTGTTATATTCAGGGGTGAGGTGAAGGGAGAGAACTGAATTGCTCAACCCAGGCACAATTTGTACGGCTGGACCAGAGCAAGAAACCCTTTTCAGTCTGAGGGCCGTGTTCCCTCACAGGCAGCCTCCCAGGGACCACATACTAGTGATATGTGTGGCAAAAGTAGATCTCCAGACACGCCCCATCTCCATTTTCCATCCATGCAAACAAGAATTACTTGACGGTTCAGAGCAGGGGTATAGCCTAGGTGGGCAGAATCCCAAGGCCCAGATAGAGAAGCCTGGAGGACCATATTTGGCCCCCAGGCCTGAGGTCGTCCACCCCTGTGCTAGGGTAACAAAGTTTATTTATTGAGATAGTTTACAATGACATGCTACAGATTATTCCTCTAGTCTTTCTCATTAGCCAGACATGAGACCCCAGAGGTATTCCTTGACTCTTGTTCATATTGAAAGCATCAGAATACAAAGTTCTGACACCACTATTTAAAACTTCATAAAGATGGAGTTGCTGTTCCTTCAGCCATTTCCTCTGTTCCTTCTTAGTACAGTAGGGCCCCGCTAATACGGCAGGTTAGGGACCAGGCCCCCGCCGTAAAGCAGAAATCGCCGTAAAGTGGGGCTCCATAGACTATAATGGGGCGTGTCACAGGAAAATGACGTCAAAATGGCGCGCGATGGAAAAAACCCGCCGTATTAGCGGAACAAGCACTGTAAGAGCCGGGCCTTTCCCTGATTGAAAACCACCGCATGAACGAAGCACCGTAAAGCAGAACGCCGTAAAGCAGGGCCCTACTGTACATTATACAGTAGGTCCTTGCTACGTGGCTCGCTGTACTGCAGATTTGGATACAGTGTGGTATGATGATGTCCCCAAGTACTATACTGTATACAGTACTGCAGTTTTCATTATAATGTAGAACCCTTATAATGTGAGTGCAACTTTTGTCTTCTGACCCCTGTATTATAACAAGGTTCTACTGGATATATTTCCACATAATCAATTTAAAAATAAAAGAAGTGATTTTCTGCATGTGTGTTGGAAGTGTCAAAAGGCCAAAATTTTGGAAGGTGATGATCATTATAATTGAAGAATCCAGGACAATTCAGTGGTATGCCTGTTGAATTATATAAAATAATGTGCCCTATATGAAAAAAATAAGAGCAAGCTTTATCGGTGCTTACAATAGCTAGAATTCTATTTGCTAAAACTTTGAAAAGTGACCAGCCAAGCCAAGCAAGCATAGTGACCAGTCAAGCCAAGCAAGCAGGATTTGTTGAAAGCAATGTGGAAGCAATTAGAATTAGTAAAAACAACTGCTTTAATGAGAAATCTGTGTATGATGTTATGAAAAAGAGTCGAGGAGTAGGAATTAGAAGTCTGACCGAGATAACTTAGAAAAAGTTGGAAATGTTATTGTTTTACTTGTATGCTCCTAAACTGGGTTGCAGTATTTTAAGTGTATATCTCATTGGTTTTAACATCTTAATAGTTGAATCCTGTTTTAATGCTGGTTTTATATGTTTATATGTTTTATATTTTTATAGGTTCTTAATGATATGTACTTATTTTTATCTGGAAGCCGCCTTGAGTTCCAGTTTGGAAAAAGGGCGGGGTATAAATAAATAATAATAATAATAATAATAATAATAAAATGAATTTATGACATTGTAAAAGATGCTCTGAGTCCAGAGTTTTGTATTTCTTTTTTTTAAAAATGAGAACCAGTCTATGTGGTATTTATTTATAGAATGCTAATGATGATGGATTGCATCCAATTAAGTTCTACTCAGAGTACACCTATTGAAATGAATTTACCTAAATTGGTCATGCCTATTCATTTCAATGAGTCTATTCTGAGTTGGATACAGCCCAATGTTGTAAATTGTGAATATTTTCAAAGCAGTTGGTGAAAATATCAGCAACATCTAACCAGTGCGGTGTAGTGGTTAGAGTGTTGGGCTAGAACCTGGGAGACCAGGATCCAAATCCCCACTCAGCCATGAAGCTGACTGGGTGATCTTGGGTCAGTCACAGCCTCTCAGCCTAACCTACCTCTCAGGGTTGTTGTGAGGATAAATGGAGAGGGGGAGAATCATGTGTGCCATGTTGAACTCCTTGGAGAAAAGGTAGGATATAGTTGTAATAATAAAGAAAAATGTAATAATAAATAAAATAAAATAAACTGAAGCTCAAATATTTCCTTATTTACATTATTCACTAGAGTCTGGTGGCTTGTTTCTTTTACCCCATATGTGGAAAATTATCTGCCTGTGACGTCTTACAATGTCAGCATGCTCCTTTCCTTGAATTATATGTTGTATTTATCTTCCAAGGGGTCAGATGCAACTGAAGTGCCGCCTTAAAACAATTTTGCTCTGTGTCAGCAAGACAGAATATTGCAAGTCTTTGCCATATGAGCTCTTGCATGGAACACTTTTTTTCCGTTGGCATAATGCTATTCAGTTCTTCCTTGCATGGATTTCCTCATTTATTCCAGTTGAGGAAGTATTACTGACTTTTTCATTTGGAAATACTGTGTTTCATCACACCTGAAAGAACCCTTGTCCTTGTAAAAATGCAGGGCTTTCCTTCCTTATCTCTCACAGGTATTAATATATTTCTCTTTTATATCATTACTATTTTTAGGTCAATGGAACAGAAATTGAATATGAATTTGAAGAAATTACATTGGAAAGGGTAAGTTATCTGTTCTTTGCACTGAGGAGACAGGATGACTTTGTTAGCAACACAAATAAAGCAACTAATTGCTATATAATCCTTCATTTTCAATTTAAATATTTGGAGTGGAATCCTCTTTCCATATTTATACAGAAATCCCATTGATCAAGACTGCTGATGGAACACAAGTCTGAAATTCTTGCCAATGTATTCCTGGACTGTTAGAGCCTTTTTGTATGTTAAGGATTTTGGCATTTTTTTTAGAAGTATAAAAGCAACTCATAATGTAGCAGTTTTAAGCATTATATAATGATGTTTCTTCACATAGTTTCTGGCTTACATTCCCAATATATGTAAAACCTGCAGGTATTTCATGGTTCTTATCCAGTATGGGGACAAAAATTGACTCCCATTAATTTCTCACACCAGCCAATATAGTATATTGCTGGTGGCAGAAGCTGTATATCAGCCTTCCCCAACATGATACCTGTCAAACGTGGGGGTCCACAGAGACCTGCAGCTAATGAACAGATAAGGCCAGACCATAAATCTGCCAGGCAGGAGGAACCAGAGGGTCAGCCAGCGTGTTTTACCATTTGGGAAGCACCGAAGGAGGAGGCAGAGAAGTCCTTAAGGGAGTCCAAATGTCCAGAAACCAAGAGATCCGATCAGGCAGGGCAGGGTTCAAGACACGGGTTTAACAGGAGAGCTGGAGTAATGTCTGCAGCAAGGCTTGACATTGACTCTAGCAAGGAGTCTCCCGTTCCTTCCAGCCTTTTGTAGTCTGCATGCTGGCCCAGGTGCTTCTAATCAGCCTGTGTTCTTTCAAGCTCTCCTGCTCCTTAATCGTGCTGATTGCCTTCGTTGCTGCAACACCTGTTGGTGTCTTCGCTCTGCTGAGGAAGGGGCAGCCTCCTGGTTGCTTCCTGATTCTTGCAGACAGGCTCCCTCAGAGGCTTGTCTCTGGTCTGATGAAGGGTCATGGGCTGTCTCCCTGCTTGTCCCCTCTCCTGGGTCTGCGGTCTCCCATTCCTCTTCTCCTCGGATGAGTCCTCTGAGGGGGGCATGACAATACCCTCCAGATGTAGTTGGGCTCCAACTCTGATCATAATTGATCACTGGCCATGCTGGTTGGGACTGGTGGGAGCTAGAGTGCAACAACATCTGGAGGGCATCTGATTGGGGAGGACTAATGTACATAAATGAAAATGAGACACGTTTCTCTGGCTTACAAACTGAAAAGACACCAAGAATATGAAGGGAGGGGAGTAGATGAGAAAGGGAGAGAAGGAGATGAGGTTGTTGGTGGCAGAATGAAGTGATGAATTGTATAAAGACATCTCTACCTGATTGGATCTAGGCTGATCTTCCCTTCCAGGTGTTTTTTCTTGGATGAGATTGATGCAAGTACTTGGTGACACTTAAGCCTTGTTCATATATAGGACATATCCACGTTTACAACAGAGCTGGTCCTTGCCTTTAGCAGTGCCCCTCCTGTTGGGTCTTTTTTCTGCTATAGCCATGTGTTGTGCACAATGTTTTTTGCAGAAATTCAAAGGTGTGAGGAGCTTTGCACAAACGGGACACCATACTGCAATCATATGCCCCTGCCATTTTTCTCAATAACAATAGAGTAGCATCCAGTCTGCACTGTTTTCCCCCTTCTAAATGATCTTCTGCCTTATAGACAAATTCATGGGGGAGAAGGCTGTGAATGGCTACTAGCCATCATGGCTATGTACTATCTCCAACATTGCCCTTGAATACCAGTTGCTGTGAAATGAGCAGGGAGAGTGCTGTTGCCCTCATGTCCTGTTTGTGGGGTTCCCCTTAGGCATCTGGTTGGCCACTGTGAGAACAGGATGCTGGACTAGATTATTCTTTGGTCTGATCCAGCAGGATTCTTCGTATGCTGTGTTCAGGTTTGGGGAAACAGAGCAAGGTGTGGTGAAGCAGGCAAAGTCTAGGCTGAGGCAAGGCAAGGATTCAGCAGCACCCTGGACAGCTCAGGAGTCAGGCTAGAGACTCCATAAGAGCAGAGCTTAAATGTTGTTTCAGTAGCAGTCAGCCTCAGACTGAGCCTTCAATCGAAACTCCGTCTCTATCTAAGTAGCTAGCTCCACTTTCGTGAGAGGAACTTCTGTCTTCAAAAAAGTGGCCCAGCCTGCTTTAGCACTTGTCAGCTCCAACAATGTGGGGGAAACTGAACTTGGGCTTCTGGTCTCAAGCCCTCAGAGTCAGAGGAGGGCAACAGGACCAGTTTGGGCTGGAGAAGTACTGGCATAGTGGCTTCCTCTTGCGCTAGTGCTTCTGGGTTAGAAGGGGCATCTGGGGCTGATTCTGAGGACAATTCCCTCTCCCATGCTGTACCTCCAGCCTCATGTCTTGAAGATGGAGAGTCTGATTCTAGGGTCATAACATTCATTACACTTGAATTTTTCCAGGAATGTACAGGCTCTTTAAAAAATGCACATGCTCCACATGTTATATTTATGAAAGACTTTTCATCAAGTGAATAAAATTATTTCTTAAAGACTTGCAACAGCTCTACTTCCCTGTGTGTCATCATCACAAAGGATAATTTGCAGTGGTCATAGGCATGAACTTCTGTGTGTGAATTATTTGGGTATTTCTCATTTTTCTTCATTAATTGGAGCATTAAAAGGTCACTGAGCAGCACACATGGCTCTTGGGGCAATATTTTTGAGTGCCACATTATTTCTAATAAATGTGTAACGTTATCAGCTTACATAGTAAGAAGGCCAACGTGATTCGTGTCAACTGTTGCCGCTTGACCTACCATAGATAACTGATTATGCAGATTATGATCCCCATCGTTAAATTTTGAATGATGCTTGATAAGCATTTGCTCCTGCCCTTCCATTTCTTAGCTAAGGCCAGAGCTGAAAAGCATAGAAATTTGAAGCAAGGGAAAGAATATCACTTGCACAATTTTGGGGCCTGGAGAGAGGCATTGCTATGAGTAGCTGGCAGTGAAAACCCCATCTATATCTAGTGCCAAAAGAAGGATCACAAAAGATCCAGATTTACTGTTATGCTGAATACACTGCGGAGTGATGGCTTGGCCAGTTTCAGGTATACTGTGGTCAAAGGATACAAGAACCTCCCCTTAGGGAGCTGGACTCCTTTTAAACCTAAATTTAAATCTACATTTCTGACATCCCCAACCCTCTAGTCCAAATACAACCATCAGTTGCTCTGTGCCATAGGTGGAGACCCTTATTCACCCCAGTGGTACTTGGCCGCCATGGCCTGAGTTTCCCCATCCTCACTCTATATCATGATGCCAGAGTTAGTACAGTAACAACCAAGTCGCAAGTCACACATTTTCAGAGACTGGCCTCAGTTAGCATAGTGGAGGAGAGGTGTAAATGACCCCCCGCGCTACACAGACAACATCTCAGGTGAACCAGATCCTCCATGTGAATGTCCAGTCAAACAGAGATCTGGTTTGCATGATTTTTTTCCCACCAACAAAGAAATCCTAAGTATGGAAAGCCCGATGAACTTAGGCTGGCTTAGGTTAAGCCGCTGTAAATTACCCTTGTTCCAAAGTCTGTTCAGGAGCTGGGCTACTGTTGGCTGAACCGGCCCAAACCCAGCAGAGGGGGGGGGGGAGCCTTTAAACAAGAGTTTGACTTACACCACCCTCACTGTATTCAGCCATTCCTGAATCAGAGGTTATGGAGAAACAGAACAGTCTTCCATCATCATACTGATGGCACCATGCTCCAGAACACCTAATGGCCACTCCCAATGGCTCCATGTAGGTGTTAAATAGCACTGGGGACAAGTGCCAAGGGATGAGAAACCACTCCCCCAATACTCCTCTCTTGACTCAGCTGTGCAGGTAAGAACAGAACCATTGTAATACAGTGCCTCTGATACCCATCCTAAACTGTCAGTCCAGGAGGATACCATGGTCAAAAACCACTGAGTGATTGAGTGAGAGTAACAGGAACATACTCCCCCATCCCTCTCTGGACAAAAGTCATCGTCAGGGTAACCAAGGCTGATTTAGTACTAAAAGCTAACCTGGACCCAGATTGAAGTGGATCCAGATATGTTTTATCAGCAGGAACACTTGCAATTACTCTGTCACAACCCACTCTAACACCTTTCCTCCAAAAAGAGGTATTAGTGACTGGCTGGTAGTTATTACACACCTTTGGGTCCATGGTGGGATTTTTAAGGTGTGAATGTACCACCACAACTTTAAGGGTAGCAGGCACCACCCTATCTTGCAGTGATGCATTCAAAACATCCTATTCCCCCCCCTCCAGTTGCCCCACTCTGGTTAGCTTGAACCAGCTGGGAAGGGTAGGGTTCCAGTGTGGTTGGATACATTACTGCATCCTACCCACATCATCAGAGACATCAACTGAAAATGATCCCATGTGCTTCAATGCTATTCTCTGACATCCTGAGCTAGGCAGTTGAGCTAGCTAGACATGCCCCCTCCAAGGCCACCTATAAAGTGCCCATGTCCACTAGAATGCCCCAATTTCAAACATTCACCAAATGCCCACGGGATCATCAACATTCTCTTGTGATTTGTCTCTCTCCATTTTAGACATTCCTTGTAATATACATGCCATCTCTGCCTCTCCTCTTCCACAGAATTTTTTAACTTTCTGCTTTTTGCCACCCAAGAGACCTTGACATTTACTTGATAATGTGCAGAAGTAAAGTGGGTGATCTTGGCAGAGTGCATGGCAGGTGGTCATAAATGGTAATGCCCCAAGCACTCTTAAACAGTATTCTTTAGAGTAAGCCATAACTCTGATCTAGGCCCAGTAATAAAGGTGCCATATAAAAAAAGGAGCTGCGGTGCGAAATGACTTACATTATATATTTGCACTGGACCAACTTACTCTTTTTATTATTGTGGGACAGAATCCGTTGCATTTGCGTTTTGCCCTTGAATAGGCAAGCTGCTTTGAACAAAAAGGGAGCCACGCAAATGCATGGCTGCTCTTGTTCATTCCAGTATGGTTTGTATTAGGTCCAGAAGTGTGGCAGCTGCGCCAGTTCCAGTTGTGTTGTGCATTGAACCTTGGCTACTGTGTCAGGGTTGACACGGGTATTGGTTAATATAATCAGTTTGTTATTAGATTATAAAGAACGTAAAACAAATCCAATTAGGAGGTATACATCCAAGAATAGTTCTTTTCACATTACAGGGCTGCTACTTTATTATTTGCACTTGAAAGAGGTCAATAGCAGAGCATAATTTTTATAAATTACAATTATGAGATCCAAATTTCACGCATTGGTACAGGCAAAGAACTTTGCAGATCATTTGCAGTAGCATAAGTGATAAATCCCCCCCAAATGGCTCAAAAGTGTGCTGGGTCTTCAGATCCTATTGAGACTTTTAAATTATGTGCTCTTTTCTCAGATTATGTCAAATTCCAGACATTATTATACCATAAAGACAATTGTACATTGTGTAATGCCTTCCATTTTTGAGCAATGGAAATTTGAGTAGCTGCCAGCAGCCACATTAATAATGCCTTTACATACGCTCCTAGGCAGGCCTTTAAACACAAGTCTGCAGCAGGGATTCTTTTACCCAAGGGTAGAGAAGGAAGGGGGCATCTGGAAGTTGTGTTGTGCTTGAGGAGACTGTGCATAGTCATTTCATTGATTGTGCAGGGTTGCATGTTATAAGGAGAGCTTGTCAAGGATTATCAATATCTCGGCACAGTCCTTAACCAAAATGGAGACAACAGCCAAGAAATCAGAAGAAGGCTAGGACTGGGGAGGGCAGCTATGAGAGAACTAGAAAAGGTCCTCAGATGCAAAGATGTATCACTGAACACTAAAGTCAGGATCATTCAGAGCATGGTATTCCCAATCTCTATGTATGGATGTGAAAGTTGGACAGTGAAAAAAGCGGATAAGAGAAAAATCAACTCATTTGAAATGTGGTGTTGGAGGAGAGCTTTGCGCATACCATGGACTGTGAAAAAGACAAATAATTGGGTGTTAGAACAAATTAAACCAGAACTGTCACTAGAAGCTAAAATGATAAAACTGAGGTTATCATAATTTGGATACATAATGAGAAGACATGATTCACTAGAAAAGACCATAATGCTGGGAAAAACAGAAGGGAGTAGAAAAAGAGGAAGGCCAAACAAGAGATGGATTGATTCCATAAAGGAAGCCACAGACCTGAACTTACAAGAACTGAACAGGGTGGTTTATGGCATGCTACTGGAGGTTGCTGATTCATAGGGTCGCCATAAGTCGTAATTGACTTGAAGGCACATAACAACAACAACAGTGATGGGCAACCTTTCTCAGTCCCTTCTGGGCAACCTTCTGAGGGCCACATGCCAGTGGTGGGCAGAGCCAAATACAAAAGTGGGTAGAGCAATACATGTAAATTTTATCCTCTTGCTGTAGACTAGTTTCTGCGACACTCACCCATCCCCTCTCTGTCCTCCATCCACACAGGCAAAAGGCATCATCAGAGTTCAGGGACACATTCCAGCTAGCGGTGTGAAACAGGGCCAGTGAGGGGTGTGGCCTGGAGAGAGTTCTGAGGGCCAGCTAGAGGGCCAGTGAGGGCCACGTTTGGCCCCTGGGCCAGAGTCCCCACGCTTGGCCTATGTGCCGTTAGTTTCCCTGTTGATGACGCTTAATCCCAACACTGGGCACTGGAGAGGTAAGATCAGCGAGGGGCAGGGCAGCAGAGACAGCCCAAAAAAGGCTTATGCCCTGTTCATTTGGTGGATCGCAAAGGTTTTTCCAGTAGCCAAAAAGCAGCTGAATTACAATACTTGATTAGGGGAGGGAAAAAAATTCAATAAACTGCACTTCTTATGGCTTATCCAAGTCTGTGCTGGAATTGCTCTTTAAGATGTTTTTAAACCTTTAAAAAAAATTTAAATATTTTTTTAAAATATGTTTTGTTTTAATATATTTTAAAGTCTGTTTTAAAGATATTTTAGTATTTTTAGTGTTTTAATGATGATGATGACTTAAATCTTATATGAAACAGTCTGTTTTTAGAAATGGAAAAAGTGTGGTGGAGGTCAGAAAATGCAGTACAGTATTATCTAGGGCTGGGCACAGTCTCTGACTCAAGCCGGGCCATCCTGGGGACCATCCGCTCCGCCTTGGATCCATCCCTGAATCAATTTGGAGGCACTGACAGCTGATGAGTGGAGGATTCAATCCTTTTGGGGTCTGTTTCCCTGGCATGTTTCCTGCGGGAGTCGCACTGGGGAAACAGACCCCTGCAGCCTTCCCACCTGACACCTTCCCACCATCCCCTGACAGCCTCAGAATTCTTTGGGCGGCCCAATCTGGGCCAATCCAGGGCTATCTCAGTCCAAGCCCAAATCCCCCCAGAATAGGCCTGGCTCAGGATTTGGCCAAATCTAGTGCAGGAATTGTGTCAAGAAGCAATTTGATCATGTAAGAAGAGAACTGACACTGAAGAATGAACATGTGGCAGATTAGAATCTGTTCCACACTGCATTTATATTTATTTATAAATATATTACATTTATATTTCAACCTTGCTCAGAGGAGCTCAGGGTGGCATACATGGTTCTCCCTCTCCATTTTAGCCTCACAAACAACCCTGTGAAGTAGGTTCGGCTGAGATAGGTGACTGGCCAAGCTCACCCTGTGAATTTCATGACATGAGCAGGGATTTGAACCTGGGTCTCCCCAATCTATACCAAACAAGTGCCTACTATCTGGCACACATAAGGAAATGCTCTCGCAGCGACTGACAATAAGCAACAAATCTATATTTATGTCTTTCCATTCATGTACCTTGCTCAGGGGGTTGGACTTGATGGCCTTATAGGCCCCTTCCAACTCTACTATTCTATGATTCTATGAAATGTTGCCATAGTTCAAATGAGAAGCACAAGTCAGAGGTCAAATTCCCATGATGATTCATAGTTGCAATGGGTTAAGTTTTAACTGTAAAATAGTTGGATGCAAAAAGGTTGACATATTCTCTGGAACCACACAACTAAAAGCATCCAAGAAACTCAAGTGAGAATCTTTTAACTGTCAGGGGCCACATGTCGCCTAGCTCCGTGTTCTTTAGCTTTGGGTCCTCAGATGTTGTTGGACTACAATATGGGGATGAAGGGAGTTGTAGTCCAAGAACAGTTGGGGACCCAAGGTTGAAGAACAGTGACCTAAATCATGTTTTTAGCTCAGTCTATTAAATGCTTGCAAAGCAGCTTTTATCTTGCACCATTGGTTTTACATTCTCTCTCTCAGAGGTAAGCATGTCAGTGCAACCTGAACAATAGCAGCAACAAAACTCCTTAGATACAGTGTATTGTTACTTTCCTGAACAGTTCTCTTTGGAGAGGCTCTCTTGGCTCAGCACACAGAAACAAAATCCATTTCTTACGTGATGGATAATATTATAGTATTGTAAGAAGAAGAAAAATCAGTTTTCGTTCTGAATTGAGTGCCCCAAATCCCCTAGGGCCACTGTTTTTAAATCCGTGTATTTATTTTATTGATTACGCTTTAAATCACCACTGAAAACGAAGAAAAAGAAATATATAGTTGTTCTATATTTCTATGCAAGGGCAGTGACTCAGCTAGCTGACACTGCCATGGAATCCTCCTAGAGTTTGTCCCTTTTGGAAGGCTTTTGAATTCAGGCTTTCCAAGAGTAACCGATACTAACTCCTCTGGGGTCGATGGGACTGTGCAGGGGGTAAATAATAATAATAAATAATAAAATTTTATTTGTGAGTCGCCGATCTGGCCGACCAAACGGCCACTCTAGGCGACGTACATTACCACAACAGAATACAGTATCAAATCCGAATTACAAAAAGTAAAAAAACAGCATTACACTAAACAACATTAAAAACTGACTTGACCCCCGGAGACCCCATAGGCCTGCCTGAATAGCCAGGTCTTCAAGGCCCGGCGGAAACCTATCAGGGAGGGGGTGTGGCGAAGATTGAGAGGAAGGGAGTTCCAGAGGGTGGGGGCCACTGGGCTTGAAAGGGGGTTGATACATTGATATTTTTTGGCTTTCTTCATTAACATTCCTAAGAATATGGGCTGGGGTTGATGACAACTTTATGAGCTGATCAAGGGGTCAGTGAGCTCAGACGTTTGGGGAAGCCTGGGTTAGGCTATGTTTTCCAGTAGTAGAGTCCAGGGGCTCAGGTTACCAGGTATGGAGGGCTGCTGACTGTTGCTGCAGTAGGGCCAAAGGTAAATAGCACAGGAGGGGATTGTGTTCCAAAAGCAGCAACTGGAGAGGAAAAGCGCCATAAGTAGGTAGCAAACCTGGCATCAGCATGGGCATATTGAGGCAAGTGTCAGGACTCAGTGGCCCTGGCAGAATATACTGCCAATGAGGCCAGCAGGGACTCGGTGGTGGTCCAGCAGTTGAGCTCTGGGGCAGGTTCCCAATCTCACGGGTGCCTCCAATCTTAACTTAATCTAATCTTAATTATGCTAACCATACTGTGCCCAACATGGGTCCACTGCTGAGTTTGGGTGCTTGACTCAGAGCTCCACCCAGCACTGTTGTTGAGCCATTGTTGTTGCCTACCCATTGAGCAGGCAGATTGCTGGCCTGCTTACCATGGGGTCATGACCTCAGTATAAGGCAGCTTCCGATGTTCCTAACTGTCTTAACTTCCACAAGAGCAGCTCAGTGTGAGGACCTGGCTTCATCTTCAGGTGGCCCGGCAGTGGCACAGAGCAGAGCTCCAGCCTGGATGCCTGAATTCAATGGCACTTCTTATGCTGGCCCTGTCCTTGACGCTCTGGAGTCTTTGGATGGCATATTTTGAAATGGATAAATACAATTAGGGTAGTGGGGTTGCTGGTTTGGGCATGTGGCCCAGAGCTCTGCTCGGTGGGCTGCTGTGCCAAGGGAACACTGAATGTTGGCAGGGCACAGAAGGCAACTTGCTATACTCCCTCCCCCCCAAAAAAAAACAACCCTGGAGCCAGGTCCAGCAAGTGGTGCTGTCCAAGGTAGTTGTCCTGCTCTGTGGTGCAAGCAAGGCAAGTCCCAAACTGAGTGCAAAGCAGGGTGGTGTTCAGGTTGGAAACAAGGCAAGGGCCGTAGCTGCATCTGCTCTGCATGCAGAAGGTCCCAGGTTCAATCCCCGGCGTCTCCCCATAGGACTGGGAAAAGACTCCCTGCCTGAAACCCTGGAGGGCCATGGCAATTCAGTGTAGACAATATTTAGCGGGACCCCTGACTTAGTATAATAATGAAAAGTATAATCGCTATAACATTTTTTTAAAAAGTTAATATTTATTTATTAATTTATTTAAAATATTTGTATCCCGCCCTTCTACCCTACAATAAGGCACTCAGGGCGGCTACAATAAAATAGCACACATATATAATAAAATACACAATAAAAACACAAATTAAAATGTAAATTAAAATGCATAAAATACTATTAAAATACATAAAGTGCGTTATGCATACACATATAAAAGAGTGAGAATAAAAGAACTTAAAAGATAAAAATAAAATATAAAAAGACTTTAAACAATGTCAGGCTGACCCATCAGTCCCAGCCAAAGGCTCTCCGGAACAAAATAGTTTTCACAGGTTTCCAGAAGACCATCAGGGAGGGAGCAAGGTGGGCTTCTTGGGGCAAGGAATTCCAAAGTCTGGGAGCCACCATTGAAAAGGCTCTCTCCCGTGTGCATCAAAGTGTCAACAAGCATAAAGCTCAACAATACAGCTAAAGCAAAAATATTGAAAACTAGCCCCCCAGTTGATATAAACATCTCTTCTATCCCCCTGTACTTTATGCCCCACCCCGAAGGGCCAGAAAGTCTTCTGGAAGCAGCTCCCTTTTGAAGGCACCCAGGGCTGGAAGGCGGGGCACGGCAGGTGGAAATAGCCACCCCCTGATGACAAACAGTGTCACTCCCTCCAGGTTAGTTCCCAGGTGGTAGCATGGGAGAAAGGAACCGGAGCTGAGCCTGGCAGGGTCCTTTTGCATCAAGACAAGTTGCAGAGACAGGATAGTGCTCCAGTTAGGTATTAGGCCTGGTGGATCTGGATGGGTCCTCCGGATGAGCTAGCTAAGTTCAACATTTAAGTGGTGGAGTCTGGTGTTGCATCCTATATGGCAGGCCTGGAGAACAGAGTTCGGCATGCAAACCAGAAAAAAAATGTCCCTCGTGCCACAAGCAAGGCACCCACGCCTGGCTGCCGAGAGTCCCAGGTTGAGACCCTTCCTGGCACCTTACATCTGCTGTTGACCCACTCCTGCCACACCTCCCCTCAGGCTCAATATCTTGTCACGCCAGCATTTCTCCACCCTTCAATATTATTATTTAGTATCTGAAAACTTCCCCTTTTTTCCTGCATGGATCTGCTAAGCACCAGCTGGGTAGAGCTCGACAGAACTTTCGACAGATGGCTTTTAGAACCGCCATTTACTTTTGACATTTCAAACCTGGACGCATCTGTGGGAGCCTCGGCTGATTCATTCATTTTCAGAGTTTGAAAACTCTTTTCTTCCTTTCCCCTCTCCCTCCAAAGCCTCACATTAGCTGCAATTATGAAAAGTCACTGGTAACGCGAACGCTAATTAGAGTAAGTGGCTCTGTCCTTTTCGTTGAAGCTGTTGAGGCTTTTTTTGAGAATGCGCTGCAAAGAGTCTCAGGCATTTAAAGGTTACCATTAGGGATGCTGTGGTAATCTTCCAGGTTACGATTACCAAAGCAGATCTTGGTGCTTCTGCTGCTGTCCACAGTGATCCTGAAATTTCTTTTATATCTCATTCTCTCCAATTTAGTTTTTTGTCGGGGGGGGGGAATTGGCAGCTGATGCACTTTTTTTCCCCTCAAGAGCAAGTGGGGAGAGGGATAACTTTCCAGTTTGAACAGGAATGGAACAAACCATCTGACGCCTTTTCCTTTGGGCCTCATCACTGCCACCAAGTGGATATCTTAATTCTCTTGCTGCCTCGCTATGGAAATGGACTGCCTTCAAGTTGATTCTGAGTTATGGCGACCCTATGAATACGGTTTTCATGGTAAGCAGTATTCAGAGGTGGTTTCCCATTGCCTTCCTCTGAGGCTGAGAGGCAGTGACTGGCCCAAGGTCACCCAGTGAGCTTCATGGCTGTGTGGGGATTCAAACCCTGGTCTCCCGGGTCGTAGTCCAACACTCTAATCACTCCACTAAACAGCTCATTAACCTCCAGAACAGGACGATGAACTAGATGGGGCTTTGGTTTGCTGCAGCAAGGCTCTTCATATGCCCTTACTTACTGACCCAGCCAGCCCTCTGTACTGGGCAGTGCGGCAAGTAGGACATCAAGTGTAGAGTGAATAGCAGACAAAAATGATTTTAGTAAATATTTTTGTAAAGCAGAAATTTAAAGCGTTTTAGTGAAGGTATTTTTTGTAGGAGAGGGGAGGAACTATTTTAAAATGGTTTTAACAATTAACCGCAAGAATAAATCAAAATTACATAGCAAAATGCATACATCTATATTTTTTTCTACTATACTTAGCAGTGTAGTACTTCTCAGTTCAGCTCCTAGAGCCTGGATATGTGACCAAAGGTGCAGGCAACCAGCTACAAATGCACTCTGAAAAACATTGGACCAAACAGAAACTATACTACTATAAATGGTCAGTGCGGAAAGGCCCTTATATGCATTATTTCCACTTACACACCTCACCTCGTACCTTCACAGCCAGAAGGGCTGTTTGCCACCCTGGGATCCTGCTGGGAGGAAGGGTAGGAGATATATATCTATATCTATAGATAGATAGACAGACAGACAGACAGACAGACAGACAGACAGATAGATAGATAGACAGACAGATAGACAGATAGATAGATAGATAGATAGATAGATAGATAGATGGATAGATGGATAGATGGATGGATGGATGGATGGATGGATGGATGGATGGATGGATGGATGGATGGATGGATGGATGGATGGATGGATGGATGGATGGATGGATGGATGGATGGATGGATGGATAGACGGACGGACGGACAGACAGACGGACAGACGGATAGACGGATAGACAGACAGACAGACAGATAGACAGATAGATGGGCAGTGAAGTTCTAAGTTTCTGTTTCCCAGAATTTGTTATTTACCCACTTAAGTTTTCACATTTCTTTCTCCCCTTAAGTTGAACCAAAAGGAGAAGGGAGTCATTTTTAGATTCCCTATTAAAATGAACAGGGAGCACTTTCTTTTATTCAGACCAGTTTGGAACCCGAATTCCAGATCAAGCTGGAGAGAGCACAGAACTACTCAGGATCAGATGATAATTTAAAAAAATTGCACAGATAACGATGCAAGGTGAATTTTGGAACTGGTGCACACTCCCAGTGGAGTCATCTGGGAGAGCGGGAGCCCGTTGCATGCAAAGGGCGATAGAGCTGGATGAGCAACCATCATAGGCAGGGGCTACATGGATCTGTCCCCCTTGTTGTCCATTTTGAACATACTTCCAACAGTGCCAAAACCAGCAGTAGAATTCATATATATTCTCCATGTGATGCAGCCACACTGCTGAAGTTAAGTAGTTTTGGGTTTGCTCAGTGCCTGGATGGGTCACTGCCTCGGAAACTCATGCAGGCTGCTTTGAGTTCCATTGTGGAGAAAAGGGAGGACATAAATTACATCTGTCCATCTAAGATATACTTTCTTCCCTTCATCAAGGCAATAACCAAATTTATCCAAATTTCTGGGTAAATAAATACTGGTGTTGTATTGGCATTAAACATCACAATGGCTTAATGCTGTGACCGTGCATGTCATGCTTAATAAGCCTTTTATATTGTCATCACTGGTGAATGGAACCCATAGGCTGGTAGCACCACTACAAAGGTCAACATCTGTATATTTTAGTTCTGTAGTTAAAATCTTAGGGTGCAACCCTTTCTGCATTTACTTGGGAGTAAGCCCTTTCAGACATGGTAGGTATATAAGAAGATCTATATTGGATTGTGTTGTTGATGGTGATGATCCTAATGATGGTGATAATTATTTATTACATTAATATCCCACCTTTCCTTCAAGGATCTCAAGGGAGTGTACATGGTTCTCCCCTTCCTATTTCATCCTCACAACAACCCTGTGAGTCATGCTGAGAAACAGTGACTGGCCTAAGATCACCCAGTGAGCTTCACGGCTGAGTTGGGATTCAAACCCTGGTCTCCCAGATCCTAGTCCAACACTCTAACCATTGCACCACACTGAGAAGATGAGAAATGGACGCATGATTGAAATGATCATTACATTACAAAAGAAAATGGCTCATCTGCTTATCGTGCTTATGTCGTGGGCCTTTTGGGGAAAGTATTACATGGTCCATTTGAATAGTATTAAATGGTAAGATATCAACAATGGTTTCATAAAGAAATGGGTTCACCCAATGTTTCATTTTTCTGCTATCAGTCGTAAAGACACTCAGCTGCAACCATATTTGTACCATGAGATTGCCTTCAGTTCATTGTCTGCCCTAGTTTTTTCTCCGTGTTTGCTTGCTTGCAGTTTTATAGTTGCAGGTGTATGGTTGATTCCTGGTTTACAGATTCATTGTATAATTACTTTAGCGTCACTCCTGAACAATAGGGTGCTTCTAGGCTATTTAAATGCTTAATTTAGAGAGAGAATTTGTTAATGTTTACAGCACCATTCATGTTAATGGTGCTTTACAGTGTAAGCATAAAAATAGAGGTCACTACCTGAAGGATCTTAACCATCTGAACTATGATTTGTGTGGAAGAGGCAGTGGTAATGAGGTGTATTTTGTCAGGTTGCAACTTTTACAATGCAACCTTATGCTCATTTAGTCAGAAGTAAGGCCCACTGGGTTCAGTGAGGCTTATTTTCAGGTCAGCTTGCATAGGACTGCAGCTTCAATCAATCACCCTGTTTATTTCTGTATAATGTTTTCACACCACCCTTTCTAAAGCTCACATTCCTGGTAGCTCACAGCAGACAAAAAGCAAATGTCACAATGAAATGATGACACCAACATAAAATGAAGTCAACTTATATTACAATGGAAGCAGGCAGAATGGATAAAAGTCAACTCTTCAGATAAAACACCATCAGCCCTGCAAGGTAAAAGCTTGCCTAAATAATACTTAAAAAAACATACCAGCAACAGGCAGGCAGTAAGGTTTTATGGAGCAAGATGTCCACTGAGAAGGCCCTATCTACAATAGGCAGGAAACGAAGCAAGGCTTATCCACCAGAACAGAGGCAGTGGGCAGGTGGGTTACCAGAAGCGGCAGTCCTTTAGGTCAAACAACTGGTTAGATCAGTGGTTGCCAATGTGGTGCCTCCCAGATGTTGGACTACAAGTCCCATCATTCCTGGCTATTGGCCCTGCTGATAGGAGCTATAGTCCAACAACATCCGGCCCTTTGGAGCCGGCCGTGATGACTGCCACCCTCTTTAGCCCCCAGCTAAAGCCCGTCCTGCTCTCTGATCACAACCCGCGTCCCGGAGAGATGCTCCACTGTCAGAACAATGGATACACAGGCCTGCCGTGGTTTGAGTCCTGGGGCCTCGCAACCGATGCATCCTCCCACTGCCCCCCCCCGGAGGCAAGAGAGATGGCAGCAAGCCGCACCAGGGGAGCGATAACCTTTTACCTGCTTGTCACCCTCCTCCATGGTCAACATAATTTCAGTTTTCTGACACTTTCATAGAGCAGGGAGGGCGGCTTATGGGCATCCCTTGGTGAATTCTGACTTTTATACTGTGTTTATGTGTATGTTTATGGATATGGATATTGTTTATGCATTTTGCTTTGTAAATTAATTTGATATGTTTTTATTGTACCTTGTGTATTCTATTGAAAACTGCTTTGAGATCTTCTAGATAGTAAGCAGTCTATAAATGGAAACAACAACAACTGGAAGGTACCATGTTGACTACCCCTAAGTTAGATGACTTAACTTACTGCCCTATTCCTGGAAGTTTCTAAGGAAAAATCATCCTTAACTAAAAAGTTGTTCTTGCTTAATGAGGAAGCAGGGTTTTATTTTTTTTTTAAAAAAAGAGTATTATTTTTAAAGCAAGTGCTGATAAAACTTGCATGATCAATACCTCCTTAAGTTTCTTTCTGTCTTCTCCACTCACTGGAGGCATGCTTCTCCTGGGACTGCAGCCCCCACCACACACTTGCATAAATACCTGAATAAATATGCCGAGGATTGCACTGTAAGATGATGCCTGCTATTGCTTTTTTTTTTAATCCGTATACATATATATGCAAATGTGATTTATAGCTGAATCAACTGAAATTTAAAGGATAAACTGATGGAAGTTTCTCCAGTCGGGTCACAGCAAATGGGCAAACAGAGTCTTTTGTGGTGGCTGCAATAGTGATGGGAGCATCAAGCGGGGGAATCGAGGAGACATAGATGGTGCCATGTACACGTTCCGTTGCTCTCAGGGATTCCCAACACTGCAGGTTGCTGCTGCAGATTGAGAGGGGGAAGGCCAAGGCACAGGGAGCTCAGTGCAGTGTGGCAGTGGAGCCATGCCACCACTCCTGCCATTGTGCATCGCACCACACTGAGCTCCTCTCGCTCTCGTCAGCAGTAGTGACCTGCAGTGTTGGGAAGCTGGGAGGGCAATGGAGTCCACTGGCCACTACTGCAATAGGGGGAGAAAGGGGCTGTGCCATTTAACTGAGCAGAAAACCTTATGATCATTGGTAACCCATTTGGAGGAGAGAAGATCACATATAGATCTGTATCTATTAAAAAGGGCAGAAGGGTAGGGTGGGATGAGGAACCAGTGGTTTCTGATCTGGGGGAAAAATACATGGTTACCAGGGAATAAGTTGCCACCTTGTCAGCCAGCTTTGCCCTTTTCTGTGGGATGCAGACCTAGCCACTGGCATGCAAATCTTTGTAACCCAGTGTGCGGCAGCTGTGAAAAAGGCAAATTCCATGCTAGCGATAATTAGGAAAGGTATTGAAAATAAAACAGCCGATATCATAATGCCGTTGTATAAATCTATGGTGCGGCTGCATTTGGAATACTGTGTACAGTTCTGGTCGCCTCATCTCAAAAAGGATATTATAGAGTTGGAAAAGGTTCAGAAGAGGGCAACCAGAATGATCAAGAGGATGGAGTGACTCCCTTACGAGGAAAGGTTGCAGCATTTGGGGCTTTTTAGTTTAGAGAAAAGGTGGGTCAGAGGAGACATGATAGAAGTGTATAAAATTATGCATGGCATTGAGAAAGTGGATAGAGAAAAGTTCTCCCTCTCTCATAATACTAGAACTCGTGGACATTCAAAGAAGCTGAATGTTGGAAGATTCAGGACAGACAAAAGGAAGTACTTCTTTACTCAGCGCATAGTTAAACTATGGAATTTGCTCCCACAAGATGCAGTAATGGCCACCAGCTTGGATGGCTTTAAAAGAAGATTAGACAAATTCATGGAGGACAGGGCTGTCAATGGCTACTAGCCATGATGGCTGTGCTCTGCCACCCTAGTCAGAGGCAGCATGCTTCTGAAAACCAGTTGCCGGAAGCCTCAGGAGGGGAGAGTGTTCTTGCACTCGGGTCCTGCTTGCGGGCTTCCCCCAGGCACCTACGAAGTGCAGCTAGTGTTGTAAGCTGCTTGGAGACCTTTGGGTAACAAGCAACTAATAAATCTAATTAACAACCACAATACGCAGAATGCACTAGCCCAACTTACAATGAAGGATATGTAATTCATGTGATGCTGGCATAGCCAATCAATGCCTGCAGTGAGAACCTTGCGTCGGCATGAACTATATGAGGTTCCAAGACTCAGATAATATACTTTGCATGCAGAAGTCCATGGTTCTATCCACGACAACTCCAGCTAATGCTACCTTAGGATTCAGGGCTGGAAATGACAGCTGATGCCAATCAAAGTAAGCAATACAGGAATAGATAGTCTGATTCAGTGTAAGGCATTTCACAAATCAATTTGTCACAACCCCAAGATCCAACTCTCTATTTTCAGTGGATGAAGCCAGAAATTCAAAGGAAGAATTGGCATGAGGGGGGATTTGTCCTCACAACCAGCCCAGATATTTATTTATTTATTTTATTTGTTTCATTTATAGACCGCCCATAGCGAGTGGCTCTCTGGGCGGTGTACAAAAAAGTTAAAATACAAAATATCAACAATAAAATCAGACAACAAACAATAAACACAAGCAGCAACAAAAGAAAAAATAAAAATATAAAATTATAACATAAATGTTTAAAAGATAGAAGCGTAGGTGCCAGGCGTACTTCTTCGGGGAGGCTGTTCCACAGTTCGGGGGCCACTACAGAAAAGGCCCTAGATCGAGTAACTGTCCTCCGGGCTTCTCGATGGGTTGGTACCCGGAGGAGGGCCTTAGATACTGAGCAAAGTGATATCCCTAGTTCCACAGAAGAGCGTGTTTTGCCAGTACCTCTGCAACCTGAGCAGATTGTGTAGCCATCCTTGTACTCCAAGGAATACAGCCTGAGCAAAACCACAGCCTTCTGGCAGAATCAATGGCTACTGAAGCATGACAGGGACCTTTAACTGAAGGCATGATTGGACCTTTTTGCTTCACTCACCAAAGGTGGAGCTAATCACCTAGATTGAGACTAAAGTAATGACAACAGAAGATTTATGTAACTTTCAAGTTGACAATGAGGACATTGAATCTGTCAAGGATTATCAATACCTTGGCACAGTCATTAACCAAAATGGGGACAATAGTCAAGAAATCAGAACAAGGCTAGGACTGGGGAGGGCAGCTATGAGAGAACTAGAAAAGGTCCTCAAATGCAAAGATGTATCACCGAACAGTAAAGTCAGGATCATTCAGATCATGGTATTCCCAATCTCTATGTATGGATGTGAAAGTTGGACAGTGAAAAAAATGGATAAGAGAAAAATCAATTCATTTCAAATGTGGTTGTTGGAGGAGAGCTTTGTGGATACCATGGACTGCGAAAATGACAAATAATTGGGTGTTAAGAAGAAATTAAACCAGAACTATCACTAGAAGCTAAAATGATGAAACTGAGGTTATCATACTTTGGACATATCATGAGAAGACATGATTCACTAGAAAAGACAATAATGCTGGGAAAAATAATGCTGGGAAAAACAGAAGGGAGTAGAAAAAGAGGAAGGCCAAATAAGAGATGGATTGATTCCATAAAGGAAGCCACAGACCTGAACTTACAAGATCTGAACAGGGTGGTTTATAACAGATGCTATTGGAGGTTGCTAATTCATAGGGTCGCCATAAGTCATAATCGACTTGAAGGCACATAACAATAACATTTGAACCTGTTTGTGCGGCTCTCTAACGTAAGCATTGCATGGAACTATGCAGGGTGCTGCCTGCTCTGCTTAACTTTTCCTTATCAGAACCTGAAGTTGAGCTTCCTTGACTTTGCCTTGCTTTCCTTGCTGGAAACTGAACTCATGCCTAGCTGAGGCTGGACCATCTGCTGAGACCATCAGGTGGAACAGATGGAAACCTCTGTTCAGGTCTGCAGAGTCTTCACATCCAAATGCCTGTCGTTATCCTAGAGAAAGAAGAAATTATGCCACATAAGTAAATGCATACATAAGCACTTTACATAATATATCCACCCACTGAGGCTTTTTTTTGGACATAATATGAATGTTAAAATGTGTACCCACAACACTAAAGATTGTGCTGGGCTGATGGTCAATGCGTTGAACTATAAGCAGGTATATTCAGTGCCAGTTTGGTACACCTGGGAGGAACATGATTTGAACTCTCAAGGTGCTGAGCACTCTAAAAAGTTTAACTGGCACTAATTATAACCCAGGGAAGGCTGCTGAGTGCACATTCTGCTTCCAAAGAACATTGCAGGACAGGGGCCGGAATGTAGCACGCTGGAGTCCTAATTGGTTTATATAAATATTCCTTGGAACCTGAAGATTGCGATTGGAGAGTGTACAATAAAGACCTGGCTAGCTGATCGTGCAGGGTTCCAAATTACAGAGAGAACCTAGGCATGTACAACAGTGTCTCTTTTCAGACACCCCCTCCCCTTATGCATGGACAGCAAATGGGATGGACAAATCTGGCAATTTCAGTTATTTCTCCGTTTCTAATTTTTCATCTGTTCAGTTCACCACATTTCTGCATCAGGTTGCATTTTAAACAAACAAACAAAAAACAAGTCCTCATGAAAATTCATGAGCATTTTAGTGTCCATTTCTGTATATAAAATATACACATTTTTTCAAGTAGTTTTCCATAATATATTTATTTTTTCATTTATTTATAACTATATTTGCATACTGCTATTTCATTGAAAAACATCAAAGGGGTTTACAACAAGTAAAAAAAAGTACAGTAAAAACAATTAAAATATAGTAAAAACAAAAGTCAACTATTGCAAAAGGACTTCTTAATTGCCGGGATAAGCCTGAGAGAACAAAAAGGTTTTCAGCAGGCGTTTAATAGTTAAAACAGAAGGCACCTGCATCATTTCACATGAAGTACTAGTTCCCCTCTATTCAGCACTGGTTAGGCCTCATCTTGAATACTGTGTCCAGTTCTGGTCTCTGCACTTCAAGAAGGATGCAGACAAACTGGAACAGGTTCAGAGGAGGGCAACAAAGATGATCAGGGGACTGGAAACAAAGCCCTATGAGGAGAGACTGAAGGAACTGGGGATGTTTAGCCTGGAGAATAGAAGACTAAGGGGAGATATGATAGCACTCTTCAAGTACATGAAAAGTTGTCACATAGAGGAGGGCCGGGATCTCTTCTTGATCGTCCCAGAGTGCAGGACACGGAAGAATGGGCTCAAGTTGCAGGAAGCCTGATTTCGACTGGACATCAGGAAAAACTTCCTAACTGTTAGAGCCACACAACAATGGAACCAATTACCTAGAGAGGTAGTGGGCTCTCCAACACTGGAGGCATTCAAGAGACAGCTGGACAGCCATCTGTCAGGAATGCTTTGATTTGGATTCCTGCATTGAGCAGGGCTTTGGACTTGATGGCCTTATAGGTCCCTTCCAACTCTACTATTCTATGATTCTAATCTCTGTTGGCAGAGCTTTCCAGAGAACTGGGCCGATGACACTGAAGGCTCGATTTCATGTTGATGTTAAATGAGCCTTGCCAACTTGGGGGAAGACCTAAGCCACTCCTGCAGATGATCGCAGTGATCAAGCTGAGATATAAGGGTTTAGGTGGTCCCTAAGATACCCTGGACCTAAGTCATTCAGGGCTTTGTAAATTAATACAAGAACCTTGAACCTGGCTTGGTAGTGGATGGGCAGCCAGTGCAGCTGTTTAAGAGTGGTGCCACATGTTGTTAGCCATATGCTCCCATCAGCAGTCTGGCAGCTGCATTTTGCACCAGCTTAAGGTTCCAAACCAGGGCCAAGGGCAGCCCCACATAGAGTGCATTGCAGTAATCCATCCTCGAGGTTACCAGTGCATGGACTACAGTGCTCAGGCTGTCCTCATCCAGGAATGGCCATAGCTGATGAACCAGACAAAGCTGGTAAAAGGCACTCCCAGCCACAGCAGATACTTGGGTCTCTAGTGACAAAGATTAATCCAGAAGTACCCCTAAGTTACGGACTTGCTCCTTCAGAGGGAATGTGATGCTATCCAGAACAGATAACTTGCCTATCTCCCGGACATGGGAACCACCTACCCAAAAAGCCTCTGTCTTCCCAGGATTCAAGTATAGTTTACTGGCCCTAATCCAGTCCAGTACAGCAAAATATAAACAAATTCCAATATGGTTTTCACCAATATATGCATTTTATGCATACTTTCTCCTAACACAATCCTTTTTGTCCACACCTTTTGGTTGGAGAAGTACACTGAAAATTCAGACAAGTGTGAATTTTGAAGGGTGGTTGTGTTTTGGTTCACATATTGTTTCAGGAAGTGCGGATTAAGTGGGTTCATATTAAAGTCTAGAATGAATTTTATTTATTTATTTATTTATTTATTAACTTTATTTATACCCCGCCGTTTTTCCAAATTGGAACTCACGGCGGCTTCCAGATAAAAAACAGATACAATTAAAACCTACCAAAGTTAAAAGCATATAATACATAAGTAAATAAATATAGACAGATATAATTAAAAAATGAACTCTAATTTAAAATAGCATTAAACTGTTTCTGATATTAAAAACTATACTCATAAAATCAGAATAATTAAAAAATAAACAAGCAAGAGCAATATGACCTCCTTTTGGGCCTATCCTTAGCCGCCTTCGGAATCAAAGGCTTGCTGAAATAAGAAAGTTTTTACCTGTCGATGAAAGGACTGCAGGGAAGAGGCCATTCTTATCTCCTTAGGGAGGGAATTCCAAAGCCTAGGGGCAGCCACCGAGAAGGCCCTATCTCATATTCTCACCAGTTGTACTTGTGCGGATGAAGGTATTGAAAGAAGGGTCTCTCCTGAAGATCTCAGTGCCCTGGCAGGCACATAGGGGGCGATGCTGTCTGACAAATAGCCTGGACCCAAGCCGTGTAGGGCTTTATAGGTCAACACCAGCACTTTGAATTGTGTCCGGAAACAAACTGGCAGCCAGTGGAGCTTTTTTAGCAGGGGAGTTGTATGGTCCCTGTAATCAGCCCCAGTTAGCATTCTGGCTGCAACACGTTGTACCAGCTGAAGTTTCCGAGCAGTCTTCAGAGGCAGCCCCACGTACAGCGCGTTACAGTAATCTAAATGGGATGTGACTAAGGCATGTGTCACCGTGGCCAGATCGGACGGGTCAAAGAACAGGCGCAGTTGGCGCACTAATCTCAAATGTGCAAAAGCCCTCCTGGCCACTGCAGAAACCTGGGAATCCAAATTTAAAGCTGAGTCCAGGAGGACACCCAAACTGCGAACCTGTGTCTTCAGGGGGAGTATAACCCCATCCAGCACAGGCTATATCCCTATTCCCTGATCTGCCTTACAACTGACCAGGAGCACCTCTGTCTTGTCTGGATTAAGCCTCAATTTGTTCATCCTCATCCAATCCACAACTGATGTCAGACACCGGTTTAAAACTAAGACAGCTTCCTTGGAAGAAGGTGGAAAGGAGAAATAGAGTTGGGTGTCATCAGCATACTGGTGGCACCAAACTCCAAACGCCCGAACAACCTCTCCCAGCGGTTTCATGTAGATGTTAAATAACATAGGGGACAAAACTGAACCCTGAGGGACTCCACAGGCCAATGGCCAAGGAGTCGGACAGGAGTCCCCCAGTACCACCTTCAGGGTTCGCCCCTCCAGGAATGACCGGAGCCACTGCAAAAAAGTGCCCCCAAGTCCCATCCCAGCTAGGTGGTCCAGGAGGATACCATGGTCGATGGTATCAAAAGCCGCTGAGAGGTCCAGCAGAACCAACAGGGACACACTCCCCCTGTCCAGTTCTCTGCGTAGGTTGTCCACCAAGGCGACCAAAGCCGTCTCCGTCCCATACCCAGGCCTGAAACCAGATTGAAATGGATCTAGATACTCTGTTTCATCCAGGAATCTCTGGAGCTGGGAGGCCATCACACGCTCTATTACCTTGAATTTCTCCCTCATCTTTTAATGGCAGAGAGGCAGGATATGATGATGGTGGGAGCAAAGCCCTGCCTGTCTTCCTCCTCCATGTGATTATGATTGTGTGGGATGCCTGAAAAGGACTGAATACGGCACTCAAAATGGCAAACCTTGGGTACAGCCCATTTGTATGCAGCCCGGAGCTTCTTGGAGGGAGGGTGGGATGTTTTACCCTGCCTTTCGTTATCCAGAGGCTATGACAGCTAACAAAAAATTGAAAATTAAACTATTACAACACAAATGCAAACAAACAAACAAACACAGCAAGGTTAAAAAGAGCATAGTAGTAACAGAAAGCATCCACTAAACATAAGAATATGAGAGTCCTGCTCAGGGTGTAGTCATTCGGGGTCTTGGTGGGGGTGTAGACCCGTCACTTTTTTAGGAGCAGGGTCCCTGCCAGATCCCTATATATGAGCCAATCAGCATGAAAGGGGAGCATGTTAGCCACTGTTAGTTGTCTTTTCATGTTGATTGGAGCCAATCAGAGTGAAAGGAGGTGAGTCAGCCATTGAAAAGACTCTTCTCAGTAGCTAACCTCCCCTTTCATGCTCCTAGGGATGTCTGTTGTAGTGGAGTGTGGACTCCGAGATGACACGGAGAGCAAGCGAGATGAGGGAAAGTGGGAAAGAGGCATGGCTGTGAGTGTGGCTATCGTGAAGGAACCCTGCACTTAGGAAATTGCCACTACGCTACCGGTCCTGCTGGACCAGACGGCTGCTGAAACAACATCCACACTGTGCTCTTATGGTGTCCCCAGCCTCAGCCCTACTATGGGCTGGCCAGGATATCACAACAACACTCTCCCCGCTTATGATTCCCAGCAACTGGTCTTCAGAAGCATGGCACCTCTGACAGTGGAGGAAGAGCATAGACCTCATGGCTAGCTGATAGCCTTATCCTCCATGCGCTTGTGCAATCCTTTTTTGAAACCACCCCAAGTTGGTGGCTATCGCCACATCTTGCAGGAATAGATTCCATAGTTCAACAGTGCACTGTGTGAAGAAGTGCTTTCTTTTGTCTGTCCTGAATCTTCCAACATTCAGCTTCGCTGGAAGGCCCTGGAATCATGAGAGAAGGAGAGAAACTTACATATCTCTGTGGTTTCCCCCTTTACTTATCTTTTTTCCTCCTGATCTAAAAAGCCCCAAATATTGTACCCTTTCCTCATAGGAGCATTCCCCCAGCCCCTTGATCATTTTGGTCACCCTTTTCTAAACAAAGAGAGCCAGTGTGGTGTAGTGGCTAGAGTGTTGGACTATGACCTGGGAGACCAGGGTTTGAATCCCCACACAGCCATGAAGGTCACTGGGTGACCTTGGGCCAGTCACTGCCTCTCAGCCTCAGAGGAAGGCAATGGTAAACCCCCTCTGAATACCGCTTACCACGAAAACCCTATTCAGAGGGTCGCCATACGTCGGAAACGACTTGAAGGCAGGCCATTTCCATTTTTCTAAACAAGTTCCATTAAAATAGTTTCGGGCAGAGCAGTTTTCCAGCAGAGCTTCACGCATTTCAGACCCAAAAAACCTTTCACTGCATGGTAGCCTGGGGAAGAGTTCTTGAAGGCTTCCTCCACATGTGTGTCCCTGCAGGCACAAAGACTGGAAGCAAACGCTTGCCCAACCCTCTATGTCCCCGTGGTCTTGGGAAGGGAATTGCAATCAGGCCCACCCTCGGCAAAGCAGCTGAGTTGTTGCAAAGGAGCCTAGCTTAGTGGTAGAGCATCTCCCTTGTCTGCAGAAGGTCCCAGGTTCAGGTAAGGATGAGGCTATCCCCTGGCTGAAACCCTGGTGAGCTGCCACTAGCAGAGAATACTGAGTTAGGTGATCTGACTGGTCTGAAGGCACATGAGGCCAGCTCCCTGATGAAGCAGGTCTGGTCAGTGCCTGGATGGGAGACCGCCTGGGAACCATATGTAAGCCGCCTTGCGTTTCAATCATGAAAAGAAAGGCGGGGTATAAATGTAATAAATAAAATAATAATACATAAAAGCTCTGCTTTCTGCTGTGTGTTTTATAGTCAGAAGACGGATGTTATGAGGAACTTTAATATATTGTCTGCTTAATGTTTGGAAAGTTTCGATCCACAGTTATGACTCTTCTCACATCAAACAGCTCTCTCTCCCTCTCTCTGATCCTGTTGGATAGTTGAGCAGGGGACCTACAAAATTTCCCTGGTGCTAAATGGATTTTATAGTATGGGTTGTTCACAGATTACATTTTCTTTGTAATGATAACAGAGTGTAAAATCTACATGCTCTGTTCTCCATAGCAAATGTTACTCACATAGATGCTTTCAAGTGGGATTTATTGCTTGCTGTCATTTTCATTGTTATCAGTTCCCCAGCGGTAAGATGCAGTGTCTGTTCTTTGAAGCCAAGCAATGTAAAACAATGAAGCATTGACTTTCTGTGGTTGGTTGGTTATAGACAGTGTTATGGACTAGCAAACTGTTTTCATGATAGCTACAATTATTTTAAGACCTGTTTACATAAGGCTATGTGTTTCCTCATGATTCAGAGTGGAGTATTTTTAATAAGTAAGGTAAATAAATTCAGATCAATTTGTCTCTCAAAATGCCATGTGAGTGGCACACTTTGAAGCAATCCAGCTTTCTGTTTATACAAGTCCAGTTCAGAGTGAGAACCACCAGTCGGAGATGAGGGTGCAATCAATTCTTGTTTTATTAAAGTAATGGATGCATCAAAGGCTGTGTACCTCATAGAAACCCCTATGCTAACTCACTACAATCCCTAATTGCACTCTAGCCATGCTCTGCAACTTGTGAGGAAAGTTGACTCAGCGCCCACTTCCGGGCACGGTAGCCTCAAATAGGAGAGGTGTTGGGGCGTAACCTCTCACTCCGTCACACACATGCCCCCTTCTGCCCTGTCCGCTTCTCCTGATGTCGTGAGCATGGTGGGGGGGGCGAGCCTCTGAGGGCTCATCGGAAAACACAGGTTCCTGATCGGCAGGCAGGAGAGCAGAGGGCAGGGAAGTGTCGGGCGTTTCTAAGATACTGCTTGGTGAAGGAGGAGTGTCTGCTCTCTCAGGAGCATCCCCCAACAGTCCCGTGGGAGTGCTGGGGGGCTGAGCGCTGTCCCATTGAGGGGCAGGACCAGCCATGGGAACTGGCGGGGCGGGTGACTCACTCTCTTCCCCAAGATCGGGGTTAGACTCAACAACAGCTGGATCGTCCATGCTCCCTAACGGCTGAGGCTTCTGAAACTCATGCCTTCCCCCTCCTTCCTCTGGAAGCAGGCTGGGTCCATCACCCATGGGCTCAACAATACAAGACTGATAGTCAAACATGTCACATTATTTAAAAGCCATCTATCACACAAAGGCACTCCTGATTCTTCTTTTTAGCTGTGGCTTGAACTTTCTACCTATGGCTAGACTTTCCAGCAGCTGATACCATATAGGCCATCAGGCCCAGAAAAGATGGACGTGGTGTGCTAAATGGCCTAGTGGGAAGACCTCTGAGGCCTGACAGACCTAATCCCTTACTATGCTAGCAGTTTCTATTAGGCCTCAGCCAAACCTTCTCACCTCATTTTCTGTTTCTCTTCCTTGCCATCTTTGTTTTTGGTGAGTGATAGAAAGTACCTCTCACTTCCGGTATTATTGCGAAAACATTACCATTATTTCATTGCTGTTCTTTCTGGTGTCCCTTCTTCCTCTTTGTCTTTACTCTTAACAGCTTCCCTTGACCAGTTGACTGTTGCAATCCACATGATTTTGTCAAGGATATCCCAATGATACATTTGAGAAATCTGTTCGGCTGTGTCAAATATGCTGCTTTCCTAGCAAATATTTAGATTTGAGACTATTCAATGTATCTCTGAATGAATATACATCCACTAGAATGGTTTTTTAGCTAGCACTTCTTTTGCATTCTGAAATGTTAAATTGAAAAGACACCCTACCATGCCATTCTTCAGCTTCTCAAAACAAAACCTTACAAAACTTGCACTCCTGAACTCAGAAATGCTGGCTTAACAACCCTTTAAGTTTTCATGGCAATACACAAAACTCTCAGAGAGAATCAAGTTCGAAGTGTAAAACAAGAGGAAAAAATCTAGACCCCTGTTGGACTTTTTTCTGTCAATGTTCTCATAATTTATTGAAATTAATTAAAAATCAGCCATGTTCACAGAGTTCCTGTAATCCTATTGCTGACCTTGCCCCATACTTTGATCTTCATCTTTACAACCACATCGGTACTAGATCCTTGCCCCTCTTGGCTAATAAAAGCTAGCAGGGATGGAACATCTGGTTGGGCCAGGGAAGTGATAAATGCCTCTTTACGAGAGGGAGTGGTCCCAGGCTGTTTGAAGGAGGCAGCAGTAAGACCACTCCTGAAAAAACCTTACTTGGACCCGGAAAATTTCAACAGCTACAGACCAGTAGCAAATGTTCCATTCCTGGGCAAGATCTTGGAACGAGTGGTTGCTGGCCAGCTCCAGGCGCTATTGAATGAAACTGATTATCTAGATCCGTTTCAATCGGGGTTTAGGCCCGGTTTCGGCACTGAGACAGCCTTGGTCGCCCTGTTTGATGACCTATGTCGGGAGAGGGACGGAGGGAGTGTAGCTCTGTTGATCCTCCTTGATCTCTCGGCGGCTTTTGATACCATCGACCATGGTATCCTTCTGGAGAGGCTTGCGGAGTTGGGAGTCGGGGGTACTGTTTGGCAGTGGTTCTGCTGCTACTTAGCGGGTCGTCTCCAGATGGTTGTGCTTGGGGAACATTGCTCGACACCGTGGGCTCTGCAATGTGGAGTCCCGCAGGGTTCGGTTCTGTCTCCCATGCTTTTCAACATCTATATGAAGCCGTTGAGTGCGGTCATCAGGACCTATGGCGTGCGTTGCCACCAGTACGCTGATGTCACGCAGCTCTATTTCTCCTTTTCATCCCCCTCAGGTGAGGCTGTCGATGTGCTGAACCATTGCCTGACTGCGATAATGGACTGGATGAGAGCTAACAAACTGAGGCTCAATCCAGACAAGACTGAGATGCTGCTGGTGAACGGTTTCCCGGATCGGATGGTGGATATACACCCTGTCCTGGATGGGGTTACACTCCCCCTAAAGGACCGGGTTCGTAGTCTGGGGGTTCTTTTAGATCCTTCCCTGTCACTTGAGGCCCAAGTGGCATCGGTGGCACTGAATGCTTTCTACCAGCTTCGGCTGGTAGCCCAGCTACGTCCCTATCTGAGCAGGGAGGACCTAACATCAGTCGTACATTTATTTATTTATTTATTTACATGCTCTGGTAACCTCACGACTGGACTACTGCAATGCGCTCTACGTAGGGCTGCCTTTGAAGACAGTTCGGAAACTACAGCTTGTCCAAAATGCAGCGGCCTGATTAATAACGGAGACCAGGCGGTCGGAACACATAACACCTGTTCTGGCTCGTTTGCACTGGCTGCCAATATGCTTCCGGGCTAGATTCAAAGTGTTGGTTTTGACCTATAAAGCCCTATACGGCACGGGACCACAATACCTATCGGAATGCCTCTCCCGATATGAACCTGCTCGTACACTACACTCCACATCGAAGGCCCTCCTCCAAGTTCCGTCTCATAGGGAGGCTCGGAGGACGGTGACAAGTTCTAGGGCCTTCTCAGTGGTGGCCCCCGAACTGTGGAACAGTCTCCCCGAAGAGGTGCGTATGGCGCCGACATTGCTCTCTTTTCGGCGCCAGGTTAAGACTTGCCTCTTTGCTATGGCGTTTTAATATGTAACTCGTTTTAGTTTTAAATTTTGTTGTAATTGTTTTTGATTTATTGTTTTATATATGTTTATCCTGTATTTATTATGAGATCTGAGATGTTTTGTATTTTTATATTCTGTTGTTCATCGCCCAGAGAGCTAATGCTAGTCGGGCGGTATATAAATCTAATAAAATAAATAAATAAATAAATAAATTTAAAAGTGAAAAAAATGCCTGGCTGATTTTTCATTAATTTAAGAAATTTAACATTGGAGTCAATGATAAGCATGGGCATGCTCAGTAAGAACCAACTGTCAGTGTTCGAAAAGCCAGACTCACAGCTGTTTGGCTTGGCTAATCAGGTGGCCACACCCATGCCAGACCTTTATTACACTTTAGACGGTCATGGCCTTCCCCAAAGAACCCTGGGAAGTGTAGTTTGTGAAGTTGTTAAGAGGTTCCTATTCCCCTGACAGAGCCCCAGTGGCCAGAGTGGTTTAACAGTCAGCCCCTCTGTGAGGGGCATAGGGCTTCCCTTAGCACCTCTCAGCAATCTTCACAAACTACATTTCCCAGGATACTTTGGGGTAAGCCATGACTGTCTAAACTGAAATAAAGGTCTGGTATGGGTGTGGCCAGGGACCGCTTTGGTTTAAATTTGGGTGGAAGATTACATGTGCCTGCTGTAGAATAAATAGGTGGGGGAAACCCTGAAAAACAACCATATTGTTCACAATGTTTTCCTTTTGGAAAAGAAAGTGATTTTCTACGCGCATGCATCCCTGCCATCAACCAAGATGGCTGAAGGGGAATCAGCCCCTTAGAAAAACCTCAGCCACCATCTTGGCTGATGGCAGGCTTGTGCCCACAGTGTGACCAACATTTACGTCAAGGGAGAGGTAGGGAGAGCAGGCAGGCAGGTGTTGCAGGCCTGTGTGGCAGTAGGGGGGGGTTCTGGGAGCTCCCTCTCGCGATCTGTGGCGGGGTTAGGAGCTGACACTGCTATGGATTGCAGAAGGGAGCGCTACCCACCCACCCTAAGGAGGCCCTCTGGTGCCAACCCTGCTAACCATGATTGCATGAGAGTAAATCCCACTGAACTCAATAAGCATGCAAATGATCAGATGTTCCTTTCCCCTCCCTGTCCCCCTTCTGTCGGAAGGCAGAGCTGGGGTCCCAATCCCGGGGAGCTGGATCCTGGAGAGTTGGGAGAAGAGTATTCGGATGGATGGCAGAGGGAAGGGGGAGGAACTTCCCCCCTTTGGAGCGAAGACGAAACAGAGGAACTGCCAGTGATAAGGTCGCTTAGCAACGGGGAGCCTGAGCCCTCCCTGGACATTCTCACACCTCCCCCTCTTTCAGGCTCAGAGCAAGAGGGGGAAGAGGGAGGGCTGCTCACAGCCGAAAAGCGGGGAGGCAGTTTACCATCAGCCCCTCCCCTATCCCCCATCCTGGAATCAGAAACTTCAGAAGAGGAGGGGGTGATGCTTCCCCTCTCACCGCGCACACGCAGACAGCTGAAAAGACAGGTGAGAAGGGGGGGAAGGCGGGCAGTACCTGAGGGGCAGTTAAGGAGGAGCGAAAGATTGCACGCCCGTTTGGCCCCTTCTTAAAGAACAGGCGGGAAGAAGTCCCTTGCTCTGTCAACTTTCTCCCAATGCCGCAGGACCTGTATCCCTGTATTGCTTCATGAGAAAACGCAGTCTTTGTTTGGACATTACCCTAATAAGACACGAATTAACTACAATCGTTGGTCTGGTTCCTGAGTCACATCCTGGGCCTGACAGCTTGACAGAGCCACCTAAATCACCCTCAACGCTCTCTTCACTTGACTGGGACAAGATGTCAAAGGAAGCAGTGGGGGGGACGAACCCCACTTCTGAGACGGAAGAAGTGGAACTCCTGAGGACTAAGGTAGCTGATTTGCAGACGGATGTTCAAGCCCTGCTAGCAGCAGTCAAGGCGCTGAAGACGGATAATCAAACCTTGAAGGCCACGATAGACCAGATGCGAACAGCCCCTCCAGCTGCCGTAGTAAAGGTTCCCATTGGATTGCCCCCAAAATACGCGGGACAAAGTGATCAGTTGGCAACCTTCGTGGCTCAATGTGAGTTATATCTGGATGTCAGGCACACGGAATTTCCAGACGATGGGGCTAAAGTAGCTTTCGTGATTAGCCTCCTGGAGGGAGAAGCTGCAAAATGGGTGACTCCGTATCTCGTGAGAAAGGATACTGTCTTAGGAAGGTACAGAGGATTTATACAGGAGATGACCGAGATGTTTCAAGACCCGCAAAGGGCTGAAACAGTAGCGCAGCAACTAGGTGCTCTGAAGCAAGCTAAAGGGACTGTTTCCGAGTACACTAACGCTTTTAAAATTCTGTCCCAGGAAACTGGTTACAATGACGCCGCCCTGATGTTTATGTACCGGAGTGGATTAAATGCTGAAATCCTGGATGAGTTGGCCAGGACCTCCCCCCCCTGCTGACCTACCAGGGCTCATCCGGCTATGCCTACAGATAGATCACCGGATGGAAGGAAGGCGCCTGGAAAGGAAGCAGGAGGTCCCAAGATACTCAGCCTCGGCATCCCGCAACAAGACCCTTCCCACTACAGGGATGGCAGGTAATGCAACTGAGGGACAGGGAGGGGCTAGGCCAAGACTGTCAGAAGAAGAAAAGGAAAGACGACGCCGGGAACGTTTATGCTTTTATTGTTCAAAGCCGGGCCATGCGGCCAGAGACTGTGGACTGAAAGGGGGGAAAGCTGAGCCGTCAGGAAACTAGAACACCCAGTCCACGTGCAGGCTGGTGGACTGGGAGCAGCGTTGTATAAAGGCCCCCCAACGATCCAACCTCCCTCAAAGGGGGTGTTGGTCTTGCCTATTCGGATTACAACTTCCAGAGGAGTGGTGTTTAATTCCACTGCCTTAATTGACAGTGGAGCCTCCACAAATTTTATTGATGCAAAGTTAGTCAAGCGTCATGGAATTTCCCGGTGGAAACTGGATGCTCCCCTAGCTGTGGAGACTATCGATGGGAGACCCCTGAAGTCAGGAGGGGTGACACAAGCCACGGAGGAAGTGAAACTTCAAATCCCTGGGCACGAAGAGTTCATTTCGCTATACGTGTCAGATCTCTCGAACTTTGAGGTGATTCTGGGAATGCCCTGGCTAGCAAAGCATGAAACCAAAATAAGTTGGAAGGAGGCGGTGGTGTGGTTCACCTCACAGTATTGCCAGGAGAACTGTCAACCTGAAGGAATCAAGAACACCTTAGCGGGGGCAGTGCAAGAGATCGAGCAAGTGACCCTGCCGCCAAAGTATGAAGAATTCAAAGATGTGTTTGATGAAAAAGAGGCAGAGACTTTACCCCCCCACCGCCCTTACGACTGTGCGATTGACCTAGTGCCAGGAGCCAGCATCCCATCAGGGAGAATCTACTCTCTCACAGAGAGTGAGAGGGAGGCCCTGAAGGAATTCCTGGATAAAAACCTGAGGCGAGGATTCATACGCCCCTCACAATCCCCTGCTGGAGCGCCACTATTGTTTGTGAAAAAGAAGGGGGGGAACTCAGACCCTGTAACGACTATCGCGCATTGAACCAGATCACCATCCCCAACAGCTACCCGCTGCCCCTGATCTCAGAGTTGCTGGACCGACTGCGCTCTGCAAAAATCTTCACGAAGTTGGATTTGAGAGGAGCGTACAATCTGATCAGAATGAAGGAGGGAGATGAATGGAAAACAGGATTCTTGACCGCTTACGGACAGTATGAATACCTGGTCATGCCGTTCGGGCTTTGTGGAAACCAGGAATTTTTCAAAAATTCATGAACGACGTGTTTAGAGACTTGTTGGACACGTATGTAATCTGTTACTTAGATGATATCCTGGTGTTCTCAAAGAACCAGGAAGACCACGACCAGCATGTGAAGACGGTGTTGAAGAGACTGAGAGAAAATCACCTGTATGCTAAATTAGAGAAATGTGGATTTGACCTCAAGTCTCTAGACTTCCTTGGATATCGAATCTCAGCGGAAGGCGTGGAGATGGACCCAGGGAAAGTAAGCTGCATATTGGACTGGGGCCAACCTGTCACCAAAAAGGATGTACAACGGTTTTTGGGGTTTGCCAATTATTACAGAAAGTTCATTCCAGGGTTTTCCAAATTAACAGCTCCTCTGACTGACTGTTTAAGGGGGAAGAAGAAGTTTCAATGGACAGAGAACGCCACCGAGGCCTTTGAGGAGCTGAAGAGAAGGTTTGCTACTGAGCCCATTCTGCGCTTTGCTGATCCGAACCGCCCTTTCGTAGTGGAAGCAGATGCTTCAGATTTTGCCATCGGGGGGGTCCTGCTACAATTAGACCAAGAAGGGAAGGAGCTGCACCCCTGTGCGTACTTCTCTCGGAAGTTAAAGCCTGCAGAGAAGAACTACACAGTTTGGGAGAAGGAGCTGCTGGCCATCAAGGACTCTTTTGAAAACTGGAGACAATACCTAGAGGGGACCTCTCATCAAATTGAAGTGCGCTCCGACCACAAGAATCTTGAAAGCCTCCAAACTGCCAGAAAGCTGAACCAGAGACAGATAAGATGGTCCCAGTTCTTCACTAGGTTTAACTTCCAGATTACTTACCATGCCCAAGCCAAAAACCAGAGACCGGATGCCTTATCCAGACAGCCACAATACAAAGAAAGTGAATCCGAGGACCAGCCTCAGTACGTAATCCCGCCAGAGAAATTAACGTTGGGAGTATGCCAGCCTTCATGGGAAGAGGAACTCAAAAAGGCACAACAAGAAGATGCAGACATGCTAAAATATCAGCAGGAGACGGGACAAGGTCAAGACTCAGAAGTAACCTTTCACTGGAGAAATGGACTGTTATGGTTCAAAACCGCCAGATATGTGCCAGAAGGGGAATTAAGGCTCAGAATCCTACGCCAGTGTCATGATTCCATCACAGCGGGACACTTTGGGATTTACAAGACCATTCAGAACGTGGCCAAGGACTTCTGGTGGCCTAAAATGCGTCGGGATATTGAGAGTTATGTAAAGTCCTGCTCTGTCTGTCTGCGGACAAAAACACAAACAGGGACACCAGCAGGACTGTTACAACCGTTGCCTGTCCCACATGAACCCTGGAAGGACCTCTCCATGGATTTTATAACTGATCTACCCAAGTCCCAAGGAATGACAGCCATCTTAGTAGTGGTGGATCTACTTACCAAAATGGCACACTTTCTTCCTTGTGCAGGGGCCTTAGAGGCTAAAGAAACGGCCAAGTTATTCATCAAAGAAGTCTACCGGCTGCATGGATTGCCAAACAGTGTAGTCTCAGACCGAGGAACTCAGTTCACAGCCAAATTTTGGAGAGCAATGTGGAAACAGTTGCAGACGGAATTAAAACTCTCCTCCACCCATCACCCCCAGACAGATGGGCAGACGGAACGCTTGAACGCCGTTTTGGAAAGATATTTACGAAGTTATGTGTCCTATCAACAGACTGACTGGGTATCATATTTGCATTTTGCAGAGTTCGCCTACAACAATTCTCTGCACTCCAGCACTCAACAAACCCCGTTCTTCGCTAATTATGGATTCCATCCTAAAGTCTTTCCAAGCAGCTCAGAAGGAATGCTGGTACCGGCAGCTGAGAACTTCCTTAAGGAATTGCAAGCGGCACAACAGACACTGAAACAGCAGTTAAACGAAGCCAAAACGGAGTACAAGCGAGTTGCTGACCTGCACAGGAAGGAGGGCCCCCCCCTTCAACTGGGAGACCAGGTATGGCTGTCCACCCGCTTCCTCCAGATGCCGGGCAAATGTAGAAAATTACAAGACAAGAGGGTGGGTCCTTTCGAAATAGAAACTCCATTCAATCCCGTGGCGTACCGACTGAAGCTGCCTGACACGTTTAAAATACATCCTGTGTTCCATCGATCCCTCTTAACGAAAGCCGCCCCTCCCAGTGAGTTACGGCCGGAGGAACCTCCCGGAGCTCCACTCCTGGTAAATGAGCAGCTTGAGTTTGAAGTTGAGGAGATCTTAGATTCCAGGATCAGACGCCACAAGCTGCAGTACTTGATTCACTGGAAAGGCTATGGGGTGGCTGACAGATCATGGGAAGATGCAGCTGATGTGCATGCTCCAGAATTGGTAAAACTTTTCCATCAACGTTTTCCCCACCGTCCCAAGCCAGACAAGGGGAGGGGGGCACAGCCTGGGAGGGGGGATGGTGTCGGAAGGCAGAGCTGGGGTCCCAATCCCGGGGAGCTGGATCCCGGAGTGTTGGGAGAAGAGTATTCGGATGGATGGCAGAGGGAAGGGGGAGGAACTTCCCCCCTTTGGAGCGAAGACGAAACAGAGGAACTGCCAGTGATAAGGTCGCTTAGCAACGGGGAGCCTGAGCCCTCCCTGGACATTCTCACACCTCCCCCTCTTTCAGGCTCAGAGCAAGAGGGGGAAGAGGGAGGGCTGCTCACAGCCGAAAAGCGGGGAGGCAGTTTACCATCAGCCCCTCCCCTATCCCCCATCCTGGAATCGGAAACTTCAGAAGAGGAGGGGGTGATGCTTCCCCCCTCACCACGCACACGCAGACAGCTGAAAAGACAGGTGAGAAGGGGGAAGGCGGGCAGTACCTGAGGGGCAGTTAAGGAGGAGCGAAAGATTGCGCGCCCGTTTGGCCCCTTCTTAAAGAACAGGCGGGAAGAAGTCCCTTGCTCTGTCAACTTTCTCCCAATGCCGCAGGACCTGTATCCCTGTATTGCTTCATGAGAAAACGCAGTCTTTGGACTTCCGGGAAGGGTGACTTAGCCTGTGCCTGCTTTTGAGACGGGCTCCTGCCTCAAAAGAAGCTTATTCAGATATATCAGTCAGATTTTTTCTTTTTTTGACTGATTAAACTTCTCCCGGGTAGGGAGAAACGTAGAGATTAACCTCAAAGCCTATTTTTGTTGGGACGACCAGATCTCATTAGTTTATGGGACGAGGTCCAGCCGACGAAGGTGGGACGGATTTTTAACAACAAGCTCTATCTGGAAAAGCGAACGTTCATCTTATCTTCTAAGAGAGAACGCACTAACAGGCAAGCACCCTTCTTTCTATATTTTTCTTTTACTTGACTTAAATTGTTGCTGTTTAAAAGAGATTTGCCAGATTGATCGGTTTTTGACATCTCACTGGGGAGCCATAACTTCTCTCTGCTACTCACTAATTAATAGCTTATCTCTGTTTTTGTTGCAAAAAGCTGTCCTGGATTTGCATTCTAAAGATATACACAGAAGAGGGATTTCTATTCCAGATTTTTATTTTGAAGAATATTATATTGTCTGAGACTACTCTCTTTTTGGTCTATTTTATTTTGACGAATCTGTTTTCTGACGACCGCCATTAATTGTTTCGATCCTGGGAACTGCATTTTGTTTACTTAAACATGGAGAGATAAGGCTGTCTGCTCTGTTTATACTGTGATGTCACCAAGTTTGGAGTATTAACCCAATTGTTGCTGAAATAAGAAGTGGTTTTCCTATATTTTTCTTTTAAAATGGCAATTAAGAAAGTGGCTGAGAAGCTGGAAATAACTATGTTTCAGAAAATAATGGATGAGATTGAGATAACGAAACAAAACCTGCGACAGGGTTGTAAGGAGCTGAAAATTGAATTGAGTAAAATGAAGCAGGAGATTAAAGATATAGGGGTCCCTGTGAGAGAGGTGACCCTGGAAGGGGTCCCTGTGAGAGAGGAGACCCCGGAGATTGGAACAAACGTGGAACAGGAAAAAGATTTGGAGTCTATGGACTTTAGAAATAAAATTTATTGTTTGGAGACACAGGAGATTAAAGACATAGGGGTCCTTGTGAGAGAGGAGACCCTGGAGACTGGAACAGGGGTCCCTGTGAGAGAGGAGACCCTGGAGACTGGAACAGGGGTCCCTGTGAGAGAGGAGATCCCGGAGATTGGAACAAACGTGGAACAGGAACAAGATTTGGAGTCTATGGACTTTAGAAATAAAATCTATTGTTTGGAACTCAATGTTATCTCTGAAGAAATTAATGAAGATTCTAGAGATAAAGTTATCAATGGCATGGATAATCTTCTGGACTGGAATGATGTGATGGAGCCCAATATAGAGAAAATCTATGGAATTATCTGCAGCCATGTGACAATGGAAAAACTTTCAAGAGATGACCCAGTGTATTTTGAAAAAAAGAACAGAGATATGATTTTACAGCAGTATTTCAGCAACCTATTCAGAATGGATGGCAAGAAAATATTTGGGATAGAGGTAATTCCCATCAGACTCTTACTATATGACTATGGCTTTGACAGCAAGATTATTATGGAATACTGATAATGGAAGATTGGATACTGAAATTACTGGACTTAACAAGACTACTGAAGATGGAAGATGGAAAATGGAACTAATAGGGATAATAGAACAATGGCTACTGAAATTACTGAACCTAACAGATTCTGATGTGATGGATTAATTGAAATGTTTATTTTGACTATGGTTATGACAACAAGATTATCATAATTAGTAATGAGATGGATTAATCGATATGCTTATCTGGAAAAAAAATTGATAGATATATTTCTTAAAGAATTGAAACCTCTCTTTGACTTTTTGTGGAAAGAATAAAGTAATGTTTATGAGATTTGATGATTAAGTAAGATAACTACTGGAGGAAAGTGATTTTATAATATGACTTAAGAGACAGGATTGTTATATATTATAGACTTATAACTGATTTGATCTTTGACAAATGGGAAGTCAATATTTTACTCTTTATTTTTTATTTTTGTTTTTTTTTTCTTTTTTTTCTTTTTGTTTAACTATTTTTGATTTTGTTTTTTGTCTTTGAATGTTTTATGATTTTGTCTTGTATGTTTTATGAAAATCTGAATAAAAATTATTGAAAAAAAAAAGAGAAAACGCAGTCTTTGTTTGGACATTACCCTAATAAAACACGAATTAACTACAATCGTTGGTCTGGTTCCTGAGTCACATCCTGGGCCTGACACCTTCCTTCTCCTTCCCTCTCTTCCCTTCCTCTCCCCTCCTATCCTTCCCCTGTCCTCTCCCTTCCTCCTTCCTTCTTTCTCCCCTCCCCTCTTCCTTCTCCCATGCCCACTCCAGCTTTTCCTCCCTCTTCTCCTCCTCCCTTGTGGTCAGTTTCACCTATCCTGTGCATGACTGCATGGGAGAAAATCCCATTGAACTCAATAAGCATGCAAATAGTCCATTTAAGGCCAGCACGCTTGCAGAAACCAGAGGGGTGATTGTTCCCACCTGTCTGTAGAGGTATTCTTTAAAAGACAGACCCTGTCTTCAGCATGCTGCTGACTACAATGTTGGGCGTTACCTCCACGTGAAACATAGTTCGCAGACTCCAGACCCTTCAGACTGAACCCCTGGCTTTCTGAACTTAGCTTCCCCACCCCGACGACTCTTATGGACACTGCTACTGGTACAGTTGCTAGACGCACTCCTTCCTCCAGCCGGCTCCTGTTATCTGCTGGCCTTGGCAGATTTATGACCTAGCTAGCTGCTGGCTGCTTAGTTACAGCTCAGCTCCCAGCCCCAAAGCTGACATGCAATTATATCTTACATAATTACTTATGTAAGTTATATCATTTTGCCACCGTGGATAGTGAGACAAATAACATAGTTTTGGGAAGAAGACAAACTGCAGCAGAATAGAAACAGCGTTGCATGTGATGAATATGGGGCAGAATCAAAAATGATGCCTTCTTACTTCTGTACTCTCCAGTCCTTCATTTAGGTTCTAGTTCCATTTAGCTGTTATGGCTATCATCTCCAGGGCAAAGGTATCTGGAAAGTGACTCTTAGATACAGTATTCTGGATTAGATGTGCCCATACATTCTAAGGCAGCAGTGGGGAATCTGTGGTCCTGCAGATGCTGTTGGAATGCAGCTCCCATCATCTGTAATGTTAGCCATGCTGGCTGGTACTGATGGGAATTGGAGACCAACAGCATCTGGATGGCCACAGATTCCCTATCCTTGTCCTAAGATTTGCTTTTACAAGAAACTGTCAGGTAATCCTTCGCCAAACCACATTTGTTGTAGTTATGTGCCTTCAAGTCGATTACTATGAATCAATGATCTCCAATAGCATCTGTTATAAACCACCCTGTTCAGATCTTGTAAGTTTGGGTCTATGGCTTCCTTTATGGAATCAACCCATCTCTTGTTTGGTCTTCCTCTTTTTCTATGCCCTTCTGTTTTTCCCAGAATTATTGTCTTTTCTAGTGAATCAGGTCTTCGCATTCTGTGCCCAAAGTATGATAACCTCAGTGTCGTCATTTTAGCTTCTAGTGATAGTTCTGATTTAATTTGTTCTAACACCCAATTATTTGTCTTTTTTGCAGTCCATGGTATGCGCAAAGCTCTCCTCCAACACCACATTTCAAATGAGTTGATTTTTCTTTTATCTGCTTTTTTCACTGTCCAACTTTCACATCCGTACATAGAGATCGGGAATACCATGGTCTGAATGATCCTGACTTTAGTGTTCAGTGATACATCTTTGCATTTGAGGACCTTTTCTAGTGGCAGAAATATTCCAATGCCTAAGAAGCACATCAATAATGCAGCTTTTTATTTCCCAAGCTATATATGGCATACCTCTGCCATCAATATTACAAATGTCTTCAGGAAAGTGTCCCTGGGAAGCACTGCCTCTGCTATCAATATAGAAAATGCAGAAGTTAAATTAGGCACTTAGAAGTCTCATCCTCAGAGCTAAACTCTTGAAGTCATAGTAAAAATGAATTATTTCTCATTTTCAAATCATTTTAATAGTCCAAAGATCAGACTCAAGGGATAAAGCAAGCCACTGATGCGACTGAATAGGCAGTTAAAACTCTATTGATGATTGAGATTATTCAGCAGTTTGCGGCAGCTATTGAAGTCCCTTTTTCCCCTGTTGCATCGATTGCAATGTGATGTACATAGAGCATTGTTAAGTGCCTTTGGGATCACAGCCACCCAGTTTTGAGATGTAATCAGCATTCAATTTAGGTGCTTGTCTATTTTGATTTTTTGCTTTCACAGCACCTAAATGCAATCACATTTAGCTAAATGCTACAAGTGATTTCCTATTATTCTTGCCAGTATAGAAAAACAAGACCGTCCTTATCTATTTCTAACATATGTACTCTTCTCAACAGATTGGTGTTTTAAAGAGGTGGATCCCTTTTACTAGTGAGAAGAGTGGGGTGGGATTCTTCAGACAAAAAAGTAACACCCAGTAAATATAGTAGGCAGGAGAGTTGGGTGTGCGCGCACATGTGCACAACCAAGCAAGACAGAATTGTTGCCACAGGAGCAAAAGATAGGAGAAATGGAACAGAACTTAGACTGATTTTACTAATGTGCCGTCCCAGAGGCATTGTTGGCAGGGCCGCAGCTATGGATAGGGGACAAACTGAAATTCAGTTTCCATTTAAGGGTGGTCCTACCTAATTTGCACTTTCCAAAACAATATGCAAACTGAGACACAACCATCCTTCAAAATTCATCCTTCTCCAGATTTTGAAATGCAATAATATGAACCCCCCCCCCAAATGCAGATAGTATGGTAAATTGTGCATAAACATGCATTACATTAGGGAAAATAACATACAAAGTATGTTGTATTATGGAAATTTGCTGTGGCGATGTATATAGAGCTGTTGCTAGTCGGGCGGTATATAAGCTTAATTAAATAAATAAATAAATAAATAAATAAATATATTAGGAGAAATTCACACTAAAACTTTGATTAATTTTCATGCGGTCTTTTTTTTTCTAAAAAAAAGTCGCAGACTGATGTAGGAGAACCAAATATAAGACTGGAAAATTAAGAAACAGAGAGAAACTGAAATTGACAGAATTGCTCACATCTAGTGTAGCTGAAGGGGTCGGTGTGATGGTGTGGTGGCCTCTGCTAAGAAGACAGTTAAAGGATGATGTTGTTTTTACCAGCAAATAGTATTCATTTGGAAAGGAAAGGCTAGCTCAGCCAACCATTCTGGGATTGTTTACTGCATATCATGTCACCCATTCAATTAAAAATTCCCTCTTGCAGCTTAAAGGATCATGGGGAACATTTGGTTTCAGAGGATGCTTGCCCTCAAACATGCTTTCTCCAAGCCCAATGACAACATAACCACTACCATCTCACTCAAAGGGTCCTTTAAACCAGTTATGAGTAACCTGTGGCCTTCCAGATGTTGTTAGACCTCATATCCCATCATCACCAGCCACCATGATGAATGTTGACCATGATGGGAGTTGTAGCCGAACAATATCTGGAGGACCTCACAAGTTCCACTGTGAGGGAGATTGCTGCCCTCTCATAACTCAACAGACGGGGAGGGGGATGAATTGACCTTGCACAGTTCTTCTGAGCTCCATCCCATCCCTTCTTCACCAGTGAGATTTTCCCAGCTATGCACTCACACTTGCAACCTAAAGGATATTTCTGGGGAGAATCTGGCTTTTGAGACTCACTCTACATGACTACTCACAACTTCCTTAGAGCAGAATATGATCTTTTAAAAAAGTGAAGGCTCCTGTTAAGAACATGGTCAGCTCTTAACAGTCCTTCATACTCCTTTCTCCCTTCCACACCTTTATGGCACATCCCTGCTGACTTTTCTCTTGCTTTGGAAGCAGGCTGAGTAATTGATTTGGGAGAGGGAGCTGTGTCATAATTGTAAAGCCTTTTACGCAGAAACACTGGGCCCTGAGCTGCAATCTGTTTGATCGATTATGTTTATTTAGAGGTGGGGAAAGTGCTCCTGCTGTGGTGGAATGGAAGGGTCTCTTTGCATGTGACTCGGCAATCTAGTCTGCTAAAAGCTGGAGCAAGGATAGTAGAATGGAGGGATGAGAGCATTTGTGTAAGACTTTCTTGAGTGTTCTATAAGGAATAGCCACACGCGGGGCCAGACCAAAACTCCATATAAGTCAGTATCATGTCTCCGATGCATCCATACACAGGAAATTTCATCAGCACTAAATGGTTTATTATTGGCAAACCATATTTGCTGCTGATTTTATAAACTATGATTTCATAGAATCTGATATTTAAATTGTTCCTTGAAAGTTTCAGGGGAGCCATTTTATTCTGTTATGGTTGATTTGCTCCTATTTTAATAGGTAAGCAGCCTTGGTGGATTTTTTTTTTAAATTTGGAAAGGCAGCATCTATATTTTTTAAAGTAAATAAATAAAAGTAAAACAGTTCCCCCCTCGTCTTAAGGTAGTTACAGTGATGTGTGAGGTGCTGCAGAGTCACTTTGGAATGAGCCTGTTAATCCATTTAACCCACCACTGTTTATTTTGATAGTAGCAATCCGCTATTGGGGTCCAATGGAGCCCTGCAAAATCCTAGCGGGAAATAAAGTTATGATTTGATTTCATGTCCGGTTTAACATTTTAAAAGAAGAAGAAGAAAGAGATTTTATTGGTATTGCATTGCAAAAACATAGTTTAGCAGAACAATACAAATCTGCTTTGCACCGGCCTGGGGGTTGGATTGGGTAGAGGCATCCCTGTGCCCAACTGTGCTGGCCTCCAGGGATGGACCAATTGGCCATGCTGGCTGGGGCTAATGAGAGAGTCAAACAACATCTGGAATGCCACAGGTTTCCTATCCCTGTTCTATAGACTATGGATGGACATATTACAAAGGAAACTCAGTTGGTGGTGAGAAAGAGCAGAACAGTGGAGACTGGTGGCTCCGATGTCAGTAGGGCAGTGAATCCACTCCAGGTTTTAGTCTGAACTTTCAAGGAGCTAGCCAAGGTTCTTTCAGATTCACTGCTTCACTGACATCGGAGCCACCAATCTCCACTGGAACAGAGCAACAGAGCCCTACTGCATCCAAAGTTCTACCGCCTCCCAGACAAGGTGGGTGGTGGTGCAAAGGGTTTGGACCATTTTTTGCTGTGCCAGCTCCAGGGTTCATGCAACCGAGGGGGTTAAGAATTGGGAGCCTCAGGAGATCCATGGGGTTTGGATCCCATAGATCCAAAGTCTCTGGTGTTCCACCCACGTAATGTCCTCATAATCCTCAATTTGCGGCTTTCCGCTGGTTACTGCCAGCAGAAGATCCACCAACAGTAGCTTCCTGTCCACTTGTGCCTCTGCTGCAATGGAGCACCCCACTTCCCACTGAACCCAATTGTATCCCCCCACCCTAGCAATAAACATCAGGGTGTTAAGATTGCAGGCTTACAGAGCAATTGTCAGACATGGAAGCTGGAGTAATTTATGCTGGTTTAAGTTAAGGCAGCTTCAGGTATGCCAAACCCCATTCAGAGCGGGGCTACTGAGCTGGCCCAAAGCCTGGCAGAGGGAAAATAAGTCTGTGAAACAGAGTTTGTCTTACACTGGTGTAAAATCAGATGGGTTTCCAGGTCACATGACTGAGCTGAATTGAGTTAGGATCCAGTGCAAGTCCCTGCCACTTGGTCGCACCCCTATCACTCCCCTGGAATGACTTTTTTCAGGGCTTACGCCAGCATAAGTTACACCAGTGTCAGCTCAGCTGGCTGAGCCCACTGAACTGAGTGGAGCAAATTAAGCCAGCATGTCTCCAGCTGAGCCAGGATCAGCGGGTTACATAGACATAGGGCTCATCCACAGGGTGATTTAGTATGTGGCTGGTGTTCTTGCCTCCCTTTGTAATTCACATGATTCACATGATGTTGCAGGCAAGCAGAAGTGAGATAGCAGTTTTCCTCTTTAAATCTGTATTAACCCAATCCAATTATAATGCAAAAAGGAAAGGAAAAACCGTCTCAGCTTCGTTGTGCTCCTCTGTGTAGGTGCTTTGCTTCGATGTTGTTTTAGTGGGTGGGCCCTCTTATGCCCCATTGCCGGCTCCCTCTCTCTCTGCTGCTTGCAAAAGCTGTGGTAGCCTCTGCCTACTTTGCCTTCCACTCACTCCCCCCAGTCTAATCAGTTTCATACAGTTTCATGTCAATTGCACCCAACCGCTCTCCCTCTACAGCAGGGAGAGGTGTGCAATTGATAAGAAACAATGAAACTGACCAAAAAAACCCTCCTCTTCTCCATTAGCAATATCAATACTCCATAGGGAGTAAACATGTAAAATTGGGGTCGGGGCCAAAAGGAAACAGCGATACTAAACCTTTACAGAGGAAGACCAACTAGTGTGAATGGAAAACAGTGGATTGGAAGGTAGGACGTGTGGACCTTGCAATTCTATTGTGATGGCAAGTGTGAGTGAGCCTATAGTCTGGCTGAGCTGTAAACCAGTTGGCTGAGCCAGAGATCTACCAGATCCTAACTTACTCATCCCAGTGGATCTTGGGTTTGGATTGTGCCCTTAGTCTATTTCCTCCCATGTCACTTTCTTGTGTGTTCACCTTTAAGTCCAGCCCATATGATTTCTGCAGTAATCTTCACATTTTTAAAAAAAAGGATAAGAATTTTTTATTTTTAAAGATTTTCCCTCAAACTAAACAAACATTTCTAAAAGTAGTCTCTCTCTAAATATGCATTTTAAGTGCATTTCAATTATTTTTATTTTTTATTTTATTCAATGATTATTTATTAGTAGGAGTAGGAATAGTCATCATTGTAGTAGGAGTATTTAACAAAATGTATATACCGCTTACTATAGCAAAAGACCTGTAAGTGGTTTAAAAAGGTAAAGGTGTCCCCGCACTTATAGTGCTAGTCGTTTCCAACTCAGGACATTTACTAGGCAGACCGTATATATGGGGTGGTTTTTGCCCCGGCCTTTCTTTACCCCCCAGCATATGCCGGGTACTCATTTTTCCGACCACGGATGGATGGAAGGCTGAGTGGACCTCAACCCCTTTTACCGGAGATTTGACTTCCTCCTTCCGTTGGAATCGAACTCAGGCCGTGAGCAGAGCTTCGGCTGCGTTACCGCCCCTTACCACTCTGCGCCACGGAGGGTCTTTGTAAGTGGTTTACAATAGTCTAAAATATTCTTTAAAAACACCAGTTAAAACAAACATTAAAAACATGTTACATTAAAATTAATCATTAATTTCAAAACAGGTATCCTTACTAAAATTATGTGTCAAAATTGCTTGTTAAAATCACATGACTGGCTAGGCTTGCTGGAACAAAAAGGTTTTTAGCAGGTGCTGAAAACAGTACAGCAAAGGCACCTGCGCAAGATCAATTGCAGAGAGTTCCAAAGTGTAGGTGCTGCCACACTGAAGGATCAATCCCTTGCAAATGCTGAACGAACATGAAGTGGTACTGAGAATTGTATTGGAACATCTAGGAAGTGAAAAAGCTGGTGGGTAACTTTTTAGGATCCACACAGTAGTCGGGACGGTAGCAATAATGTCAGTTTGTACTGGAATTCACAAAGATAAAATTCCTCAAGAATATCTACTATGACTAAGTTTAATTCTGAAACACCTTGTGCAAAAAGAGATTTAAAAAAAAAAAAAAAGAAATATTTTTCTCTCCCTTTGGCAGATCCACCATAACTGTTTGGCATCCTAGTGCTACATTATGTTGCACTTTCCCCTTTCATTTTTGGGAACAGTAGATATTTCTTGCAACCCCTCCTACAAATCCAGCCTTTAATGTGGAAATACAATTATAACAGTGCTGTGGTTTCGAGGCCAGAGTGGAATGTAGTCCTTTCCAGGCATGGATTTTTGGCTTCCCCACTCTTGGGCAATTTTCGCCTTCTTTTAGCATCCAGGCTTTGAAATGCAGCCAGGAGGCAATCTTTTGATTGACAAGTGCTCAAGGCTTCTGTGTAAACATTTCATGCTTGATTACAGTCATCTGCAGTGCATTTTGGTGGGTGCCTATGCTGCCTTGCTCAGTGGTTGCCAAGTTCTTTGTTGTTGCTGGTGCAGTTGTACTTGCAGCAAAATGTGTCAGCAGCACGCCAATCAGCGTTAAAGAGGAGTGTGTTTGCCACGGAGAAGAGTCTTCTAGCATGCTTCCTAGTCCTTTGCTGCTGATTGGAGCCCATCAGAGTGGAAGGAGGGGAGTCAGCTAATGAGAAGACTCTTCTCAGTAGCTAACACTCTCCCCTTCCATGCTTACTGGCTCCTAGGGACGTCTGTTGTTGTGGAAGAAGGCATTAACAAGGATCTCATTCTCAACCCCATAGCAAAACAAGGGGGGAGGGGTGTGGTTTTGACTATCATAAAGGGACCCTGCACTTCTGAATTTGCCACTACACTACTGCTGGTACCTGATTGGCAGTGGCTGTCCAGGATTTCAGACAGCAATCGCTCACAGCCCTACCTGGAGACACCAGCGATTGAGCCTGGGGCCCTTCTGCATGCAAAGCAGATGCTCTGCCACAACTATAGTGCTTCCTCTCTTTATAGCCACAAAACAACCTTAAAAAGGTGGGAGAGGGAAAGCCCCTATGGCCACCAGTATGCAGTGCCTCATCCTGAAAAACTGGTAAATACTTTTAGCCTACCCTCTGAAACTGCCCTCCAGATGCGTGAACCCTAAATTTCATTTTTGAGCCATTTTCTAGCTTGACGTTTGGCTTGATGCTCCTTCTTTCGTCCAGGATAGCAGCACCTCCACTTTGCCTTTTCAAACATCCGATGTTTAGGTTCTTGCATTTTTTTTCCAAGGAGGGAAGAATCAAGTCTAATTTTTCATAACAACCCCCCCCCTTTTTTTTTGTGATCTAACAATGCCTCAGAAGCAAATGTGCTCAGTGGCTGAACACTCCAGAGCAACAGTTTTGCAGACTCTTTTGCTCAGGTTTGTAAGGGGATTAATTACCTGCAGTTTTCAAGATCTCGGAGTGCCAGCAAGGGGTGCTGACCCTTTCCTTTGAAAGGCTGCTCCCAAGGGGGCAGCATCGTAATAGCCTTCGTGGCGCAGCTTGCACACGGTTCTAGATAAATGTTGGGAACTGGCAATGATTCATTTTGAAAAGCATGCAGCTCGCTTCCCCTGCTCTCTCCCTCCCCCAAATCTGTGTCATTCTTACCTACGAAGGAATGATAACATTGTAATTAGAACACTGTAATTAAAACAGAAATGATAACGATGTAATTTAAACTGCCACCATGACAGACAGCAGCAAAATGCTTAAGGAAGGCCGTGCTGTCACCGCTGCCCTGAATTTTGTCACATAAGAAGAGCCCTTCTAGATCAGGCCAAAGGCCAGCCAGATGTCTACAAAGGAAGCCTGGAAGGAGGACCTGAGTGCAACAGCACTCTCTCCACAAAATTAGTAGGGCCAGTGCCAGGCGTGGCTGGGCCCTTGGGCACCAGCCTGCTCCAGGCCCGCAGCGCCATATTCCTCAACACCCACTCCCGGTACAGGTGGTGCAGGGGTTAAGTAGGCCTGCTTGCCCCCTCCTTCTTGCATTAGTGTGCACGCCCCGCATGCCGCACATGCATGTCTGCCATCACCCAAGATGGCGGCGGGGGCATCAACCCCTTAGGGATGCCCCAACCCCATCTTGGGTGATGGCAGGCATGCAAAGCCAGTGTGCAGAGTGTGCACATTGACATACTAACGGAACAGGTAGATGAAGTAGGTGCCCACACCGCCTGTATTGGGGGGTGCCTCGGAGCTCCCACTCTGCGGTCTGTGGCAGCGTTGGGTCGCATGACTCAATGCTGTTGCAGATTGCAGAGTGGGCGCTCCACCCTCCCACCATGAGGAGGAGCTCCTTAGGGCCCCCCTGGGCCACAGGCCCCCTTGCCAGGGCCCAACTTAACCGCCTGCTTGCACTGAGCCTGAAAATTTTCTACTACCATGATGAAGAGTGCTGAAATTATTATTTTGCTATTTTGTTCAATGCTAGCGGAAAATGTATTGAACCAAGCAATGTCCCAATGTATTGCTGTCTAAAAAGCCTTCCTCCTCCTCCTCCATGTCTTGGGTAGAATAGTGATCAAATCCTTATTAAGATTATTACAGGGCTCCTTTGCAAATATTATTCGATAATGTTCTACTTTACGGGGGAATGTTCTGTTGGGGCCCCCTTGGGCAAGATATCTTTACTGGGTCCCCATCCATGAGTTGGCCCATCTCCTCCTCACCATTGTCACCACTGCCCCTTCACTGTTCCTCTTCCTCTGAGCTCAACCCACACAGCCACCCCAAAAGAGAGAGGGCAAGGCGAGTGGATGGAGATGGTGGCTCCGTCTCCTTGATAATGTCACTGTTCCCTGGGTCTGAGAGGCTAGGCAAATGTACAGGGCCAGGGCTAGGGTCAAGGGGTAGTGTGACTTGCCAGCAGCTCCCCTCAGGAACGTATGCCTTGTCAGGGCCCAACAACATGACATCAGCCCCAGTTGAAGTCCTCAACTATGGCCATATTGTAAACTGAGGTCCCCATGGAATTCTATCACAGGCCTTCAAAGAGCAGTCTGCAATTTAGCAGAGTTAAGGATTTTCTCTCTGTGTCTTTAGGATGTTTTTGAAAATAGCGTCGAAGATAAGCAATTTAAGTAAGGGAAGGGATGTTTTGCAGCGACGCAATAAGCTTGGGCTGTTGAAGCGGTGCACTTTAAAAGCACCTTCTGCCAAGCTCTGTAGCAAATGGGAATCAGTAATACAACACGTAAAATTCTCAGGGCAGAATCTGCTCTTCTCTCTAAAACCCACTGGTGTTTTTATTTCAAGGCTGAGTGCCCCACTTCCCCAAAGCTTTGCTTTTAAACAGTCAAGCACTTTATCTGTTATGTTTTAAGTTGTTAAACAGTCATCCTTGTGCAGTTGAGGCTAGTGGTGGCTGGCGTCCATTGGGACTGGGAGGGTGAAAGTTAGGAAGCCCAGACTATAGGTGGAACCAGAGCCAATGACAGGCAGAGCCAACTAATTCTAGGTTTGTCTTCTCTTCTGAGCTCTACACAGGCAGCACTGAGACTGAGGGGGAGGAAGCTGACAGACAGTGCAACCCAGGGCCGTCACCAAGCATGACTGGGCCCTTGGGCACCAGCCTGCCCCAGGTGTGCGGCTCCTGCCTCTTCCACCTACCTCTCTCCTGTGTTTTGCTGCTGTGCACACTGTGTGTGCAGGGCTGCCATCAACCAAGATGGGGACGGAGGCTTCTCTAAGGGGCTGATGTCCTGTTGCCATCTTGATTGATGGCACGCATGCATGGTAAGCTACATGTGTACACGTGCCTGCCATTAACCAAGATGGTGGTAGGGGCATCAGCCCCTTAGAGAAGTCTCCACCGCCACCTTGGTTGATGGTAGCCCTGTGCACGCATCATGCGCAGCAGCAGAACACAGGAGAGAGGTAGGTGGAGCAAGTGAATGGACAGGTGGCCTGGAAGCTCACAGAAGGGGAGCGCTACTCTCCCACTCTGACGACAGGCCCTTTAGGAGCCCCTCTGAGTCGCAGGGACCCTCGGCCAGAGCCCGACGTGGCCATCCTTTGGAGCTGACCCTGGTGCAACCCCTTGGATGTGACTGACTAGCCTCCATTGGTTGAGGCCAATCTTTCTATAACAGATGATGTTTTCTTTTTCCCCTCCCTTCATTGTCTTTTTCTTTAGGGTAATTCTGGCCTGGGTTTCAGCATTGCTGGAGGAACAGACAACCCACACATTGGGGATGATCCTGGGATATTTATTACTAAGATTATACCAGGAGGAGCTGCAGCAGAGGATGGAAGACTCAGGTAAATGGATGCATCCCCGCCCCCCAAATGTATGTCCAGCCTTTCTTGGGGTCTGACTCTGTACTGGGAAATACCTGGTGCTGTCACAGGCAAGGAGGTTGAAATGGCCAGAGGCAGAGGATGTGGTCAAAGTTAGGCTTATAGTCAGGATCCAGAGGAGACGGATGGGAACTGGGAAGCAAGGCAAGGTAGTCTGCATGGTGACTGCTCTTGGGCCAAACTCTTTCTGAAGTTATTTTGTTGTTATTGATTTTTTAATTGCAATTTCATTAAGAAAAAAAGAAAGAAAATCCTGTCAGCTCACATTAACAGGACATTTGAAAATCAAACATCCATTTTAGTTTATGCCTATAGCTCAATATATGCTGCCCAAATGTCCAAATAAGTATCTGGATTAGGGTTGCCAGGTTCATGGCCTGAGACTGATCCTGTATCTTTAGGAGAAGAGGAAGTCAGCCAAGTGCAGGTGTTCTTGCAACCCTGTAATGGGAAAAACCACATGGTGGAATTCTCCCTTCCCCCTGCACAACTTTTAAAGATACGGAAGACCTCTTGGTTGCCAGGCCCGGCCTCCCCATATGATCCCCATATGATAGGAATATAATTTATAAATTACATGGACATCTGCAAAGTTCAAGGTGTTTGCCAATGCAAAGTAAATAAGGACAGCAACTTCAGACGAAAAATAAAATATCGCTGGACATGCCCACATCATATGCCTGAACTCTTTGTGAAGTTAGTCATGCATTCCCACTCTTAAGTGCATACTTTTTTTTTAGGATGAGATGGCATGGGGGCTGATCCAGTGTGGGACCCTAGCCACTGGGGGTGGGGGTGATTCCCTTCAGCATAAAAGATTGCCAGGGCAGTACAGAAACAGTTTGCTCTCTGGGCAGTTTACAAGAATTAAAAACATTAAAAACAAATATACAAATTTAAAAACACATTTTTAAAAAAGCAATTTAAAAACACATGCTAAAATGCCTGGGAGAAGAGGAAAGTCTTGACCTGGCACCGAAAAGACAACAGTGTTAGCACCAGGCGCACCTCGTCAGAAAGATCATTCCATAATTTGGGGGCCACCACTGAGAAGGCCCTCTCCCTTGTTGCCAGACTACCAGATTCCCTCCAAGTAGGCACCCAGAGGAGGGCCTTGGATGTTGAGCGTAGTGGACGGTTGGGTTCGGGAGAGGCGTTCCATCAGGCATTGTGGTCCTAAGCCGTGTAAGGCTTCATAGGTTAAAACCAGCACCTTGAATCGAGCTTGGAAACAGGCAGCCAATGCAAGTGGGCCAGAATTGGTGTTATATATTCGAACCGTCTGGTCCCTGTTACCAGTCTGGCTGCTGCATTTTGCACAAGCTGCAGCTTCCGAACCATCTTCAAAGGCAGCCCCACATAGAGTGCATTGCAGTAATCTAACTTGGAGGTTACCAGAGCATGGACAACTGAAGCCAGGTTATCCCTGTCCAGATAGGGCATACCTGGGCCACCAACCAAAGTTGGTAGAAGGCACTCCGTGCCACCGAGGCTACCTGAGCCTCAAGTGACAGAGATGGTTCTAGGAGAACCCCCAAGCTACGAATCTGCTCCTTCAGGGGAAGTGCAACCCCATCCAGGACAGGTTGGACATCCACCATCCGGTCAGAAGAACCACCCACTAGCAGCATCTCAGTCTTGTCTGGATTGAGCCTCAGTTTATTAGCCCTCATCCAGTCCATTGTCTCAGCCAGGCACCGGTTCAGCACATTGACAGCCTCACCTGAAGAAGATGAAAAGGAGAAATAGAGCTGTGTGTCATTAGCATACTGATGGCAACACACTCCAAAGCTCCGGATGACCGCACCCAACGGTTTCAGGTAGATGTTGAACAGCATGAGGGACAGAACTGACCCCTGCGGAACCCCATACTGGAGAGTCCAGGGTGCCGAGCAATGTTCCGCAAGCACCACCTTCTGGAGGCAACCTGCCAAGTAGGAGTGGAACCACTGCCATGCAGTACCTCCCACTCCCAACTCAGCCAGTCTCCCCAGAAGGATACCATGGTCGATGGTATCAAAAGCTGCTGAGAGATCAAGGAGAATCACCAGAGTCACACTCCCCCTGTCTCTCTCCCAACAAAGGTCATCATACAGGGCAACCAAGGCTGTTTCCGTGCCAAAACCAGGCCTGAAACCCGACTGAAATGGATCCAGATAATCGGTCTCATCCAAGAGGCAGGGCAGTACAGAAACAGTTCATTAAAATACAACACAACAGTATCGTATAAGGGCAAAAAGCAAAGCAAAAGCCCCAAATAGCAATCCAATAGGTGGGTTTGGGGTTTGCTCCCTTCTGTGGGGCTAATCCCGGTCAGGGACTTCCGGGAAGGGTGACTTCGCTTGTGCCTGCTTTTGAGATGGGCTCCCGCCTCAAAAGAAGCTTATTCAGATATAAATCAGTCAGAACATTTTTTTTTTGACTGATGAAATTTCTCCCGGGCAGGGAGAAACGTAGAGATCAACCTCAAAAGCCTGTTTTTGTTGGGAGGACTGGATTTCATTAATTTATGAGAAAAGGTCCAGCCAGCAATGCCGGACGGACTTCCGAACAAGCTCTATCTGATTAATGCGATACGTTTATCTTTTCTTCAAAGAGAAAACGGACTAACAGGCAAGCACCCTTCTTTCTATTATTTTTTTTACTTGGTTTAAATTGTTGCAGCAAAAAGAGATTTGTCAAATGAATCAGCTTTAAAGAACTTCTGGGTGAGCTATAACTCTTCTCTGTTATTCACGAAATTAACAGCTTATCTCTGTTTCTATTGCAAAAAGCTGTCCTGGAAGTGCATTCTAAAGATATAAACAGAAGAGGGATTTCTATTCCGAGGAACATTATATTGTCTGGGACTATTCTCTTTTTGGTCTATTTTATTTTGACGAATCTGCTTCTTCACGACGCCACTAACTGTTTTGATGCTGGGAACTAAATTTGTTTTGTATTCTTGAACATAGAGAGATAAGGCAGGCTGCTCTGTTTATACTGTGATGTCATCAAGCCTGGAATATTAACCCAATTGTTGCTGAAATAAGAAGTGGTTCTTCTTTATTTTTGTTTTGTTTTGTTTTCGTGGTTTTAAAAATGGCAATCAAGAAAGTGGCTGAGAATCTGGAAGTAATTATGTTTCAGAAAATAATGGATGAGATTGAGATAACGAAACAAACCCTGCGACAGGGCAGTAAGGAGCTGAAAATTGAACTGAGCAAAATGACGCAGGAGCTTAAAGAAATAGGGGATCCTGTGAGAGAGGAGAATGAGATCAGAGATGAGAAAAGAAAAAATAAAGGGAAGATACAAGCCTTGGAGATTGGAACAAATGTGGAATTGGAATAAGATCTGGAGTTTATGGATATTAGAAATAAAATCTACTGTTTGGAATTTAACGTTATCTCTGAAGAAATTAATGAAGATATTAGAGATAAAGTTATCAATGGCTTGGATAATCTTCTGGACTGGAATGACGTGATGGAGCTTGATATAGAGAAAATATATGGAATTAACTGCAGCCATGTGACAATGGAAAAACTCTCAAGAGATGAGCCAGTGCATTTTGTAAAAAAGAACAGAGATATGACTTTACAACAATATTTCAGCAACTTATTCAGAATTGATGGCAAGAAAATATTTGGGATAGAGGAAATTCCCATCAGACTCTTATTATATGACTATGGTTATGACAGCAAGATTATTATGGAATACTGATAATGGAAGATTGGACACTGAAATTACTGGACTTAACAGGACTATTGAAGATGGAAGATGGAATTAATATGGATAATGGAATAATGGCTATTGAAATTGTTGGACCTAACAGATTTTGATGAGATGGATTAATCGATATGTTTATTTGGACTATGGTTATGACAATAAGATTATTATTATTATTAACGAGATGGATTAATCGACATGTTTATTAGGAGAAAAATTGATAGATATATTTCTTAAAGAATTGAAACCTCTCTTTGACTTTTTGTGGAAAGAATAAAGTAATGTTTATGAGATTTGATGATTAATTAAGATAACCACTGGAGGAAAGTGATTTTATAATATAATTTAAGAGACAGGATTGTTATATATTGTAGACCTATAACTGATTTGATCTGCGACAAATGGGAAGTCAACATTTTATTTTTTTGTTTAATCATTTTTGTTTTGTTTTGTTTTTTGTCTTTGAATGTTTTATGATTTTGTTTTGTATGTTTTATGAAAATTTGAATAAAAATTATTGTAAAAAAAAAAAGGAGTTTTGGGCTGCAGTGTCACCAATATGCGGATGACACTCAGCTCTACCTCTCATTTAAGTCCTCACCAGAGTTGGCTGTGAATACCATGTCCAAGTGCCTGGAATCCGTAAGTGGATGGATGGGAGAGAATAGGCTGAAACTAAACCCCGACAAGACCGAGGTGTTGCTTGTGGGAGACAAAAGAAGGTTAGGAATTACAGACCTGGTGCTTAATGGGGTGAGATTACCCCTGAAGGACCAGGTCCGCAGCCTCGGGGTCATTCTTGACTCCCAGCTGTCCATGGAGGCTTAGGTTTTGGCGGTGAGCCGGGCAGCTTGGTATCAATTACATCTGATACGGAGGCTGCGACCCTACCTTCCTGTTCATCTGCTCCCGCGAGTGATACATGCCCTGGTCTCCTCCCGCTTAGACTACTGCAATGCGCTCTACGTGGGGTTACCCTTGAAAACGGTCCAGAAGTTACAGCTGGTACAGAATGTGGCGGCGCACTTGATTAGGCACAGCCGTCGCTGTGATCATATCACTACAGTGTTAATAGATTTTCACTGGCTACCAGTTGTCTACCGGGCCCAATTCAAGGTGTTGGTGCTGACCTTTAAAACCCTATACAGTTTCGGCCCAGTTTATCTGAAGGAGCACCTCCAGAATCACCAACTATGCTGCCTAACGAGATCAGCCTCACAAGACCTTCTCTCGGTCCCACCGGTTAAAACAGCTAGGCTGGTGCGGACCAGAGAGAGGGCATTTTCGATTGTGGCCCCCACCCTCTGGAATTCCCTTCCTTATGACCTTCGACATGCTCCCTCCCTGATAGGTTTCCGTCGAGCCTTAAAGACCTGGCTATTCAGGCAGGCCTATAGGATTGGGGTGGATTATACGGCCTTATACGGCGCGGGACCACGATATCTGTCGGAACACCTCTCCCGATACGAACTGGCTCGTACACTACGGTCTACTACGAAGGCCCTCCTCCAGGTCCCGACACATAGGGAGGCCCGGAGGGTGGTGACGAGATCTAGGGCCTTCTCAGTGGCGGCCCCCGAATTGTGGAACAGTCTCCCCGAGGAGGTACGCTTGGCGCCGACACTATCATCTTTTCGGCGCCAAGGTAAAACCTTTCTCTTCTCTGAGGCATTTTAATCTTAGTTAAATGTTTGTAACTTGGTTTTAGATTGTGTAGTTTTTATATGCTTGTTGTATCAGATTCTGTAATTTTATTGTATTTTATGTTAACTACCCAGAGAGCTATTGCTAGTCGGGCAGTATATAAGTTTAAGAAATAAATAAATAAATTAGTTTTATGTACGATTTGAAGGCTGGTTTTAGATGTTTTTATGGTTGTTGATATGTATGCTGTATTTTATATTATTGTACGTCGCCTAGAGTGTCCGTTAACTCAGACAGATAGGCGACTCAAAAATAAAATTTAATAATAATAATAATTATTATTATTTATTTATTAAATTTATATCCCACCCTTCCTCCCAGAAGGAGCCCAGGGTGGCAAACAAAAACACTAAAAGCACTTTAAACGTCTTAAAAACAAAAGGCTTTAAAACTTATTAAAACATCTTTAAAAACATATTAAAACAATCTTAAAAACTTCTTTAAAAGACAACTTTAAAACAACGTGGGGTACTTGAATGTAGTAATCTGGAAGAGGGTGTGGCTGGCTGGCTGGAATCCTAGTCAAGAGCACGCCACACAGCAACATTTTGTTGCAGATCCCACTTGTAGAATAACCAAATATAAGTTAGAAATTGATTTTTTTTAAAAATCCTTGAACACACTTTTTTATCCTTGACTTAGGGCCAGTTTACATTTTGTACCAGCTATAATGAAGTCATTTTGAATGAGGGGTGTGCACCAACCACAAGATTTGCTTAACCATTTTTCCCTTTTGACCGCAATGTATGAAATTTGCAGATGTCATAGACTCCCCAGAGTGGATTACGCCCAACAAATTGCAAGCAAATTGGACTAGGAACCTTTGTGCTGAGCACATTTAAAATATTTTTTTAAAAAAGATGGAACTTCTATAACAATTTTGTTTGGATGCAACTTACAGGCAAGGTTGCCCATTCTAAAGGCATGAATTTTGCCAAATTCAGGATAGTTGCAGTGATTTTGCCATAAAGTCAGCCATTACAGTTTTTTAGTCAACTTGTTTCGCCACCCTCTCTCCATTATCTCGCCCTGGTATTGCTTTTAATAATAAAAAAAAAGCTTATTGGTGGAATGCTTGTTTTGTGCGTTGAATTTCTCAGGGTCAGTCCTTGACATCTCCAATAGAAAGTGGACTGTAGGGTGCAAGGCTGCGATTGACCAGCTAGCTGACGGTAGATGGCAGCTAGCTGATGGCAGACTGAGGTTGGTGGGGCAATGCCCCATTTGCCCTAATGGGTCAGTTTTCACTGCAGCCAAAGATACAAGAGCATACAACAGCCTAGGAATACCTTATTGCTCAAGCATTAACTGGAACAGGAATATCTCTTATACACCTTTCTGTTCAGAGAGATTAAATGGTTATCCTGAGCGTGCAGAGCCTATCCAGGGCCTGACGGTTCTTCACTGAGAAGTCTACATTTTAAAGGTCTGCTCTCCACAGATCCCACTCCCTTGAGCCCCCTTGAGGCCCTGCCAACCTCTGGTTCAGCACTCTGAGGAGCACTTTGATGTATTTATTGAGACAGGGATTCCCTGTGAACCTTGACTGTAGAAACCAGTGGTCCCCAAATTTTTATTCCATAGAATCCAAATTGCAGTACAATAAAACACAATGTAAGAAATGAAAGAAGCAATAAAAAGGCAATAAAAAGCAACATGAATATTTAATGCCACCTTTCATCTTCAACCGCAAATCCACAATCATCTCATGGACCACCTGAATGAACCCTGTGGACCACTAGTGGTCTGTGGACCCCACTTTGGAAACCCCTGGTATAAACAAGTTTAATGTCAGATGCTGAAGGTATTCAGGAAGAGAAGGAATGAAAGAACAGAAATATGAGTTCCTTTTACTGACTACGAGGGCAAAAAGAAAGGGTGACTCTACCTCCATCAGATATGGTTATCAACGTGCAATTTAAGGAAGAAACATTTGGCCCAATATAATGGATGCCTCAAGTGTATATTTATGAAGCCTTTGGATTAATTTTCATTACAGATTCATGCACAGTGATCTGGACATTTTCAAAAGTTTTCCCTTATGAACTTGGGAAATGCTGAGTTGGTGCCAGGATCATTTATTTTCAGTTAGCAGCAAAAGTTATAATGTCCAAATAGCAGAAAGAAGGCTAAGACTGGGGAGGGCAGCTTTAACTAGAAAAGGTCCTCAAATGCAAAGATGTATCACTGAACACCAAAGTCAGGATCGTTCAGACCATGGTATTCCTGCTGTCTATGGACGGATGTGAAAGTTGGACTGTGAAAAAGGTGGATAAGAGAAAAATCAACTCATTTGAAATGTGGTGTTGGAGGAGAGCTTTGCACATACCATGGGCCGCGAAAAAGACAAATAATTGGGTGTTAGAACAAATTAACCAGAACTATCACTAGAAGCTAAAATGATGAAACTGAGGTTATCATACTTTGGACACATCATGAGAAGACATGATTCACTAGAAAAGACAATAATGCTGGGAAAAACAGAAGGGAGTAGAAAAGAGGAAGGCCAAGCAAGAGATGGATTGATTCCATAAAGGAAGCCACAGACCTGAATTTACAAGATCTGAACAGGGTGGTTCATAACATGCTATTGGAGGCCGCTGATTCATAGGGTCACCATAAGTTGAAATCGACATGAAGGCATAGAACAACAACAAAATTTATTTTATTTTATAAAAGACCTCAAGTGCTTTCTTAGAAAACTATCAGGCTCTGATTTTGGCAGATCCCAAAGGAAAGGCAACACCACCAGTGAGGAGCACTCATGATGTTCAGCAATAGTAGGGAATTGCAAGTTTCCCACCCAGAAAGGGCACAGTTCCATGTTGGATTAGACACTCAAACCAGGGGTATGAAACTACATTTTTTAAGTCGTAATTGACTTAAAGGCACATAACACACATACCTTGGTGCCTTGCCTCCCCCCATCTCCCTCCCAGGAGGCAACAGCGACTGACCCGTTGGAAAGGTACCATCACAGCTCCACCTCACACAGTGAGGTGATGCTTTCACTCACCTGGAAATGACTCTTCTGGACCTAAGCCAGAGAACATTCCCAGACCTTGCTACGCGATAGCTTTTTTAACTGGAGATACTATGGATTCTTCTACATGCTGATAATGTGCTGTGCCTCTCATCTACAGTGTATTGCTTCACCAAGCCAGTCTCACCATAAACTGCTATGGATGTGGTTGACCCATTGTCTCCCATAGAAAGGACTCTTGGGGAGGCAATGGATCGAGCTATAGCAGCACAGGAGAATGGCTTTGCAAAGCCATGGGCTGTAGCTCAGGGGAACAGAACATGATCCAGAATATTTTGGACCTTCTAATTTAGAGAAAACAGGTGATGTGATAGAATTTATTTATTTATTTATTACATTTATATACCGCCCCATAGCCGAAGCTCTCTGGGCGGTTTACAGCAATTAAAAACATTAAAAACAAATGTACAAATTTTAAAACACACACAAAAAATTTAAAAACACAATTTTGAAAAATGCAAAAACAATTTAAAAACACATGCTAAAATGCCTGGGAGAAGACGAAAGTTGTTGTAGGTGTTTAATCGACCTCCACCACTGAATTTACTTATAGGTTTTAAGGCAGACTTCAGCATTGCACTTCACAAAGCAGGTAACAGATGAGTTTGTCTCAGAGCTTCCTTACTAAATTGGATTTCCCTGTAGTCTTACATCAGGTAAACTGTTGAATGCAATCGTGTCACTGGCCATTAGATTAAACTGGTTGATTTTAAACAGCTCTTTCATTTTTTCCTGATCACCTTTGGGGATGAGGAATGCCTTTCCCATCTCTCCAGGTCCTTCTTGGCTTCTTGACATAACAGCCGTTAGAGCAGGCAGCAGGGACCTCTCTTTCTTGTCATTGCATTTGTTACATTCACTGAAGTACAAGAGCAGAAAGACACCCACAAGCACCCACATCAGAGAAGTAGATAAATCTCCTCATTCTGTTTTTTAGTTAGTAGTAGTAACGATGGGTACTGCTTCAATGATGTATCCAAGCCAAAGATGCCAGCATAGACCCAAAGTTGAGAACATCCCACTGCAAAGAGACAGCTCGCCTTCCTACCGGTCCTCTGAGGAAAGATTTGAAGCTGGTTTCCCCCTCCCCCTACCAAAAAGAATTCCCCCCCCAATTCAAAAGGTCACGCTTGCCAGAGGAAAACCCCCCGCGCTGGTCTCCCCAAGGCCAAAGGAGGCTTCTTCATCTTGCAGACTCCCGTTTTTCCTCCTCTGGGATGGCAGTGGAGGAGGGAGCGTGCCATTACCACCTTAGAGTCTCTCGGTGGTGGTACCAATGTATAAAAGTGTATAAAATTATGCATGGCATGGAAAAAGTGGATAGAAAAAAGTTTTTCTCCCTCTCTCACAACAGTAGGACTCGTGGGCATCCAGTGTAGCTGAACACTGGAAGATTCAGGGCAGAGCATAGATAAACTGTGGGATGAGCTGCAAGAAGCAGAGATAGCCACCAACTTGGAAGACTTTAAAAGAGAATTAGAATCTTCATGGAGGATAAGGCTATCACTAGCCATGATAGCTACACTCAGGCAATATGTTCCTGAATACCAGTTGCTGGAAACCACGGGAGGGGAGAATGCTCTTGTATTCAGGTCCTGCTTATTGGCTTCCCATAATGGGCAACTGGTTGCCCACTGTGAGAACAGAATCCTCAACTAGATGGCCCATTGGCCTGATCAGCATGCTGTTCTTATGCTCTTCTGACTCTTTTCCTGTTTGCGCCGACAGCAACAAACAAGTGTTCTCCATCTTCCTTGCATAAGCTCTCCCAGTGTTTTCATGTTGTTCTTCCTGAAACTAAACATTCTTTCCCGCCCCCTTTTTTTGGCTAAGTGTTCTTGCTGTACCCTAATTTAAATCTGTTGGAAGTCTGCAAAGACCGTCTTGCCTTGTAGTTTGCAGCAATCTGCGATCGCTCTCACTGTTAAGTGTTCCTGCTGTACAGCATGCTGCAATTTGGCATGTTTTGTTTTGACAAATGCACCAATGAAGGGTGTGGCTTTCTTTTGGGTTTTTTGCATGTTTGAACAAGAGGTTGCAAAGTGAGTTTTCTCAGTTCACTTCTCCACCGTTGTCAGGTTGAAATTCCTCTCGCTTCAGAGTGATTAGGTTTCTCCCCACTTATTTTTTTAAAAATGGGTGGAATTTAGGCTGGCGGACTTGTTGTGACTCATGAATTTGTTAGTGTGGTTGTCAAGTACAGAGAGAGAGAAAGATGAAAGCTGCTTGCAACATTCCAACTTTGGAATAGGCCTTTTAGGAGGTATGTGTTGCAACAGGTTTTCCTGAATAAGCACAAATCGCTTTGGGTAGTTTGCGAGCGACTTTTCTGAGGCTTGGATTAACAGGTGGCAGGGCACTGTGAAGGCTCCTTTTCTTCAATTCCATTCCATTCTTAAATGAAAAGTGAGGTTCATCTCCTCCTTCAATTCTGCTTAAAGGGGACCGGTGTTCTGTCTCTGTGAGGCTTTATAACTTGGGTTGTCCACCTGCCATACGGAAACTCTTCTCAGGGATTTAAGTATTTTGCATTCTCCAGAGAACCGAGAGCACCTGCTTATACCAAGAGGAGGAGTAAGTAGAGGCCGCTGTCAAGTTTTTTGGTCTTTCTTCATTGATTCCTTCTCCCCTTGCCTGCTAGCACATGGGAAGGAGTGGCAGGGATCAGCCATCACATCCTGCTGACATCTTTATTTCTGTCTGTCACTGCTTATTCGTTCTTTACACTTGCTGGAGCTATCTGCACAGTACTGCATCTTTTTCCTCTCCCTTGGAGTACAGCTTGCTCATGTCTACTGATTTCGTGCTGATTGCTGGTACTTATATGCCTGTTTCACTTACCTACTTCATTGACACTTACCTGCCAACTTCACTGACCTAGTACACTAACACAAACACCTTTTTTAGGCCGCAAGAACTGCAAAATTCCTGGTTGCCTGCCTGCTTACCTAATAAAAAATCTGCTTGCACGACAGGACTTTTGGTTTCTTTTCTCTCCCCTGCACCCTCCCATCTTTCCCAGAGGGACCCCCAACCCTCTGAGGAGCAGAGTTTGGGGACTGCATGAGGGTCTGCAAAAGGGAGGAGAGGAAGGAGAGGCCCCGTTGTGTGAGGGGACACCTGCTCATGCTATGTTTGAGATCTCACCCTATATGGGGATTTTTTCAGAAATCCAGGAGTAAGATATGATATTAGGCAACAGAAATGCAGATGTGTAACATCTAACTGTTAAAATCTGCTTTTGGAGAATAAGGACAAAGTGAGCAACATTTTATTAACTCTTGGAGCACAGTCCAGTGAGATGTTCTCCTGCAGAAAGCCCATTGGAATGAATGAGACCTAGGTAGCTGCTATATTCCCAGGCTATATTATTTGCCCATCTAGCCTAGGATTGTCTACTCTGACTGGCAGCTGGTCTCCAAAGTCACAGTCAGGTTTTCTTTCCCTATCGCCTCGTCCTTCATGTTAAAGAGGCCTAACTGGCCTCAACCAGTATTTGGGCATTTAGTGTTTCCAGTCCCATGCTGTGGAATAGTCTTCCAGCAGAGATTCAGGTGGCATCATTGCTTTTGTCTTTCAAGTGTCTCTTAAAGTTTTTTTATGCTGACAGGCCAATGCAAGGTTTTTTTTAAAAAGTCTCTTGAGTAGCCAATAATTTTTAATGATTGTTTTGTATTGCTTTTAAATCCTTTTACAATGCCGTACATTGCCCTGATGTTTTGCAAGAGCATGGCATATAAATACTTTTAGAAATAAATATGTAAAATACCTGATCATTTTGATTTTATTTTTAGATGGCAATGCTAGGGATCGAACATAGGACCTTCTGCACGCAAAACATGTACTTTACCACTAAGCTAGAGTCCCTCTCTCCCAAAACTCCTGAAGATGTGCAGTTCTACCAGTCTCTGTGCAAAAGGCTGGCTCAGTTTGTCTTTGCACACAATCATGCTTTGTCTTTGTTTTCTTTCGTCAGACTCTTGAGGGCCTATGGTTTCATCAGCCCCAGTGTCCTGATCCCTGCCGGCCATTGCTCTTTGTCTCTTATGAATTTGGTTTTTTTCCCCTTTCTCTGATCCTTCTCACATGTCCTCTAGGTTCCAAAATGGAAACTGAAATGGTTTATTTGTTTTCTCCTCTCATGCTTGTGTAGTCCCTCTTAGTTTGTGTTAATACCCAGATTACACTTTGGTTCAGCCAATTCAGGTTTTGGGGATGCAGCATCTTAAGGAAAGAAGGAGCCGAGTCTGGTCGTGGTAACAAAGCTTGAGCCAGTGCCAATGCCAAGCACCAGCTTAAAATACTTTATGGAGAGGAAGGCCAACACGCTCCCCAAACCCCTCAAACCTAGAATATACAGTGAGCAGTAGTGTAGTAGCAGATTCAGAAGTGCAGGGTCCCTTCATGATAGTTACAGCCATGCTTCTTCATAGCCACGCCCTCTTCTAAGATTATACAACCTTCTAAGATTATAGAATAATCTGGCCAGTCCTGAATACCACTTTCTGCTTCACTATCACTGTCACCATTTGATGGTCCTTTTTCACTGTCAGAGATATTGCTTGACGTCTGCTCATTTATCACCTGCTGCTACCAAACTGCTTGATGATGTAGATGGGATGTTGTCATCAGGATTCATTGCCTCTTCCTCTGCAATTACAGAATTCTCACTCTCCACAACTTGGCTTTTTGACGCAAGAACTAATAGAAACTCCTTTGACTCTGATGGGCTCCAATAAGTGAGAAACAAGGAAGCAAGTTAGAAGGCTCTTCTTAGTGACTAACACACTCCCCTTTCATGCTGATTGGCTCATAAGGTGCTATAGGGACCCTGCTGGGACCCTGCTCTCAGAAAAGTAAAGGGAGTAAGACCCCCTGAGACGCTGGACGACTGCACCCCTGACAATGAGAGTCTCAAACACACACACATACAGGGATGGGGGAGAAATTCTATTCAGTTGGCATTTAAAGGCAAACCTAACTAATTTGCACTTTCCTAAACAATATACAAATGGGAATGCAGCCAACCTTTGAAATTTGCATTTCTCTGAATTTTGCAATGCGGTTCTCCAACCAAGTAATGTGTACAAATATACATACACTATTTTTTTATTATATTACATGTAACAGGATTCATATACTACTTAATTGTCTAAGTGGTTCTCTAAGAGTAAAGTGTGCATGAAGGTGCATATATTAGTGAAAATAACATTAAGATGCATTACATTAGAGGAAACTGCTTTGCAAAAATGTGACTGTTAGGAAAAATTGCATGCATATGTGCATGGGCAGTATTCAGCTAACATCTTGCACTAGCGCAATGGGGTTCCCCCCGTCTCCTCCCCCAGTGCACACCCCAGGCCATCCCCAAATCTGCTCTGGAGGATCGGGGGGGGGAAACCCAGAACAGATTTAGGGGCGATGTGTGGGAAGGAGATGGGGAGGTCATTTTGTCATGCAAGGAAAAATGTTTGCACTGATGGAATGATTGCCTTTTTGCTACGTTGAATACAAACCTGTATTAGGAGAAATTCTCTGATGAATTTTCATGAGGATTTTTTGTTAAAAAAAAATTGAAAACTGATGTGGAAATGTGGAGAACCGAACTTAAGATTGGAGAAATGAGAAACTGAAAGAAACCAAAACGGACAGATTTGCCCATCCCTAATTATACGCAGAGCTTGGAAAAGTTACTTTTTTGAACTACAGCTCCCATCAGCCCAATCCAGTGGCCACGCTGGCTGGGGCTGATGGGAGCTGTAGTTCAAAAAAGTAACTTTTCCAAGCTCTGATTATACGTTAGGGGTGGGATCTGTTGGTTCGTGCTGGTTCGAAAGCATTCTGTCAGACTAACAGGCTGGTATCCATTTGAGTTTGTTCTTTGTCCGCAAGCTGCTGCTTTTACTGATCCGGGTTTTTTCCCCGCATTGCAAAAAATATTGATGTTAATATTTTTTATTTTACATGGAAATATCAATAAATTGAAGACAATATCAATAAACTGAAATATTGATAAACAATTGCTAATAATATCAATATTTTGACACTTTTTAAAAAAAAAATCTGTTTCCAAAAATAGGTGCAGAAAATCACTACATCAAAATCCGATTTGCAACAATAGCAATAAACAAATTAATGGAAAATTTGGTACCAAATCTCAATTGGGAGGAATTATAGCACGACCCTATTATACATACACACATTTGTAGGTAGATGGATAGCTGAGCGATGCACAAGGGTTGCTTAGACATTGTAACCAGAGTATTTTTTATTTTGGCCCCTTAATCTGTTGACTAGAGGTGCTTTTCACCGTATTTTTCTTAACTGTATAAGTGCATGCCCCGGTCCAAACAACCTGATATGCTGTGTACCCTGGATCCACACTTGCACAGTCAATTCACCATTCAGCATGTGCCCTGAAATGTGTTTGGCAACTGAAAGTGTTTATTTCTAAAAAACCACTAGTCATGTGTGTTTTGTTGTCTTTCAGTACATCTTGTTGTTATGTGTAGAACAAGGATATAAGAAGGTAGCAATTTCTGTTCCGACTGTATTTGTTACTATCAGCACTGTTTCTGTTCTGCTGCAGTTCGGTTTCCTTCAAATACTACGTTATTCCCCTTGCAGCCTGCTGTTTAGCACTTATTTAACTTACATTCATTTAACTTACGTAACTTACATTCATGTAAAGGAAACATCAAACCAATGTTTTAAAAAGTCATTAATTACACATCATTTACAGACAACAAAAATGTGACAAACAAACCCTGATTGCATTTGTTGGACCGATTTCCATTCTGCATCACAGATGAGCATGTGAACTGCAGTAATTTCCAGTTCCTTTTCCATTTTTGTTGAAATTCTCCAAAATCCCTCATATACAAGCTTTTTTTTTTTTTGCAATTGAAGTGTCTATTTAAGTTAGGCCGTCAAGCTGTATTTACTGATTTTTTTTAATATATATATCTTGCATTGTGTCATTGGGCCTAGAAATTGTTGCTACTTTTTGTGAATAATCATATGTTGTGTAAAATTTACAGTTTTCTTGCTGGCCCTGACTTGTCATAATCTTTGTTGGTGCTGAGTTTGCCAGGAATGATTCCTCTTTGTTTTGATTCTGGTTATACAGTACTACAGACAGGGACAGGGGCAACCTGTTACATGGGTAAGCTGTTTTCTGTAGCCTCCATATTCGGGATGGATAGGGATGGACAAATTAATATCTTTCCTTTTCGTCTGGGTTCACACACAACTATGTCCTGCCTGGCGCTGACACTGCTATCATTTTGGTGCCAGGCCACTTTCCTCTACTTCAAGTTATTTGATTTTTAAATTTTCTCACCTGCTGCTTGATGGTTTTTGTTAGTTTGCGATCATGCTGATGTACTTGAGGAATGGGGAGGGGTTAGGCATTGGAAAGTAGCGTGTGATCACATTTTTATTATGTTTCTAAATTAGTATGCAATCGCTGGTTTATTATGTTCTAGTGTATGTAATTTTTACATTTACTTCTTTGTATGGTTGCAAGTCACCTTGAGACCTCTATCCATCCATTCATTCATTCATAAAAGTATTTATGTACTCCCCCCTCATAAAATATCAGCGGTATGTACACAATAAAACATAAAACACAATTTAAAACAGTACAAAATAATCATTAAAATGACTGGGTAATCAAGACAGTTTTAAACAGCTGCATAGGCCTGTCAGCATAAAAAGGCCTTCATGAGATGCCTTAGTCTCCAAAGGGAGGATGCCAGCTAAATCTCTGCTGGAAGAGTATTTCACAACATGGGTAATATCTAGGCCAGTGACACTAAATTCTAGCTGGAGCCATTTGGGCCTCTGTAACTTGGGGAACATATAACAGTTGCACCTCTGGATTATCTCAGTGAGCGAGCTGGGATATAAAGGCTCAGGCGATCCTTAAGATATCCTGGACCCAAGTTATTAGGGCTTTGTATATTAACACAAGATCCTTTATGGTATAAGGTGACAAATAAATAAAAGGTTGTTTCTGGCAGACATTAGATCCATTTGGGAGCTCCCGAGGGGATCTGCAGTGCAGCTTGCATTTAGCATCATTTGAAGTTGGCGCTGAATACAAGCCATGCAAAAATCCAGGCACTGGTGTTAGCAACAGGTGTCTAAAACAATCAGGCCAAATGGCTATTGAAGGGGGCAGAATGAGAGCACACTTTCTAGGATCTGACTCCAAAATGTTGCACTCACACACACACCAAAAAATGCACTCTTGGATTTAGGTGTACAGCAAAATATGTGAAGTACAAATGCTTGCAAATGTGATTCATATAGGTATCCTCATCAGGAGTGTACACTCGGTGGCAACCCTGGGTTTGCCCCACATAGCACATGGAACTGTCCTGTATCCTTAAGACAAAGAGGTCAGCAAATTCCTGAGACTTGAGCCAAAGGTGGTTGAGCCTGAACAGCAGCTCTTGAGATGGAGAGTGATGATTAGCAGTCACTCTTCAGTGACAAAATTGCTGTTTGGGACAGCTGTGGTAAGATGGGAAGATTAAGGGGGGGAATATGGATACCACACCTTCAGTCCTCCACCTGCACCTCTAGCTTTAGAGCTGAGTATATCATGAGTCACTCTGCAGAACTGAAATTCCTTTGTCAATAAAAAAGAAAAGGTGTCTTGTCTTGTGTAGTGTGTGTATTTCTGTTACTGAGTCTCATTATCTTCTGAACAGGAGTGGAAGTACATTCTGAAAGCTGCTGCTGCTGCTGTTCTGTGTGCATCTGTAATGTCTGCCATCTAAGATTTATTTTTAATCATGCGTTGTTCATTCGGAAACGAACCCTCCATTCCTGCTCCCCGCTCCATCTGAGCACAATAAAATAATTATACTGCAGCAAGTGTTTCACTAGGAAATCTTGTTTACAGTGAAGGGCTGTAGCTCAGTGGTAGAGCATTTGCTTTGCATGCAAAAGGTCCCAAATCACAGCATCTTCAGGTAGGGCTGGAAGAGCCCCATCCCTGACACTGTGGAGAGTGACTGCTAGTCAGTAGCATGAACAATACTCAGCTAGATGGGTCAATGGTCCGACTCGGTATAGGTATAGTAAGCAATGAGACCCACAGATATGAAAATATACTTGCACTCCAAAGAACAAATCTGTACAAAAGGATCATGAGCAATAATACTACAGGACAACCATTTATAGATCCATTTCAACCCTTACGTCTTTGTCAAATATGTCCCAATTAGTTCTAAGCCCTTGGGAGAGGTTTACTAAACTATCTTCTTTGGGGGATGTATCCAAATAATTCCTCTTGTGCATCAGCAGCTGATAAGAAGTCTTTCGTTGAGCAATTTCCATTTTGATGAGAGGCTGTTCCCCAAGATGCAGATCGGTCATTCACCCGTTATTCCCAGGACAAGTATCTGGGAAGGAAGGGTGAATGACCAATTTTTATTAAAAAAAAAAATCCAAGCTGCATCTTAGAGAACAGCCTCTCATCAAAAAGAAAGCCGCTCAGCTAAAAGACGTCTTATCTCGCTGGTGCACAAGAGGAATCATTTGGACGCGTTCTCCAAAGAAAATTGTTTAGAAAATCTTGCCAAGGACTTAGGACTAATTGGGACATATTTGAAAAAAAGGCTTCATGGTCGAAATGGATGTATAGCCAGTTGTTCTGTAGTTTTATTGTTCACTGCCCTTTTGTATAGATTTTGTATAGATTTGCTATTTGGAGTACACTACAAGTATATTTTCAGGAACTCCTGTCTGTCTCAGCTTAAGGAAGTGAAATGCCATAATGGTAGCTTACTGAGTTTGGTTGCTGTAGAAAATTTGATTGGTTTACAGGGCAATCCTAACTAGAGGAAGCCAGCATAATTTAAGATGGGGTAATTTATGCCTGCGTAAATTACTCTTATTCCAAACTCTGGTCAGGAGCCTCTGGGAGGGGCTGCTGCCAGCTGAGCTGGCAGGTGAGTGTGGGTTCAAGTTTTGAGGCTTGGGTCCTGGGTCACATGACCAAACTGAACAGGATTTGGAGTAGGTGTAAGTTTCTCTTTGCCCCACCCTGACCCCACCACCCTCCTAGAATGCTGCTTTCTTGGAACCTACATCAGTGTAAATTACACTAGCTTAAGTTATACCAGCAGAGCCCTGGCTAAGCCAGGGAGAGGAATTTATGCTGGTGTTTCTCTGGCTCAGCCAGGGTGAGGACTTACACCAGCGTAGGCCAGGCTGAGCAGGAAAACTGAAGACCCACCAAATTGAAACTCTCTCACCCTGGTGGATCTTGAGTTTGGATTGTGCTATTAATTTTGCTGGTAAGTGTTGAAAAGTCACCCCACTGCAGTCCTGGAGTGACCCTGGTTTTTTATTCTTCTAATTCTCCCACCAACCCTTTGCTTATGTTCTTCCTTCTCCTCTTCTTCCTACCTCTTTAGCATCAGTAATGAGCTAGGCACAGTGTGGACACCTCCTAGGGGAAGACAAATGTAGGATTAATAATCTAACTTCATTTTTGGAGAAAATAATATCCTAAACCTGAAATGCATTGAGGGTGTGTGTCTGTCTTGTCTGTCTTAAATGAGCAAAGGGCGTACATTGCTTTGCATCGAGATGAAAGCCATCAAGTGTTGAAAGGCGAACCAATGCTTGCCTTAGGTGTATTAATTTCGATAACTAATTTCCTTATGGACTAAATTCCAGCATGCCACAGAATGACTTTTGATACAATTTCACTACAGAAGGGCCTGCTTCTTTTCATAGAGCTGGGAGGAAGCACACTGAGTACAAGGAGATGAAGAGTGAATGGGCAGAAAAATGGCAAATGCAATTCAATATAAACAAGTGTAAAATTATGCATATTGGAGCAAAAAATCTTAATTTCACATATACGCTCATGGGGTCTGAACTGGCGGTGACCGACCAGGAGAGAGACCTCGGGGTTGTAGTGGACAGCACGATGAAAATGTCGACCCAGTGTGCGGCAGCTGTGAAAAAGTCAAATTCAATGCTAGCGATAATTAGGAAAGGTATTGAAAATAAAACAGCCGATATCATAATGCCATTGTATAAATCTATGGTGCGGCCGCATTTGGAATACTGTGTACAGTTCTGGTCGCCTCATCTCAAAAAGGATATTATGGAGTTGGAAAAGGTTCAGAAGAGGGCAACCAGAATGATCAAGGGGATGGAGCGACTCCCTTACGAGGAAAGGTTGCAGCATTTGGGACTTTTTAGTTTAGAGAAAAGGCGGGTCAGAGGAGACATGATAGAAGTGTATAAAATTATGCATGGCATTGAGAAAGTGGATAGAGAAAAGTTCTTCTCCCTCTCTCATAATACTAGAACTCGTGGACATTCAAAGAAGCTGAATGTTGGAAGATTCATGACAGACAAAAGGAAGTACTTCTTTACTCAGCGCATAGTTAAACTATGGAATTTGCTCCCACAAGATGCAGTAATGGCCACCAGCTTGGACGGCTTTAAAAGAAGATTAGACAAATTCATGGAGGACAGGGCTATCAATGGCTACTAGCCATGACGGCTGTGCTCTGCCACCCTAGTCAGAGGCAGCATGCTTCTGAAAACCAGTTGCCGGAAGCCTCAGGAGGGGAGAGTGTTCTTGCACTCGGGTCCTGCTTGCGGGCTTCCCCCAGGCACCTGGTTGGCCACTGTGAGAACAGGATGCTGGACTAGATGGGCCACTGACCTGATCCAGCAGGCTCTTCTTATGTTCTTATGTTCTTAAGAGGGTTTGGGGGGGTGCATGGAGGAGGGAACCGCACCTGTAAAGGACTGCCAAAGAGAGTTCAGAAAGATGTAATTTGTTCCTGTGCGGGGCCAGGGCTTTCTATTGTTGCATATCTGTGCTGGCTCCATTCCCTAGAAAATGTTCCCAATCACGTAAGGACATTCCTTGCACCAAATTACTTTCTCAATTTGGCATTTGAATGTTCAGTCTCTCTTTTATTGTCATTCTTCTCTCCAGAGTCAATGATTGTATCTTGCGGGTGAACGAGTTCGATGTATCTGAGGTTTCACACAGCAAAGCCGTCGAGGCCCTGAAGGAAGCCGGTTCTATAGTGCGACTGTATGTTCGTCGAAGGAGACCTATTCTGGAAACTGTTGTCGAAATCAAACTGTTCAAAGGGCCAAAAGGTAATAATGATGTGAAACAAATACTGCATTCATAGGGACAAAAGGTGTGCAGGGACTAAGGAAGTTCCTTTAAGCCAGATCAAACTATCGTTGCATTGGGATTATTATGATTTATGATGTTGTGGATGAACCTGCATGCAGTTCCTCCCTCAACCCTCCTCTTCTTTCCTTATGCACCATCTTCAGTGCAGAGATCTTGGCTTGCATTAAACGGCAGTTTTAACCAGGGAACTCTGGTCTAAAGCTGGCTAACAAACCATGATAAGCCAGGATCTGATGCTGGATATCTGATGCCTTCCTGGGGAAACACATTCCCTTGAGTGTAGGCCTCACAGCCTGACCCCGACACCTCATCATGGGCTGACCTACACATAATTATTTATTATTATTTATTAAAATTATTACTTTGCTGGATACAATCCCAAATTTGAGCAGAACTGGGTTTAAACACAACGACACAATGCTCAGTGATTTATTTGACACAATGCTCAATTTTAAGAACTGAGAGATAAAAAAAAACACTAAAGAGCATAATTGTTAAAGTTTTGATAAAGCAATCAGAAATTTTAGCTTGGTGGTACAAGTGGGTATATTACAGAAAAACAGAAATTAAATGCTGGCACTATGACAGCAAGGCTTTCATTTTTATTTGTGCTGCCTGGAACACTTTTGTATAACTCACTGTAAAAAAAGGAGAGAGAGAGAGAGAGATTGTGTTAAAAATACTTTTATAACAAGCTGGTTATTTTACCTCCTTGGCATTTCAACTATTGATTTGATCATTCAAGCATTTTAGATATGAGATTCACTTGCAAACATATGCATTAGCGCTTGAAGTTTGCTGTTAATGTGAATCTCCATTTCACCGTTAGAGAAGAGGTTGAGTGGAAAGCAGATTTGAAATGGCATGAAGGCTTCCTTAAGTGTGAGAAATTGTGGTCCATTTGCTGTCAGTGCGGTAGGAAGATGACAGGCAAGCCTGACATTGGCAGTTGGGAACTTTGGGTAGCTCCCAGGGCCCCAACACAGACCACTAGTCCTGACATCTGCCCTTAGCCCCCTATGCTGACAGCAAATGGACCACAATTTCTCACACTTAAGGAAGCCTTCATGCCATTTCAAATCTGCTTTCCACTCAACCTAGTCTGGATTGCTCTATAAGAACATCTAAGTTTATCCCGTTTGGTGGAGTTTCGCTAGATAGTGAATCCGGAAGGGAGGAGAACACCTGTCCAATCAAAAGCAGTGTAAAGGCTGATTTACATGGGAGCATTTTTTCTTAGCAAATACACTGCTTTCACCATCATAATAGATTTGCAAGGTCCACACTTTATGCCCAATGATAGCTTCAAATCCGGTGTTTTCCATTCACACAAGCTGGCATTCCTCTGGGAAGGATTAGTGTCACTGTTTCCTTGTGCCCTCCCCCTCTAATTTTACATTTTTACTCGCTCCGGTTGCTCCATTACTGAGCATGTGCAAATATTTTTGACCTGTGTAGTATTTCCACTCCCTCCTGCCCCCACCACTTCCTGAAGTTTGACAGTTGAAAAGAAGTGGGGTTATCTGCCCCGTCTTTCTCCACTACCCCTTGCTTCTTCTGAGTTAATTTTTCCCCACTGGAAAAACAAATATATCGATATTTTAAAGAAAATATCAATATCAGTACCAATGTTTTGAGAAAATATCAATATCGAAATTTTCTCAAAAAATCAGTACAAATATTGATATTTTCTTTAAAATATTGATATTAGTATTGATATTTTTGTGACAACTTTTTTTAAAAAATCCACTTAGATTTTTTAGGGGGGGGGGAATCGGAAACCAGGTGCGGAGAGATGTTACTTCAAATTCTCTTGGCAAAGATTGAGAATATGAGAAAGAATGATAAAATCCAATGGCCATTCCCATCACTTGTTTCAAGGAGTGAAGGGAGTTTATTCAGGGAGAAAGGGAGGAAAGAAGGGAGGGCTGGAGCACACTGTGAAGGGGGGAGGACAGAGCAGTCTGAAGTTGCTAGATAAACCACCGGAAACAAAATAGAATTCATGGGAGAGTTAGTGGGCGGAGAAAGGGGAATAGCTGAAAGTGACGATTCACCCACCCACTAAAAACCACCAAAGCAAACCATCTTCAAAGTTGTGTGGAGCTGAGTGGAGCCATATTGTTCTAAACTTTTTGTATTATCAGCAGATTGGGCTATTACGGATTTACAGGGGGAAAACTGTGTGATAGCTTCTGTTTGCCAGTAACGCCATGTGAATCATGCAAATTAAAAAGAGGTGTGAGTAGCACCAAACACACGCTAAATCACCATGTAGATGAGCTCTCAGTATATGTGTGTGTGTGTGCATGCGGACACGCCTGCATTTCACCCTTAAACATAGATATTTTGTCCTTCAAGAGGAGTAGGAAGGAGAGGTGTACATTAAAAAATGATCTTGGCATTCCAATGAGACACACTGCAAACATCATTTTGTATTTTTTTGGCAGGAGGTTTTAGGACTTCAAAAGGTGTAAGTGGCTTCTTCCTTCCCTCCCAGACACTCTGTGTGCCATGATACAAAATGCTCTGCCTACGTGAGGGCTGGCATGGACGCTTATGGGCAATGAGAACCTTCTCACCTTGCTGAGTGAAATGACAAAGTCTGACTATAGCGGACAAGGGATTTTGGTTCGTCTCTGTTACAGGCTGACTGCCTCAAGATCATGATGTACTTTTTATAGCCAGGACTGGTGCCAGGCATGAGGGGGCCCTCAGGCACCAATCCCCCCCTCCCATGCAACCAGCATGGGCTTAAATAGGCCTGGCCACCCCACTTCCCGTGTTGTCACACCAACGATCTAGCACACTGCCTGCACTCGCCTTTGCATTTACTGGAGGTGGGGTGGTTGGACTTATTTGAGCCTGCACTGGCTGCGTCAGGGTGTTGTCTGGGTGGGTGGAGCGCTGTGATCTGCACCAGCATTGGGTCACAGTGCATGATTTGCGGTAATCTGGGGTAAGGGGTTGATATGTGCCACAAATAACTCCGTGCAACCCGATGTTGGCGTGGATCGTGGAGAGGGAGCTCCACCCTCCCAGACTCATCTGAAACTCAGCGGCCCTTGGGCCTGGGCCCTATCTGGCTACCTGCTGGAGCTGGACCTATTTATAGCTGAGTTGGGATTTTAATCTGTGTCTCCCCAGTCTCAGCCCTACATTTTTAACTGCTACACCATACTAGTGCTAACAGTAGTAGTAGTATATGCTGCTTACTGGCCAAAATGGCTTCTAAGCAGATTTCAAGTATTAAACCTGTTTTAAAAATATGGGCACACACAATTAAAATACGCAGGAAAACAATTTCATCAAAATATTAAAATAAACACCCAGAATGAAATGAAATGTACTACAAGCTGCTTCGGAGCCACGTCCCCTGAACCTCCTAGATGAATACATTTAGCAAAACTGCCACACGCTTTACTTTTCCCTGTTACTTCCTCAAAATTCAGGAAAACAGGCCTAGCTTTAAAACTCTAAGGCTAAAAAAAGAGACAACCTTAAAATTGCACAGCAATGAAAAGAGTTTAAACAGAAATTAAAACAATTGAAACAGGAGGTTTAGGCGAGGAGAAGGGCCGTAGCTCAGTGGTAGAATATCCCAAGCAAGAAAATCCTGGGTTCAATCCCTGGGGGTGGGAGAGAACCCTGCCTGAAACCCTGGAGAGCCACTGCCAGCCGGTGTAGACAATATTGAGCTAGATGAATCAATGGTCTTACTCTGAATAAGATAGCCTCCTGTGTTCCTGAGATCAGGGGAATGCTAGTCTAAACAGCTGTGTCTTCAAGAGCCAGTGGAATGTCAGTATTGACAGAGGCTGTCATATTTCAGCAGGGAGGACACTGGTGCTACCAGTGAAAAAGCCCGCCTCCATCTTACCACAAACTGGTAATATAAGGCCCAAGGTTCCATTTGTTGATCAGGAATTTTGATCAGGAAGAAGTCATGGGGCGGAGGAGGAAGGTTTCTCCCTCCTCCAGCACTGCTTCCCCAAACTTCAAAGCAGCCATATTGCGCTGCTTGTTAATTAAGAACATAAGAACATAAGAAGAGCCTGCTGGATCAGGCCAGTGGCCCATCTAGTCCAGCATCCTGTTCTCACAGTGGCCAACCAGGTGCCTGGGGGAAGCCCACAAGCAGGACCCGAGTGCAAGAACACTCTCCCCTCCTGAGGCTTCCGGCAACTGGTTTTCAGAAGCATGCTGCCTCTGACTAGGGTGGCAGAGCACAGCCATCATGGCTAGTAGCCATTGATAGCCCTGTCCTCCATGAATTTGTCTAATCTTCTTTTAAAGCCGTCCAAGCTGGTGGCCATTACTGCATCTTGTGGGAGCAAATTCCATAGTTTAACTATGCGCTGAGTAAAGAAGTACTTCCTTTTGTCTGTCCTGAATCTGCCAACATTCAGCTTCTTTGAATGTCCACGAGTTCTAGTATTATGAGAGAGGGAGAAGAACTTTTCTCTATCCACTTTCTCAATGCCATGCATAATTTTATACACTTCTATCATGTCTCCTCTGACCCGCCTTTTCTCTAAACTAAAAAGCCCCAAATGCTGCAACCTTTCCTCGTAAGGGAGTCGCTCCATCCCCTTGATCATTCTGGTTGCCCTCTTCTGAACCTTTTCCAACTCTATAATATCCTAAAGAAAAGAAATTAAAGAAAAGTGCTGGGAGATATGGTTCACTAACTTCCCAAATGTCTAGATGGGCCCTTAGTCACATAAGAGTAGGGGGGGGGAATGGTAAATTTGAAGTGAACCTCAGATCAAAACAAAAGTTCCCCCCTTTCCCTGCTTCCATGTACAAACTTTGCCACCTCAGATCACTTTGAGCTTTGGGAAAGCGGCTTTAGAATGTTTACAATAAAATCAATAGATTTAAATCCAAGTGGTATGGCAGAGAGGTGTGTCTTGGCCATCCACACCAAGATAACCTGGATGACAAGCTCCACATCTTCTGCCCTTGGCCAAGGCCAAAGGCAACTAAAGTTAGCCTTGTTGGCTGCACAGCATCTTCCAAGGACTGTCTGATTCTGGAAGGCAGCAGACAAGCAGTGAGTGGTTGGCTTGGTTTGAAGAGTACTGCGTGTTATTAGGAGATTCTTATTGCTCTCACAGAGCAACAGTTCTCAGAATGGTTTAACAATTAGCTCCTCTTCCCAGGGAACTCTGGGAACTGTAGCTCTGCGAAGGCAATAAGGGTCTCGTAACAACTCTGAGCACCATTAACAATCTACAGTTCCCAGGATTCGTTAAGGGAAGCCATGACTGTTTAAAGTGGTATGATACTGCTTTAAATATATAAGGTAGATAGGGCCTGACTCTTCAGCTTAAGCATCTTGTTGAGGAGTGACCTGATTGTGGATGACCAGTCCCCCCCCCCATGCTTGTTTGACTACCTGTCAGCACCCTGAACAAACTACTCTTCCGAGGATTCTTTGGGGGAAGCTATGACTGTTAAAGTGGTGTCATAAATGTATGGTGCTGATGTGGCATAACTAAGGAGGAAATGGATGGTCCTAGCCCTTGGAAAGGGCAGCAGGTGGGGGTTAGTTGAGGGCAGACTGGTTGGTGGGGCGCTGACCCACTTACCCTAATGGTCCAGCCTCCGCTGAGTATAAAGCAACCTTCCTAAGATCTTCTGAGAAAAGACACAAGGTTTTGATACGCTGCAGAGACAAGGCTTTCCACGTCATGGCCTAGAAGAAAATCACGATGCTTTGGAAAACACGCATTTTGGGTGTGTGGGTGCTAAAAAGGAGGCCTTTATTTTATCAACTTAGTTCAGAGTTGCTTGGCTGAACAGAAGGCAGAACAGCATGTTCTTCTGGTGACTTCCCTAAGGGTCAATGCTCATCTTGGGCCTTTCATTACACTGTGCACATATTCCAAGAACAGATATCATGTCAATTTCTTTCTCTCTCTCTCCTTTCCTTCCTTCCTTCCTTCCTTCCTTCCTTCCTTCCTTCCTTCCTTCCTTGTAAAGTGACATTTCCACACACACCACTTTTAAAACACTTCCATCAAAAAACCTTGGCAACAATAATTGATGTAGGCGACTTTTTAACCATCAGTCCAGTCCTTCAGATTTCAATCATAATTCCTCACACACCCCTTCTGTGGAATATAAATACACATTCTCTGTTTTGTCAGGGTGCCCTTGGCAGCAGACATCCATGACTAATTGAACATGGCGTTCATCTGATTTTTAGGTTAGCTGCATTGCATGGCTTGATTAGCAATGTTTCATTTTATGTGGAAAGGTTTGGCCTGCTTTCAAATGCCATTGCTAATGCGATCCTGTAGCATCTGATCATCATCTTGTGGTGTTTTATTCCATTTCAAGAATGGCCAGTGTTGTTGGGTGTTTGTCGGAGTTCCCTCCAGAAATAGGGATGAGCAGGTGTCCCCCGTCCTATTTCATTATTATTCCAAAGGTTGGCCTGCCTCCCGATTTAATGTGGAAGCTGCCCCCCCCCAAAATTAATTTCAGTATTGGCATGTGCCAACTTTGCTAGAGTTTACTATTTGCATTGCTGCTGCTTGTCCTTTCAGGCTACTATCTGTACCAGTGCATACTTGCAATGATTGAAATAGCACATAAAAAGGAACATAAGAATATACTATCTAAGAAGAGCCCTGCTTGATCAGGCCAAAGGCCCATCTAACCATCTAGCCAACCAGATGCCTCTTGGAAGGCCAAAAGCAGGCACTCTTGCCACTTATAGTTCGCAGCAACTGGTATTTGGAGGTATACTGCCTCTGATCATGGAGGAAGAACATAGCCATTGTGGCTAGTAGTGTCCCATCCAGAGTCAGACCCAAGAGGCTGAGACGTTGGTGCAAGTAAATCTTGTTTTATTAGAGTGATGGATACATCAAAAGCAGTGCGCTTCATAGAGTTCCTACAATAACTCACTATAATTCCCTAACGACACTTTAGACCTGCTCTGCAACGTAAAAGAGAGTTGACGCAACACCCCCCTCCCAACTCAGCAGACTTATGTAGGGGAAGTTTTGGAGCGCAATCTCTCACTCCTTCATACCCCTGTCCTCTGACCAGTACGCTTTTCCCGCCGTCGAGAGCGAGGTGAAGGGGGGCGAACTTCCAAGGGCTCGTCTGACAAAACAGGGTCCTTATCAACAGACAGGGAAGTAGAAGGTGGAGAAGCCTCAGACATCTCTAAGTTACGGGTGGACAAAGGGGGAGTTACTGCTCTTTCGGAATCCTCCCCTAACGGCTCCGAGAGGGTGTTTGGAGGCTGAGCACTATCTTGAAAGGGGGAGGGTTCACCCGTGGGAATTGGCGGAGCATCTAACACACTCCCTTCCTCCAAGGCTGGAAAAGACACAACAACAGCTGGACCTTCCGCGCCTTCTGGCCGTGGAGGCGCCTGCAATTCATGCCTTCCCCCTCCCTGCTTGTCGAGAGAGAGCGAAGGCTCGACAAGTAGCCAATTATAGCCTTATCCTCCATGAATTTGTCTAATCTTTTAAAGCCATCCAGGTTGGTGGACATCACCTCTTGTGTGAGTGAGTTCCGTAGTTTTACATGTGCTGTGTGAAGAAGCACTTTCTTTTGCCTTCCCTGAATCATACAGCATTCAGCTTCATTGGATGTCCACAAGTTCTGGTAAAAAAAACCTCTCCAGTTTCTCCACATGATGCATAATTTTATACAGGAGCATTGGGGAGCCATTGCGTGATAGGATCAGGACTCCTCCTTGCATGGTTTTTAATCAGTGTATATATATGCACCAATGCACATGAGTAACCTCCATGTGAAGGAGGCATAAACTGAAAAGTGTGCATGCTCAGCAGAATTCAGGGAGAAATTCAGATGAGATATTTGTAAGCAATCCCTATTATGAAATCAAGATGCTCCCAGGAATAATGGGACAAGTACAATTGCTACCAATCTTGCCAAAAGCAAGGTTTTAGTGGGCCCTGCTTAAGTGGAGCATATGTTGAAATTATAGCTGGGTGGAATGCGTAGTGAGTGGGATTCCCATGTGGTGGAGTGGTGACACTGTTGGACTAGGCCCTGGAAGATCAGGGTTCAAATCCCCAGTCTGGCATGAAGCTCACTGAGTGACCTTGGACCTAACCTACCTCACAAAGTTGTAGGATAAAATGAGGAGGGAGAGAACCATTAATGGTCCTATTTTACAGGACTTTTTGTGGAAGGTATGAGGGGGAGGGAATATTTGGAAACTTTTCAGGTGCGTGTGTATGAATGTCAGTAATTGCCCTCTTACTTTAAACGTTAAGCGGCCGAGGGTTTTTCACTTCCTTTCTTTTTCCTTTTTTTAACAACAAAAATCTTTTAAGGCTAGGGTAGCCAGCATGGTGCCCTCCAGATGTTGCTGCACTCTTAATTCCCATCGTCCCTGATCATTGGCTATGCCGGCTGGGGCTGATGGGAGGTGGAGTCCAGTAACATCTGGAGGGCACCACGTTGGCTGCCCCAGTCTTGAGGGAAGACTATTTAAGGTAAGGCAACATTTATTGACATTTGCTTATCCCCCAGATTAGTTCAGTCTTTGGGGAGCATTCCTCTTCCCCTAGTTGAAATGACTGGTTTCTTATAGGCGGTGGGGTGGGGGAGAGGGTGCATCCCTAATTAGCAGCCTGGAAGACAGAAAGGGGCCATATCACTGGGCTCATTGTCAAAACTCATGCTTTACTTATAGACTCCAGGATTAATTCCTATTGAAAGGATCTCAGGTCGTAGGGCTAGAAAGGAGGCATTGCCGATCGGAATAGACCACACTGTGCCAGGGAAGGCTCAGAATGTCCCAGGTTGAATCTCTGGCATCTCCAGGTAGGGCTAGAAATGTCTCCTGACCGAAACCATAGAGAGCGCTGCCAGTCAGTGTAGAAATACTTCGCTAAATGGACCAGTTTGACAAGTACAATTGCAACGCACATAGGAAGGGCTGTAGCTTAATGACAGAGCATCTGACCTGCATGCAGAAGGTCCCACGTAGGGATGGGAATATCCCCAGTCTGAATCCCTAGAGAGCTGCTGCTGCCTGTCAGTGTAGACAATATTGAGCTAAATGGACCAATGGCCTGACAGTACAAGGCAGGTTCCTATGTATAAGCCTGATGATCCCTGGCAGGAAATGATGGCCTGTTTGTTTCCAGGCAGAAACAAAAGGGAACAGCACCAAACAAAGGGCAGGAAAGAGAGACAAGCTCTGGTGCTAGATGAAATTTATTGTGAGCTCGACGCATTTCGGAACTTGTCCTTCTTCAGGAGCTACAAACATTAAAACAGACTCAAATCAATATAGTGGAGATAACACTGTGGTCTTAAACATAAACAGAATATAATATTTTAGAGACCACACTCCATATGACTCATTTTACAAACATTTAGAAGACATAATAAAAAATTTAAAATGTTGTCATTATATTATATCCTTAAACTTTGACATAATACTGACACCTTAAAAAACTGTACTGTGTGACTCAAAAGGGACAGTGTTTTGTGCTAGCCGTGGCAAGACAGCTTCATCATAACACTCTTAGCCCCTCCCCAGGAAAACAGAAGGGAATGGCCCTGTACTGACCTGTGAAGATCTGTTTTTCTCTTTACTCTGTAAAGCAATGCACATTCTCTGAACAGGCCCACACTAAACACAAACTGAACTCAAATGCTGATAGTATCCATGGGGTATGTGTAAATCAGCTCAGCGGTGCAGTCACTGCTTGCAGATGATACTGGTCCGGCTGATACTTACAGTGACTGACTGGCAAGCACAATGGTTACAGTGAGTCAGCCAAGTTTCATAAAGACCCTTGGTTTTGATATTATTTAAACTCAGAGAAATCCAACTCCTCATTTAACCCTAAAGGTACCAGACTTTTCAAGGAGATGATCCAAAATAACTTCCTCCTGCTGATTAGTCTGTTATTACCCACAACTCTTTCAATGGCCCAAAATGTTACATCATTTGCCTTGTGTTGTTTCTCAACAAAATGTCTAACCAATGGAGCACCCATTCTTTGATGTCTTAAATTGCACAGATGTTCCCCAATTATAAGTTTTAGTGGTCTCGATGTCTTCCCAACATAAATCTGATTGCAGGTGCAGGAAATGAGGTAAATGACTCCTGCAGAGTTACAGGTCAAGAAATCTTGGATATAAATGTGCTTTCCAGTGTTGGGATTAGCAAATAATTTTTTCTTTTGAGTAAATCTGCAGTATGAACAGTGGCCACATGGATGGTGTCCTGTTGGATTAGATGTGTAAAAAATTGTTGGTTGACGCTTGTTGACACCGCTCTTTACATGCTCTGTGTGGATCAACCAGTCTTAAAACTCCAGGTTGAAGGGGGCTAGTCCTAACACTAAATGCACCCAACCTCTTTGATGGGGGAGTTTGCATTTTGAGCTCCGCATAGATAAAATCTTGAATAATCTCTATTCAAACCTCAAGATCCATCAGGCCTAAATCTGATATCATGCAATCACGTACTTCACCCTAGGTCTTTAAAAATCTGCCTTGTGTGGCTTATGTGATCATGGATTTCAAATATGGGTTTATAGATCCACTTTTCTTCATCCAGCCAGGGTAAATGAATCCCTCACTCTCTTGACCGAGTATGCAGTGCAATCTTAATAGAAAAAGAGACAGCTGCCATCAGTCTAGTGACCTGGAATAAATTGCAGTTCCCTGCACTTTGATTTTGTTCATTTCCCATCGGAGCTCTATGCTAATGGTCCCATGCAGAGAGTATAAGCACAGAGGCAGAAAAAATAGCAGAGGACTAAATTCTGCAAGGTAATTGTGTGTGATTCTGCAAGGTAATTGTGTGTGTGTGTTTTTTGCCTTATTGAGCCAGACAAATAGTCCATCTAGGCCAGTGCTCAGCTTTTGTCATGGGCAGCCAGATGACCCAGAACTTTTTTGTTCTAAAACTTCATGCTTTGCCATCTGTATCTGGTATAGTTCTTCAATCCATGGCTCATATGTCAGCCCATAAGAACAGCCCTGCTGGATCAGACCTAGTCAATCTAGATAAGCATCTTCTTTCCAACAATGGCCAATCATACGCCTCTGAGAAGCCCACAAACAGGGTGTGAAGGCAACAGCCCTCCTCTGCCATTTGCTTTCCTGCATTTATTATATAGAGGTACACTGCTTCTGAATCTGGAAGTGTCATTTGGATGAGCCAGGATAATTTTGGAAGGGAAGAAACTTAGCAATTGTTCCAACAGGAATGACAGTGTTTTAGCAGGCAGGAATAAATACGTGGCATACAAAACAGTTTTGGATGTAGCTGCAGTACATAGGATTTGAGACATATTTGTCCAGTTAAATGTCATGCCCTTTTATGGTATGTAGCAGGAGATGGAACACTCTGAGTTGAGAAGGTCGGGAATCATTTTTGGAGGGGGTGAGATTTAGGGAAGGGGTGGGGCAAACCTCACAGTGGTCCTCATGAGCTTTCTGCAAATGGATAGCACCAAGTCAGAAAAGTAAAGCTCAGATTCAGATCTTTGCCCCCCCCCGATATAACCTCTCAAAACCAGGATGACTTCTAAAGAAGTAGCTCCATTCAAAGGATTTGCATATCTGGGTGAAGGGAAAAATCAGTGTGGTTCACAATTTAATGCCAACCCATTAATTCATACTTCCCAAGCCAATACACAAACCAGAACATAGCTATTCATTGAAATGTGTCAAATTTCAACAAATTTTGCAGTGCAGTTTGCCAATTCAAAATGCATATAAAAATGCATATATTAGCGGAAAATGTGCACAAAAATCCATGAAAGTAATGTGCACATTTGCAGTATATTAGGGGAAATAGCTTGAAAAAATGTGTGCATTAGGCAAAATTGCACACAAAAATGTGTAAACTAGAAGAAAGGTGCATGAAAATGCATATGAATCTTTGTGTGGGCAAAAATGCACAAAATGATACAGAGATGCAGCAAACTGAACTTAATACTGGAAAAATTAGAAACTGGGAGAAAACGGCCTTCTTATTTGATGATAGTAATTATCAGAGGCCCAAATTATCACAATTTTTCTTATTTTATTACTATTTAGGTGTGGGGATGAACATGTTCAGATGTTGCTGAATTACAACTCCCATCAGCCAATGGCCAGGGATAGTTGGAGTTGTAAGGGGATTATTACTAATTGTCAAGAATGTAATCTGTTAATATTGCCACAAGTTGTTCTAAAAAAAGAGAAGGGGGTAAAAACGATTTAAAAACATCTAAACCATTTAAAATAATGTAAAACAATCACATACTCCCACAGCTAATAATTTCAAGGTTAAAAGCAGCTGGGAAACAAGAAGACTAAAGTAATGACAACAGAAGATTTGTGTAACTTTACAGTTGACAATGAGGACATTGAACTTGTCAAGGATTATCAGTACCTTGGCACAATCATTAACCAAAATGGAGACAGTAGTCAAGAAATCAGAAGAAAGCTAGGACTGGGGAGGGCAGCTATGAGAGAACTAGAAAAGGTCCTCAAATGCAAAGATGTATCGCTGAACACCAAAGTCAGGATCATTCAGACCATGGTATTTGCGATCTCTATGTATGGATGTGAAAGGTAGACAGTGAAAAAAGTGGATAAGAGAAAAATCAACTCATTTGAAATGTGGTGTTGGAGGGGAGCTTTGCGCATGCCATGGACTGTGGAAAAGACCAATAATTGGGTGTTAGAACAAATTAAACCAGAACTGTCACTAGAAGCCAAAATGATGAAACTGAGGTTATCCTAATTTGGACACATCATGAGAAGACATGATTCACTAGAAATGACAATAATGCTGGGGAAAACAGAAGAGAGTAGAAAAAGAGGAAGGCTAAACAAGAGATGGATTGATTCCATAAAGGAAGCCATAGACCTGAACTTACAAGATCTGAACAGGGTGGTTCATGACAGATGCTCTTGGAAGTCGCTGATTCGTAAGGTCACCATAAGTCGTAATCGACTTGAAGACACATAACAACAAAAATGTTATTTGGGTTAGCTTTTTAGTTAAGCGAATGTGTGTATTCTATGGTATACACATTAAATATTATTTATTTTATTTGTAAGATTTCATACCCACCCTTCACCATAAGGTCCCAGAGTGGCAGTTACAACAATATAACATGCAATTATAAAAGCAGATAAAACAAAATTAGTAAAAGAAGTAAAAACAATCCAGCCAGAACAGTATATTAGTAACAACAACAAAACTTATATCAGCCTACAATAATGCCATTGGTCTCTTGGTAGAGACGGAAGGATCTGTCAATTTCTGTCCATTTCTAATTTTTCCAATCTAAAATTCAGTTCACCACATTTCTGCAAAAAAAATTTTAAAAAAAAAATCCTGATGAAAATTATTCAGGATTTTAGTGCGAATTTCACCTAATGAACACATTTTTGTATGTAGTTTTATTTCTTTATTTATTAGATTTATATCCAGCCCTTCTTCCCAGAAGCTTTGACCAATGGACACATTTTTGCAGACAATTTCTTAGGATTGATGCATGTTATTTTCATTAATACATTCATTTTTATGCACACTTTTCCTTAAAACATGCATTTCTGTAAACATTGTTTGCTGGCAGAACTGCATCGCAAAATTCAGATAAGTATGAATTTTGAAGGACAGCCGTGTTTTGCTTCTCACATTGTTTCAGGAAGTGTGAATTGGATAGACTAGGCTTTACATTTATTCATTTTATTTAACAAAATGTATATACCGCTTGAATGTAAAGACCTCTTAGCGGTTTTGAACTGAATCAAATTTAGCCCCCATCCCTTCCTCTCAGCAAGGTTACTGAGAGAGTAGAAGAGGCTTCTTAAGGGGGCTGAGTGGTTAGACGTTGGAAGCTTGCAGAGTTTCATGTAATACCCCCTTAATACCTCTCTCCCTTCATTCACAGGAAAACTACTGTCCTTCAACTCAGTGGGTGGTGGCAGCCGTTGATTTTTGTTTGTGCTTTAGAGTGGACTTAGAGTAAAGGGATGCCCATCTAATCCAGACAGCAGATTGGCTGTACATGATTCTCCAAAGGAATCCATGGAAGTTGCATGCTTATTTATTGTTTCTCAAAGAGTGATAAATACCTGTTCAAAAGCATGTGCTATGTAGGAGCAGGGGTGTAATCGTCCAGGGTCATGGGTGGTTGTAGACCCATAAATTTTTTAGGAGCAGGGTCCCAGCCACGTCCCTATGTATGAGCCAATCAGTATGAAAGGAGAGAGTCCTTTCTTTTGTGATAATTGGAGCCAATCAGAGTGACAGAAGGTGAGTCAGCCACTGAGAAGGCTCTTCACAGTAGCTAACATGTAGCCTCCCCTTTCATGCTGTTTGGCTCCTAGGGATGTGTGCTATAGTGGAGTGTGGACTAGTGATGACAGGGAGAGCAAGGGAGATGAGGGAAGGTAGAAAGGGGGCACGGCTAAGATGGTGTGTGGCATAACTATCATGAAGGGACCCTGCACTTCTAAATTTGCCACTACACTACTGTGTAGGAGATGTTCAAGGTCATGGCGTGGGCTGCTATGTCAACAGATTTCTGTTATCAATTAAATGTTTCTTGCCGGAATATTGCCTGCCCGCCGCTTATGAGGATGTCATGATGCTCTTTCCTGTTAGACAGAAATTGATTCCTATGGTTATCAATTTAGAATGAACAAATAGCAGTCAGTGGAAATACAGAGGCTGGCTCCTTCTCATGCTGAACAATCTCTTTCTATCATTCTGCCTCGTCACCTTCAGTTCAGATAGCTTTCCCTGGACATGTATTAATTTCCTCCTTGGACAATTTCTTTCCCCTGGCTGTTAAATTGGTTTTGGCTCCAATCACCATATTTAGGGCCCCTGTTTCACCATTGGTTCTGAGCCCAGTATCATTACTTTGTATTATTGATTGATTGAATTATTTGGTTTCTTACCTACCCTTCACCATGAGGCCCCAGAGTGTGTCACAACCATTTAAAAATACAATCTTAAAATCAGTTTTAAAAGATTACAATCACAAAAACAGAATATATTGTTGCATACCTCCCCAGTATCCGAGTGGTGCAAGACTTTTATGGGTCCCTGTGCTTACCCAGGGTTTGATTTCCTTAGAAAGAAAGTCAATGGAGACTGTGGTGTCTTTATTATATATGGTTTATTTACACATATTCACAACCTGAGCTTAAGATGGAGGGGTTCACAGCATTAACAGATCTTGCTTTTCCACTAGGCTTGTAGGGAGGCACCCCAAAGCCATGGTGAAAAGAGCAAGCCTCTCTGTGTGTTTTCCTAGTTCCCAGCTTCTGGACTCAAAAACACAAGTCTGTCCTTGGCTCAAGCATGGGGGGAGGAAGGCTTCTCCTCTGAAAAGGGTTCCAGTAGCCACAGGATCTCTCTTGGCCACATCCCATATGCAGATTGTTCATTCAATATAAGTCCATTAACTCACAGACTAACTTGACTAAACTATTACATTAACAAAGGAAACTAGTCTGACCAGTGAAGCGTTTTTCCCCCACTGCAGATGCTACTTCCAGATTCAAGGTTACAGGCTTAAAGGGGACCCAAAGAAATCATCTTTCTCGACCCTCAGTCCCATAACAATATATATCAAGTGTCAACGGCCAAATTAAAGAAGTGTGTCTTCATCATACGATGTAAAAGTACATAATGAAGGTGTCAGATGCATCTTCTGTGGGAGGGAATTCTGCTACCTAGGGGCTGCCACAGAGAATTCATTCTCCCAGGCTGCCACCCACCAAACTTCTGAAGGTGATGGAACTATGTAGAGGGCCCCCTCTGACAATCTTAACAACTGAGAGAGTCTGTAGAGTAGAAGATGGTCTTTCAGATACTTGGAGCCTAAGTCATGTAGGGCTTTAAAAACAAATGTATGTGTTTACATACAGAATATAGCAACGTACGGTTTCACACATTCAGGGGATTTCTGACATCTGGATCCCCTCCCTCCCCCAATTTGTCAACCTTCTCTCACACAGTTGCACACATAGAGTGGAATTCAATGCGAGGCCTACTCAGATGATGATTAATATTATTAATTGAATTTATATCCAATCCTTCCTCCTGAAAGAGCCCAAGGCAGAATAGACTCATTGAATTTAGTAGACATGACTAACTTAGGTTCATTAATTTCAATGGGTCTACCCTGAGTAGGATTTAGTTGAATGCAACCCACAGTGTGTGTTGGGAACTACTTTCTCCCTCTCTGCAAGGTGCCGGTTGGGTGGGAACGGCTCAAGTGCTTGGCTGTGCCTGCATGGTTGTCTAACACACTGTTCTTCAACCTTGAATCCCCAGATGTTGCTGGACTACAACTCCCATCATCCTTGGCCATTGGCTAAGCTAGCTGAGGTTGATGGGAGTTGTAGTCTGACAACGTTTGGGGACCCAAGGTTGAAGAACAGTAGTTTAATGGATGCAGGTTTTGCAGAAGGATGGGATTGTGCCATGAGGCAGCAGCTTTGAGTGTGTGTTAGGCCAAGGACTGAGGTCATAGCTGAAGGGTCTCTCAATGCAGACGTTTCTCTGAATGTGCCATCAAATCACTCAGCTGCTCCAGCCCTCTGTAACTAGGAATAGGAAACACCGTGCGCACATTAATTCTGGAGAAATTTCTCTGTGTGATTATGACAAGAATTTGGTATCTGCACTAGGAAATGAGATGATACGTTATTTTAATCATCCTGCTAGCTGGAGCTCATTTCACTTTTTCCTCTTGCAGAAGCCATAATTCATAGAACGCTCACAGATTTCTAGAAGTAGTTTAGGGGGCTCTCTCTTATAATATATTGCTGGTTACAGCCATCTTTAATCAAGCCTATATATTATGACATCCTTTCTTTCTAACCGTCAAATAAAAATTATGTGGCACAAAATCTGCTATTACTTCTCCTGTCCCCTGCTGATGGAACTGAAAATAGCCATTTTCATGGATAAGAGTAATATTGTCTATGAACCAATAGCTCCCTTTGCCTGATGTGGAAGTGATTGCTTGTGTGGAATAGGACCTTTTTAAAAAAAATTAGACTAGGGAGGCTTAAGGGATCTGATTTTGCAGAATTCTACTCCAGATTTTGACCTGTCCTTTTGACAGTTATTGTTACCAGAAACGAAATCAAAATACCAGAATCCAGTATTCTTCCAGAGGTACATATCTGGAATTTTGCACCTGGGGGATTGGGAGGCTGGAATTGTGATCCCCTGTCTTTATTTTCCAAACTTAAACATCAAATACATTTTAAAATGAAAAGAACCCCCTCCAAAAGAAGCCAAAATCTTAACATGTTTTCTTTTTCATTGCACAATTTAAAACAAAAACTGGAAAATGCTGTTTTTATACTTTTAAAAGCCAGGAAAAGTTTCTGTGTATGCACGCATGCACGTATGTGTCTGTGTGTGGTGTTACCTTTTAACCCCCCCAAAAAAAATTGGCACAGGGAGCATAAATAGGGGATTTTGCTTTGTCTGAAAAAAGTTACTATTGTAAGGTTGAATCTGTTACTGACTATCCCTGATACAGATTTGTTGCTAGAGTGGAATCCAAGTGATATTGGAATGTCAGAACAATTGCAAAGCAGAACTTATGGAATCCACTCATCCTTTATTTTTCAAAGCAGCTTCACCTAGGGACAGGGGGGAAAATTGATTCAGTTTGCATTTAAAGGAGATCCTACCTAATTTGCAATTTCTGAAACAATGGCCACATTCATACCATACATTTATTACACTGTTATTCCACTTAAATAGTCATGGCTTCCCCCCAAAGAATCATGGGAAAGGTAGTTTGTGAAGAGTGCTGAGAGTCGTTAGGAAACCCCTACTCCCCTCAGAGAGCTGCAATTCCCGAAGTAGTTTAACAACCAATCTCTCTTCCCTGGGAACTCTTTGGGGGAAGCCATGACTGTTTAAAGAGGAATAATAGTGGAATGTCCAATATGTAAACTGAAACACAGTCATCCTTTGAAATTCGTACATCCCTGAATTCTTGCAGTACAGTTCTGCAGACAAGTAATGTGTACAAAAATGCATATACCAGGGTAAAATGTGCATGGAAATATATACATGAGTGAAAATAGTATACAAAATGCATTAAAGTGGGGATGATTGCTTTCAGTGTGTGCATCAGGAGAAATTCACATTCAAATACTTACGAATTTTCATGCTGACCTTTTTTTAAAAACATTGCAAACTGATGTGGAAATGTGAAGAACTGAATTGAAGAATGGATGAATGAGGAAATGAGAGAAACTGAAATTGACAGATTTACCCATCCCTGCTCACATCACCATAATGAAGAGAGTGTGTAATTCACTGGAGGTGCTCAGGCTTACGGAATTCATTCTTTGCAAATTCCTACCTGAACTGATCTGATCTGCATCTACTAGATTTATATGTAAATCAACAAATGAGAAAGCAGTTATCCTTCAGATTTCATTCTTCTCTAATTCTTGTGCTCCAGTTCTCAGCTAAAAAAATGTACCAAAATCCACATTAAAAATGTGTATTTTTAGGTAAAATGGGGTTAGAAATCTGTCCTTTGAGAGAACATGCATATGTATTTACGGAAATATGTTCAAAGATACATAGTGAAGTACACATTTTCAATTAATGAAGATTTAAATAACAGCAACAGATGAATGAAGAAATGAGATGGAACACGTATGAATGAGCACATACAGAACTGACACAGACCAGAATAGACTGATCCATCCACCCATTACAAGATGCTTGGTCCAGTCATACATTGCCTTCCCATGTTAAAGGACATAGGTAGCTTTGTCTGAGCACTGGAGCAGATGTGGGGAACCTTTGGCCCTCCAGAGGTTGCTGGACTACAACTCCCATCATCCGTGGCCATTGGCTATGCTTGTTGGGGCTGATGGGAGTTGTAGTTCAGCAAGCTCTAGAGGCCCAAAGGTTCCCCATTCGTGCCTGGAGATGTAAAGGCCCAGAAAAAAACTGGAAAATTGGGGGGATTGCTTTTTTTTCAGAATTACAAGCTCTGAACAGGGTGGTTCATGACAGATGCTCTTGGAGGTCGCTGATTCATAGGGTCGCCATAAGTTGTAACTGACTTGAAGGAACGTAAAACAACTCCATTTTTTCCCGGGTCTTCACCTCTCTACTCCTGCCTTAGAGAGCTACTGCTTATCAGAGCAAACATCACAGGACTAGGCATACCAATGCCGCCTTGGGCTCCTGTTGGGAGGAAGGGCGGGATATAAATCAAATAATAAAAATAAAGAAATGAAAACACCAGTGATGTGCTCAGTGCATAGCACCCACCCATGTACATGGGTATCTTTTCTTTTGTCGGCAGAACCCCCAGACCTCCCTGTACGCTCACCCAGTAACCAGTTGGCTTTTGCAATGTTCTATGTCCACTTTAAAGAAAGCTTCTCCAACTCGGAAACATTAACTGGTCCAAAATGCAGCAGCCAGATTACTGGCAGAGGTTCCTTTTAGAACTCATATAACCCCTGTTTTAAAACAGCTGCATTGTTTGCCAGTTTGTTTCCAGGCCCAGTTCAAGGTGCTCACATTAGTGTCTAAAGCCCTAAACAACTTAAACCCCAAATATCTGAAAGACCTCCTCCTTCCCTCTCAGGTGCTGAGATCAGCAGAGGAGGCCCTTTTGGTAGTTCTGCCACCCTCAGAATTTTGGGGGGGGGCTAGGAGAGGGCCTTCTCTGTGGCAGCCCCTAAGCTGTTGAACTCCCTCCCCACCGAGGTGCATCTGGCAACTTCACTGTACAACTTTCAGCAAATGCTAAAGACGCACCTCTTTACCCTGGCCTTCAACACCTGAGATGGATGGTTTTAGGACCCACCCTATTTTCTGTGATATTCTTTAGGTTGTTTTTAACTGATCTAATTATGTGTTTTAAATGGTTGTAACCTGTCCTGGGACCTCTGGGTGAAGGGCAGGTAAATAATAATAATAATAATGATAATAATAACAACAACAACAACCATTTTCTTCCCTAGGTCTAGGATTCAGCATTGCCGGAGGTGTGGGGAATCAGCACATCCCTGGAGACAACAGTATTTATGTTACTAAAATTATCGATGGAGGGGCAGCGCAGAAGGATGGGAGGTTGCAAGTTGGAGACAGGCTTCTTATGGTGAGAAGTTTGTATCAAAGCTTTCTGCGCCTATGGGTTTTGGGGCAATTCAATTCGTTTCAACGGGAGGTGTTAACCCAATCACACCACTTAGCACCTATCTGTTTGCCCTGGACACCAACTGCACTGTTATCTCAGGCCACTGAAAAGCAGAATAGAACAGGAGGAGGTCAGCCTTGGAATGGAGCTTCCTCCTTTTCTGAAGAATGAAGAGGAAAAAGGGGTTTGCCAACCTTTTGGGGCCAGTGCTCATATTTGGAATTTTGAGAAAGTGTTGTGGCTGCCAGTTGCAAAATGGCTGTCATGGGCGGATGGCAGAACACAAAATGGCTACCGTGGGGTGTGGCATAATGGCTGCCACATGTAAAAGAGCAGAAAAAGTAACAGGACCACAAAGTGGTGCAGGCATGTCCCTTCATCATCCCCCTGTTAATAGAAAAATGGCTGCTGAATCAGCCATCACCACATGTTCACAGAGAGAAGCTCTTTTCACTTCTCCTCTGTTCAGAACAGGTGGGAGAGTGAATGTCCAGTCCTGGCATCCTGTGGAAATGTAGGTATAGTTAAGGCAGCATGTTCAATGTAGGAAGAGTCTGAGCCAGTCCAAACAGGAACTGAGCAGGAAGAGCAAACAGTCTCTCATTCATTGTGGATTTTTTGCGAGGATTCTTTTTGATACCTTTCATGGCCACCATTGGAGGGACTGGCCGGCACTAGTGTCTGTTGGCACCACAGTGATGATCCCCCCCCTAGTATCACTCAGAGGAATAGCAGGGGTTCATCTTGATTGCTTCCAATGCCTTTTCTATCTGACCAAACTACCAGGGGGAATAGCTGTCAGTTGCACAGTGTTCCTCTCATTTTCTGCTGTGAAAAGAGTGTGATCCAATTCATTACATGATTATGCAGAAGATACTAACTTATGCCGATTGCCTTGGTCACCCATAGGAATCACTTTTGCGTCTCTTATCAGCATACGTCATTTCCCTTTTCTTCTCTGTTTGGTTCTTGTTTGCTCAGCTCTCTTTAAAATGTGTGCTCATCTAATTCCTCAAGGGTGAATATCCCAGAGTTCCCATTAAAGCACATCATTTCCTTCTAGACCAGCCTTTCCCAACCTCTGGGTCCCCAGATGTTGTTGGACTACAACTCCCATCAGCCCCAGCCAGCATGACCAATGGTCAGGAATGATGGGAATTGTAGCCCAGCAACATCTGGTGACCCACAGGTTGGGAAAGGTTGCTTTAGGCCCCCACAACTATTGGGCCCTTAATGGAATCCTCTTCTACGTCCAAGATTGCAGGGTCTACACCAGGATTGCAAGGGACCTAGTGACTTAACCCTTCTGGGTAGATTTTCTTTGGTATCATATGATTCTCTGTGAGTTTGAGTGTATTGGTGTGTCAGAGATGTGGGAGAAATTCCAGTTTGTTTGCAATTAATGAGAAACTACCTAATTTACACTTCCCTTAACTACTACACAAACAGAACCACAATTATACTTTGAAATTTGCACTTCTCTCTGTGATGCAGTTCTCCAACCAACCAATGTGTATAAGAATGCATATATCAATGGAACTAGCATACAAAAATGCATTATGTTGGGGGAGATTGCTTGCAAATTTGTGTATATTAGTCACAACTACATATAGAAATGTATTTGTTATGAGGAATTTATGCTAAAATGATGGCAAATTTTCATTGCTGCAGAAAAGTGGAGAATTGTATTCTAAATGATTCAAAAATGAAAAGCTGAGAAAACTGAAATTGACTGATTTCTCCGTTCCTACTGGGTGGAGGTGGGTGGGTCTGTGTTTGCAGTTTGATTCCGGAGCCAAAGGAAACCTGCTGACCTACTGAACCAGATATTCCCAAGTCTGCCAGCATTGTAGCTTTCTGTAAAAAGCAAAGAAATGTAACAATCTTTTCTGGGTTTTTTCTTTTTACCCTTTGCTATGCCCAGTCAGCAGCTGCAGCCCATTCAGTTCTGTAGTTTGAAAGACAATGCATAGACAATTAAGTGCAACAATAGGCTCACTTTCTTAAAGCATTTTTTAGGCCTTCAGCAACAACAACAAAAGCTGCTTTCGTTTTAGAGCTCTCCAAATCACACCGAGCTTCAGAAAAGCAATATGAATGAGCAGCAATAGACCAATTACAGCCAGCAAGTTCACAGATGTTCACTAAAGAGCATTCACTACTGTTGCACTTCAACAAGCATGAGAAGAAACAGAAATGATTTTCAAGAGTATTTCGCAGAAAGGGAAGACTTTGCCACAGCACAAAATCGGCACTCATCTTCTTCTCACTTATAACCCAGTCAAATTCCAATGAGTTGCATACAGCAGATGTAAAGGGCAATTTTCCACTTGAACAAGAAATTTAAATAAAATTTGTATATTTCCTCGGAACTCTTTGCTTGCCTTCTACTCTTTCTTCTGACATTCCTGCAGCTTGAGTTTCTTGAATTCAGAGAAAAGTTGCTTGGAGGAACCAAGTTGCATGGAGGGGCTCTCTGTTTCCAAGATAAAGTTTGAATACTTCCAAATTATTAAAGTGGCTCACTAGGCATAAGGAATGTGGTAGAAATTTGATTCAGACCACATTTAAAGCTGAATCAGCACATTCTGAAACAATATGAGAACTGAAACCAGCCATCCTTTGAAATACGCATTTACCCAAATTTTGTGATGGAGATCTTCAACTAAGCAACATTTACAAAAATGAATATTATTAGGGGAAAGCAGGCCTAAAAACACATATTGAAAACAACACACACAAATGCATTATATTAGGAGAAATTGCTTGCAATCATGTGCGCATTAGTCAAAACTGCATACAAATATCTGTTTATTTAGAGAAATGGACTTTAAAATGCTGAAGAATTTTCATGAGGTTTTTTTAAAACAAAAATTTGCGAATTGCTGCAGAATTGTGGAGAAATGAAAATGAAAAAACAGAGAACTAAAATGGACAGATCTTCTATCCCTTGTCTACACTGACTGGCAGCAGCTCCCTGGGGGTTCAGACAGAAATCTTTCTGTGCCCTACCTTGATATGTTGAGGTTTGAGCCTGGGGACGTCCACATACAAAGCAGTTGCGCTGCCACTGAGCGACGATTCTCAGAGTTCCCTCGGGAGAGGGATTGATTATGAAACCAGTCCGGGAATTGTGTGAGAGGAATAGGGAGGTCCCTCAACACCTTTCACAAATGAGAGTTCCCAGGATTCTTTGGGGGAAGCCATGACTGTTAAAGTGGCATCATAATGCTTTAAATGTATAGTGCAGATGTGGCCTTGGAAGGAAGAAAATGCTTCTGGAGAAAAATTACCTCCAGTGTGTGGTTTTAGTGGCAGAGGGGCATAGCACTAGTGCCCTCCCTTTTCTGTGAAGTTGACACATGTGCTGCTAGTCAAGTTTCTTCCCACCCCCACTCCCATGCCTCTTTGGAACAATGGTGCAGCATTATTCCAGGGGCATTGCATGGTGGCATTAGGAAAATGCCTAGGAGGCCTACTGGCTTCATTTCCTGCTTGTGGGCTTCTTGGAATTATCTGGCTGGCCAGTCTAGTAAACTGGATGCTAGACATAAGAGTTGCTGGGAGATCCCTGTTCTCCTCACAGAGCTGCAGATTGGTTTAACAGACAGTCCTTCTTCCCAGGGAACTCTGAGAATTGTAGCTCTGTGAGCGGAACAGGGGTTTCCTAGCAACTCTCAGCACTCTTCACAAACTGCCCTTCCCAGCATTCTTTGGGGGAAGCCATGACTGTTTAAAGTGGAATAGTAGTGGGATAAATGTTTGGAATGAATGTGGTCCTCATCTCCAAACAGTTTTAATGTCTTGTTAATAAGCTCATTTATTTAGATTGACTAGTTGGTTAAAATCTATTGGGTGGAACATAAGAACATAAGAACATAAGAAGAGCCTGCTGGATCAGGCCAGTGGCCCATCTAGTCCAGCATCCTGTTCTCACAGTGGCCAACCAGGTGCCTGGGGGAAGCCTGCAAGCAGGACCCGAGTGCAAGAACACTCTCCCCTCCTGAGGCTTCCAGCAACTGGTTTTCAGAAGCATGCTGCCTCTAACTAGGGTGGCAGAGCACAGCCATCATGGCTAGTAGCCATTGATAGCCCTGTCCTCCATGAATTTGTCTAATCTTCTTTTAAAGCCATCCAAGCTGGTGGCCATTACTGCATCTTGTGGGAGCAAATTCCATAGTTTAACTATGCGTTGAGTAAAGAAGTACTTCCTTTTGTCTGTCCTGAATCTTCCAACGTTCAGCTTCTTTGAATGTCCACGAGTTCTAGTATTATGAGAGAGGGAGAGGAACTTTTCTCTATCCACTTTCTCAATGCCATGCATAATTTTATACACTTCTATCATGTCTCCTCTGACCCGCCTTTTCTCTAAACTAAAAAGCCCCAAATGCTGCAACCTTTCCTCGTAAGGGAGTCGCTCCATCCCCTTGATCATTTTGGTTGCCCTCCTCTGAACCTTTTCCAACTCTATAATATCCTTTTTGAGATGAGGTGACCAGAACTGTACACAGTATTCCAAATGCGGCCGCACCATAAATTTATACAACGGCATTATGATATCGGCTGTTTTATTTTCAATACCTTTCCTAATTATTGCTAGCATGGAATTTGCCTTTTTCACAGCTGCAGCACACTGGGTCGACATTTTCATCGTGCTGTCCACTACAACCCCGAGGTCTCTCTCCTGGTCGGTCACCGCCAGTTCAGACCCCATGAGCGTATATGTGAAATTCAGATTTTTTGCTCCAATATGCATAATTTTACACTTGTTTATATTGAATTGCATTTGCCATTTTTCTGCCCATTCACTCAGTTTGGAGAGGTCTTTTTGGAGCTCTTCGCAATCCCTTTTTGTTTTAACAACCCTGAACAATTTAGTGTCGTCAGCAAACTTGGCCACTTCACTGCTCACTCCTAATTCTAGGTCATTAATGAACAAGTTGAAAAGTACAGGTCCCAATACCGATCCTTGAGGGACTCCACTTTCTACAGCCTTCCATTGGGAGAACTGTCCGTTGATTCCTACTCTCTGCTTTCTGCTTCTTAACCAATTTCTTATCCACAAGAGGACCTCTCCTCTTATTCCATGACTGCTAAGCTTCCTCAGAAGCCTTTGGTGAGGTACCTTGTCAAACGCTTTTTGAAAGTCTAAGTACACTATGTCCACTGGATCACCTCTATCTATATGCTTGTTGACACTCCCAAAGAATTCTAATAGGTTACTGAGACAGGACTTTCCCTTGCAGAAGCCATGCTGGCTCTGCTTCAGCAAGGCTTGTTCTTCTATGTGCTTAGTTAATCTAGCTTTAATAATACTTTCTACCAGTTTTCCAGGGACAGAAGTTAAGCTAACTGGCCTGTAATTTCCGGGATCCCCTCTGGATCCCTTTTTGAAGATTGGCGTTACATTTGCTACTTTCCAGTCCTCAGGCACGGAGGAGGACCCAAGGGACAAGTTACATATTTTAGTTAGCAGATCAGCAATTTCACCTTTGAGTTCTTTGAGAACTCTCGGGTGGATGCCATCCGGGCCCGGTGATTTGTCAGTTTTTATATTGTCCATTAAGCTTAGAACTTCCTCTCTCGTTACCACTATTTGTCTCAGTTCCTCAGAATCCCTTCCTGCAAATGTTAGTTCAGGTTCAGGGATCTGCCCTATATCTTCCACTGTGAAGACAGATGCAAAGAATTCATTTAGCTTCTCTGCAATCTCCTTATCGTTCTTTAGTACACCTTTGACTCCCTTATCATCCAAGGGTCCAATTGTCTCCCTAGATGGTCTCCTGCTTTGAATGTATTTATAGAATTTTTTGTTGTTGGTTTTTATGTTCTTAGCAATGTGCTCCTCAAATTCTTTTTTAGCATCCCTTATTGTCTTCTTGCATTTCTTTTGCCAGAGTTTGTGTTCTTTTTTATTTTCTTCATTCGGACAAGACTTCCATTTTTTGAAGGAAGACTTTTTGCCTCTAAGAGCTTCCTTGACTTTGCTCGTTAACCATGCTGGCATCTTCTTGGCCCTGGCGGTACCTTTTCTGATCTGCGGTATGCACTCCAGTTGAGCTTCTAATATAGTGTTTTTAAACAACTTCCAAGCATTTTCGAGTGATGTGACCCTCTGGACTTTGTTTTTCAGCTTTCTTTTTACCAATCCCCTCATTTTTGTGACGTTTCCTCTTTTGAAGTCAAATGTGACCGTGTTGGATTTTCTTGGCAATTGGCCAGTTACATGTACGTTTAATTTAATAGCACTGTGGTCACTGCTCCCAATCGGTTCAACAACACTTACATCTCGCACCAGGTCCCGGTCCCCACTGAGGATTAAGTCCAGGGTTGCCGTCCCTCTGGTCGGTTCCATGACCAACTGATCTAGGGAATAGTCATTTAGAATATCTAGAAACTTTGCTTCTTTGTCATGACTGGAACACATATGCAGCCAGTCTATGTCCGGGTAGTTGAAGTCACCCATTACTACCACATTTCCTAGTTTGGATGCTTCCTCAATTTCATATCTCATCTCCAGGTCTCCCTGGTTTCTTTGGTTTTTATCCCAGGGGGGAGGTTTATTCCGAACCGGACCTTTCTCAGCTCCTGTCGGGTTTCCCCCCTCAGTCAGTTTAAAAGCTGCTCTGCTACCTTTTTAATTTTAAGTGCCAGCAATCTGGTTCCATTCTGGTTCAAGTGGAGCCCGTCCCTTTTGTACAGGCCCGGCTTGTCCCAAAATGTTCCCCAGTGCCTAACAAATCCGAACCCTTCCACCCGACACCATCGTCTCATCCACGCATTGAGACTGCGAAGCTGGGCCTGTCTGGCTGGTCCTGCACGTGGAACTGGTAGCATTTCAGAGAAAGCCACCTTGGAGGTCCTGACTTTCAGCATCCTACCTAGCAACCTAAATTTTGCTTCCAGGACCTCACGGCTGCATTTCCCCATGTCGTTGGTGCCAATGTGCACCACGACCACTGACACCTTCCCAGCACTGTCTACCAAACTATCTAAACGACGGGCGATATCCGCAACCTTCGCACCAGGCAGGCAAAACACCTTGCGGTCTACACGCCCATCACACACCCCACTGTCTATGTTCCTAATGATCGAATCGCTGACTACAAGGATCCCTCCACCCCCTGGAGATATATCCTCGGCACGAGAGGATAGCTGCTCATCCCCCAAGGAATGGGTCCCTTCTAAGGGATCGTTTCCCTCTTCCTCAGCTGGATGCTCTCCTTCCCCGAGACCATCGTTCTCCATGATAGCAGGAGAGCTATCATCGTTGGAGTGGGACACAGCTATAACGTCCCTGAAGGCCTCCTCCACACACCTCTCTGCCTCTCTCAGCTTTTCCAGGTCCACCACCTTGGCCTCAAGGAAATGAAGTCGTTCCTGGAGAGCCAGGAGCTCATTGCACCGAGAGCACACCCACGACTTCTGTCCAACAGGCAGATAGTCGTACATGCTGCAGGCGGTGTAAAACACTGGAAAGCCCCCACACCCCTGCTGGCTTCTTACCTGCATAGTTTTGTTTAAGGTTTATTACGTCAATGGGTTGGAGACTGCGGTTTAGTTGAGGTCAGGGAACAGACGGGCAGAGTGGGGGGCCCTGGCCTCCTCGCCCTGCTGCTTAACTCGCCTTGACGCTTCGTCAGCTGGGGCTCCCTCTAGCTCTACCAGTGTGGTGTAGTGGTAAGAGCAGGGGTAGCAACAGGAAGCTGCCTTATACTGAGTCAGGCCATTGAGCTCAGTATTGCCTGCACCGACTGGCAGCTGTTTCAGAGAGAGGACATTTCTAGCCCTACCTGGAGATTGAATCTGGGACCTTATGCATGCAAAGTAGATGCTCTGCCACTGAGCTATGCCCCCTCCCAACATGAGGCCTCCATATGCTGATTACAGTTCCCATTATCTGAGACCATTGTCCTTCCTGGCTGGGGCTGATGGGATCTGGGGTCCAGCAACATCTGGACAGCACCTTGTTGACTACCCATGGATCAGAGTGATGGACAAGGACTGGGGAGACACCAGTTCAAATCCCCACTCAGCCATGAAGCCGCCTTGTGCCTATCACCATCCTTTGGCCTAACCCACATCACAAGGTTGTTGTTAACGTAAAAGGAGGAGGGAAAAGAACTATGTATGCTGCCTTGAGCTCCTTGGAGGAAAGATGAGATTAAAAGGAGGGCCATAACTTACAATGTGGTCAAGTACAAACCATAAATTTAAAGCTTGGCATAGTGGTTTGAGTGTTCGACTACAGTCTGGGATACCAGACTTCGAATCTCCACACAACCATGAAGCTCACTGAAACTCACCTTGGGCCAGTTGCTGCCTCTCAGCCTCAGAGGAAGGCAATGGTAAAACCATCTCTGAATACCACTTATCATGAAAACCCTATTCATAGGGTCGCCGTAAGTTGGAATCGACTTGAAGGCAGTCCATTTCCATTTTCCAAGGGTGCTGGGAATTGTAGCTCTCTAAGCAGTCAACTACAGTTCCCCTGTTTCTTTGGGAGAAGCTCCATGTGCTTTAAGTGTATGGTATGGATCGATGTGGGCCGTGTGTGTGTTCATTCTGTGCTGTGAATGATAAAGAGCTAGCAAAATCTGTGGAATGATTTGGCCATACATGCTGCAGAGCATTGCCAGCTGTTTCCAGTGAGATGCTGCGAGATCCCATCAGTGTTGTCTCGTTCAAATTATCATTATGTGCCAGCCTAATCGTTTTCAATAAATCAAGCTGTCCTATGGTTAGCAAAGGACATTTGCAAAGCATATTCGTTTTGAAACTTGTCTGCAAGCCCATGAAATTAGCATCCGTGCAACTAAGTGCCATTTTTTATCCCAGGCTTCTGTGTTTTTAATGGGATTTCCTATAAAGCTGTAAAACTCCTCACCTGTAATAACCTAATCGGCATCACTTACTGATTTCCTTAAATAAACATTGATCCTTGTTAGTATGTGGATGAGTGGCATTTTATTATCTGACCAGCCTTATGCATTGTTTCTTTGCTCCCATTAGGTAAATAATTACAGTTTAGAAGAAGTAACACATGAAGAAGCAGTAGCAATATTGAAGAATACATCCGACGTAGTTTATTTAAAAGTTGGGAAGCCTACCACTATTTACATGACCGATCCATATGGCCCTCCAGATATTACTCATCGTAAGTAACGACTAGCCTGTAATGTATTTCTATAATTTTATCTACCATGAGGTTTGCAATTGCTTTTTGGCATGAAGCAGGTGGATCAAACAAGGCACAGTTCAGGAGACCTTTCTCATTTGATCAGAATGCAGCTTGGCAGTGGGTCTCTCACACAGACTTATTCACACAGTAGCCAACCAGCCTTGGGGAAACCTGCCAATAGGGCCTGAGCACCACAGCACCCCATCTGTGATTCTCATAAACTGGTGTTCAGAGGCAATGGGATAGGATCAGGCATAGGGTGCTGCAGTGGGATGAGTAAATCAGAAGGATTTGATGGGGCTGCCATAAACAAGCAAAAGAAGTCTTCCCACTCCCACAAGATAACTTTGGATACAAGGTACAGTAGTTGCGAGTGAAGGGGCGAAATAAGACAAGGACACATCAGCTTGGGTTGAACAAGGGCCACTTTATTAAACTATACAAAAACACCTTTTAAAGTGACCTGCAGAGGGAAACCTAGGTGTGGAACTATCTATAACCAAGCATCTTGCCGTACAGCTCACGGGCGACCAGCCCCTGCTTGGGACAAGGGCAAGCCCCATCTGCTTACCCCTTCCGCCAGCCACACCCAGTAGGTGAGTAGGGGGGCCTTCTCAGGTCACCACCCCCCGGGGCTGCACAACCCTTGGGTGGATGAGTTAAGTTGGCCCCAAAAGCAACCCATATCCTGCCCTCAAGCCACAAAGCTCTGACAGACAGGCCTCTGGAACCGCCAATCACTTCCAAAGGTGCCTAAGGGGGCCACCGAGCTGTCCTTACCTATTTCCCTTTCCACACCTTCCCACACCAGTGCCCCAATTATAAACTGCCTTCCTAGGGCAATTAAACTTCGACCATAACAAAATAGCCAAATTAGCCAAATTCACCTATTAATCACAACGCCCCCTAACCCGATTCCATCCCACTCTCACAGTGTGGAGTAGGCAAAAAACCTGCCCGCCAAACAAGGGTGGGCAGGGTAAAAATTCCTACTCGGTCCCAAAGCGACCATTGAACACACTATAAGAGAGGGAGGGCAGGGTGGGCGTCGCTCGCTGAAAGAGGAGGTAGGAGGGGCGGCCTGGCCTTAAATAGGCCCATGGCCCCTCCCCTCCCTGCCGCACGTCACGCACACATAACGCTGCGACACACGACGTTGCCCTTAACGAAGATGGCCGCGGCAGCATCGCTCCCTCATCGCAACTATGCCCCGCTTATCCATGCTGCGCAGGTAAGTGGGGCTTCATTTAAGGGTGCTAATTATCTACCAGGCTGTGTTGAAGGCGCTGGTTTTGGTGTACAAAGCCCTATGCAGTTTGGGACCAGGATACCTGAAAGACTGTCTTACCCCTTATATACCCAGTCAATCACTGCGCTCTGCAGGTGAGGGCCTCCTGCAGATACCATCTTATCAGGAGGTCCATTCCACACAACATGGGAAGCAGACCTTTAGTGTTGTGGCACTGACCCACTGGAATTCCCTCCCCTTAAATACTAGACGGGTGCCATCTCTGTTGTCTTTTCGGTCTATTGAAGACCTGCCTGGACCGGGATAGCCTGACCACTGTTGTCCATGCACTGGTAACTTCTAGGCTGGATTACTATAATGCGATCTATGTGGGGCTGCCCTTGAGGTTGGTCCAGAAGCTGCAGCTGGTGCAAAATGCGGCGGCGTAACTGCTCTCTGGGACAGGGTATCGCCAACATGTCACTCTGCTGCTGAAAGTATTGCACTGGCTGCCCATTTGCTACCGGGCCAAGTTCAAGGTTCTGCTTTTGGTGTACAAAGCCCTATACAGCTTGGGACCAGGATACCTGAAAGATCGCCTTACCCTTTATATACCCAGTCGATCACTGCGCTCTGCAGGTTAGGGCCTCCTGCGGATACCATCTTATCAGGAGGTCCATTCCACACAACTTCGGTTGGTGGCCCAACTACATCCCTTTTAAGTAGAGCTCTTTCCCAGTCTGTATCTGGATTGGAATGGTTTTTCAGATTTTTATCACTAATAATAATAATAATAATAATAGAAGAAGAAATGTTTAAATATATCTGCAATTAAATAACCATAATCCAAAAGAGTAACGACTAAGAATGATTAAAAAAAGAAAAAAGAACTTGTCTACAACACAGACGTATGTTAGTATTATATCTATATAATTGTCATTGTTTCCCCCCTCCAAAAAAATAATGGGGATTATAGCTCGCTGGAAACATACCTCCTTGCCCCATATTCCAAGGGAAGAGGAAAAGTGTGATTCTGGTTAGGTTTTCACATTCCTAAATCAGATTGCACTGTTAACAAGGCATGTCAAATCAGATTAAGGGCTCTTTGAAGTCCACAGTCACTCTTTTATTTCGGTGCCCCCCTGCTGCATAGGATTCAATCACAGTGAATTGTTGTCCCGGGGCACGTCAATCACAGTGATTTGGGGGAGGGATTAAAAACTGTATACCTAAGAGCAGTAGTCCTTAACATTCTAATTGCTGGAGAAAAATTGCCAAGGCTCTTGTGTTTGGTGTGTGTGTGTGTGTGTAAACTACTTAGAACTTTTATTATAATCAAGCGGTATATAAATGTTGTGAAATAATAAATAAATAAATTTGGATGAACTTGAATTGAACTGTGAACTGACCATGAACTGAACTAGCTTATTTTATAAAGGCATGGGCTGGCATTAGTTCCTTTTTGAACATTTTGAGCTAGAACTGGAACTAGTTCCTTTTTTAAATGAACTTTCCAAGCTCTGGAAAGATTGGGTTGGATCCAGGCTGAATTAGTTGCGCTTAGCTCCCATTGAAATCAATTAGGCTTAAGTTAAGTCACGGCTAATATGCTCCATTGATTCTGAAGGGACCTAAATGGATACATCCCAGTTCAAATAAAACAAAGTACGCTACACTGAATGTTATAATGTTGAATTCCACTAATAGCACTTTATTTTTTGACCCTCCAGCTTATTCCCCACCAATGGAAAACCATATACTGTCTTCAGGCAACAGTGGCACTTTAGAATACAAGGCGTCTTTGGCTCCCATCTCACCGGGAAGATATTCACCTATCCCAAAGCACATGCTGCTCGAGGATGACTATACCAGGTCAGATATATGTCTTTACTGAGTGCCTCTGATTGATGATTTGCTTCAGGGGACATGATTTTCATACCATAATTAGAACACTGGCAGTAAAGCAATGAACAACCTCATTAGATAGGAAAGAGACACCAGGCCGTCATCCACCTAGCTGACTTCCAAGATAATCAGGAAGGATACGCTCTTATTCTAACCTTGGGAGGGGGAAATGGATTGCCATCTCCATTGTTTAATTAATGGTTAGACTAATGAGGCACTTGATATATTATGGCAAGGGTGGGCAACAGGTGCAGCCTCAATAGCCAGTAACAACCCCGATCCACTCCGTGGGTACCAGAGCCTCAGTATTCCCATATCCTGTTCTCTGCCGCAAATACCAGCCCCTTATCTTATCTTCCTTCTTGCCTTTCCCTTTACAGAATATCATGGATTTTCTTGCTGTTTGCCCACACATTACATTCTTCACAGCACTTGTTTATTTGAATGATTTATATGCTGTCCTTTGCACAAGCCACAGGGTGATTTTCAAACAGGTAAAATAAGATAAACAGAATACATGAAATAACACAGTTCCCAAAATAGTTAACACAGCAACTCATAACTTGCTAGTAGATAGCAATTTATTAATTGCAGCGGCAGCTGGTCTATTCATCTAATCAGGTCTCTCCTCCTTCAGACGCCCGCTGAAAAAGATACATCTTAACCTGCCACCTAAAACGGTAAAGGCACGAGGCCAGACACACCTCAGCAGGGAGGGCGTTCCACATTCAAGGAGCTGCCATGGAAAAGGCCCTTCCCCAGGCCCCCACACCAACTACTTCATCCTAACCTGCTGATCTGAAGGTGCGGGCAGGTGGATATGAAAGAAGGTGTCCTTGCAAATGTTTGCAGGTAGAATCATGGAACGATAGAGTTGGAAGGGGCCTATAAGGCCATCGAGTCCAACCCCCTGCTCAATGCAGGAATCCATCTTAAAGCATACCCAACAAGTGGCTGTCCAGCTGCCCCTTGAATGCCTCCAGTGTTGGAGAGCCCACCACTTCCCTAGGTCTAATAGTTAGGAAGTTTTTCCCAATGTTCGGCTGAAATCTGGCTTCCTGTAGCTTGAGCCCATTATTCCATGTCCTGCACTCTGGGACGATCGAGAAGAGATCCTGGCCCTCCTCTCTGTGACAGCCTTTCCAGTCTGCAGCTTGCAGATTATATGCCAGCTATAGTTCTCAAGTTTGGTCCCTGTCACCCCTGCTACACTGCTGAGTTAGTACCAGGTCCTTCAGGCTCCTGCTCATCAAGCAACAAAAGTGCTTCCTTTTTAAGACAGCTACCGATGGTTTTTTAACCTGTGGTGGAAGAAATTGCTCAAAGATCCATTGTCAGCACACCCATAAAGAAAACATGAGAGACAAATTAAGTGGGTCAAATTTTTATGTTGATTAAATACAATGAAATTAGAAGATCTGCAAAACAAATTTAACCAAATAATAAAAGTCTGGGCAAGTGGGTTTATGTAAATAAAGGAGGAACGTATCCTTCCCATCCCCTGGGCATCTTTACAGCCACATTCTGTGTGGCCATTAGGGTTGCCAGGTTCATGGCCTGAGACTGATCCTGTATCATTAGCAGAAGAGAAAGTCAGCCAAGTGCAGGTGTTCTTGCAACCCTGTAATAGGAAAAACCACAAGGTGGAATTCTCCCTTCCCCCTGCACAACTTTTAAAGGTATAGAAGACCTCTTGGTTGCCAGGCCCAGCCTCCAAGAGGTCTTTTGTATCTTTAAAAGTTGTGCAGGGAGGAGGGAGAATTCCACCTTGTGGTTTTTCCCATTACAGGGCTGCAAGAGCACCTGCACTTGGCTTACTTTCTCTTCTCCTAAAGATACAGGATCAGTCTCAGGCCATGAACCTGGCAACCCTAGTGGCCATGCAGCCCAGACTAAATGCCAAACAAACAAAATACCCATGCCACTCTGAAAAGCCAGTTAGGATTACCCAACAGTGTAGAGTAGGTGAAAAAGAAGAGTTCCAAAGGCCAAAAAATTATTAATCAGCCCCATAAAAGTCGACTTGCAGTGCCCACACTGTACAGGGTGGAGGTGAAGGCTGAAAGCACCTTGGACAGCTCCTTGAAAGTTTGGACTAAACCCAGAGTGGATTCGCTGCCCCACTAATATCAGAACCACCAGCCTCCACTGCAGGGAAGGAGGGTGCTGAAACAAGGAAAACAAAGCTAGCTTTTAAATTAAAACACTTGCCCATTCCTATTGGGCTAGGAAGTCCCACGTGATTCTCTCCTACCCCTACCCTCGGTGAAACCACTCGAGGCTTCTCAAGAGGAGGGGTATGTGGCAAATTTATCCCCACTTGAAAATGGGAGGGGCATTACTTGGAGATGAAGCAGACTTCATTCTGTATATGTCTGTAGTGTACTGCTTATGTGGGCCTAGCTACAAGTATAAGCAACCTCAATCCACTATGAGTTTCTTCTGCCATTTAGTATCAAACGCATGTGGTCACCTTGATTGTTTGGATTCCTGGTGACCAACAGCATATACCTTTTTCCCTAATTTGTACCCTCCCACAAGATGTGTATATCCTTTTCCTGTACCCTAGCTTTCAGCATTTTATTTATTTATTTATTTGTTTATTTATTTATAAGATGTATATCCTGCCCTCCCTTCCAGTAGGAGCCCAGGCATTTGTGAATGACATGACTGTGACATGGATAGGTTGTGACAAGCCCTCTAGAATATCATCTTTGCCTGTGGCAGGCTCTCCAATCTCAGCAAATGAGACGTTGACACATTTACAGGACAAATTTAAACCAGCTTGATACCAGTTTAATCTCTCATAACTTTTCCCAAAGGTTCCTGAGAAATGCTTTGTGCAGATGCTGTGAATTCTTTGTTTAGAGATCCCGAGACACTTTTATTTTTTTTTAGATACCCATCATTTATTAACCCCCGTTCCAAAATGACATCACATCCGAGGCACCGTATGGGGTACTCTCTGGTTTTGGGTGTAATCATGCCCTCATTCGCCATAAACAGGAGCCTGCAGTTGTGCATGCCAATATTTAACACATATTGGAAAGCCTTACAGAAGTCTTAAAAGCCATCATAATTTCTTATTTATTTTTAACTGCAAAGGAGTTGCTACAAAGGAATAATTTAATTTGCCCCCACACGCACACTCAGCAGGGAGTTGCAGCCCATCATGGCTCTTTGATGAGTTTGCCTGCATGGTGTACATGTTTGGAAACAGGTGATTCACATTCTCAGTGGAACTAGATATTTGAAACACAGGGCTGAGATTTGTTTCTGACGTTACCTTGGAATTTGAGTGAGAAAACTGGCCACCACCAGTAGTGGGGCATATGGTGGTGTGGACCCACCCATCCAACATCAATGTCACTGCAACTTACCTGGATGGGGCTGGAGTGGGGCAAGGCGGCAGCAAGATCAGCTCCGCACATGCACAACAGTGAAGCCACTTCCCATAATGGCAGCCTCCATCCTTTTGGGACAGTGTCCATTTTCCATTTCCGCCAAAAACAATTCAGCTTCCAGGGTATTGTCAGAAAGCTACCCATTCCCAGTGAGAACATTTTTGTTTTGTTTTGTTAAAGGCCTAAGGCAGGCATTAGTGGTGAGCCCAGCCAGAGTGCTGGAGCCCCGTTAGTTGCCAAAGAACGTTGACACTGCTGCTTCCGCCCGGGATTCTAGAGCTGTGCTTGCTGCCAAACACCTAGTCTACATTTGTTAACGAGTGAAGTGGTCCCAATTGGAGAGCGTTGCACAAGACGAAGTTCCGTATTCTAGCTCCCTTTATGATATCGGCCCTAGTGATTTCTCTCTCTTTTTGCAGATATGACTTCCCTTGGTAGGTGTTTCCCACTGGAAAAGGGACTTCTGCCAGCCAATAGGGGGATTCTCATGAGTGCAAGAGAATGCAATCCATCTTTGAGACAAACAAACAAAATCCTTTTATTCCCTTTTGTTCACTTCTGCCTGCTGGAAAGGGAGAAGATCTTATGCCTTCTCTTAGAGTAACTTGAGGTGCTCAAATACAAGATTTCTGGGCACCAGCTTGTGAACCTGCTTAAATGTAGTACTACTTATTTCAGTGTGAATATTTTTGTGTTGCTCAGTTTGCGCAATAAGAAACAAAAGGCAGTGTGTGCCAGAGGTGGTACTGGGGGCTGGAAAATAAGCTTTTGGCTCCATTCTCTGCTACTGATTGTGTGTGTGCGTGCGTGTGTGCGTGTGTGTGTGTGAACACCATCTTTTCTTTTTGCAGCTTTCTTGATGCTATACGAAATCACTTCTAACAATTTGCCTGCTTGTGTACTGAATTTTGCAACCTGTAGATGTGAAGACACTAAATAATGTAAAGCTTTGGCATTATCTCATGATGTGTGTTGGTACGGAGCGGAAAGTTTTGAATGCATTTTGTGGAAAATACAATGACTGCATCCAGATGGGAAGTTAGTTGTACTATTCAAATCAATGTGAAAAAGCTGGTTGTGACTCAGTTTGGATATAACTGCAACTAAGACTGGATCCCACTCATTTAAAAAACAACAACCATAAATTATATGAAATTTTAAGAAAGCTGGAGTGGCCTGTCCATAAATTATGTAACAAGGTTTGGGTGTAATTTTTCCCACCTCAAGACTCATCAATGCCTGCTATGTGATTGTGGGATTATATTTCATAATAACACTGTGCTGGAGGGAGGGAAGTATGTTCTTTCTATATGATCAAACATAAGAATGCAATAATTAATTTATTTGATCAGATCAAAGTTCAATCTAGCCCATCAGTTTTTATCTCCAGTAGAGGCCAGTCTGAAGATACGTTTTTGCATTCTGTCCTCGGTTTAGGGATTAGTTCAGATCAGTTTGCATTTAAAGGCAAACCTACCTAATCAAAACCACCCTTTCCAAAAAGAGATGTGAACCAGAACACAGTTGTCCTTCAAGGTTTGCGCTTCTCTGAATTTTGCAATGCAGTTCTCCAGCCAAATAATGTTTTACAAAAATGCATATACTAGGGTATACTATTAGTGAAAATAACATACAAATATGCCTTGCATTAGGGAAGATTGCTTTGCAAAAATGTATATATTAGGCCACCCTGATTGTACATTAGGAGAAATTTACACTAAAATGCTGATGAATGTTCAGGAGGACTTTAAAAAAATCATAAACTAACATGGAAATGTGAAGTGAACGTAAACATGGAAAAAATGAGTAGTCTAGAAAAACCAAAACTGACAGATTCACCCATCTCTACCTTAGTCATAACATTATTCCTTTGAATTCAGAATCAATTTGGAAAATTCATTCTTTACCAATTCCAATATGAACTGACCTAATCCACGCATACCAGACAAATGTGTGGATCAGAACACAGCTGGCCTTTGGCTTTCACACTTCTCTGAATTTAGTGATACAATTATTGGCTTAAAAATGCATATAAAAATGTCTATTTTGGGACAAAATACATTTGGGAACATGTATTTAATAGGCTTGCGCACAACCCCTCCCCCCCCCGATCTGGGCTGACCCAGACACTACTCGCCCCGCCCCAGATCTGGCTGCAGATCAATTCAGTGGTGGGGCTAATGTTTAATTCATCTTTAACACCCTAATTAAACATAAAGTCAGGAGGGGGAGGCTGAAGGAGAAGTTGTGTCTCCTTCCCCATCCCCTCCTGACCGAAAGCAGGATTTCAATCATGTGGGGTGCTTCTTTTCAATGAGCTTCCCTGCGAGGGAGCCGCTTGAAAAAGGAGCACTCTGGACCATGCCGGATCGAATCTTCTGTTCAACAGCTGTTGAGGATAGGAGAGGGGTGTATATGTATAGAATCTAGTCTTCTGTACAGAAGTAAAAATTATATTTGTTGCTCTGCCCACTTTTGCCTATGGCCACACCAGCCACTGGCACGTGGCCCTCAGGAAGTTAGCCGGAAGGGAAAGTGGCCCTCGGGTTCCCCACCCATGGAGGAGACAATTTTGAGCTAGATGGAGACACTGTCTGACTTTGTTCCAAGTAGCCTTGTAACCTCTGCATTCCACCACCCTCACAGCATCTCTTCATTGTGGGATGCATAATCTTTGGACAGCCCCCAGCTCAGCTCAGCCTTTGCCAGATCATCTCTGTGATCGATTTCATTCCCCTTTGCTGCAGTTATTCTCTCATGTAGCTCTGTGTATTTTTAAACAAACAAACGTGGTCATGACTGCAAGTCCTCAGTGCTGCTTCGTATGGTAACCATGACAACCATGATGTATGGAATGTGGCTTCCATGTGCTGTCCAAGCATGGAGGCGCTTCTGGCCAATTTTCGCTTTGCTTGTTTCTGTTAGGAAACTATAGCAAGAAAGATCAATACAATACAATAGAGCTGTACGCATGTTTCCAGTTTAACCTAATGCATCACTTACCAAGAGAGAGTAGAGAGAAATTGCTGAGGGTGACATGTTTTCCTTTTTCCCCCTTATCACTCATTTGTTGCATTGCTACAGTGTTTTTTATTGTGCTCCTTGAATGGTTTGAAAGTGAACTAGAAATCTCTGCTCTTTTGCTTCTCCAGACTATTTCAGTATTATCAATATTTGCAATTCATTGTTGACCAAATTTGCTTTTGTGTCGTAATGTAATTTTTAGATAAGAACTAATGCTGAAAGACTTTGTGCTATGACCTTCTTTTTTAAAAAAAATCCATTTTTGCGTACATTGGAAATATCAGTGTAATCTTTGTAGCCTAATAAATACACCGGGGATCCAGAAATAAAAGTCAGCTAGAGCTATATTTTAGAACAAAAATGAGGAAGGATATCTAGATGATCAGTGGATGCTAGGATTGCCCATTTTTTATCGAATGGATCTTGCAGTGATTTTTTTTTGCCCTGATTAGGTTCTACTAATAGCTTCTATCCCCTGCTCTGAAAACCATTGGTTTGAGGAATGCAACTTCACAGTCTCTGTGTGAGACGCACCCAGCTGTCTTAGAGACACCCAGCTGAATCCCCCCATACCAATTCCGTAGGGTAGACTTCCAGCTAGTGTTGTGTGAAGGCAATGAGCATAGTTGGTTGGACTCGATGGCCTTATAGGCCCCTTCCAACTCTACTATGATTCAATGATCACTGCCCTATACTTCCATAGATGCAGAGTCCCACCCGGATTGTACAGCTGGGTTCTCCCACACAACATTCTGATGTCGTAGTGGCAAGGGCTGATGGGAGTTGTAGTCCAACAACATCTGGAGGATGCCAGCTTGGTGAAGGCTGGCCTAGACAATCAGATTTCCCCAAAGATCTACCCAACTTTGCCACTAGCCTGTGATCATGGGAAGATGCTTTTCTTGAGAGAGTATTTGATGAGCCCTTTTGTCTCCTTATTCATTAAGATCAGGGTGGCATAGTTCGCTCCCTCCTCATCCCCATTTTGATGTCACAATAACCCTTTGAGGTAGGGTAGGCTGAGAAAACAGTGTGTGGCCTCTCACCCAAGGAGCTTTATGGTTGAGCAAGGACTTAAACCTGGATCTCCTGGTCCTAGTCCATCACTCTCAAATCACACTGGCTCTTCATGATCAACTCAACCTTGCTATAACCACTGTTGGGGGCCAGAAAGGCATTTCCAGTTAAATATACATTTTAATACTTTGAGGTATTTCCTCTTGCTTTGGATCCTGTGGCTGCTGCTTATTCAGCAACTGCCAATGTTTTATGTTTGCATAATGCTTTTCAATCAAAGTTACACTGTTATGACAGCATGGTTTTGTATTGGAAAATATAGTGTGATTCCAGGCAGTGAATATGTCTTCTTAGAACTGTTTTCCCCATGCTGTGATTATATTATTGCCATAGTTTTTATTATTATTATTATTTAAATAAAATGATACTTCCAAACTTAAAGATGTGTGAATAGAAATCAGGAAATATGCCATTAGCTGCCACCTAATTCACCAGCTGCCCATATGTGCTTTTGTTTATATTTTTACATTTATATCCCACCTTTATTTTCCCAACATGGAACCCAAGGTAGCCTACATGTGGTTCCCAGGCAGTCACTCATCCAGGACTGACTAGACTCCAACCTGCTTAGTTTTAGCAAGGTGGTGGCTTCATGTGCCTTCAGAACATATCCTGGGACCAACATTCTTGGCTGGTACCGACATCGAACTTGTAACCACCTGTTTTTAATTATCCTTTCATTAAGCTGGAAGAAAGTATTCAGTCTGGCTCTAGTTCTATCGGGGGGAAGTAGGGAAAGCAGAATCATTATTTCCAATGTGGAAACAGGAAACAGCCATTTATTCTATAAGAGACATCTGGCTGTTTCTCCTTAGAGAGAAAAAATCAGTAGTTTTTAGCAAATATTGCAGAATTTAGATGTTTACCCTTCTTTGGTGCTGATTGAGATTGGAACAAAGGGGAACCCTGTAGCCAAGGGGAGATTAGCACCCTGAAGGCTGCATTGTTCTTCCTGTCCAGTCTTTTCAAACCATCACATAGGTGGGGTTCAGATGTTCCCATCCCGACAAACTATGGTTTGTCAGAGAAAGAATGAGTGATGGTGTCAAAAGTTCTCCTTCCTCCCTTCATGTACCTGGACGTATCATGACATAAGGAGGTTCGCACCACCCACTCCACACCTTGAAAGAAGGTCTGCACCCCCCCAACATCCACACATTCAAATTACATCAGAAGGGGTTTCTCCTCACATACCAGTGTTAGAGCTCCACCACATGAAGCATTCCTTGTGACATGGAGGAACTTTATGCAGGTAAATCAGCATGTCTAGGAACCCCCTTCTGGTGTAATCTGAACATACAGAGTAGATGTTGGAAGAGTGTGGCCATGGTACTGGGCAGGGCTTGTCCACAAGGCCAGGGCCCATTCCACATGTGGAAAGGACAGGTGAACCTGCTGTGGTCCCATCCACACCATACATTTAAAGCACATTTAAAACACATGGCTTCCCCCAAGGAATCCTGGGAATTGTAGTTTGTTAAGGGTGCTGGGAATTGTAGTTCTGTGAAGGGTCTACTACAGTCCCCAGTATTCTTCGGGGGAAGCGCCTTGCTTTAAATTATTTATTATTACATTTCTATCCCACCTTTTCTCCAAGGAGCTCAAGGTGGCATATATGGTTCTCCCCCATCTCCATGTTATCCTTACAAAACCCTGTGAGGAAGGTTAGGCTGAGAGGCAGTGACTGGTCCATGGTCATCCTATGAGCTTCATGGCCAAGTGGGGATTTGAACCCTGGTCTCCTAGGTCATAGTCTAATACTGTAGCTATTTCGGCACAATGATGTGGATGTGACCATAGTCTCATGAGCATTCTGGGATGAGTTGCCAGGCTGAGGAGAGCCTCATACAGCTACAAGCAGTCATAAACTATTTCAAGTTTTTAATAAGTAAGAATTTAATAAATAAATTTAATAATAAATAAATAGCAAGAAAATAATTTGACTGCATTTCATAAAGTTATGGGATCTCTCAAGTAGTAGCTCCTACCTCTTTGAACTTTCTTTGACGTTCTTTCACCCACCAATGTTGGGGGCATCTTTGCTTTAAATGTGTGCATGTGCGCCGCACCCACATGCGTACACACACAACTAAAATTATTCAGCCAAAATGTTTGGTCTAACTCTAACTTAAACCGCAGGCCTGATATCACGGGGAAACTTTTTAGGGAGCAGGGTCCCAGTAGGATCCCTATGTCTCCAGCATCCTGCGAGCCAATCATCATGAAAGGGGAATGTGTTAGCCACTGGGAAGAGTTTTCTAGCATGCTTCCTTGTCCTTTCCTGCTGACTGGAGCCAATCAGAATGAAAGGAGGTGGGGCAGGCACTGAGAATCTATTTATTTATTTATTGCATTTATATACCGCCCCATAGCCGAAGCTCTCTGGGCAGTTTGCAACAATTAAAAACATTAAAAACAAGTATACAAATGTAAACCATTAAAACCCATAAAAACCGATAAGTTAAAAACACATGTTATTCAAATGCTGTTAAAATGCCTGGGAGAAGAGGAAAGTCTTGACCGGGCGCCAAAAAGATAACAGGGTTGGCACCAGGCGCACCTTGTCAAAAAACTCTTTTTAGTAGCTAACACTCTCCCCTTTCATGCTGATTGGCTCCTAGGGGCTTCTGTTGTTGTGGGAGAAAGCATTAACAAGGATCTCATTCTCAACCTAGCAGCAAAAAAAGGGGGGAGGCAGTGGCTGTGACAATCATGAAAGGACCCTGCACTTCTGAATTTGCTTCTACACTACTGTTTATCTCTTATGCCTGCTCCAATAAACTAGACTCCAACCTGATCTCTAAAATTGCTGTTACCCTGATCCACTGGTTTTCAAGCTCTGTTTTGCCAGTTCAGACCTGGGATTCCTTGGAAGCGTGTAAGGGATTGTCAGTCAGTAATGGTAGACAAACTTACTGAAAGTCAGCTTCACCATCGCTACTGATCTTCTTTGTCATGCACAACTGCATGCAGTGGGGCTCCTGTTCAGTTAGAACAGGGCCACAGTGAGGCTTGACAGGCCTAGCCAATGCCCTGCATGAACTAAGTGTGCACCCTAAAATGTGCTCTGGAATCCTCAGCAATGCACACGAATTCCACTGTGGATGTGAAGAGATTCCTCAGCAGCCATGGAACCTTTATAAAAGCCACTGATATGGCAAATTAAAAAGTCACTATTGAGGCTTAGCTAGGACTAGGTGCTGAAGATGCTTAACAACAGTCCCTGGAGCAGTGTGTTTCACTGTGGAGTATGTGTTTGATTATTTGGTTATGCAATGTTGTGTGCATAGCAATGAAAATGGAAGAGTAGAAAAGGAACTGTTCATCAGAAAGCTCCAGGGAGTTTCTCTTTATTGATAGTAACCAATTTCTTTTTCCTTGCATAAGCTGCATGCGACAGAGAGCCTTGTCTCACTGGAAAGAGCCCTGTTGCTTTGCTGTAGATGTTGGATCCTTTGTCATTTAAACCCATGTGGCGTGAACGCTGATTAATCACGCAGCAGTGTTCTGGCAGCATTGGAGGGTTTTTGATTTAGAGGGGTGGGGGGGAGAAGAAGCAAGGGCGGAGGGTCAGGAGGCAAATGTAGATTTCGGCCATGAATAATGAGAATGTCAGCACTGCTTCACAGGAAAATTTAATGAGCTGAAGTTTCTTCATTCAGTTTCTCTGTGGTAAAGCCATGATGAGATGAGTTTTGCTTACTGCATTCATAAGGAAGCTCACCTTTTCCTTAATGTTCCTCTCCCTTGTTTGGCGATGATATCTGAGAACGACGGTATCCTGCAGATCTTTTCTGCTGTTGCTACTGCCAATTTTATTCCACTTTTTCCACCACTGGGGCCTTCAAGGCAGCTATTGGCCTTGAGAGAGAGAGAGACCATCTCCCACCTTAGGGGCAGCCAATGTGGTGCCTTCCAGATGGCAATGGGCTCCATTTCCCATCATCCCCTGCACTAGGGATGAGAGAGAAATTCAATTGGTTTGGATTTAAAGCCAAATTTCTCAAATTCTCACTTTCCGAAACAATCGGCACATCATAACACAGCCATCCTTTGAAATGTGCACTTATCCATGTTCATAAAAATGAATGCAGTCGTGGAAATGACATATAAGAGTGCATTATATTAGGAGAAATTGCTTGCCAAAATTGCTTAGTCAAAACTGCATGCAAAATGTATTTATCAGGAGAAATTCACACCAAAATGTTGAAGAATTTCCATGAGGATTTTTTTTAAAAAAAACCCTCAACTTTATTTATTTATTTATTTATTTGATATCCCACCCTTCCTCCCACAAGGTGCACATGACAGCAAGCAAGCGATAAAAACACTGAAAACATCTTAAAAGCAAAAATTACTGCAGAAATATCAATAACCGAATTTGAGGCTGGAAAAATTACTTTTTATTTATTATTGCATTAATATCCCACTTTTTCTCCAAGGAGCTCAAAGTGGTGCACGTGGTTCTCCCCTTCCTAATTTAATCCCCATAACACCCCTGTGAGGTAGATTGGGCTGAGAGGCAGTGACTGGCCCAGGGTCACCCAGTCTGCTTCTTGGCTGAATGGGCATTTGAACTCTGGCCTCCCAGTTCCTAGTCCAACACTCTAACCACTACACCACAGAGAATGTGAGAGAACTGAAACTGACAGATCCTTCCACCCCTATCCCTCATTTTAGGTCATGCAGGCTGGGGCTGATGTGAGTTGGAGTCCAACAGCAACTGGAGGCTATCCTTCTCCCACATGAACTTAGTTGCATTTTAAGACCTTTGCTGGAGGCTCAACTGCAGGTTCTCTCACCAGTAGCACAGTGGTAAATTTTGAACTGCAGGAGCTCACAGTCATTTTTGTTGATCGTTGATCCATAATACTGATGACCCTGGGAAGCCCCCCCCTTTCAGATACATGAGGGCAATAGATATCACCTGCTGCTGTTCCCCACCAACTGGTATTCAGAGTTATGGTGCCGCTGATCCTGGAGATGGCATAGAGTTATCATGATACAGTGCTGGGTGAAGGCTGCCCCATCTCCTGAGCCTTTTAATCCATTTAATTGCTTTTGGGCTCCTTCTGTTTCCCCGGTTGTTTAAACTGGAATCTGTTTTTGTATTGAAAGGAAGGGTTTCATTTATCAGCTGAAGATTTATTTTATTTTATTGATTATTTGTTCATTTTAGTTGTCTTTTTGGATCAACGCTAACCACTTTTTAGCATTTTCAAATGGTGAGTCCTTCTGCCTGTTAGCCACGTTGAGTCTTGGGTGAGAAGATGGGATATGGAGACATAGGAAGATGCCCTGAGTCAGACCATTGGCCCATCTAATGTAATATTGTCTCCCCGACTGGCATTGGCTGTCCAGGTTTTCAGGCAGGTGACATTTCTAGCCCTGCCTGGACACACTGGGGATTGAATCTGGAACTTTCAGCATGCAAAGGAAAGTTCTACCATTGAGTTACTACCCTTCTCCCAGATTTAAATTCTGATAATAAATGAATGAATAAATAAATGTTTATTTTAATAGGTGTTAGCCGCTGGGCCTATGTTCCCTCCTTCCACTGTCAGTGCTAATATGCCTCTGAATACCAGTTGCTGGGAATCACAAGTGGGGAGAGTGCTGTTGTGCTTAGGTCCTCCTTGCGGGCTTCCCAGAGGCTGGCCACTGTGTGAATAGGATGCCGGACTAGATAGGCCTTTGGCCTGATCCAACAGGGTTCCCCTTACATTCTTAATGTGTATTTCTGATTCCAGATCCTTTTGGGTTGACAAAGCTGTGATATAAATATTTTTTTAGCAAAGTCAAAAATTCTTCCGGGGGCAATATTTTCTCCAGTCTCATCACGTGAAGGTCCCTTTCCAAAGCCTAAAATAATAACAATTTAAAAATTCCCAAGCAAAATTTATTAGAAGTCACTTTGTATCCTTGAAGTAGGAGAGGGAGAAAATGACATCATGACAAGACAAGTGGTGGGCTAAGGTCCAAAGTGAGAAATTGGGAGGAAGGGGGGGGAACTAAATGGAAGACAATGGAGGAATTCCAACGAGGTGGGAAAGAGAGAAAATCAAACAGATCTGCATCAATGAGGCTGTGTAGTTTTACTGCATTTTAGAAGAGAGTCACAAGTAATGCACATAGCTTGTTTGTGCCTGAATTTCTCATTTGTATCGTGATGTTGAGAGAGCTCAGTGCTATGCCATGATAGGTTGAGGTGGCACTCCACTTTAGGGACTTGTGTAATAATAAATAGGTTTTGCAATTGGAATGGATGCGCAGTTATTCAAAAGACCAGAAATTGTCTTCCGTTCAAATGCTCAAAGAAATCTGGAAAGGAAGCACTGGTGGTGTGCTAAGCACAGTCCTTTAAAAACCATTGCCGGGGGAATCTTTGGCCCGCTGGATGTTATTGGACTCCCAACTCCCATCAGACCCAGCCAGAGCATGGCCAATGGCCAGTGGTGAGGGATGATGTGAGCTGTAGCCTAGCAACATCTAGAGAGCCACAGATTCCCCATGCCTGTCGTAAAAGAAGAAGAAAAGAAATCCACTCCCTTTGTACCTTGGCTGTCTTTTCCCCATTTCTTTTAATATTCTTCTGCCTGTACAATATTGAGATGTTTTGACTTGCTTTTTCATATCTAAGGAGTAAGGATGGAAACTCTCAGACATTTGAGTGTGTTGATGGCAGACCCCGTAATGAACACAGGACTCAACGTAACTTCCCCAAAAAAGCAAATTCTCATGTATTCCTACTGTTCAAATCTGTGGCTGGTAGAATCGTTTAAAGCAAAGTATTAGAAACACGGTTATCAAATTTCTGTAAACGTGTGGCATACTTACCCAGCAAACAAAAAGTTAATCTGTTATTTGTACTGAAGGATCACGCGGAAGCCCATTCTGTATGATGTATAAAATAATGTGAACCTTTTGTCCCGAGATGTGTTTTGAGAATGTAAAGTTAAATGTCTGCAATTAAAAAGTCAACTTTGTACAAGTTAAAAATGGAATGACATCCCCAGATGCTTGAGGATGCCGGGGGGGGGGAACCCATTTGTTATGTAATCTATTTCAATTCACGGAGTGTAACAAATGCTTTGTATTTGCTTTAATCACAATAAAAGACATAAACTGAGCAGCTGTACGGTCTTTGCAAGTGCTTTGGTTGTGGATAAAGTAACATGGATCAATCTTGAAAGAGTGCTTCTCCTTTTTTCTTTTTCACTTTTTCCTTAATGCCTTTTCTTTTGGTTCCCTGCACATGTTTAAATTCATTTCCAAGAATTAATTCTTCCCAATGTAAGACTTTATTACTCATTTTCAAGCTGCCACTTTTTTTTTTACATAAACTTCCTTTGATTTAATTGCATGGCATTGTTCCTTCCAAAATACTCCTATTAGCCATTTGTGGTTTCCTACTGAAAACCCTACTTAAGAATTCAAATTCCCCCACAGGATTAGAATTGCAGGAGGGAAAGTGGGGAGCATGCTAGCTCCCCCACCTCATTACCATCCTCATGGAGTGGGGAGACTGCTCTACAATTTAGAGGCATCCATGGAGGTCAGTGGGGACAGCAAGAGGGTGTAGAGCTATGGTGTTCATTCACAAGAATGTAGGGAACATATAGTGTTTATACTAATGAGTGTGGGACTCTGCAGTGGTGGCTGGTGGCTTCATGTCAGTGGGGCAGTGGAATATCCAGCAGGTTTTAGTCCAAACTTTCAAGGAGCTGTTGCACCTTGGGCAGCTTCTTGAAAGTTCATCCTAAAACCCGGAGTGGGATGCCATTGCCCCACTGACATGGAGTTACCAGCTACCACTGGGACTATGACAAAACTAAATGGGAGAAGTAGGTCTGGCAGAACCCAAATGGCATTGAACCTCTCTTTGCCATCTCTTCAGATGCTGCACTCTTCCATCATCCTGTATTTTGAAAGAGGCACATTAGTCATACACCGCCTCCATCACCAGTGCCGTTTTGGAAATCCTGGTCCTGCTCCCAGACCCATGGGACAAAACTTGGCGCAACATCAATGATCCACAACACCTCTTCTGGCCTTCATCCACCACTCATATGGGCAACCATCACTTTCCACCTGCTGAAGGCATTTCTGCAAGAGAATGAAAAAGGGAACCCACAATCCTGGATCTCGGCTCCCCTGGTATTGGTTGCGTTCTCAAGGGTAGCTTTGAGTTCATTATCCTTCCCATGGTTGATAACTTTTTGAAAAGGTATTGAGGTTCAAGCTTTCATGAAACTGCACCATCCAAAGAGGAAGCTCCTCCCAACTGTGTGGGTGTGGGATTGCAGTTAGTGGTGAAGGAGGGCTACACACATTGAATATGACTTCAGATGTTCCAGAGCAGAGCCCTGGGAGTGCCTATCGCTTTGGGGTCTCAATGTGGTCAGAAATAAAGCTCTTCCCATTGCATAAGGACATAAGAAGAGCCTGCTGGATCAAGCCAATGGCCCTCTAGTCCTGTTTTCATAGTGGCTAACCAGATGCCTATGGGAAGCCTGCAAGCAGACCTCAGAGCTGGGGGTGGCGGACCGGCAGGGAGGGAAGCAATAGTATCACAAGAGCAGATATAAGGGAAACAGCACCAGAGGTCATTCTGGGTCTCCCACCTTCTCACCAGCTCTGTTTGACTCAAGGCTCTGACATTGCTAGACTATACTTGGCCCTTGTTTTTGATGGCAGATTGTTTTAAAGAATATAAGAGCCTACTGGATCAGGCCAATAGCCCATCTAGTCCATCATCCTGTTCTCACAGTGGCCAACCAGTTGCCCCTGGACAGCCGGCGAGCAGGACCTGAATGCAAGAGCACTCTCCCTTCTCCTGCTACATTAGAACCTATGCTATATCCTGATTGTTCCTCATCTTCACCTGACATAAAGCTATCTTTATTTCCTTTGCCTTGCCTACAGCATAACTCCTTCCTCTTTCCCTTGCATAGCCACCTCTAAAATAATTCCTTCACTCGATTGTATCATTCAGGAGTCTGATCCATCATGGGGACTGAGTATGATTTCTGCCTCTCCCATTGCCTTTGGTTTCCTTCCCTCCAATGAAATACTTTGCTTGTCCAATGATTTGGGTATCTATGCCTCGTGTATCCTGGGCAGAGTCTTGCTCTGAGACTCCCACAACAAGGACAGAATCCCTGCACATTCTCTCTTGCTTAAAAGGCAATGGCAGTCTCCCTCCCACCCCCCAAAATCTGCTCTTTTCAACTGGATCCATGCAAATCCAATAGATGTTAGCTTTGCCTGGTCATATTAGAACCATTTTTGTGAGTTGCATGCCGGATTTTCATTGTTGGCATTCTTCTGCAATCAAAGTTTGGCACCACAATGACCAGTTCTACAGCGCTGGTGTCCAGCAAAGTGCACAGTATTGACAAGTAATGGTGTATATTATTTCCAGACTATTGAAATTCAGGTCAGGTTTTCCCAGTTGCCCCCAAGGACTACTTACTATCAAAATCTCTCAGTGAACAACATGCTGTCTCTAAATTTACTATCGGGCATGCATTCAGAAGGGCAGGGGCTTGAAATTGGCAAGAGACAAGATTGCGATCTCAGAGGTTTTTAAGGCATTATGTTTTGGAGGGTTGCACCAGCATTGCTAATGCTATGGGATCTGGAGTGCGTATGCTGGATGATATTCAGCAGCCACAGGTGCTAACATGAGGGATGGCAGAGAAATGCCTTTGCTTCACATTTTAATGAGAGCCTTCCCACTTTGCACTTCTAGAACTAATATCCTTTGAAATCCTCTCTTCTTTGAATTTGGCGAGTTACATTTCCAATTTAAAAATGCACTACGTTAGAGAGAAACGCATAGAAAAAAGTGCACGTTAGTGAAAATAATGTGCAAAATGCCATTATATTTATATTATTGTTGTTGTTATGTGCCTTCAAGTCGATTACGACTTACGGCGACCCTATGAATCAGTGACCTCCAAGAGCATCTGTCATGAACCACCCTGTTCAGATCTTGCAAGTTCAGGTCTGTGGCTTCCTTTATGGAATCAATCCATCTCTTGTTTGGCCTTCCTCTTTTTCTACTCCCTTCTGTTTTTCCCAGCAATTTATATTATATCATATTACATTACATTATACTATATTATAATTATTATATTATATTGCTTGCAGAAAAGTGTATATTAGGCAAAATTGTGTAGAACAATGGAGGCATGCACATGATAACGTGTGAGAATTTTCATTCAGATTAAAAAAAAACTGACACAGAAATGGGGCAAACTGAACAAGGTTGGAAGAATGAGCAACTGAAATTGACAGATTTGTCCACTCCCTAACTAACGCAGAAACAGGTATGCTGTGCTTCTACCACTACTAGAATCTGCTCTAGTACTGAGAGTGTAGTCATTGTTCTACACATGCTGTCCATATTCATTCATAAATGTAAATGTACTGCCTTCAAGTCGATTCCGACTTATGGCGACCCTATGAAGAGGGTAGTGACTGGCCCAAGGTCACCCAGTGAGCTTCATGGCTATGTGGGGATTTGAACCCTGGTCTCCCAGGTCGTAGTCCAACACTTTAACCACTATGCCGCACTGGCTCTCTATATTCATTCATAGCCCTGTCAAAAACAAGGCTATAACTGGAAGTCAGGGAGTACCGAGTGGAACTGCTTTTCATTGTTTTTTTTATACGCAGACTTTTACTCCTTGTCACAAGCCACCTTTGAAGTTCCTCTCAGTTTCAGAAGCAGTTTCCCTGTGGTACAGCAGGAAAAGCAAAACCCTTCCACATACTTTGTGTATATGGTACTTCAAGTGTGATTCTCTAGTTCCTGGCCAAGAAGTGTTAAAAGAAGCTCTGTCTAAGATGCATAATATGCCTTCACATGGAGGTAATCCTGGATTTTGGATGGATTCACACAACCTTCTCCACCCCCAACCCATGATTATTCAAAACTGTTTTTTGATGTGTAAGACTGGTTTTGTGAATATTTCAAAAGGTGTTTAGATTCAACATGTTTTCCTAAAAAAAAAAAAATTGAAGACCCAGTTGCAATCTGAATTCGTATTGTAGCATTCACAAGACCTGGTCAGCACTATAGGAAAAGTCTAGTAGAGTTGATTTTGCTATGTCAGACATGATCATAGAAATTTACCCTTACTTTAATGAGACCAGTTAAAGCATACAACCTTCTTCCCAACACCAAACCTTAAATCTCCTTTTGGAGATTTAAATTTCTTTGGAACATATCCTATTTAGGCATATTATAATGATTACAATAAAATGTGTATGTTACAGTGAATGTTCAAAATTTGGAGTATATTGATACTTCAGCTATGGGACTCAGAAGTGGCTCCACCTGCAACCTTGTCATGTACTTTCATATTATTAAAGATCTTCATAATAACATCTTGCATAAAGAACTTATCATGATGCTATTGAAATCAGCAAGACTGGAAATTGCAAAACACAGGAAAGTAGAAAAAAATATAAATCCTCTTTCTAAATATTCTCAATATGGCTCGATTATAACATAAAACAGATAACATTAACATTAACTATGGGCTAGTGGTGAGAGGCACTGTAAAACTCTCAGTCCATCAGCTTTGGTAACTTTTTATGACTGATTCAGTGATTTGAACTAAGGAAATTTAAATAAAACAAAAGTGTTCTTCATTCTCTTCCAAAAGAGGCAAAATCCCTTGAAATCTATGCTATATTAAAAAAAAAAAAGCTGGTATGTGGTTGATGGTAGCTGGCTCCCCTCAAAAATCAATTTAAAGAGAGTGGAAAGCCACATTATGAGCTAAAATGCAATTGTATCAAGCCAACACACCTTTTAATGATTAGCACGGCATACTGATGATCTCTGATTTAGGAAATAAATTAACTTCTCAAGCCAGTCCTAGGGTTACGACACATATGACTGTGTGCATGCTGTAAGCGCTTGAAAAATGCTGGATGTAACTTTTACCAGATCAGATGAACAATTCATTTTGCCATACGTGTCTCAGTCAGATTCTTTTTAGTGGAGCACAATGGAGAAAGCCAGACCTGTTATTGCCTCCCATGCAGTATTTTTGAAAACATACCCAAATCCTGGGGAACAAAGAGCAAAATGAACTCCTTTTGTGTCTAAGTTGTCAAGACCTGTATTCTTTGTATTGCCTTCATGATATTTTAGGGCTCTCCAAAAAAGGGTTTTTTAATACCACAATGAATGTAATGATATTTGATTGCAATGTTTCCAAAAGAACTCAAAATTATGTTATTTGGAATTTTTTTAAAAAAAAACTGTTGATGCCCTAGAGGGTGGTGTGTGTGTGTTTCCCCCCTTTCTTTCCAAAGTGTTGATCTACATCTCTAAGGCCTCTGTTCTTCCACCACTAGGCAGACTGCATCATTTGAGTGTTCAGTGTATTTTGCTAACCAACAGAATGTAGCCTAAATGCCTGTCCCAGAAGACTGCATGTCTGAATGTGGGTGTCGAATTCTGCACTCGTGAGTTTCTGAGAAGCTTCTGTAGATGTGATTTCACAAAGATTTCCCCGGCTTTGCAAAACTGTTTCTTAGAAGTAAGAAGGAAAGCATTCAGCTCTAATGTTGCAACGACGACTGCACCAGTTGCCTACAGGATGAAACCCCAGCTGTGGATGGTGAAAGGTCCATTCTTTGAGACTTTGAGGTGCTGGATCTAGCTTTGTCATGCCACATCGGGACAGAAAGAGAAGTCCAGCATGCTTATTTTGGTCCATAATGGACTGTAGTCTTCACCCTTCCCCACTTTTGCATATTGTGTATTTTAGCAATGAAGATGATCAGCATCTGATCAAATGTTGAGCTGAATTACAATGAAAACAGCACTCTCTAACTAACTATGCGTTCCGTGTAGAGTGTATTCCCTAATTATATAGTGTAACTATGAGAAGATGTTACTTTTTTGTTCATTGTGCCATTGGGAAGGTCTCCTTGTCTAGAACCGTGGTTTCCAGACCTATGGGACATTGCCAACTATCACATCCACATTGCTTGCACATATCTCATGGGCAATATGAACATGTGACACTGCCAGTCCAACTGGCCCAGTATTGGCCATGGGTCTCCCATCACCTGCTTCCTGATCTTTTTAACTGGAGATGGCAGGGGCTGTATCTAAGAACATAAGAAGCTGCCATACACCAAGTCAGGCCATTGGTCCATCTAACTCAGTATTGCCTATGTTGACGGGCAGCAGCTATTCAGGTTTCCAGGCAGGGAGCTTGTATCAGGGACCTTCTGCATGCAAAGCAGTTGCTCAACCACTGAGGCACAGGCTTTCGTCCTGTGACCGTCTGCATGCAAATTGTGTGCTCTTCTCCTGAGCTATGGTCACCATCTGCTGCCCTGGTGTTAATATTAAAACTATGGTCCATTGTGTATCCAAGATCAAAAAATCAACGTATTCTTCTGCTCAAATTACTCCAGCACCATTGCTCACAATGGGTAGAGGGCTGGACTGATTACATCCATTTTGGATCTTCAGAAACTTCAAAAATAAGGAAAGGTCATTGCCTTACATTGCCCCTTCCGTTTTGCAGGAAGCCATTGCCACAGCAGCATAAAGTTAGACTGCCCTGCATTATCTGGTCCAGGATCCAGTTAGCTAAGTGTGGACCACTTTGGCCTCATGCATCACCATTGCATCAAGGACTGCAGCTTAGGAGCCACTGTTGTAGAGACTGGAGTCGTGTGTGTTGTTTCCCCACAATCCATCAGTGCATCACACATAAATGTTTGCTAGGAGGGGCTTCCAAATGCCTTTCAACTTTATGGCTACACGTTGTCCTCCCCATGGTGTGAATGCGTGTTCCTAATTTTATTGCTAAGATGATAACGCTGTGTGTCCTAGCTTCTTAGTATAAGTGCACTGGACAAGTTAAAGATCTTGGGGGGGGGGGGGTTCCTCCGGGCTTCCTGAAGGTAAGAAGCAACCATTTTGCCCAGCTCATAGGATGAGAGTTGAATGTTATGGTATAGTTTTGTCACCGGTTTGTTACGGCACAGCTTTGTCACCGGTGGTTTCTTTTTCTCTAGCTGTCTTGTACTGTGCCTATCTCGTTCTTACTCTTTGTGACTAGCATATTGTAACTTAACAGAAGTTTCTCCCCCGCCCTTTCCCACTTGGTACATGTATATAACCCTTCTCTTGTTGATCTTTGCATGCTTTGGGGTGCAATTTGCTGTGTGGCCGACAGTGTGCGCTTGTTAAGGTGCCCACCTAACCTCTTCTTCTTCTCTTCTGTTGTCACCAGGCCTTCCGAACCCGTTTACAGCACTGTGAACAAATTCTGTGATAAGCCACCTTCTCCTAGGCACTATTCCCCTGTCGAGTGTGACAAAAGCTTCCTCCTTACAGCTCCCTATCCCCACTACCACCTAGGCCTGCTCCCTGACTCTGAGATCATCAGGTACTGCATGTCCTTCTTCCTCACTTCCTCATACGGCAATGCATGGGCGTGGCTCAGGTGCGCGGGGATTGGGCTCCACCTCGCTGCAAGGCTTCCTCCACAAAAGGCTCATGTTCATTTGGCTTCCACCTTACTGGCTAATGACAACCGGGGAAATGGGCTGCCCTCTATTTATTTTTAGATTGTGTTATATTTAGAAGATTTGATGAGCCGCTTAATCAAAGCACTCTCTTGGTGGTGGAGAAAAATTGCTGAGTTTGGAGACTCGGCAGCAACCCTGACATCTAACGGCCGTTGCTGGAAAGGAAGAGAACATACTGATTTCTTACGTCTATAATCTACCTTCCCTACAAGGAGCCCAAGGTGGTGTACATAATTGTTTCGCCCCTATCCTTTTTATCCTCATAACAACCCTTTAAGGTAGGTTAGGCTGAAAGAAGGTGACTGGCCCAGCGTCACCCAGTGAGCTTTGTGGCTGAGGGGGAGAGTTGAACATAGGATTTCCAGGCCCAAGTCCAACAAATGAACCACTATACCACATATCAAGCACCTTTATATAGAGTCAGACCATTGCTGCCCATTGAGACGAGTGTTATCTAAGACCTCTCTGTTCTTTTCCAAAAGTGAAGCAAAAGTGCCAGGAATTGAACCTGTGATCTTCTGCAAGCAAAACATTCATCTCCTGCAGGGTTCTGAAGCCCTCTGATGTGTGCGTGTGAGAGAGTGACAGGGAAAGGGGAGGGAGGAAGAGAAAGAGAGCAGTGTCACTGGAACATAGCAAATTTCCTGAGTCAGACTGTTGGTCCATCTAACTCAGTATGGTCTGCACTGACTGGCAGCAGTTTTGGGGGGTGTCTTTCGCCGCCCTACCTGGAGATAGTAGGGATTAAACCTGGGGCCTCTTAAATACAAGGCAGATGATGCTCTACCCCTGAGTTGTGGCCTTTTCATTGGGTTAGCAGTCTGTGCTAAATGGGCTTCCTTGGTCATAAAGGGAAGTGGGAGAAAAGAACAACAGGGAAAGTAAAATGGGAGCGACTGCTTAAGATTGGGGGTGAAATGAGACACAAAGAGAAACCGGCTGTTTTCCCATGCTGGTCATGATGGAAATGCAGTCTACTAGCCTCTTACTAGATAGTTTTTAAAGATGCCTTGCACCAAGTAGACCGATGGTACAGGGGATGGAATGATGAGTCCCTCTGCCATCAGCGCATTTGTTTTCCATGCTGATTGCAGAAGAAGGGGCTTTGTTGGGGCGGAGGTGGGGGGTGCTTGTTCCCCTCTTCTTTCTTGCTTTAACATGGGGCAACGAAGACAGTATTATTTCTTTGGGCCCCTGGCTCCTTCTGTTGGTGTATTTTCTTCTAACTGCTTGCTGCACTCTTCCATTTTGTGAGATGATGTATTGTGGATTTCAAATGGTCTGCGGCACTCTTTAGAGAGAAGAGCCTATGTGTGGGTGGGTTTTTTTAATGCCAATAAATAAAATAAACCTAAATCAAGATGTGATAGGAAGATAGAAAGCTGCCTTATACTGAGTCAGACCATTGGTCCATCTAGCTCAGTACTGTCTACACTGACTGGCAGCGGCGCTCCAGGAATTCAGGCAGGAGTGTGTCCCAGTCCTACCGGGAGATGCCAGGGATTGAACCGGGGACCTTTTGCATGCAAAGCGGTTGCTTTACCACTGATCCATGACTATGTCCCTGTGGGCGGTAGCAATGTGCCTACCAGGATCTTCTGCTCTGAGGTGCATTCATGACCTCAAAGCCCCACCCGTTCGGCTGAGGCTAAGCATGCATGAACAGTCAAAGTGGAAAATGACAGTCTTAGTGGAAAACTCAGACTGCTTGCTTATGCGATCTGCTTAAACTTGAATCAGGCCTGTAAGAAGGTCCCCCAAATCTGCCCAGGACTGCTCAGGGACCACCTGCCTCTCACCATATCTTTCCCCAAAGCAATGAGGAGGGGGGTAAAGTTTAATTAGGGTTTTTTAAATCAGGATGGGGAGGGGATGGGGGAAGGAGAGGCCACACAGAAAGGGCCCACCCAACACCCTGCCCTCTAACAGCCCTGATTCTCTCCAGGTAGCCCAACCCTGATATGGGGCAATCTGGGGCTATCTGAACCTGGCTCGGTTAAAGCTCAGTTCCCCCCCCCCAAACTCCGGTATGGCTCAGGATTTGGGTTTTGGCCAAATCTGGTGCACAGCCCCGCTGCATATCACAGGGAGCGTTATGGCAGTCTGGTTTTAATAATCCAAGTGTATGGTAGAAGCATAGGTTTGGAGGGTACCTCAAAACTCATCTAGTCCAACTCTGGAAGGGGAGAAATTCAATTCAGTTTCCATTTGAAGGTGAACCCATCTAATTGGCCCTTTCCAAAACAATATGTGAACTGAAACATGGCCATCTTTCAAAATTCTCACTTCTCTGAATTTTGCAATGCAGTTCCCCAGCCAAGTAATGTGTACAAAAATGCATGTACTATGGTAAAGTGTGAGTGAAAATACCGACATTAGTGAGACTTGCACACAAAAATGCATTATATTAGGGAAATCTGCTTTGTAAAAATGAGAATATTGGGCAAAAATGCAGACAAAAATGTGTGTATTAGGAGGAAGTGCGTTTTAAAAAACCATGAACTGATGTGGAAACATAGGGAACTGAACTTGCAAAGAGTAGAGAAAGGACAATCTGAGTGGAACCAAATGGACAGATTTGCCCATCCCTAAGTCCAGCCCCCTGGTATAGCATTCTGAATAGGCAATCCTCTAGCCTCTCCTTAAAAGCCTGTAAGAAAGAAGAGTCAACCCATCATCTTCAGAAGCAGGCTAATCCACAACCAACCAGCTTGTACCTTCAGCAATCTCTTCCTAATGTATAGTCAAAAACTTTTCCGTAATTTGATTTGAATCCTGCCGTGTTGCTCCTTTTTGAGGCAACAGAAAACAAAGTTGCTCCATCAAATATTTGAAGTTGGCTGCCATTTCGCCTCTTTAACCATCTCTTCTCTAGGCTAGACATACCCCAAAATAAAGTACTTTATATGTGCCTTTTGCCTTGTTCAGGTATCCATTCAAATAGATAGATAGATAGATAGATAGATAGATAGATAGATAGATAGATAGATAGATAGATAGATAGATAGATAGATAGATAGATAGATAGATAGATAGATAGATAGATAGATAGATAGATAGATAGGTAGGTAGGTAGGTAGGTAGGTAGGTGGGTGGGTGGGTGGGTGGGTGGGTCGATACATCCCACCCTTCCTCACAGCAGGAGCCCAGGGCAGCAAACAAAAACACTAAAAACACCAAAAACACACTAAAACATCATAAAAATAGACTTATATTAAGACAAAACATTTTGAAAAACATGTTAAAGCAAAACATCTTTTAAAACATCTTTTTAAAAAGGCTTTAAAAACATCTTTAAAATTAATTCCAACACAGACACAGGTCTCTACTTAAAAGGCTTGTTGAAAGAGGAAATGGATGTATGGGTGAGTGGGAGGCATTTGTACTGGCCTCACCCTCAAGTGTCCTATATATGTAATACCTATTATTATTATTATTATATTCCAACTTTCATCTGAAGACATCAAGGTTTCATACATGGGTATCCCTTTCTCCATTTGATCCTCACAACAGCCCTGTGAGGCAGGCTAGGCTGAGAGGTAGCGACTAGTCTGAGATCACCCTGTGAGCTTCATGGCTGAGCAAGGATTTGAACCTGGGTCTCCCCACTCCTAGTTCATCATTATATCCACTACATGATGTGGAGGGTAGGCAATAATAAGATGTGATGGGTAGGCAATAACAACAACAACAACAACAACAACAACAACAACAATAATAATAATAATAGATGTGATCTTGTGAAAATAGAGTGTACGGACTGAGCATAGGTGCACATAGGACCCTTGAATGCTTGCAAGCCATGGGTGGGCCAGTGGGAATAACATCTACCCCTCCATGGGTTCATTTCTGTCTAAAAAAAAATACCTGGACAGGTCTGTTGTGTTCTGATTTACTGGGTTAACAGAATTAATAGGTAGCTATTTTTATTCTTTCCTTGTAAATGGAAACAAAAAAACCACAGTGAACAAGCATACACAAGCCAGTATTCCTTTTCTTATGGGAAAGAGTTTAATATTACTACCAAGATTTGCTAAAAGCCGCCCACAGGTTAGAAGAATCCAAGTGCAAAATTATTTTTATTTTATTTATTTTATTTTATTAAGCTTATATACCGCCCGACTAGCAACAGCTCTCTGGGCGGTGAACATTAAAAATACAATAAAAATAACACAAAACTGTACACAAAACTGTACAGTCTAAAATCAAAATATAATAATTTACAATTAACAGGAATTAAAATGCCTCAGAGAAGAGAAAGGTTTTAACCTGGCGCCGAAAAGATGATAGTGTCGGCGCCAGGCGCACCTCCTCGGAAAGACCATTCCATAGTTCGGGGGCCACCACTGAGAAGGCCCTAGATCTTGTCACCACTCTCCGGGCTTCCCTATGAGTCGGAACCCGGAGGAGGGCCTTCGTAGTAGACCGTAGTGTACGGGCCGGTTCATATCGGGAGAGGCGTTCCGACAGATATCGTGGTCAATAAATACACCTTGGGACTGCTTGTACGTTTTAAAACAAGTTGAGGGAGATTATTGCAAGGTTGTGTTTTGATTCAGCCTCCTTGCTTTACACACACAAGCTCCAGGATTTATCATCTCTGATGTCCTGTTGAGTAGCAGCACATTCTGAGTACAGGTGAGCTTTAATTTTTCTCTTCTTACTATTTCCAGGACCTCTCTGAAAACCAGAACTGTACTGCAGTCCATGCATTGGTAACCTTGAGATTGGATTACTGCAATGCCCTTTTATGTGGACTGCCCTTGGGCCTGGTCTGGTTGCTCCAGCTAGTGCAGAATGCTGCGGCTAGGCTGCTGATGGGGGCAGAGAGTCGATAGCATGTAACTCCTCTGCTAAAACATCTGCACTGGCTGCGCATATGCTACCAAGCCAGGTTCAAGGCTGTTGTATTAATATGCAAAGCCCTGAACAACACGGCTCCAGCAAATTCATGAAGGATAAGGCTGTCAGTGGCTATTAGCCATGATGGCTGTGCTCTGCCACCATGGCCTGAAAGAGGCAGTAGTGAGACCACTCCTGAAGAGACCCTCCCTGGACCCAGAAAATCTTAATAATTATAGGCCGGTGGCAAATGTTCCATTCCTGGGCAAGCTCCTTGAACAAGTGGTGGCAGGCCAGCTCCAGACACTCTTGAATGAGACTGATTATCTGGATCCATTTCAGTCGGGTTTCAGTCCTGGTTTTGGCATGGAAACAGCCTTGGTCGCTCTGTATGATGACCTCTGTCGGGAGAGAGACGGGGAGTGTGACTCTGGTGATTCTCCTTGATCTCTCAGCGGCTTTCAATACCATCAAACATGGTATCCTTCTGGGACGACTGGCTGAGTTGGGAGTGGAGGTACTGCATGGCAGTGGTTCTGCTCCTACTTGGCAGGTCAGCTCCAGAAGGTGGTGCTTGGGGAGCATTGCTCGGCACCCTGGACTCTCCAGTAGGGGTTCCGCAGGGGTCAGTTCTGTCTCCCATGCTGTTCAACATCTACATGAAACTGTTGGGTGCGGTCATCTGGAGCTTTGGAGTGTGCTGCCATCAGTATGCTGATGACACGCAGCTCTATTTCTCCTTTTCATCCTCATCAGGTGAGGCTGTCAATGTGTTGAACCAGTGTCTGGCTGCGACAATGGACTGGATGAGGGCTAATAAACTGAGGCTCAATCCAGACAAGACTGAGATGCTGCTAGTGGGTGGTCATTCTGACTGGATGGTGTATGTCCAACCTGTTCTGGATGGGGTTGCACTCCCCCTGAAGGAGCAGGTTCGTAGCGTAGGGGTTCTCCTAGAACCATCTCTGTCACTTGAGGCTCAGGTAGCCTCGGTGGCACAGAGTGCCTTCTACTAACTTTGGTTGATGGCCCAGCTACGCCCCTATCTGGACAGGGATAATCTGGCTTCAGTTGTCCATGCTCTGGTAACCTCTAAGTTAGATTACTGCAATGCACTCTATGTGGGGCTGCCTTTGAAGACGGTTCGGAAACTGCAGCTTGTGCAAAATGCAGCAGCCAGATTAGTAACAGGGACCAGACTGTTCGAACATATAAAACTGATTCTGGCCCGCTTGCATTGGCTTCCTGTATGTTTCCGAGCTCAATTCAAGGTGCTGGTTTTGACCTATAAAGCCTTACATGGCTTGGGACCACAATACCTGATGGAACGCCTCTCCCGACACGAACCCACCCATACACTAAGCTGAACATAAGGGACGCTCGGAGGCTGGCAACAAGGAAGAGGGCTTTCTCAGTGGTGGCCCCCAAATTATGGAATGATCTCTGTGATGAGGTGCGCCTGGCGCCAACACTGTTATCTTTTCGGTGCCAGGTCAAGACTTTCCTCTTCTCCCAGGCATTTTAGCATGTGTTTTTAAATTGTTTTTCTAAGTGTTTTAAAATTTGTATATTTGTATATTTGTTTTTAATGTTTTTAATTGTTGTAAACTGCCCAGAGAGCTTCAGCTATGGGGCAGTATAGAAATGTAATAAAATAATATAAAATATAATAATAATAATAATAATAATAATAATAATAATAATAATAATAATAATAATAATAATAATAATAATAATAATAATAGTCAGATGCAGTATGCTTCTGAAAACCAGTTGCCGGTAGTCACAGGAGGGGAGATCCAACAAGCTCTTCTTATGTTCTTATGGGTCCCGGGTCCCTGAGCCTTTATATCCCAGCTTGATCGCTGAGATCATCTGAAGGAGCACTGTTAGTTGTCCCCTGTGTTTCAGAAGCCTAATTGGCTTCAAGAGCTCTGGACCAGTTTACTTGCGAAACCGCCTTACCCCATATGTGCCCACTCAAGAACTTTGCGCGGCAGAACAAGCATTGTTACAGGTGCCACATAATATTTGTTCCTCACTTGTAAGAAATTGTTCTTCTACTCTTGTAATTGTTCACCTACTCTTTGGAACTCCCTGCCTATTGACATCAGGCAGATGCCTTCTCTGTATTCCTTTTTAGCACCTGCTTAAAACTTTTCTGTTTAGGCAAACCTTTCCAAAGACAGATGTCAGTCAGTGTTGATCTTTTTAGTTAGTAGCTGTTTTAATTGTTTTAAATATGTTTTAATTACTTGTTTTTAACTGTTTTATTGATAATTTTAATGATTTTTTTTTGTAAACTGCTTAGAGGTCTTCCCATTCAAGCAGTATATGAATTTTGTTAAAAAAATAAACAATAAACTAGAAGTTGGACATTCAGTGTCATTGGTCCCATGCTGTGGAACACTCTTCCAGCAGAGATTGGGCACGCATCCTCGCTTTTGACTTTCAAGCATGTCTTGAAGACCTTTTTATGCCAACAGGCGACAGGTTCCAATTGCAAGAGAGGGAATTTTGACTCAACCTTCAGAAGAAATTCTTGATGGTATGAGTTATCCAGTAGCGGACAGATTATCTCGAAATGTGGTGGATTCTCCTTGATTAGAGGTTTTATGCCACAGCTGCATGGCCATCTACCCGAGGCTGGGATCTGAAAGCGCATAAAGCCTCCACCTTGCTGAAGCAAAGCAGGTCTGGGCCTGGTCAGTGCCTGGAAGGGAGACTGCCTGGGAAACACATGCAAACTGCCTTGATGGAAGAAAGGAGGGATATAAATGTAAGCCAGGATTTATTCTAAATCCTTTTTTCCCGTACTGTGCACAAGCAGCCAGCATACTGGCTGCCCTTGAACTAGTAATTATTCCAATAATATACTATTAATATTAAGTTATGAAGATATTAAAGGAACCAATATTTATTTTCATTTTCTATTTCTTTTTCCTCTTCTCTCATCTATTTCTTTTTAGAAACTGCCTGGCTCCTTATTAAATCCCATATACCCAACTGCACAAAAACTTATTTCACACTGCACTGTGTGTGTGTTTGATACTGCATGAAATGTGTCTAGCTGCACGTTAAATCCCGATGTAAGCAAATCAAACAAAGCAATATCAGGCATTTTGTAGCAGTGGATTTTCTGCATCAACAGAGGGTTGGATTAGATGACTTTTGAGTCCCTTTCTAATTCTAGGAGATTTAAGGTTATAATCCAGTCCACATTTACCTGGGCGTAAGTCCCATTGAACCCAATGGAGCTTACTTCTGAGCAGACACGTATTGGATTGCAGCCTAACATGAGAAATCCTACGCTGCGTTGGTCTGTCCTTTTCCCCTGAGTAGCTTCGAGTAGCTTGCTGAAGGACAAAACCAGGAACATCACAGGAATCTCCCTCAAGGCAGGCCATAAACTCCAGCTTTGAAAGGGCCATGGGATTTTCATGCCTATACCAAACAGATTTAATTCATTCCCTGCAACAAAGAAGATTCTCCTGCATCCTCACAATGAACATGTCAGGTTCCGCTGTGTAGCACAGCAGGCAAAGGAGAGAAACATGGAGGGGCACAGGGGAGGCACCCTAGAAAGCGTGCAGGGATGGGTGGGAGAAGCCTGCCTCTTAGGGAGACGTGTATTGGCTGAGCACTGCAGGATGGAATTTAGCATGAATTAAAGGGTTGAGATGCAGCAGAGGCACTAATCCACTGGTCCCAGGCTATGGTCTGAAGGCACATGAGGCCACCCCCTTGCTGAAGCTAAGCAGGGTTAGGTTTGGTCAGTGCCTGGATGGGAGACCGCCTGGGAACCATATGTAAGCCGCCTTGGGTTTCATGAAAACGAAAGCGGGGTATAAATGTAACAAACCAACAAATAAATAACCCACTGTACTGGCCGTTTCATACTGGTTCTCAGGGACTGCGCTGCTCATGTAGATTTTGGCCCAAGATGCATACCATCAAGTTAATGTACAAGAGCCATCCAGAGGGGATTTATGGGGTGGGTGCGGTGGGAGGGCCTTCTCTTTAAGTCTCTTTAAGTGCAGACAGTTGGCTGCTTTCCTGAGTAAAGCGTGGGAAGAGGATGCAGTCTCCCCGAAGATATACTGATGAACCCAGGCATTTGATGCTACTGGCTTTTTCAACCGGGGACTTTGTTGCTTTTGGACCTCTTACAAACGGGGGTGGGGAACCTTTTCCAGCCTGAGGGCCGTCTTTCCTTCTGGGTAACTTTCTGAGGGCCACATGCCACTGGTAGGTGGGGTCAGGGGGAAAGGGGGTGGGGGAATGAACGTCAAGTTCACCTTCGTGTAGAAGGTTCGTTTCTACACACGCTCACCCCTGTCTCTCTGTCCTCTACCCAAGCGAGCAAGAGGCATCATCAAAGTTCAAGGGCGCATCCCAGTCAGGCAAAAATGCTTGGGGTGTGACGCAGGGCCAGTGTGGGGTGTTGTCTGGGAAGGGTACCGAGGGCCAAACAGAGAGGCCTGGGGGGCCTCATTTGGGTCCCAGGCCTCAGGTCTCCCCACCCCTGGTTTAGGGGAAAGATTTCAATTTGCATGACTGAACATTAGAATCATAGAGTTAAAAGGGGCCTATAAGGCCATCCAGTCCAACCCCCTGGTCAGTGCAGGAATTCCTGCTCAATGCAAGAATCCAAATTAAAGCATACCCGACAAGTGGCTGTCCAGCTGCCTCTTGAATGTCTCCAGGATTGGAGAGCTCACTGGAGTTACCTTTTTATTTACTGTTTACCTTTCTCTCCCAGGTATTGTAGTTACATTTCTAAACTGGATCTGATCTAGGAGCATCACGTCCTGCCCTGTATCTTTTTAAACCAATTAATAGCAGATACACATGCCCCTCCTCAATCTTCCTTGAGATAAGAGCATGCAGAGGGTGGACATCGAACCCATTCCACCTCCTAACACAGTCCCAATGAAAATAGCCCCCCCCCCCATGGCTAGTGTTAGCCCAAGGGAGAAACTTCCTTCTCAGGGCTTCTAGTGGAAGCTTCCTTCCTAGGACAGTTATCAGATGGGGGCAAGGGAGCAGAGAAGGTGTCATTGATCTGGGTGGAGGATATAGAGGAATGTGAGGGAAGCTTGCCTACCCTGCAAAGGGGAAAAATACATTAATTGCTCCACCAGCTGTTGACTCTAGTCCTGCCACCATTGGCATGTGGCCCTCAGGAGGTTTTCAAAAAGGGAATGTGGTCCTTGGGCTGAAAAATGTTCCCCACCCCTTCCCTAAAGGGAAAACAGAAGATAGGGATAATTGAGTTATAAATGGCAGAGAGTGGGATCCTATACACTCTTACCTGTGAGCAAGCCCATTGAACACAATGAGTTTACTTCCAAGTAGGCATGTATAGGATTGCACTGGGTGTTACTTTCAGTATTGAATATGCCCGAGTTGTTTGTTGCCAGGATGAAATATAATAACCCCCTCCGATGCTAAGAGAGGCTTGTTGAGTTAGCTTATTTATAATTACACCTGAACAAAACCTCATTTAAGTTTGAAATTGTTTGCAGCAACGAGCAAATCAGGTTCCGTTTCACTGGACTGGATTTTATTTTATTTAGAAAAAATGCACATTAAACGAATTAAGGAACAGTCCTTATTTTATCTAGCTGTTTGCTTTGCAAATGTTGCTTTCATTAAAGTAACGATTGCCCTGAGTTTTAGATAAGGGGGCTGTCTTCTGAAGCAAAGAGGATCCAATACCTTTGAAAACACCATGGTGGGGAAATGTTCTGCACACATATTTTTCCCTTTCTTAGAGCTGTAACAGTGGAGGAAGGTGGGCTTAGAGCTGCCTCGAGGTTTGAAGGGGCTGTTGGCCAGGTGCCCTCTGCTGGGTCTCCTCCATTGGTCAGCTGGCACGATCCAGGTTTACCTGGTGGCAGTCATGAGCAGCAGCAGCACCAATCCACAGGGCTGCCAATCTAGCATCACTCTAGGGCATTGTGGGAAATTCAATTTTCAAATTGTCATTCCCAGGCCCAGCCACACAAGGCTGATTGGAGCACCAGAATTTAAAGGGGGGGGGGGTCAGGGAGGAATCAGTGGCGGATCATAGAATCAGAATAGTAGAGTCGGAAGGGGCCTATAAGGCCATTGAGTCCAACCCCCTGCTCAATGCAGGAATCCAAATCAAAGCATTCCTGACATATGGCTGTCCAGCTGCCTCTTGAATGCCTCCAGTGTCAGAGAGCCCTCTACATCTCTAGGTAATTGGTTCCATTGTCGTATGGCTCTAACAGGAAGTTTTTCCTGATGTCCAGTCGAAATCTGGCTTCCTACAACTTGAGTCCATTATTCCATGTCCTGCACTCTGGAATGATCAAGAAGAGATCCCGGCCCTCCTCTATGTGACAACCTTTCATGTACTTGAAGAGTGCTATCTTATCTCCCCTCAGTCTTCTCTTCTCCAGGCTCAGTTCTTTCAGTGTCTCTTTTCATAGGGCTTTGTTTCCAGTCCCCTGATCATCCTTGTTGCCCTCCTCTGAACCTGTTCCAGTTTGTCTGCATCCTTCTTAAAGTGCGGAGACCAGAACTGGATGCAGTATTCAAGATGAGGTCTAACCAGTGCTGAATAAAGGGTCCTGCTGAGGCACTGGAGCCCTGGCCCAAAGGTGACAAATGCTGACCCCAGATCAGGGTGACCACCTTCTTTCCCAGTATCAATCCAGTTTCAAGAAATGTCTTTCAAACAAGCCAGTCACAACCCTAATTTCAAACCACTCATATGTACAACCAATTGCACACCCTTCAACATTGCACAGATGAAAATAGCCCTCTGTTTCTTGAAACCAGAGATGGGAAGCTTGTAGTTCTCCTGATGCTGCTGCACTACAACTCCCATCATTCCTGACCGCTAGCCATGCTGGCTGGGGCTGATGGGAACTGGAGTAAAGCAACATCTCATTGTTGTTGTTAATCATAAAAATGGTGGCGGTGATTTCTCAAACTTCACAAACCAAATCTTGCCAAACTTTAAACAGAGATCTCGGAGTGCTGAACTTAGCATCTCTGCCTTTATTTAATAAGGTTGCCAATCCCAGAAGGGACTCTGGCAATACCAGCTACATGTGTGTGCTCCAATGTCTTCTTCAGCAGAGTGTCAAGATGAAATTACAGCCCTAGCTTACGTTTGCGATGGGATTCCATTATTGAATGTTCTATATCTAGTTCAAGAGAAAACAATATTCCATTCTCATTTTTCAATTAGCCCATTCATTTCTTATTTCTGCGTTTCTTTCTTCCCCGGAGCCTGTATTCTTTCTTATTTTCTACTTGTGCTTGAGATTGCTGTGTTTTTGCATGCTGCAAATCTCACCATGCCCCACCATTAATCAGTTAAGGCTGCAGTCCTGACTCTACGTACTTGGGAGTGAGCCCCATTGAATTCAGTGGGACTTACATCTGAATAAATATGGTTAGGCTTGTGCTATATGTTTACTTTTAAGAACATAAGAACATAAGAAGAGCCTGCTGCATCAGGCCAGTGGCCCATCTAGTCCAGCATCCTGTTCTCACAGTGGCCAACCAGGTGCCTGGGGGAAGCCCGCAAGCAGGACCCGAGTGCAAGAACACTCTCCCCTCCTGAGGCTTCCGGCAACTGGTTTTCAGAAGCATGCTGCCTCTGACTAGGGTGGTATCACCTCTGTAACCAACAGAAGGAGCCTTTGGGTGCATTCAGTTACAGGCAGGTTTGCATGTGTGAAGCCTTTGTTCTGACGATTCCAAAACAACCACATTTGTTTTAAAACGTTGATACGGATGAGGGAGAAAGTTGATTCAGTTCACATTTAAAGGCAAACCTACCTAATCTGCACTTTCCGAAACAATAGGTGAACCAAAATTTGCACCTCTCCGAATTTTGCAAAGCCGTTCTCTAGCCAACTAATGTGTACAAAAAAAATGCATATTGTAAGGTAAAGTGTGCATTAAAATGCATGTATTAGTCATAATAAAATGCAAAAATGCATTATATTAGGGGAAATCGCTTTGCGAAACTGGATACAAATATCTATATATTAGGAGAAAATCATACTAACATTTTGATGAATATTCATGAAGAACTTTTTTTAAAAAAAATACAAACTGATCTTAAAAATGTGGAGAACTGAATTTAAGATTGGAAAAATGAGAAACTGGGAGTAATTGAAACCGACATAGGGTGCATTCAGACGGCAGTTTATTCCTGTTTCCCAACTTTTCCTTACCTGATAATTTCCACATTTTATTTGATCTTTTACATGATGTAAAACTTACTTCTGGAAGTCCAGCAGAATATAGTGGAAGTTTAGAACTCCATGTTAATTGCTTCCCATAAAAAAATCTATTTGGAGCCTCATTAACCCAGAAAATTGTGGGAGTTCACATTCTCCAGCGTATTTCCTTTTTCTCTCTCAAAAGAAGCGACCGGTAGCCTTTATTTCTACCTTCCCAGGTGGCAAATGGGTCCGTAAGGGATTCCTTTTCCAAAACATTGACAAGACATCTGACAGACATAGCCAGTTTTCCCAGGAGTTCCGGAACTCAACTCTGTTTGACTTGCATTGTGTCAAAGTATCTGTGTTAACCTCCAGCTCTTTCTTATTGGCTGACTTAACATTTTCTGTTTCATTCAATTAACTTGTCAAAGTCATCTGTACTGTTGAGGGGGGGGGAGGCCAACCATTTTCATTTTGCATCATGCTAGTTGGTTCTGCGTTGTTCTGTTTCTAAACTACTCAATCTCAAGTGCATTTTCCCTAGCCAAGGAGTGGGTGTGGGCCCCCCGATACAGACACAGAACTCCTCTCCCTGTCCCATTCCATTCAATGGAATATGCAGCTCCATCTCTACTTCCCTCACCGGAATGAAATGTGGTGACTGATGTACAAAGGAGCCCCTGTACATACTTTCGGGGATCCATGCTGGAGTGACCAGCTGTGGTCCAAAAGTCTGTGAGACTCTGATGGCAGGAGGAGCTTGGCCCATTATCTTCAACCTAAGGAATACTTTGGAGAGCATTGAGATTCCATCCATTCCCCGGATGATTGTGCAGAGTTATATACAACTTGGTAGTGTCCTCTGGCTAACCCTCTCCTTGCCACAACACTGGTAGAGCCAGTGGGTCCCATCAGGGAGCATACAGGGCCGTCAGAAGGCTCACAGCTCCATGTGAATTCTCCATGTTTTGCAGCTGTGGCTGCTACAGGCATTAGCAGGGCCATCCAGCAATGTTGGGCGGAATTGGCTGTTTGGGCCAGCTCCTGAAGGCACCGACCACCATCAGAGATGGAGATTTTGTATTGGTAGAACAAGCCATGCACCGTAATCAATGCCCGTAACTTGCCAGCAGACCAGATAACTGGACTGGGCTGTGAAGAAGAAGGAGATTGCCTAAGCATGACTTGTGGTAACTTAAATGGCCAGAATCCCAATGAAGGGCATGCACACAAATGTGAGTAAGTCAGATCTTGATTTTACCATTTTTGCTGCAGCAATTCCCACTGTCTGAGAAACAACTTGCTGATAAGAAATGGGAAGTTGCTTTACACCAGGTCAAACTCTGAATCTAGTCTAAAATTGTCAGCTAGCTACAGCTCTCCTGGGTCCCATGCAGAGGGCATTCCCCATCATCTGATGTCTGGTCCTTTGAACTGGAGATAACTGGGACTGGGTGAACCTGGAACTGTCTGGATGCTGCGCATAGGAACATAGGAAGCTGTTTTATACTGAGTCAGGCCATTGGTCCATCTCGCTCAGTGTGGTCTACACTGACTGGCAGCGGCTCTCCAGGGCTTCAAACAAGGTTCTCTCCCAGCTGTACCTGCAGATGCCACATATTGAACCAGGGACCTTCTACACGCAAAGCAGATGCTCTGCTGTTGAGTTGCACCCCTTCCCCACATGCTATACCAGTGAGCTTTGCCCCCTTCCCAAACCGTTTAGCTTCAGGAATGGCGTGTTACTTCATCAGTGGGAACTGCTGTGGTGAAAACCTCAAATGAGGATCTACCTGTATATACAATTGCCCCTCATGCATCCATGGTACTTCTTTGGAGCCCAGGTCTATGTGATACTTTGGATAGTCCTGAGCTTGGTATTTGAGATAGTCCAGAGCTTGTTGCAATAAGACAAAGAGGTTTTGTGAGCAAAAGTGTTTTTATTGATTCTTTCTTTCTTTCCTGCCCATACAGTCATTCCCAGCACAGTACAATAACCCGGCCACCCACAGTGAGCATACAACGGAGCATTTCTTTAGAAGGGTAAGACTTTTGCTTAGAACATGATTACTTTACATTTCTTACAAGTTTTATTGATTCATAAGCAAAGGTTTGAGTGTGTACACATATTGGCGGCAGCACATCATTTGTATCTGCATGCCTCCTCTGAAGTGTTTGGAACAGCCCATATGTGATTACTCAGGGAGTCTCCTGTGTAGGCAGCTGACAGTTCCAGACCTGCTTAGAGTCAGAAGTAGATGCATCTTCCACCCATTCTCTGAGCGGTTTTCATGTTTGCATAAGGCTCAGGAAAAACCAGGCAGTGTTTTTCATGAAAACTCCCTGCAAAATGCACACTCCCAATTCTGGTAACCGTAGGTTCTATGAAATGGGGTAAAATACAACAACTGTCCATTCAGAGTGAGGGCAGTAAACACTGCCTTCGCTGTGACTTGACTTTGTATTGTTGTCACATATACAGATCCTGATTGGTTATGTGGCAACATGACATCATGCTGACAATGTGATCTCAGGTTACCCTGATCCCATAATCAGCAAGAAGAAAATCCTCTTTTTAAAAAAGGACAAAAGAAGCTGCTGAGAGGGTCAGAAAACAGGAAAAAAACTCTAAGCCTTTAGAAAGGGGCAGCTGATATGGGGAAGGATCACAGCTCAGTGGCAGGGTGTGAACGTGGTTGTGTGAACGTGTTTTAAATAAATGAAGTCAACAACAATAATCTCCACTTTACAAATGCTGGGACTGGGGGCTGAGGCTAAGATGAAGGTCACATAGTGAATTTATGGCTGAGGTGAAACTTGAACCAGAGACATAATACAACTCAGGGTTGTATCCAGCACTGCTGTTCTGCTCGCACAATAAGCATCTCGCCCAATGAACCTTTCCCCAGCTGTCTCATACAGCCCTCCATGCACCCCTCAAAATCTATTTCAGAGGGTTGGAGGACCCTGTGGAGCAGATTTTGAGGGTGCTCAGGGAGGGGAGAGGAAGGGGAAGTCCTGTTGCATAAGCAGAACTTCGTGCATGCAGCTTTGAAAATGAGACCTTGGGCTCCGATGTCAGTGGGGCTGTGAATCCGCTCCAGGTTTTAGTCCGAACTTTGAAGGAGCTGTCCAAGGTGCCAAACCTATTTTGGTACTGGGTATCAGCACCTTGGACAGCTCCTGGAAAGTTCAAACTAAAACCCGGAGCAGATTCACTGCCCCACTTGCATCAGAGCCACCAGTTTCCACTCATCTCTTAGTGTTGAACCAGACAAGACAATGAGGCTCAACTGTGGGCATTTTTGCTCATTAGCGGCCTTATGGGGTGACTTTAAAGACTGGAAATGTGGTGCTCTGGGAGAGAGAGTGTGACCCTCACCTCTCATGTTCTTCCCTCCCCAGAATTGATATTAGCTCCATGGAGGTAGGGGAAAAAAGACAAGATCCAAATCTATTTGCCTCCCCCCCCCATCTTTGCCATTTTTTGTTGCTGTGGTTTTATGTGTTTTGTTCTGATTACTCTAAATCACATTTTTATTCTACTTGGAAGCCCCCCCCCACCTCCAAACCCTCTAACTTTGAAAAGGCAAGATATCCATTTGGCAAATAAACCAATGTGCACAGCTGGAGAAAGGATGTACACTGGGGAAACATCCTTTCAGGATCTTCAACGCAGAGCAGCTAATTATCAAAAATAAAAATGCTAAGCATGGATAATCTCCTGCGCCACATCTGCTTGGCCCTTAGCCGCTGTGCTATCCTAGCGTCGATGTCACGCAAAATTCCTAAAGATGGACTTCATCTTAGATTTTGCTCATCCAGATGCAACTCTTCATTCCTACTTGGAGTTATCATGCATGGAAAAATTGCACTGCTGGGGAGAAAAAAATGGTTTAGAAAACATAGAAATGTAATGTGCCCCACTTAGTAAAGCTGCTTCCCATTCAACTCCTCTGTGTTGATAATCCAACACAGGCTTTTATAAATCCACCTTGATCAAAGTACATGCAGTAGTGGCTGGTGCCCATTGGGATGGATAGGGCAGGAGGCAGGGAGGCCAACAGTAGGTGGCGCCAGAGGCAATTCCAGGCAGAGCTAACTCATCCTAGCTTTGTCCCTGCCCTCCTCCCTGTTGAGTTTTGCAAAAGCAACACTGAAACTAAAGAGGAGGAAACTGCCACCCGCTGGACTGGCTGTAAGGAAGAAGGTGGAGGTTGGCCACCAAGGGCAGACTGACTTTGATGGGGCAGTGTACCATTTGCCCTAATGGACCAGCCTCCGCTGAGTACACGGTCTCTGCAGCAACCTTCCCCAATTGGGTACCCTTCGAATGTTTTGGACTACAACTCCCAACAGCATGGCCAATAGTCAGGGATGATCTATCTATCTGTCTGTCTGTCTGTCTTTCTGTTATTTTATTTATATCCCTCCCTTCCTCCCAGCAGGAGAGTTGTCATCCAAAACACCTGGAAGTCTGCTCAGCAGGAATTTCTTCTCACTCTTTTCAGCTCTCCTTTGGCCACCCAGTCATAGGAACAGCAGATGCTGCCTTACACTTAGTCTATCTAGCCCAATACTGTCTACACTGACTGGCAGCAGCTTTCCTGGGTTCCATACAGGGGTCTCTCTCAATCCTACCTGGATTGTTGGGGATTGAAACAGGGACCTTTTGCATTCAAAGCAGGTGTTCTTCCACTGAGTGACCGCCCTTCTTCCATTGGGAACTTCTCCAGTGAAACCCCCATTGAAATTCCTGGCATTGTATCGATGGATCTTGCTCAGGAGAACCTCCCCATGGATTGTTCCCTTTGTGGTGACATGTTTTACTCCCTTCCTGTCTTAGATGATAACAGTTATCCCTACTTTCCTCACTATGCAACTCCAAGATGCTCCACAGCAGCTTCAGAAGGAAATTGTCTTCATTGCTCCAAAATTCCCCCAAGTGTGGGGACAAATAAAAATAGAGTTTAAAGGGGGGCTGGGAAGTGTTTAACTGTGGAAGGGCAAGATCTTTAGGGAGTATGCCTACTCAGCAGCTAAACTACCAGCGCCATCTACTGGTACGATATAATAATCTGTTCTATTAAATAAAGTAAAGGATTGAATGGTAGTTTGGAATTGATAGAGATACTGTGTCACTTCAAATTGCAAGTGAGGAATATGATGTTTCCTTCTCTTTTTTTTAACATTTCTCCTTTGCATAACAAGAAAACTAGCATAGCAGAATTTTAGCTGCATCCTCTGTTTCTGATATGCTCAAAATGAAGCCGTAGTCTGAGGAGGTAGAATTATGGACTGTAGCACTTCAGACTGATGTCATATTTTTCATGTTTCCCATGTTAATAAATACATAACCCCCCCCTGCATCTTGTAAAGTGGTACATCTTGGATAGGGCTATGCTTAACCTCACTCCTGATGAGCTAGTTTACTACATGCAAGAGTTTTGTTTTTAAAAAAAGTGAAAATGAGTTGGGTATGAGGACTTGAAAGTTCAGACATAAGGCCAAACCATGCTTTGTTGTGATGTCTGAAACAATATAATCTTGACAAAACATAGTTTGTGAATAGCCCCCAAACATGGATCTGAAGATATGATTTGTAAGTCACAGTCTAGGCAAATTGTAGTTTGGCATTATTACAAGACACAAGCCATGGTTTGAGATGTCATCCCACCCTCAAAGGTTACTTTTTGGGACAGCTTCTGGGGATGTTCAGAGAAGGTAGGGAAAGGGGGAAACTGTACAAACCATGGTTAGCCTGTCCATCTGAAATACAAATCATGTTTGGAATCTAAAGGTTTGTTTTTATGTACACTGCTTAAAAAAGAAAATGAGTAAGTGGTGTATAAATGTTTTAAATAAATAATAAAGCATCACAGACCAGTGTTAAGAACATAAGAACATAAGAAGAGCCTGCTGGATCAGGCCAGCGGCCCATCTAGTCCAGCATCCTGTTCTCACAGTGGCCAACCAGGTGCCTGGGGGAAGCCCGCAAGCAGGACCCGAGTGCAAGAACACTCTCCCCTCCTGAGGCTTCCAGCAACTGGTTTTCAGAAGCATGCTGCCTCTGACTAGGGTTGCAGAGCACAGCCATCATGGCTAGTAGCCATTGATAGCCGTGTCCTCCATGAATTTGTCTAATCTTCTTTTAAAGCCATCCAAGCTGGTGGCCATTACTGCATCTTGTGGGAGCAAATTCCATAGTTTAACTATGCGCTGAGTAAAGAAGTACTTCCTTTTGTCTGTCCTGAATCTTCCAACATTCAGCTTCTTTGAATGTCCACGAGTTCTTGTATTATGAGAGAGGGAGAAGAACTTTTCTCTATCCACTTTCTCAATGCCATGCATAATTTTATACACTTCTATCATGTCTCCTCTGACCCGCCTTTTCTCTAAACTAAAAAGCCCCAAATGCTGCAACCTTTCCTCGTAAGGGAGTCGCTCCATCCCCTTGATCATTCTGGTTGCCCTCTTCTGAACCTTTTCCAACTCTATAATATCCTTTTTGAGATGAGGCGACCAGAACTGTACACAGTATTCCAAATGCGGCCGCACCATAGATTTATACAACGGCATTATGATATCGGCTGTTTTATTTTCAATACCTTTCCTAATTATCGCTAGCATGGAATTTGCCTTTTTCACAGCTGCCACACACTGGGTCGACATTTTCATCGTGCTGTCCACTACAACCCCGAGGTCTCTCTCCTGGTCGGTCACCGCCAGTTCAGACCCCATGAGCGTATATGTGAAATTAAGATTTTTTGCTCCAATATGCATAATTTTACACTTGTTTATATTGAATTGCATTTGCCATTTTTCTGCCCATTCACTCAGTTTGGAGAGGTCTTTTTGGAGCTCTTCGCAATCCCTTTTTGTTTTAACAACCCTGAACAATTTAGTGTCATCAGCAAACTTGGCCACTTGACTGCTCACTCCTAATTCTAGGTCATTAATGAACAAGTTGAAAAGTACAGGTCCCAATACCGATCCTTGAGGGACTCCACTTTCTACAGCCCTCCATTGGGAGAACTGTCCGTTTATTCCTACTCTCTGCTTTCTGTTTCTTAACCAATTTCTTATCCACAAGAGGACCTCTCCTCTTATTCCATGACTGCTAAGCTTCCTCAGAAGCCTTTGGTGAGGTACCTTGTCAAACGCTTTTTGAAAGTCTAAGTACACTATGTCCACTGGATCACCTCTATCTATATGCTTGTTGACACTCTCAAAGAATTCTAATAGGTTACTGAGACAGGACTTTCCCTTGCAGAAGCCATGCTGGCTCTGCTTCAGCAAGGCTTGTTCTTCTATGTGCTTAGTTAATTTAGCTTTAATAATACTTTCTACCAGTTTTCCAGGGACAGAAGTTAAGCTAACTGGCTTGTAATTTCCAGGATCCCCTCTGGATCCCTTTTTGAAGATTGGCGTTACATTTGCCACTTTCCAGTCCTCAGGCACGGAGGAGGACCCAAGGGACAAGTTACATATTTTAGTTAGCAGATCAGCAATTTCACCTTTGAGTTCTTTGAGAACTCTCGGGTGGATGCCATCCGGGCCCGGTGATTTGTCAGTTTTTATATTGTCCATTAAGCCTAGAACTTCCTCTCCCGTTACCACTATTTGTCTCAGTTCCTCAGAATCCCTTCCTGCAAATGTTAGTTCAGGTTCAGGGATCTGCCCTATATCTTCCACTGTGAAGACAGATGCAAAGAATTCATTTAGCTTCTCTGCAATCTCCTTATCGTTCTTTAGTACACCTTTGACTCCCTTATCATCCAAGGGTCCAATTGTCTCCCTAGATGGTCTCCTGCTTTGAATGTATTTCTAGAATTTTTTGTTGTTGGTTTTTATGTTCTTAGCAATGTGCTCCTCAAATTCTTTTTGAGCATCCCTTATTGTCTTCTTGCATTTCTTTTGCCAGAGTTTGTGTTCTTTTTTATTTTCTTCATTTGGACAAGACCTCCATTTTTTGAAGGAAGACTTTTTCCTCTGAGAGCTTCCTTGACTTTGCTCGTTAACCATGCTGTGTTTGGCATTACACCTGAACCATACCATTGTGTAGTGGCTTGGCACATAGACACATATTAACTTCTGCTCCTTTGCTCAAGAACTGGGCCCCAGATAACAGGAGAATGCACTGCAGCCAACTGATGCACCGTTTGACAAGGTGCTGCCAAGTTTTATAGAGTGGAATTAAGAGAAAGGATCTCATTAACAGCTGTTTAAATGAGCTTGCACATGTTGACAAAAAGGGAAATATCCCACTGGACTAACTGATACGGTTATGGAAGAAAAGGGAAGGGAACTGCTCCATCATATAGTCCAGGGCTCTTAACTGGATAAGGCATGTTCTTTTGTTTCCACAGAGAACCTCGAAAAGTTGTTCTGCACAAGGGCTCGACGGGGCTTGGTTTTAACATTGTAGGAGGAGAAGATGGCGAAGGCATTTTTGTATCCTTCATCTTAGCAGGTGGACCAGCTGACCTCAGTGGGGAGCTTCAGAGAGGAGACCAAATTTTATCTGTAAGTATTTCCTACACACACATTTCCTTTTTCAGTTAAAGCAAAAAAACAACTTTGACATATGCTATGAGGAGCGGGTGTTTTGGTTTCTTTGGTCGCTTTCCGGGGGTTTTCCCCACCGTTAACTGAAGTTTTTCAGTATGTTGGGGTCTTATTAACCAAGAGCACAACCGGGCCAGATTGTTATTTCAACCCACACACACACACTTCTTCCTAGTAGTGTAGTGGCAAATTCAGAAGCGCAGGGTCCCCTCATGAGAGTCACAGCCACGCCCCTCCCTTTCCGCTGCTGGATTGAGAATGAAATCCTTGTTATTGCCTTCTCCCACAACCACAGATGTCCCTAGGAGCCAATAAGCATGAAAGGGGAGTGTGTTCGCTATTGAGAAGAGTCTTCTCCGTGGCTGACTCACCTCCTTTCACTCTGATTGGCTCCAGTCACCAGGAAAGGACAAGGAAGCATGTTAGAAGACTTTTCTCAGTGGCTAACACACACCCCTTTTATGCTGATTGGCTCACAGGATGCTGGAGATATAGGGACCCTGCTCCCAAAAAGGTAAGGGGTCTAAGAGTCCCAGATGACTACACCCTGCTCCTGCCGCTTGCAGGCCAAGTTTAACATGTGGATGATCACCTGTTCTGGCATCGTATATGACATCAGATGCAGAGCAGGTGGACGTGGCTTGGCTGAAGTGGCCTGACAGCCCCAATGGGGAGGCCAAATTGCCCGCAGGCCAGAGTTCTCCACCCCTAACCCAGAGGAGTCTTGCGTTGCAACGGTGGACTGGTAGCAATGGTTCAGGAACAGTAGCCTCCCTTATCGGCCAGCCTTAGCTCAGGGGTATAGCACATGCTTTGAATGCAGAGGGCCCCACGTTCAATCCTCGGTGTCTCCAGGCAGGACCAGGAAAGACCTCAGGCAGAGACCCCAGAGAGCTACTGCCTGTCAGTGCAGACCATGCTGAGCTAGCAAGGGACCATCCTGGGAAGAGAGTAAGCAGAGTGTCTTTGTGGACTCTGCAGGATGAGACATATTGCTATCCTGTCCTTTAGGATCCCAGGATCATAGGAAGCTGCCTTATATTGGGTCAGACCACTAGTCCATCTAGCTCAGTATTAGTAAAGGGAAAGGCAGCGACTGTCCCGGGGTTCAGACTGGAGTTTTTCACCAGTCCTACCGGGAGATGCCGGGGATTGAACCTGGGACCTTCTGCATGCAAAGCAGGTGCTCTGCCACTGAGCTACAGCCCTTCAAGCCAGATACACGGAGGGGGGCAGTGGAGAGGAATCCTTGCTGATCTTGTTCAGTTCTACCATACTTTTCCATGAGCTTCATGATGGGACTGAGAAGCAAATCTGGGTCACACACATTGTTTGATGGAGGACAGACCCCAGAATCTGAAACAGTGCATTGCAAGAGAGAACCTGGGTTGAAATTCTGCTCTCCTTTTTTCCTAAGGAGCAGAGAACTCTTCTGTATGGTTTTAAGGGTTTTGGCACAATTCTGCAAATAAAGACCAAGTCCGCCATCTACTGGCTGTGAATCAGCATGGCATGCATCCCAGGCATGCTTTTAGATGAGCTGTGTCAGGCTTGTTATCTGTGTGTTCATTATGAATTGGCTGGCAGCTCTGCAATTCATTTTTCTAATTTGCAATGGATTAGAAAAAAGAAGCTTTGTAAGCTTTTAGCTACATTTTGTGCATTTAGTGCATGTGACATTACCATAATTGCCCTTTTATTTATGCACCAGTAGTGTGGAATTAAGAAATAATGTTTCCATGTCTAAGGGATCTACACAGTTAATTGAGTATAAGAACATAAGAACATAAGAAGAGCCTGCTGGTTCAGGCCAGTGGCCCATCTAGTCCAGCATCCTGTTCTCACAGTGGCCAACCAGGTGCCTGGGGGAAGCCCGCAAGCAGGACCCGAGTGCAAGAACACTCTCCCCTCCTGAGGCTTCTGGCAACTGGTTTTCAGAAGCATGCTGCCTCTGACTAGGGTGGCAGAGCACAGCCATCATGGCTAGTAGCCATTGATAGCCCTGTCCTCCATGAATTTGTCTAATCTTCTTTTAAAGCCATCCAAGCTGGTGGCCATTACTGCATCTTGTGGGAGCAAATTCCATAGTTTAACTATGCGCTGAGTAAAGAAGTACTTCCTTTTGTCTGTCCTGAATCTTCCAACATTCAGCTTCTTTGAATGTCCACGAGTTCTAGTATTATGAGAGAGGGAGAAGAACTTTTCTCTATCCACTTTCTCAATGCCATGCATAATTTTATACACTTCTATCATGTCTCCTCTGACCCGCCTTTTCTCTAAACTAAAAAGCCCCAAATGCTGCAACCTTTCCTCGTAAGGGAGTCGCTCCATCCCCTTGATCATTCTGGTTGCCCTTTTCTGAACCTTTTCCAACTCTATAATATCCTTTTTGAGATGAGGCGACCAGAACTGTACACAGTATTCCAAATGCGGCCGCACCATAGATTTATACAACGGCATTATGATATCAGCTGTTTTATTTTCAATACCTTTCCTAATTATCGCTAGCATGGAATTTGCCTTTTTCACAGCTGCCACACACTGGGTCGACATTTTCATCGTGCTGTCCACTACAACCCCAAGGTCTCTCTCCTGGTCGGTCACTGCCAGTTCAGACCCCATGAGCGTATATGTGAAATTAAGATTTTTTGCTCCAATATGCATAATTTTACACTTGTTTATATTGAATTGCATTTGCCATTTTTCTGCCCATTCACTCAGTTTGGAGAGGTCTTTTTGGAGCTCTTCGCAATCCCTTTTTGTTTTAACAACCCTGAACAATTTAGTGTCATCAGCAAACTTGGCCACTTCACTGCTCACTCCTAATTCTAGGTCATTAATGAACAAGTTGAAAAGTACAGGTCCCAATACCGATCCTTGAGGGACTCCACTTTCTACAGCCCTCCATTGGGAGAACTGTCCGTTTATTCCTACTCTCTGCTTTCTGCTTCTTAACCAATTCCTTATCCACAAGAGGACCTCTCCTCTTATTCCATGACTGCTAAGCTTCCTCAGAAGCCTTTGGTGAGGTACCTTGTCAAACGCTTTTTGAGAGTCTAAGTACACTATGTCCACTGGATCACCTCTATCTATATGCTTGTTGACACTCTCAAAGAATTCTAATAGGTTACTGAGACAGGACTTTCCCTTGCAGAAGCCATGCTGGCTCTGCTTCAGCAAGGCTTGTTCTTCTATGTGCTTAGTTAATCTAGCTTTAATCATACTTTCTACCAGTTTTCCAGGGACAGAAGTTAAGCTAACTGGCCTGTAATTTCCGGGATCCCCTCTGGAACCCTTTTTGAAGATTGGCGTTACATTTGCCACTTTCCAGTCCTCAGGCATGGAGGAGGACCCAAGGGACAAGTTACATATTTTAGTTAGCAGATCAACAATTTCACATTTGAGTTCTTTGAGAACTCTCGGGTGGATGCCATCCGGGCCCGGTGATTTGTCAGTTTTTATATTGTCCATTAAGCCTAGAACTTCCTCTCTCGTTACCACTATTTGTCTCAGTTCCTCAGAATCCCTTCCTGCAAATGTTAGTTCAGGTTCAGGGATCTGCCCTATATCTTCCACTGTGAAGACAGATGCAAAGAATTCATTTAGCTTCTCTGCAATCTCCTTATCGTTCTTTAGTACACCTTTGACTCCCTTATCATCCAAGGGTCCAATTGTCTCCCTAGATGGTCTCCTGCTTTGAATGTATTTATAGAATTTTTTGTTGTTGGTTTTTATGTTCTTAGCAATGTGCTCCTCAAATTCTTTTTTAGCATCCCTTATTGTCTTCTTGCATTTCTTTTGCCAGAGTTTGTGTTCTTTTTTATTTTCTTCATTCGGACAAGACTTCCATTTTTTGAAGGAAGACTTTTTGCCTCTAAGAGCTTCCTTGACTTTGCTCGTTAACCATGCTGGCATCTTCTTGGCCCTGGCGGTACCTTTTCTGATCTGCGGTATGCACTCCAGTTGAGCTTCTAATATAGTGTTTTTAAACAACTTCCAAGCATTTTCGAGTGATGTGACCCTCTGGACTTTGTTTTTCAGCTTTCTTTTTACCAATCCCCTCATTTTTGTGAAGTTTCCTCTTTTGAAGTCAAATGTGACCGTGTTGGATTTTCTTGGCAATTGGCCAGTTACATGTATGTTTAATTTAATAGCACTGTGGTCACTGCTCCCAATCGGTTCAACAACACTTACATCTCGCACCAGGTCCCGGTCCCCACTGAGGATTAAGTCCAGGGTTGCCGTCCCTCTGGTCGGTTCCATGACCAACTGGTCTAGGGAATAGTCATTTAGAATATCTAGAAACTTTGCTTCTTTGTCATGACTGGAACACATATGCAGCCAGTCTATGTCCGGGTAGTTGAAGTCACCCATTACTACCACATTTCCTAGTTTGGATGCTTCCTCAATTTTATATCTCATCTCCAGGTCTCCCTGAGCATTTTGATCAGGGGGACGATAGATTGTTCCCAGTATTAAGTCCCTCCTGGGGCATGGTATCACCACCCACAACGATTCTGTGGAGGAGTCTGCCTCTTTTGGGGTTTCGAGCTTGCTGGATTCAATGCCTTCTTTCACGTATAGAGCGACTCCGCCACCAATACGTCCTTCCCTGTCCTTCCGATATAGTTTATATCCAGGGATAACCGTATCCCACTGGTTTTCTCCATTCCACCAGGTCTCCGTTATGCTCACTATATCAATGCTCTCCTCTAAGACCAAGCACTCCAGTTCTCCCATCTTGGTTCGCAGGCTCCTAGCATTAGCGTACAGGCACTTGTAAGCAGTGTCTCTCTTCAAGTGTCTTTGGCACTTGTGGTTAGGCCTGTGGTAATTTTGCTCTTCTGAATTTATATCCTGTGCCCCTGCTCTCAAAATGCCTACTTCTAGGCCTACCCCTTTTAAAATTTCATCATTTCTTTGGTTTTTATCCCAGGGGGGAGGTTTATTCCGAACCAGACCTTCCTCAGCTCCTGTCGGGTTTCCCCCCTCAGTCAGTTTAAAAGCTGCTCTGCCACCTTTTTAATTTTAAGTGCCAGCAGTCTGGTTCCATTCTGGTTCAAGTGGAGCCCGTCCCTTTTGTACAGGCCCGGCTTGTCCCAAAATGTTCCCCAGTGCCTAACAAATCCAAACCCTATGTATATGTTTTGAATGCTGTGTTCCCAGAGCTGGTTCCCAATTTCTGACTCTCTCTAATGTAAATGTACTGCGTTCGATTCCGACTAGTTCTGGCGAACCTTTGAATTGGGTTTTCATGAGGCTGAGAGGCAGTGACTGGCCCAGGGTCACCCAGTGAGCTTCATGGCTATGTGCGGATTCGAACCCTGGTCTCCCAGGTCGTAGTCCAACACCTTAACCACTACACCACACTGGCTCTCCTGACTCTCTTTAGCGTGCCCCCAAAACTGAACCAGGTCAGCGCTATCCTGATAAAACTTTGCTAAATTCTCAAAAGCTGGAATTGGAGCTCTGCTGAAAACTTGTAGAGAGGGAGTTCCAGACACATGGGATGACCATAGAAAAGCCTCAGAGCTGATAATGCTTAACGGCTCCTTCTCACAGACCGAAGGTATGTAGGCAGGACAGGACAACTATCTTATGGAATGGGGAACTTGTAGCCCTCTGGATGTTGCGTGGCCAAAGGCTAGAGGTGATGGGAGCTGTCATTCAGCAACATCTGGAGGGCTAACAGTTCCCCACCTGTGTGACACGTGTACATGTGCATCCCAAAATGCGTGAATATCCACCTAGGATAGGGTTGCCAGGCTCAGGGCCTGAGACTCATCCTGTATCTTTAAGAGAAGAGAAAGTTCAGCCAAGTGTTCTTGCAAACCTGTAATGGGAAAAACCACAAGGTGGAATTCTCCCTTCCCGCTGCACAACTTTTAAAGATACACAAGACCTCTTGGTTGCCAGGCCCAGCCTCCAAGAGGTCTTCTGTATCTTTAAAAGTTGTGCGGGGGGAAGAGAGAATTCCACCTTGTGTTTTTTCCCATTACAGGGTTGCACGAAAACCTGCACTTGGCTGAATTTTCTCTTCTCTTAAAGATACAGAATCATTCTCAGGCCCTGAGCCTGGCAACCCTAAAACTAGTACAAAATACATCCCAACAGCACAGTGGGACCTTTTTTCTGGAATTAAAACCACACATTTCTCTTTGTTCTGTATTCTAAAAACACCCAATAAAGCACACAAAAGGTAAAATTACGCTTTGTTTATTAGGAGAGGAAACAGGGAAAAATGTACACAGAAACGACAGCTGAGATTATAGGCAGTGGTTGCTAACACCAAGCATCCAGTTCCTAGAGCTAAGAAAGATTAAGAGAGAAGCATATGCTAAGCACCTCCAGGCTTGAAAAGACATAAACTTGCATTCAAGAAAGTTAGAGTTAGATGGATACCTTTCCTGGAGAATATTAGGACTCAGAGTTAGGAATAAGACCTCTGTACCTAGCCCGTGTGTCAAGCTCTGCCCTTAGTGTGACCTACAGCTAGATAGCAAAAGTTTCTCACCCTTTCCTTGGTTTGGGCATCCTGGGTAGCAGTGTGATGTTTACTAGAGAGCTATGTGAAGTATCAGAAATCATGGGAGCCCCAGGAAGGTGCTATCTAATCCCACAAAACCCTGATCTTAAATGCTTTTCTGAATTACATTAACATGTAAACTGGAAGGGACAACAGTGGTCAGGCTATCCCGGTCCAGATAGGTCTTCAATAGCCCAAAAAAACAACAGAGATGGCACCTGTCTAGTATTTCAGGGGAAGGAATTCCAGTGGGTCGGTGCCACCACGCTAAAGGTTTTCTGAACACTGCTGACATGACAAGTGAAGAACAATGGAAAATTTTGGAGTTTCAACTGAGGGTCTGGCTCTTGTCAGATGTGTTTCCTGATAAGATTCCTGTCTCCTGTAAAATATGTAGTGCAAATTCCTGTTTTGGGGTGATTGATCCCTTATCCCTTAGGGAGTCAAAGGATCTCATGACCTCTGTTGGGATGGCACTGTTGTTTGCCTGGAGCCCTTTCCTGTTAGCACTTAGGAATTGGGTTTATTACCTCTTGAGTCAGGGTGTCTTTTCTGATTCTCACAACATACAAAACTTCAGGGTTCACAGAAAGGACTGCTTCTCCCAGAGTCCATTTCAATTCAGATGCTCATGTCAAGATCCATTGCCATGAACCAAGCTATGAGAACCCCAAAATATATGTTGTTGTTGTTATGTGCCTCCAAGTCAATTACGACTTATGGCAACCCTATGAATCAGTGACCTCCAGGAGCATCTGTCATGAACCACCCTGTTCAGATCTTGTAAGTTCAGGTCTGTGGCTTCCTTGGTGGAATCAATCCATCTCTTGTTTGGCCTTCCTCTTTTTCTACTCTCTGCTGTTTTTCCAAGCATTATTATCTTTATATAGGTACCCTCATAACACCAGGGAACATCTGGGGAACCAAAGGTTCTCCACACCTGCTGTACTTTACCAATGGAGGCTGTCAGTGGGGCAGTGAATCCAATCAGGGTTTAGTCCAAACTTCCTAGGAGCTTCCACGGTGCTCAGCGGATTCACTGCCCTACTGACGTTGGAGCCACCAGACTCCACTGACTTTAATGGTAAGATATGTTACTTACTACTAATGCTGAAATGGTGTGTCTTTAATCGTAAAAACTGCTTGACAGTGGAACAGACATCCTCAGGCGATGGTGGCCTCTCCTTCACCGCAGGAATTTAAGCAGAGACTGGATATCCATTTGGCAAGGATACTATAATTACATCCTGTATTGTAGATCATACTTTGCTCAGGATGTTTGACTCGATGACCTCCAAAGTACCTTCTATAGTTTTATTCCTCTGATGTTTAGAGTCATGTTGGGGTTGTCCAGTGAAGGTCAGTTTCAGGAATTGTGTTCCTAGCCATCACATCAGTGGCAAAGAGGCCTGTACTGAAGAGATTGGAGTTGGCTTTTAGATGGTTGTGCTGTACATCATTCTTGTTGAGAAGCAGCACTGCTGAGTGGTAGAACATCTGCTTTGCATGCAGAAAGTCCCTGGTTCAACCCCTAGCATCTCCAGGTATGGCTAGGAGAGATCCCTGTCTGAAATCCTGAAGAAGTGCAGTCTATATAGACAATACTGAGATAGATGGACCGATGGGCTGAGTCAGCATAAGGCTGCTTCCTATGTTAAATAGCCCCTAGTTACCCTGTCCTCTGTATTCATTTTGAGTATAAGGGAGCAATATTTAAACAAGGCACTACTCTGAAGGATATAATAAATGTTATGCAACAATGAGAAATTGTTCTAAAAATATTCATTAGATTTGACCCTGAGGCTGTTGAAACAAGAAGCAAATCATATCAAGCAACCTCTGCATATGGATTAACTTGCTGGTTCGGGAACCGTTTATGCAGTTTGGTTGCAAAAATACATCCCACTGAATTTCTTCAAAGCATGTGCAAGTGAGGCATCTGGCTATTTCCCCATTTGCACTATATAGTCTGTGTGGGAGATGCATGTTTCCATCCACATTAAGATGCCAATGGGAATTTGCACCCTGACCACAGTCTTCTCTTTTTTAAAAGTTATATATATATATATATTTAACAACACAAATGAAGTACTCTTCAAACAAAACATTAAATAGGGAAGTTAAAATAGGGTAGGGTTAAAGTGTTTTGACCCTATAAACTGGAAATATAGCTGTACTGGGCTGCTGACTATATGCATATGTCTTGAGAAAAGCTGATCAAATGTTATCATATGTCTTTTCTTTGCACTCACATCTATCCATTACCAGTGCAGAGAAGGACAGGGAATGCAAATTGTTAATCCGTATGAAATTGTTGAAATGCCGTGTTTTTGGCTCAGCCTTGTGCATACATGATGCTTAGGTTTGTATCCAATGTAGTGCAAAATAGCCATCCCATCAGCACAAGGATTTACACTTGCACAACAGGACTTTCCCCCTCTCCTCCCCCTATGCGCCCCCTCAATCTGTTTTAAGGGTTCCCCCAACCTTCCAGAACAGATTTGGGGAAGGCAGGAGGAGGGGGGAAGGCCTTGTTGTGTGAGTGTAAATCCTTGTGCTGATGGGAGGGTTACTTAGCACAACATTGGATATAAACCATAATTCATGGCCTAGTAGTAGGCAGTCCATTTCCATTTTTCAATTCAGCAAAACATACATATTGCTGAACTAGTGAGGTTTCCAGGACTAAATTATGATTACCAAGATTTTACTCCAAAGGGGGCTTACAACTGGGCATGTGGCTACATTATGTGCCTGAAGAACCTGATTTCTGTCCTACATCATCAACATCAGAGATAACAAACCCAAGTGGAAGCTCTCTGGCATTCATTAAGTCTGGACCACAACCACAGTCTTGAAGTGCAGAGTCATTGTTGCTTACAATTACTTCTGGTTCAGGGCCAAGGTATTTTAGTTCATTTTGCAGCCATGTTTTCTGCAAGACAAATTAAGCTGTTTGGCATTGTCTTGGCATGCAAAAAAACCCCTTTGCTTTGTGTTTCATCAGTCAAATGGAATAGAAGCAATCGTCCAATTAGGCTTCATGTATTTCCTCCAGCAGTTTTGGAACGGAGCACAATTTGAGTTAATCAAGCTGAAATAACACTAATAAATGCATTCTTCCATATCCATCCCAAGCAAAAGCTCACATTTAGCTGTGCAAGCCTTTTCCAAGACAATTATCACTAAGCAGTTTTCTGAAGCAAGGCCAGGGGTGGCTGGATTTCAGCAAGAGAGGTTAGAGTTGCATATGGAAATGTTTGAGATGTGGAAAGAACTCAAATAGCTGACAGAGATGCATTGTTGTGACCCTCTAGTCATCAGCTATTTAATATTAATGTTAATATTTATTGCATTCTATGAAGCATCTCAAAGCTATTTCATAATACAGTTAAAAACATACACAAAACAACTGCATATACAGAGACAGCTGAAATAACTGCAAATATAAAAACAATTTCAAATAAATGCAGACGCTGGCTATGATAAAAGTCTCCACAGAAGGCTTGTTGAAAGAGGAAAGTTTTTGCAGATCATTTGCAGTCATTTTTAACTTGTCCCTCAGTTCTACCTGCCTAACTGAGGACTGGAATGTGGCTAATGTAACATCAGTCTTTAAAAAGGGGTCCAGGAGGGATCCCAGAAATAATAGACTGGTTAGCTTCATGTCTGTCCAGGAAAAACTGGTGGAAAGTCTTGTTAAGGACAAAATAAACAAGCACAAATTACCAAGTTATGTGTTATTTTCTCAGATATGGCCAGATTCCAGACATTCTTATACCATAAAGACAATTATAAATTGTGTAGTGCCTTCCATTTTTGAGCAATGGAAATTTAAGCAGCTGCCAGCAGCCATGTTAATAATTCTTTTGAATGAATATTTGCTGCCTGATCATTTAGCATGTTTAGCAGTGATAATTGTGGAGTCATTTGAATAGGGGTGTTAATAACCTCAACAATCTCCTGATACACCTCAGTCCAAAATTTATGAACAAATGGGCCCTCTCACCATTAATAATACTACTAATAATAATATGAGGCATCACAAAGCAATTTACAATATAATAACACATATTAAAGAGTTTACATATGTATGGCTTATTTTTATGTACACTGCTTAGAAATGCAAATGGTTAAGTAGTATATGTCTTGAATAAACGAATAAAAATATTAATACATATATAAAAACAGTCGAAACAACGGCATATAAAACTTTTTTTAAAAAAGCAACTATAAATATATAAAAAAGTTTAAAATAACAAGAGCATGTTTGTTGTTGTTATATGCCTTCAAGTCGATTACGACTTATGTCAACCCTATGAATCAGTGACCTCCAATAGCATCTGTTATAACCCACCCTGTTCAGTTCTTGTAAGTTCAGGTCTGTGGTTTCCTTTATGAAATTAATCCATCACTTGTTTGGTCTTCCTCGTTTTCTATTCCCTTCTGGTTTTTGCCTGACAATTTCTAACTTTCCCTGCTTCATGCTTCTCACATGCTATGTTCCGTCGTACAACTCCGGACTCTCCTTTCGCATCTGTGCGCATCAGCCTCTGGGCTTCCTTTCGGCTTTGACCCGAATGCGTCATTAGTCACAGCACTACTTGTACTTGTCCTATGTTCTTCCCCAGAAGCTTGGTGAGTGCCTTCTGACCTGCGGGTCTCATCTTCCAGCACTATCTCGTGTTGCATTTTGGATGCTCTGTTCATAGGGTTTTCGTGGTAAGAGGTATTCAGAGGTGGTTTACCATCGCCTTCCTCTGAGTTTGGATGCATCATAGTCTGGTGTTCACCTCTGACCATTCTGCCTTGGGTGCCCCTGCTAGGAGTGTAGCCTCTTGGTCTACACTCCTGACAGCATTGCTCTCAGCTTCTTTGACACTCTGAAACCCCCTCCCCATGTTAAGGTGTGCATCCTAGAGGGGGACAAGAGCACATACATAAAATAAAATCAGTTCAAATCTGAGACAGATGCCAACTGGGATAAAGGTTTTAGAAGGCTTGTTGAAAAAGTAACATCTTTAAGAGGCACCAAAAAGACAATGGGGAAGGTACCTGTCTGATATGCAATTTGTTCACGTAGCTTTGCTCTGCCTCCACTGTCAGAGGCAATGTGTCTCTGCATACCAGTTGCTGGAAGCCACAGGAGGGGAGAGTGCTCTTGTGCTTGTGGGCTTCCCACTGGCAGCTGGTTGGCCACTGCGAACAGGGTGTTGGACTAGATGAGCCATTGGCCTGTTCCAGCAGGGCTCTTACGTTCTTCTTGTCTGTTCATTTATTTGTTTATTTGTTTATCTGATTTTTTTAATCAGTGAAGATCCCAGAGCAGTTTACACATCTGTCCAGCCAAAACAGCAACATACACAATAAAACATTAAAATATAAACTAAAAATCAAGTTAAAAGTCCTGCTATTAAACCATCCAAACCATTAAACGAAACAGCAGCAGGCATCCTAACAGAAAACCAAACAGCATCACTCTGGTTTAAAGGCTTGATTATAACTGGTGTGTTTCATACCATGCCTGAAACTCAGTAAGGAGGGAGCCAAATAGGACTAGGGGAAGACAGTTCCATAGCTGGGATACCACAACGGCATTACGGCCTCATAAGCTCCACTCATTGGTGGGATAGCAAGGAAGGTCTCCTCTGCAAATCTTAAAGCATTGGGTAGCAGGTAATGGGAGAAGTGTTCCTTCACGTATATATGACTAGTTAGAATGCCACTATAGCTCTTTGGGACAAAAACACAACAGCTAGTTTAGTTATTTGTTGTGATCAGAATGCAAGCATTGGGTTAATGTGCTCCTCAGGGCCTTTGCATGTGAGAGGAGGCAGTTTAAACCCCTTGTTTGCAACTTATAGCAAACCCAGAGCTTGGAAGATTACTTTAAAAAAGTAATAAATTACAGTTACAGTTGCATGGCCCCCCAAAAGTAGTAATTGCCGTTACAATTACAACTGCTCTGAAAGTAACTGATTACTTTACTTTTCCTCCAAAGTAAAATGTACAATTACATTTCAGTTACTTTAAAAAAATGTCTAGAAGGTGCTGGCCTTGGCTGCTGCACATCTAAGTAGTCTAAAACAACATTACAAATAAACAAACACATACAAAGGTAGTAGAATAATTATTTTTATTCATCAGATAGCAATGGTGGTCTCTCCGCTGGTAAGGGTGGTGGGGAGGGAGGCTGAGGCCACTACTCAGATGTTTGCATGTCAAACCAAGTGCAACCCCCCCCCCCTCAGCCAGCCAGCATAATCTCTCTCACTTAACCACCTCCCGGACCCTGCCCTGCCACCAACAAAGGGACACTCACTCAAGCAAACATTTTCCCCTGAGATGCAAAAATGTTAAAATACTGCAAATGCAGCACAGTAACCAGAGAGGGTGGTGGAGGCCACTTTGTATGCCAAGTGCAAACACAGTATTCTCTCTCTCTTCTCTCTCTCTCTCTCTCTCTCTCTCTCTCTCTCTCACACACACACACACACACACACACACACACGAGTCATCTTTCACCTCCACAGTTCTTTATCTCCATTCTGCTTCTACCTCCTTCTCCTTTATCCATGTTCTTGACCTCCGGGTCCTTTTTCCCTACACTCCATTCTTCAAAACCACTATCAATTTTTTTAAAATAATAGTTTTCTCCACTCCACCCCGTCTCACTCTCTGCCTCCTCCCTCGTCGCCTCCTACCCATCCACAGAGCATGAGGAAAGAGCAACACTGCACAGAAGCCCAGTTTGAGGCACATGATTTTCATCCACAAATCAGAGGAGCAGAAGACTTCCCCTGCTCTCCCCCCCAAGTAATGCCCAAAAGTAATTCTGGAAATGTTACAATTACTCCACAAAGGTAGTAAAATTACTCCTAGTTCTATTACAATCAAAATGTAAAGGAATTACCCACTCGTTACTCAAAAAAGTAATGAATTACAAGTAAGTAGTTACTTCTAACTAGTTACTTCCAAGCTCTGAGCAAACCACAGTTTCTCTGAAAATGACATACTGTAGTTTATACAAATCGCAGTTAAGTCAACTAACCAAGATATCAAGACAGATTCAGAAGTGTGGCTTGATATCATGGCTTATTAACTAACTATAGTTTGTATAAACCAGTTTTCCATGTTTAGGTGAAACAGGAAAGTGTAGTTTGTTACAAATCCTGAATAATTGACTTTAGTCCATTGAACGGGAAAACCCTGTTATCAAAATATAATATGCTTACTTCAGAAATGTGGCACAGTTCAGGTCACTATTTTCCCCCCAGAGAGGTCTTGCTTTAGTCAAGGAGTTAAAATTATGTACAAATTATATGTTTGCGTAATAAGAAATTGCATCCCTAAAAACTTTAAGGTATCTTCCCTAATATAACATACTTAAATACAACCCAGGCCCAGAGAATTATTTACTTAAAAGCAATACATTTTGTTTGAGGAAGGAACACATTCTTCCTAAGCTCCAGGTAAGACACTTTGTAGTTCTTAAAAGATAGATTAGCAAAGATATCATATAACCAGCTCTTGTGCCTCTGTGTTTTAGATCTTCCACATTAGCTGTGCAGTTGTTTGATTGCTCTGATAAGCAGTAGCTCTTCAGGGCCCAGTTTTACCCCTCTCCAACAGTGTGGCAAGCCGGTTTTGCCTTCCCATGCTCTTCTGGTGGGCTACACCTGAAACAGGAATGAACATGGAAACACAAAACATTCTTAGTGCGCCCAACTGCAAACAGGTTTTCATTTCAATTTTTAATAATTTCCCCTCAAACTCCACCAGGTGGCAGCACAAGATTTGTATTAGATTGGGTATTACAAAAGGAAATGCATTTGGTTGAATGGACATCTGAACAAGAGCTGCACTATGTATGTCTGTTCAACAGTAGAAACTGTTCTGATTGAAGATGCCTGTACACCATGTCTGTTTTATTCTCGGTAATAAACAGAGTCACAAAAAATGCTACTTTTATAAAAAGGTGAAGGTGTCCCCGCACTTATAGTGCGAGTCGTTTCCGACTCTTAGGGTGACATCTTGCGATGTTTACTAGGCAGACCGTATATATGGGGTGGGATTGCCAGTTCCTTCCCCGGCCTTTCTTTACCCTCCAGCATATGCTGGGTACTCATTTTACTGACCACGGATGGATGGAAGGCTGAGTGGACCTCCACCCCTTTTACCGGAGATTCGACTTCCTCCTTCCGTTGGAATCGAACTCCGGCCGTGAGCAGAGCTTCAGCTGCATTACCACCGCTTACCACTCTGCGCCATGGAGTTAAGAAAAACCCAAAATCTTACACCAAGGATGGGAACGTGTGGCCCTCCACATGTTGTCAGTTTCCAACTCCCATCACCCCCAGCCAGCATGCCCAGTAGTCAAAATGATAGTCCGCAAAATCTGGAGAGCCATAGGTTTCCCATCTCTGCCATATACCAAATATATTGTTGCTTTATTTATTGTCATATCCCAGAAAGTCTTGAGGCAATTTACATCAAACAAATGCATATGATTAAATGAACTGCAAACTAAAAGTCATCATATACTGTACCCAGATAATAGTCATAGAAGTAGATTCAAGACTAAACTAATTCAGAATGAAAAACGGCAATATCTTTCTATATTTCTAATAGATCCCCCCCCCAAAAAATAAACTGTACATCCAATCCTCCCAACATGCCCCCCGACACTCACTGGAGATGCCACCAAAGTTTGTAATCACTTGACTGAAGGAAGCCACAGACCTGAACTTACAAGATCTGAACAGGGTGGTCCATGACAGATGCTCTTGGAGGTCATTGATTCATGAAATGGACTGCCTTCAAGTCGACTCTGACTTATGGCGACCTTATGAATAGGGCTTTCATGGTAAGCGGTATTCAGAGGTGGTTTACCATTGCCTTCTTCTGAGGCTGAGAGGCAGTGACTGGCCCAAGGTCACCCAGTGAGCTTCATGGCTGTGTGGGGATTCGAACCCTGCTCTCCCAGGTTGTAGTCCAACACTCTAACCACTATGCCACACTGGCTCTCATAGGGTCGCCATAAGTCATAATTGTCTTGAAGGCACATAACAACACAACAACAACAAGCAACCTGTGATGTTCACTTCAAATACAAGGTGAGCATTATTACCCTCTGAGTTCTTCTCTGGCTCAGATTTTAATCCAAGTCAGAGTGTAGCTAAAGTCCTTCCTTCCAACTCGTCTTCAACAACTCTCCCTTCTACCTATCAGTGATCTTCCAACCCATGAACTTGTGTGCTGCAGCTGCTCTAGGAGTGGCAGAATGAAGTAAAGTAACTTACCAATTCCTCCTCCTCTGGTGTCTTCCTCACTGCTGTAAGAGCACCAGGCACTAGGAAGAGAAAGAGGAGAGAGGGTTGCCTCTCTCTGTTCTTCTCTCCTTATGCCACTGCTGCAGCAGCTACAAGGTATGCAGATCACAAGAAGAGCCCTGCTAGATCAGACAAAAAGCCCGTCTAGCCCAGGATCTTGTTCTCCCAGCGGCCAATAAGATGCCTATGAGAAGTCCACAAGCAGGACCTGAGTGCAGCAGCATTTTCCCTAGTTGCAGTTTCCACCAACTGGCATTCTGGAGCGTACTGCCACCGACAGTGGAGGTAGAACATAGCCATTAGGGTTAATGGCCATTGATAGCCTTATCCTCCATGAATTTGTCTAATCCTCTTTTAACATCATCCAAATTGGTGGCCATCTCTGCTGCTTGTGGGAGCGAATTCCAAACTTTAACTCTGCTCTGTACTTTCTTTTGTCTGCCTCCCACAGTGAAAGTGAGTAAGAGAGGAGATGGAGAGTGGTGGGAATGAGGCAAAAGGAAGCTTGCAAGTGGGGTTATGAGAGAGGGAAAAGAAATATTTGAAGAGTTATGGGAGATATCAGATCCCATCACTCTTCCTCTTGGGTATATAACAAGGTCCAGTTAAGTTAATTGACTCTGAATAAGTTGAGGAACTTCCCATGTTGAAGGGGAAATGGGTTGTCTTGTTCCAAGCTAATTCAAGGGGAACTCTCTCTCTCACACACACACACACATTCTCTCTCTCTCTCTCACTCTGTGTGTGTGTGTGTGTGTGTGTGTGTGTGCGCACAATAGGGATGGGGTTGAAATTTGATTCATTTTGCATTTGAAGCCAAATCTACAGAATTCACACTTTCTGAAACAATATGAGAGCCAAAACACAGCCATCCTTCGAAATACACACTTATCCAGATTTTGCCATGCAGTTCTCCAACCCATGTTTACAGAAATGCACATTTTAGGGGAGAGTCTGCATAAAACTGAATATATTAGTAAATATAACATACACAAATGCACTGTATTAGGATAAAATGTGCACACTAGTCAAAACGGCATACAAAAATGTGTTTATTAGGAGAAATTCGCACTACCCGGCTGAAGAATTTTCTTGAGGATTTCCCCCCCCTAAAACTGCAAATAGCTGCAGAAATGTGAATTTCAGATGGGGAAGATCTTTCCATCCCTAATACATTGTTGCTGTGATGTGCCTTCAAGTCGATTACGACTTACAGCGACCCTATGAATCAGCGACCTCCAAGAGCATCTGTCATGAACCGCCCTGTTTAGATCCTGTAAGTTCAGGTCTGTGGCTTCCTTTATGGAGTCAATCCATAGTCAATCCCTAATACACATGCACACATACATATGCATTCATCCAACCGTAACCTTCAGGTCCCAAATGCATGACTCCACCTTCTTACATCCCCTGATATAATCAGAATCATGTTTGTCTTCATAACCTAAGGGGGAAGGTGGGATGGGGTATAAATACAATAAACATTTTTTAAAAAAAACACTTAGAACTAAATCAGAGAGCAACTGACTAATAAACATCAGCCTTCGCTGAAGCGCCTGGAAGAAAAGGTTTAACTTGCCATCTGGAGGAAAATAAGAGATGCTGCTACCTGCATTTCCCTGGGAAGGGCATTCCCAAAGTGGGATGCTGTGGCTGAGAAGGCCTTGTCTCCCCATTGCCCTTAGCTGCACTTCTGAAGGGTAGTGGCATTGTTGCTACTTGCAATGTGGCCTCCAAATGGGCAGGCTACAGGGGGTAAGCCTGCAGCCAGGGGCCCAGACACTCACATCAATAAACGGAGGCTCTGGCAGCTCCCTCAGGGCGCCAAGTGCTGACAACAACAGGCCTGATCCATTTGGTGGGTTTTTTTAATATGCTTAACCACATTTCTGCTCCAGCATCAGGCAGGCTGTGATTCCCCATTTTTCATCTCTCTATTGATTTACATATTACCTTTATATCTCACCTTTCCTCCAAGAAGCTCAAGGTTCTCTCCCCTCTCCATTTCATCCTGGCAACAACCTTGTGAGGTAGGTTAGCCACGACTGGCCCAAGGTGCGTGCACCCAGTGAACTTCATGGCTGAGTGGGGATTCGAAACCCTGGTCTCCCAGATCCTAGTCCAGCATTCTAACCACTACACCACACTGGTTCTCCAGTGTACTCTTCTCCCCTGCATGCTCTTGTTTAGCATCTTCTGCCTCCATTTGGAAACGCCAACAGAAAAGTAAGCCCCCTGCCCCAGATCGCTGCAGCCAAATGCCTGTGCTACTCAGACATGCAAAACAGGCTCTCACTGATCGCTTGTCCTCTCTATTGTTAGACGACTGTAATTTCATCCCTGACCTTTGCAGTCATCAACCCATGCTGTTTTGTTCTTTGTCTGTACCAAACCTCTGCCATTTTCTGAAGGTTCTTCCCCTACACACACACATCACCTTTTGCTTCTGCAAAGGTTTAACTCTACTCTTCCTACACATTTCCTCTCACTTTACCTCCCACGCTGGCCCTTGCAAATGCTCTCTTGCTTCCTTCAGATGTGGCAAACCAAAGAAATAAATAAATAAAAATAAACCATCCTCCCCACCAAAATGTAATTTGCTGCTATTCATGCTCTGCAATTCTGTTGGCATTTTAGCTTTGGGGGGGGGGGGAGGCATATTTTAAAGATGGCCTTATACCTTCCCTTGTTCGCTGAGCTCTTAGGTGGCAAAAGATCTTTTACACGTTTCTTGTTCATATTAATCCCTGCACATAGAAAACCGATGCATCATGGACAGAGGTTCTAATTTAGCCTCTTCTCCAGCTAAAGGTATAAGGCCGCAAGGGGTGGCAAAGACCTTCTGCTAGAGACCCTGGAGAGCTGCTGCCAGCCAGAGTAGTCCATACTGGGCTTGATGGGCAAATAGTCTGACCTGGTATAATAAGGCAGCTTCCTACCTACACACTTTCGGCTTTTTAAAGCCTGCTGCTTGCATGATTTGCAATACGTTCCTGTTCATCCGTTTCCCAGATGCCTTCCATCTGACCCCCATCTTAGCCTAATGGCATCTTACCTGTGTGCTCCGGGTTACATTCCGCCCCAAATCTAGATGCGGCCATGGTTTGCCATCCCAGTAGCTCCTGAGCCTGCAAGTGATCCTGCAACCATCCCTCCTAGATCGGAAGTTCCCCTCTCTCTCCTCCCTCCAGTTGTCCTTCACTTGCTGCTCCTATCTGGTTCAGGCATTCCAAAATCACAGCACGTTTGTTTTAAGGCTGCCGGGCAGCATTACATGGCATCTGGACCGCTGAAGCCTTTACAGCAAACTTCCCACCACCAGCAGCAAGTTACTCAAAGTTTGCAGCCTCTGCTGTCACATTTGGGTTGCAACAGATTTAAAGTGCTGCAAAGGCTAAAATCAAACTTGCCACTGAAAATAGTACCCATCAGAATGAGTTGATCACATTCTCTGAGTTTTGCTTCTTTGTGAAAACTGCTCCAAGCAGGATTCTGTGTATGGTGTACACACCTTGGTATGTGTGTACACATATGCATGTCAGATCAGATTCTGGGCATTTGCCACTAATGTCACATGAGACCCTGGGTGCCACTGGCCACTAATGCCACAAGAGACTCTGGACACTAATGGCCACTAATGCCACATGAGACTCTGGATACTAATGGCCACTAATGCCACAAGAGACTCTGGACACTAATGGCCACTAATGCCACATGAGACCCTGGGCACCAATGGCTACTAATACTAGATGAGACTCTGTGTACTAATGGCCACTATATTTTTTTGAGCACAATACTCACATGGCATTGTGATTTAACTTGGTCGGCCATTACGTTTAAGAGTTTATCTGAGAGATGTTTTCAGTAACTTGGTGCTGATGTGAGCTGAAGCTCATTTTCACGCGGGATTCTTCTCTCTCTCTCTCTCCTCCCCCCAAGCAAAATCACTGAAGGCAGGTGGCAAATAAGGGAAGAGGGAATGTGGGCGGAGAGAGCGAGCTGTTTTTGTTTTTGGGGATTCTGATGCAAGTTATCTCTTCAGTTTATTGTGGTTTTATTGTAGCATGGTTTTATTCTCTTCCACCCACACACACACGCGCCCCCTCCCTCTTCCGTTTTCTTCTTTTTTACAATGCCTGGAGCGGTAATTCTGTGAGGTATCTCATAAAATGAACAATCAACATAAAAGAAACAGAACTGGTGGCCAGACTCGGCCCCACCCTGAAACCAAAACGGAGAGCTAGGGTACTCACATGGAAGCCAAGTGGTTTCTGGCAGCGTCTAGGGACAAAGGAAGTTTCCTTATACTGAGTCAGACCATTGAACCATCAGTCTCAGTATAATGTTGACATTGTCTCACAGTGGCTCTCTGGGATTTCAGACAAGGGTCTCTCCTAGCCCCATCTGGAGAGGCCCATCTGGATTGGACCTGAGACCTTCTGCATGCAAAGCAGTTGCTCTACCACTGAGCTGTGGTTCATGACTTTAAAATAAAATTAAGATTCTAGTCCTTATGGTTCTGAATAAAAGGCCAATTTAAATAGGAGCTGCCATAAAAAAAAAGTCAAACTGTGGCCACACAGCAAAGGATTGGAAGGAAAATTTGCACTTATGTCATTTTAGACTCTGGACTTAAATGTCTCATGGGGGACGGTCATTATTTTATTTATTATTTTTAGAGCATTTTTAGACCACCTTTTGGCCCAACACAAGCCCTCCCCCTAAAAACAATTAAATCATTAAACCATTTGACACATTTTGAACAACGTTTGAACAAAGATTAAGAGCAAAGATTAAAGATGTCTTGAGAGACAAAATAAAATGGTTATATTCATTAAATTAAACTAGAAGATCTGCAAAACCAGTGTACGAAATCGTAAGAGTCTGGGCAGATGGGCTTTTGTAACAGTGAAGGATAGCATCTCTCCCATTTCATGGGCATGTTTAGAGCCACAAACCGTGGCCACACAGCAAAGGATTGGAAGTAAATTCTTCCCCCTTGCTACATGAGTGTTAGGTATGAGAACCTGGCATGCACACTGTGGCCCCCTTGTCCAACATTCACCAAGTTATGCATGCCAAGCGTACTGTAACATGCTTTATGTGGGGCTGCTTTTCTGTCTGGTTTGGAAAGTTCAACTAGCGCAGAATGCAGCGGCCAGATTGCTTACTGCAACAGCTTATTGGCAACATGTTGCTCTGCTGCTGAGAGAGATGCACTGTCTGCCGTTTGGCTACCTGGCCATGTTCAAGGTGCTTGTGTTAATTCACAGTGTCCTAAACAACTTGCACCCAAAGTACCTTAAGAACCATCTGATTCCTTGCGCTCCACCTCAGTCATTGAAATCCTCTGATGGGGCACTTTTGGTGGTTCCCCACATGGCCCCCGAGGTTTGGTGTGGCAGGCCCTGCCTTGTGAAACCCCCTACCAGTAGAGGATTGGCTGGAACCATCCCTCCCTTCTTTCAGACGTCTTTTGAAAACTATTTTGTTTAGACAGGCCTTGGCAGTAGGAATTTTCTCTCCTTAACCAATCTATATTTATTGATCTTTTGAGGATGTTTTCATGGTTGCTTTTTGCTGATTTAGTTTGTATATGTTGCATTCCGCCTTGATTGCTTTTTATATATAAATGCATATTATAAATCAGGGATGGGAGTCACCCCCTGTCGATCTGCACCACCCTGCTCACCCCCATCAGCACGGTGAAGGAGGAGATAGGAGAGAAAGGGCCCTCTCCGGATGGAAGGATAGAGTGGTTGCCGCAGCAAGAGCCTACAGGAGCAAGGCCAGACCACAGAGGAGGAGGAAGAACAGGAAGAGGATGTGCCACCCCATGAGGCAAGCGACAGGCTACAGGCTGCAATGAGTGAATATCCCCTTAAGTCTGACCACCACCCCCAGGGACAAAATTAAGTGGATTTTTCACCCACCCTAGCCTGCAGCCTGCTGCTTGGTGTGACACATCCTCTTCCTGTTCCTCCTCTGTGGTCTGGCCTTGCTCCTGTAGGCTTTTGCTGGGGCAGCTGCTCTATCCTTTCACCCAGGGAGGACCCCTTCTCTCCTGTCTCCTCCTTCGCTGTGATGCCGGGGGTGAGCCGGGTGGAGAGGATTGGTGGTGGTGGTGGTGTGGAATCCCATCCCTATTGTTTGTTTGTTTCTTCCTTTCTTTCTTTGTTTATGGCTGGCTGGCTGGCTGGCAGGCACCCCCAAGGACACTTGCCCTCAAACCCAAAGTAATGGAAGGTGACTATAAAGAGTGAACTCAACCAAGCATTGCCTCAGGTGTTTAACCATTCCGTTCTTTAAAATTCCCTCACTTGCTGGAACTAAATGCCAAATAAACCATTGTCTGCACTTGCCACTCCTAAAAAGCCAGTTAGAACTGCCCAACAGTGTGAAGCAGGTGAAGAAGAGGAACTCCAGAGGCCAGTCAGGGTCTCCCAGAAAAAAACCCTCCTCAGCCACCAAAAGGTGACTAGCACAGCCCACACTGTACAGGGAGAGAGAGCACCTCAAAGAGCCAGCTGAAGAAGCCTGCCTCGCACCCCTTCCTGATTGGGCATGAAAGCCCCGTGCATTCAGAACAACCCATCCCCGGGAGAAACCACTTGAGGCTTCTCAGGTGTATGTGGCAAACTCACCCACACTTAAAAGTGGGAATGGCAAAGACAGCAGAGAGATTAAAACATCAGCATTCTAATTAAACATTATTGAAAGGCAGATGGAATGAAAACATTTTTTACTACTCAGCTAAAACTCGGGGATGGGGCTAGTTTTATATCTTTCAGAAGGGAATTCCACAACTAGGGAGCCACCACAGAGAAGGTCCTGTCTCAAAATTCCCACCAGCCAAACCTCTTAGGGAAGCAGCAGGCACTAAGTGAGGACAGCTGAGATGGGAGAACTGGGGAGAGGCACTTGATTGATACCAGGCCCCCTCTACAGAAGGAGCTTCCTGCCAGGGTGGTGTTACTGTCCTGTGACATATCCTGCCATCAGGACTAGGCCCCACTGAGAGCTGTAGCCATCAGTCTGAAAGGTTGCAGCTGGACAGGTCACTCCCCCAACCGGTGCCGGGAAGGAGAGGATGAAAGGCAGGCCTCCGGGGAGCGCAGGTTGTGTTGGCATGGGTCTGACTTCAGTGGGGGGGACACCAAAGGGAGTTTCTCTTTGAGGTGTTTCTGCAAGCACTTGCCCTCTTTTCATTAGTGTTATAGGGCAGGGTTGTGTGCCTGGGATTGTTTGTTTTCCTCTGAGGAATTTTCATGGACATTTCCAGAGTGAGAGGCTGGAGGTGATCTAGAGTGGTGTGTGAGAGAAAAATGTAGTTTCATACCCCTGGTGTGAGAGTCTAATCCAGCATGGAACTGTGCCCTTTCTGGGTGGGAAACTTGTGATTCCCTGCTATTGCTGAACATCATGAGTGCTCCTCACTGGTGGTGTTGCCTTTCCTTTGGGATTTGCCAAAATCAGAGCCTGATAGTTTTCTAAGAAAGCACTTGAGGTCTTTTATAAAATAAAATAAATTTTGTTGTTGTTCTATGCCTTCATGTCGATTTCAACTTACGGCGACCCTATGAATCAGTGGCCTCCAGTAGCATCTGTTATGAACCATCCTGTACAGTTCTTGTAAGTCCAGGTCTGTGGCTTCCTTTATGGAATCAATCCATCTCTTGTTTGGCCTTCCTCTTCTTCTACTCCCTTCTGGTTTTCCCAGCATTATTGTCTTTTCTAATGAATCATTTCTTGTCATTATGTGTCCAAAGTATGATAACCTCAGCTTCATCATTTTAGCTTCTAATGATAGTTCTGGTTTAATTTGTTCTAACACCCAATTATTTGTCTTTTTCACAGTCCATGGTATGCGCAAAGCTCTCCTCCAGCACCACATTTCAAATGAGTTGATTTTACTCTTATCCACCTTTTTCACTGTCCAGCTTTCACATCCATACATAGAGATCGGGAATATCATGGTCTGAACGATCCTGACTTTGGTGTTCAGTGATACATCTTTGCATTTGAGGACCTTTTCTAGTTAAAGCTGCCCTCCCCAGTCTTAGCCCTCTTTCTGCTATTTGGACATTATAACTTTTGCTGTTAACTGAAAAGAAATGATCCTGGCACCAACTCAGCATTTCCCAAGTTCATAAGGGAAATCTTTGGAAAATGTCCAGATCACTGTGCATGAATCTGTAATGAAAATTAATCCAAAGGCTTCATAAATATACACTTGAGGCATCCAACACCACATTTCAGATGAGCTGAGTTTTCTCTTATCCACTATTTTCACTGTCCAACTTTCACATCCATACATAGAGATCGGGAATACCATGGTCTGAATGATCCTGACTGGTGTTCAGTGATACATTTGCATTTGAGGACCTTTTCTAGTTTCTGTCATAGCTGCCCTCCCCCGTCCTAGCCTTCTTCTGATTTCTTGACTATTGTCTCCATATTGGTTAATGACTGTGCCGAGGTATTGATAATCCTTGACAAGCTCAATGTCCTCATTGTCAACTTTAAAGTTACATAAATCTTCTGTTGTCGTTACTTTAGTCTTCTTGACGTTCAGCTGTAGTCCTGCCTTTGTGCTTCCTCTTGAACTTTCAACAGCATTCGTTTCAAATCATTAGTGGTTAAAATAAAATAGGGCATCTGATTGTCAATGGTGAGTATATAGTTGTGTGTTTTATTTTTAAAAAAGTCTCCCCCCTCCAGTTATGTAATTATATATATGTTGTTGTTGCTACAATCTTGAGCCAAGTGGAGAGGACAGTTATGTAATCTAATAAGTAAATATGTCAGAACTATAGAGATGCCCTGAAGATAAAGATCTTTAAAAACAAACAATCCCCAGAGTGCACAATATGTGTTGTATGTTTCACCTTTTAAGGCTGACAAGCCAGGCATCGCTGCAGAAGAATGAAGAGGCAGCGAGGATGAAACCCCTGCAGCGATTGTGGGATATTTTTCAGGGTTGTGGATATTCTTTGCTAGAACAATTTAATGGAAATTCTGGGCAACGGGAGGCTGAGATCTGTATTTCTCAGTTTGTTTCCTGCCATCCCAAACCATTTTAATTGCCTGTTGCATCATGTGAAGGATAAAAGGGCCATTGCTCCTGAGCCCTAAGTCACATTCTGTATGTTTTCAGCATTTGTGTAAAATCTGACTTGGCTTTCACTGCAGTGATGGACAACCTATGGGTATCCAAATTAGGGTTGCCAGGTTAAATCCCTGAGACTGATCCTGTATCTTTAGGAGAAGAGAAAGTCAGCCAAGTGCAGGTGTTCTTGCAACCCTGTAATGGGAAAAACCACAAGGTGGAATTTTCCCTCCCGCCTGCACAACTTTTAAAGATACAAAAGACCTCTTGGAGGCTGGGCCTGGCAACCAAAAGGTCTTTTGTATCTTTAAAAGTTGTGCAGGGGGAAGGAAGAATTCCACCTTGTGATTTTTCCTGTTACAGGGTTGCAAGAACACCTGCACTTGGCTGACTTTCTTTTCTCCTAAAGATACAGGATCAGTCTCAAGGATTTAACCTGGCAACCCTAATCCAAATCAATTGGTCTCCAGCTCCCATCAGCCCCAGCCAGTATGGTCAAAGGCCAGGGAAGATGGGGAGTCTCAGCCCAGCAGCAACTTCTGGAGGGACGCAGGTTATCCCTTCCCTGCCTTCAATGAGATGGTATACCTGTGTCTGGGCTGTGCCACTTCAGACTTCTAATGGTGGGTCATGGGATTGAAAATCCCTCTGATGTCACATCTCCGCCAGAGGATTCCTCATCAGAGGAGGGCCTTGGACACCCAGGCATTGCACCAAGCCCTGGATCAGGCTCAACCTGGAGGTGAGGAGCCAGGATCCTTAGACAAGGACGAGGAGGGGCTGTCCGCTGCAAGGGTGAGTTCAGACTCTGACATTGAATCTGAATGAGTCCCACAACTACAGGAGAGGCAGCACCTCAAACTCCAGGCAGAAACCCAACCTATCTGGAGGTTGCCCTACTGCAGGCAAAGACTGCTCAGGAGTCAGGGTCTCCTCAGGAGTAAGACTCTCCTCTCAAGGAGACTTCTGGATGATGGTGGCTGATAGGAGTCAGGTGGGTTTATGATGTGGTCCCAGCAGCACCAGCTCAAAACCCCCAGTACCTGAACTGGAAGACCTGCTGGAACAATGTTTTTGTACCAGCACTGTGTGGCCAATCTGACTGACAGGCTGTTCTGAACATGATCTCAGACTCCCCCTGCTTGTTGATAGACCAACTTGAACACAGCCTCAGACATCCCTGACCTTACGTCTTGTCTGATCCCTTTTTCCAGGCCCTGATTACATGATCCCTGACCTTGGAGTGGTCCAGGCTACCATTTTTCCTTTTGCCTATGTTGGGGTTACCCCTGGCAGGTACCCTGATCATTCAAGAACCTGGTGAGACCAAGACATCCATATACAAAAATTGCCTACATAGCATGCTGGGAAGAAGGATAGTCTGGAAACCTTCAGCTGTGCAGTCTGAAATGGGACAGCCCATAAACCTCAGTGAGGACTAGGCCCATGTGAAGTCCTAAATGTAATATAGGTGATCTTGTCAATTGTTCATTGGTTGTGTGCTTTTAATTAATTATAATTTTTTTTGGTCCTAAAAAAATAAAATAGGGAGGTGTTGAAAATGAAAGCCCCTCTCATTTGACTTCTAAGAACATAAGAACATAAGAGGAGCTTGCTGGATCAGGCCAGTGGCCCATCTAGTCCAGCATCCTGTTCTCACAGTGGCCAACCAGGTGCCTGGAGGAAGCCCGCAAGCAGGACCTGAGTGCAAGAACACTCTCCCCTCCTGAGGCTTCCGGCAACTGGTTTTCAGAAGCATGCTGCCTCTGACTAGGGTGGCACAGCACAGCTGTCACGGCTAGTAGCCATTGATAGCCCTGTCCTCCATGAATTTGTCTAATCTTCTTTTAAAGCCATCCAAGCTGGTGGCCATTACCGCATCTTGTGGGAGCAAATTCCATAGTTTAACTATGCGCTGAGTAAAGAAGTACTTCCTTTTGTCTGTCCTAAATCTTCCAACATTCAGCTTCTTTGAATGTCCACGAGTTCTAGTATTATGAGAGAGGGAGAAGAACTTTTCTCTATCCACTTTCTCAATGCCATGCATAATTTTATACACTTCTATCATGTCTCCTCTGACCCGCCTTTTCTCTAAACTAAAAAGCCCCAAATGCTGCAACCTTTCCTCGTAAGGGAGTCGCTCCATCCCCTTGATCATTCTGGTTGCCCTCCTCTGAACCTTCTCCAACTCTATAATATCCTTTTTGAGATGAGGCGACCAGAACTGTACACAGTATTCCAAATGCGGCCGCACCATAGATTTATACAATGGCATTATGATATCGGCTGTTTTATTTTCAGTACCTTTCCTAATTATCCCTAGCGTGGAATTTGCCTTTTTCACAGCTGCCGCACACTGGGTCGACATTTTCATCGTGCTGTCCACTACAACCCCGAGGTCTCTCTCCTGGTCGGTCACCGCCAGTTCAGACCCCATGAGCGTATATGTGAAATTCAGATTTTTTGCTCCAATATGCATAATTTTACACTTGTTTATATTGAATTGCATTTGCAATTTTCCCGCCCATTCACTCAGTTTGGAGAGGTCTTTTTGGAGCTCTTCGCAATCCCTTTTTGTTTTAACAACCCTGAACAATTTAGTGTCATCAGCAAACTTGGCCACTTCACTGCTCACTCCTAATTCCAGGTCATTAATGAACAAGTTGAAAAGTACAGGTCCCAATACCGATCCTTGAGGGACTCCACTTTCTACAGCCCTCCATTGGGAGAACTGTCCATTTATTCCTACTCTCTGCTTTCTGCTTCTTAACCAATTCCTTATCCACAAGAGGACCTCTCCTCTTATTCCATGACTGCTAAGCTTCCTCAGAAGTCTTTGGTGAGGTACCTTGTCAAACGCTTTTTGAAAGTCTAAGTACACTATGTCCACTGGATCACCTCTATCTATATGCTTGTTGACACTCTCAAAGAATTCTAATAGGTTACTGAGACAGGACTTTCTCCTGCAGAAGCCATGCTGGCTCTGCCTCAGCAAGGCTTGTTCTTCTATGTGCTTAGTTAATCTAGCTTTAATAATACTTTCTACCAGTTTTCCAGGGACAGAAGTTAACTGGCCTGTAATTTCTGGGATCCCCTCTGGATCCCTTTTTGAAGATTGGCGTTATATTTGCCACTTTCCAGTCCTCAGGCACGGAGGAGGACCCGAGGGACAAGTTACATATTTTAGTTAGCAGATCAGCAATTTCACCTTTGAGTTCTTTGAGAACTCTCAGGTGGATGCCATCCGGGCCCGGTGATTTGTCAGTTTTTATATTGTCCATTAAGCCTAGAACTTCCTCTCTCGTTACCACTATTTGTCTCAGTTCCTCAGAATCCCTTCCTGCAAATGTTAGTTCAGGTTCAGGGATCTGCCCTATATCTTCCACTGTGAAGACAGATGCAAAGAATTCATTTAGCTTCTCTGCAATCTCCTTATCGTTCTTTAGTACACCTTTGACTCCCTTATCATCCAAGGGTCCAATCGCCTCCCTAGATGGTCTCCTGCTTTGAATGTATTTATATATTTTTTTGTTGTTGGTTTTTATGTTCTTAGCAATGTGCTCCTCAAATTCTTTTTTAGCATCCCTTATTGTCTTGCATTTCTTTTGCCAGAGTTTGTGTTCTTTTTTATTTTCTTCATTTGGACAAGACTTCCATTTTCTGAAGGAAGACTTTTTGCCTCTAAGAGCTTCCTTGACTTTGCTCGTTAACCATGCTGGCATCTTCTTGGCCCTGGCGGTACCTTTTCTGATCTGCGGTATGCACTCCAGTTGAGCTTCTAATATAGTGTTTTTAAACAACTTCCAAGCATTTTCGAGTGATGTGGCCCTCTGGACTTTGTTTTTCAGCTTTCTTTTTACCATTCCCCTCATTTTTGTGAAGTTTCCTCTTTTGAAGTCAAATGTGACCGTGTTGGATTTTCTTGGCAATTGGCCATTGACATGTATGTTTAATTTAATAGCACTGTGGTCACTGCTCCCAATCGGTTCAACAACACTTACATCTCGCACCAGGTCCCGGTCCCCACTGAGGATTAAGTCCAGGGTTGCCGTCCCTCTGGTCGGTTCCATGACCAACTGGTCTAGGGAATAGTCATTTAGAATATCTAGAAACTTTGCTTCTTTGTCATGACTGGAACACATATGCAGCCAGTCTATGTCCGGGTAGTTGAAGTCACCCATTACTACCACATTTCCTAGTTTGGATGCTTCCTCAATTTCATATCTCATCTCAAGGTCTCCCTGAGCATTTTGATCAGGGGGACGATAGATCGTTCCCAGTATTAAGTCCCTCCTGGGGCATGGTATCACCACCCACAACGATTCTGTGGAGGAGTCTGCCTCTTTGGGGGTTTTGAGCTTGCTGGATTCCATGCCTTCTTTCACGTATAGAGCGACTCCGCCACCAATACGTCCTTCCCTGTCCTTCCGATATAGTTTATATCCAGGGATAACCGTATCCCACTGGTTTTCTCCATTCCACCAGGTCTCCAGGTCTTCTGAAATGCACTCATATTGCTTTGTATCTCCTCTTTCCCTTGCAGGTGAATGGAATCGATCTTCGTGGTGCTACACATGAACAGGCTGCTGCAGCACTCAAAGGGGCGGGCCAGACTGTGACCATTATAGCACAATACCAGCCAGAAGGTAGGTGGCCAAACTGCATGAACTGGAAGTACTCTTGTTGATGGAAATGTCCATTCTCCAAAGGTGAGCCTGCTGTGCACAATCAGTTTATTTATGAGTGGATATAAAACAATTTGAGTCTGAAAAGTTTCTGCCAAAATTGCAGCTCTCAGTTTTTTTCCATACTGCTGCTTGACTTTCATCAGAAACTTTCAGGACTTAACTATATTGTGAGCAACATGGAGTGGCTCCTTATCTCTCTGACCCCTATTCCTCATTGTGTTTAAAGTGAACCAGCATTGAACCAAAATGTATCAAGCACAATGATCCATAATCATATAGAGAAAGTAAGCTTGGGTGCCTGTGTTTGCCAGCACTTCGAAGGGGATAATCACTGTTGGGTAAAGCCTGTCTTGTCTCGTGTTTATACAAGTGAAGAGCTGAGCCTTCATTTCATCAGGAAGTCTAAATGCAGACTGGTTCCACTTCTGCAGATGGGTAGCAGCTGAGGAGACGCCCTGTGTTGAAGCACTACCAGCATTCTAAGTTGGGGAGCGCATTTTTAGGTGCTTTGGAAATGTTACATGATACTGATAAAATGATAATAGAGAAATCTTCTCTATATTTCTGATAAGTGCAGTGCTTTTTTTCCCCTGAAGTAACACTGCAAGGACACTTGCTCCCCAGGTTAGTGCTGAATGAAAATGGGTCCCACAAATACATTGCAACATTTGCAGGTGGGGAATTTTGATTTTCGCACATGTGGCAGTAATAGAGCATCTCTTGGTGCCTATCATTTCCCCTTGAATCCCCCATTAACAGCAGCAAACTGTCACCGATAGACAGAGACCCCTATGCCAGCATTCCTTTGATGGTAAGCTACTCCACCCCAATTTTGAAGGGAAAGTTCAACTTTTAACTCATCAGCGCCAATACTAACACATGCAAGAGCAGGAATGATCCACCTGCAAAGGATTCCGCCTGCTCAGGTCATGCTTCCTCATTGGAAGGAGGCAAGGCCAGATCACTGACTTGCACAGGGACATCAGTGGCAACCCCTTCCGTGGGCAGGTGATTCTGTTGCATCTTTGCCCTGGGAGTGTTTGAATAATGCAGTTGCATCCCGACTGGAACTTGTGGCTCCAAGTGTTGTTGGGCTACAACTCCCATCAGCCCTGACCACTGACATTGCTGTGCTACATGGGTTGAGAGGGAACGAGGTATGTGCCCAGAATGTGCGGAATCTTGCTACCAAGAAACCTGGTAGGCTAAAACTGCAAACAGAATTTTGATTGTCTTGTCTTTGAGATTGCCACAATTGCGTGTCTCAAACAAAGGTTGGTGTACCTTTCTTTCTCTTCCCACTCAACGTTTGGATCTGTGTAAACATCACAGTAGATAGAGTTTGTATCTTGGAGAGGGTGTTGGTGACATCCCCGCTAAACTTATGACTATTGATTTTTATGCATTGTGGTGGTGCACATACACACTGCAAATGATTTGCTTCTCACACTTCAGAACATGTTAATTTGTATACGGTGCCACATTACCTAACTCCAAGCGAATGTCTGCCAGTTTTAGAAGCTTTAATTTTTTCATAGCTAGTGTTTAATATTTTACAGGTTGCTATTTTGTACAAATTGATGCATTTGTCAGACGATGCTGTTTGTCTTGTTAAATATTTATGGTGGCCCTCATTTGGTCATATTGGCCTCTTGCTGTTTATGGTTTATGTCAGAGATGATGAATTGTATATCTGCAAATTATTCACATGTAAGTTGTAATGCCGTAGGGCAAAACAAGAATTGGATATAATGAGCGAAATAAATATGGATTTATCATTTCACCCTGTAGAGTATAACAGACATATATCAAGAAAATTGTACAGATAAAAAAGCTCAATGAAATGAACATGAAACTATATGCCTTCATCTCCAATGCAACATACAATGTTTTTGAAAAAAGATAGTGTCCTGTGCTAGCAAGGATTAGCCCCTGCCAGTCTGGAGGAGCAGGTTAGGTCACTATCTGAAATAAACAGTCAAAGGATGAGACGATGATAGTATGCACTAAAAGGTTACAGCCTCCAAGAGTGCTCAGACCAAGTGGTGGGGGTTAGCTGAGCCTTTGTGTAGTTCATGAATTCAGGCAACTGTCCCAGGCCCTGCCCCCTTGCTGGCGGATAAAGATTTTTAATAGGGCAGCTTTTTGCCTGGAGCCTGACACTCCATTATCTGTTATCAGGAATGCTGCTATGCTGCCGTGGTGGGCCAGTTAGGCATGCATCCCTTGGGGAGGGAAAGGGCGCTCATCCTTGCAGATTCAAGTGACTGTTGGTAGTCTGGGTCGTGACAAAGAGTTAGTGGAACACTCTGACTAAGAGACCGTGTTATGGACAAGGCAGTCCCTGTTGCCTCTCCTGTGATCTCCCTACATGACCTTAGGCAAGCATCCCATCTCAGCCTCAGTATCTTAATTACAGTATGGGGATTGGTACAGTGAACGACATCACAGGTTTGTTCTACAGGCTGTAAGTTAACCTCTGTGAAACATCCTATACTTTCTAAAGCACAATATAAATGCTGCTTTTTCATCATCATAAAAAAAAAGGATCCATGTGAACTTTTGCTTCTCATTTTGTAACAAAAGGTACTCAGTGATAAAACTGTTGCCTTATGTAATTCACTGTGCTGTGATGTTAAGATGACCTGCTGGTGTTAGTTAAATGGGGACTTAACCGTTCTACAAACTTGTTCAACATTTATGAATCCACATTATATGGAACTGGCGGGAGGGGGATTACACGCCGCCTTGACTCCTAACATGCAATTGTCCTATATCTGTTGTTAAACTATACACATAACAGTGTAATGACGATAAATACAGTAATTTGCATATGTGTTCATGGATATGCAACAAAAGCATATTTAGGAAAGCTAGGCTTATATCATAGAAAAATCTGGTTCTTTGGCGGGCCAGGAAGGCAAGAGACGCAAGTGGGAGATGGAGAAAAATCTTCAAGAGAGTTAAAGGTAATTTAAAACAAAAACAAAAAAACCAGGAGGCAGGTGAGGAAAAGTGCATCCTCTTTTTGGGTGGTAGCGTTGCACTGGAAATACCACACACACACACTGTTTAGAGTGAGCTGCTGCCCTGTAAGAAGGTAGAATATCTCCCAGACAGGGCAGTGGGGGGGGGGTGAAGAAAAGTTGTCTTTCCAGTGTGACATTGTTGGGGGCAGGAATATGAAATGCAGGGATTCTGAGCTTCCTGCTCATGCATGGCAAGGCAATGTCCAAAGCTGCACTCAATCAGCGGTCTATATACACCCACTGTGCTGCACTGCAGTATTGCTGCCGCGGTTCCAGCCCAGCAACACTTCCTAGGAGAGAGGGGGAGAGGAACTCCATTCAATCAAGTTTCACCACCTGTAAATCTGCCAAGTGAACCAATTAGCGCCTTATTTTCACAGCATGCATGACTGAGAGATGTGGATTAGTTTCCAGCTCTGATTAGGGAGACCAATCGACAAAGCAACGTTAGAAATGTTGCATTTGCCATGATCATTTAATTTGTTATCTGTGTTTTGGGGGCTTGGAGGGCTGCACATGCGCATTACTTCTTTGCTTTCTCTTTGTCATAGCTGCGGCTTTGCAATCTTGAAATAGCAGCTGTGTCTATTGAATAAACATCAGACCATTTGCAAGGGAGAGGCATCTTGAAGGCAGGGCTGTCCCTACAGATAAAGCTTAATGACTTGGGGTATTAGGGATGGCAAGGAATGATACAATCTTAAAGGACTGAAGATGGGGAAGTAATTAACTCAAACTTGTAGCTTCCGTTTCCTTTATGGACCCAATATGTGTCTATATGTGCAACTCTTCCTCTGTGTTCTGTCAGTGTACGTATTGTGTATTTGGGATGAAATCACATCAGTCTTCTTGGGCTTTGTCATGCTGCTGTCTGTCTACATTGTATTGTGCTTGGAATGGTGAAGCCTCTAAATCTGATGGGATGGAATGTTCATTAACATTCCCTGCTAGACAGAAAACAAAGAATGGTTGTTGTCCAGTTTGCTGAGGGCATGGAAAGTTGTCAGTTTGTCTGGGATTAAACCTTTATATAGGCCTGAGGGGAGAAAAGTAGTTTTGTGAGGCAGGCTGAGGCCTAAGAGGCAATGGAATTAGAGACGTAGGCAGTCTAGAAGCTAAAAAAAAGTATTATTTGGGTGAGTCACATTATTTGGTTGCATTGTGTAGAGTAAGGCAGCCATTGATCCCCCAAGTAAGGTGCTTTTGACCCCTCGAAAATCTTAGGTTTAAATACACTTTGTGCCCCTATTGGACTGAATGTAAATTGGGAGGGGGAATGCGGATGTGACAAGTAAGGAACAATGGAAAAAACTGGAATTGCCAATAGGAGTTCTGGCTTTACCAGATGCGTTTTCTGATAAGACTTGTGTCTCCTGAGGAATGCTACTATAAATTCCCATCTTGGGGTGATTGATCTCTTATCCCTTAGAAGTCAGAGAATATCACAGTCTTTGTCCAGTTGGCCCCATTGTTTATCAGAAGCATCTTTCCTGTAGTGATGCTGAAACTCAGGATTTTAGGATTCTTCCTGTGAGAGTCAGGATGACTTGACTCCTGACAATTACAGGCAGCTCACAATTCCACAGAAGGGCTGTTTCCCAGGATTCTTTGCAACTCTTAGACTTCCAAACTTTGGTTCACTGAGATGGATCAAAGAATCAGAAAGGCCCAAAATTATGCATATCCCTTACCAAGATGTTGTAGCCCCCTGATTACCTTGCTTGCTTGCTGTTTTCTGGCTGTACAATATCCTTTTTGAGGGGCATCAACCAGAACTCAATACAGCATTCCAAGTGTAGTCAGAGGAACATAGGAAGTCCATCTAGCAGTGTTGTCTACACTGACTGCAAGCAGCTTTCCAGGGTTTGAGGCAGGGGACACTCCCAGCCCTACCTGGAGATGCTGAGGATTGAATCAGAGAACTTCTGCATGCAAGGCAGATGCTCTGCCGCTGAGCTATGGCCCTTCCCCACTCACAGCACAGATTTGTATAAAGGCATTATAATATTTGTTTTATTTTTGATCTCTTTCCCAATGAGCCCTAGTATGGAATTCATATATTTTTTCACAGCTGCCACACACATTGGGCCCATCTCCCAAAGCTAGGAATAGGGTAAACATTTCATGTGCACCTACCTACTTCACATTTCCCAAATCTATAAGCCCGTTGCTGTCTTTAGGCATTCACTCTTGATTTTGTGATGAATTCTCCAACCAGAATGTTTGTACAAATATGTGTATATTAGGGGAAAATATGCACAGAAATGCATGTATTAGTGAAAATAACATATAAAAATCATTGTATTCAGGAAAATTGCTTGCAAAAATGCATATTTTAGAAGAAAATCTGCACTAAAATCCTCACATTTCTGTGAAACTATGGCAACCCGAACATAAGATTGGAAAAATGTGAAACCAAAATGGACAGATTCATCTAACCCTACCCAAAGCAAGGCTGTTACTTTCTAAAGCACCATGTTCATTGATTGTGCTGTGTAAATGTTTTGGAACAAAAACAATGCATAATAACGAACCTAGCATCTCTTGGAACTAATTACGGCATAGTTGGTTAACAGGCTGAGGCTATTGATGTGTACGTATAAAGCATTTTAAAATTCCTTTTTAGTTTACGGATTCACTATGGTTGAAACACCTTGCAGAAGTACAGTACGTAAAACCGCAATTACTGAGCAGTCTGCTTCCTTGCATATAAAATTATTTACAGCTTAGATATGGACATACTAAAAAAAAAAAAAAAAATCCAGGATACAAAAATATGCCGCAGCAAAGTGAGCTATAGGAAGTTTGAATTATGGAATTTGGAATATGCTGCCTTGGATAGATTGAGCAACTTCTTTCACTTATGGAAATCATCCCCTTTGCTCTGTCTTCGTCCAGGTTGCCACCAGGACACTCACTGATAGGACAGAGGCTACATACCAAAGAGCAAGGTCATGGCAAGGCAAGTCAGCACTCTGGAGAGCTCATAGCAGCCAACGCTTTCCAGAATTCACTCAGGGAGAGTTGCTGCTTCAGCAGTACACTTCTTCTGCTTGACTTTAAACAAGGCCAGAGCAGTACATGGAAGCCTTCTAAGGCCTTATGAAGGTTGGCTGGCCTGAACCTCCTATTAGCCCCACCCACTCTTAGGAGCTGTCTGTTCTTTTGAAGGGATATTGTCCTATTCTGCAGTTGCTGGCTCCTCTAGCATGAAGGAGGTGAGGGGTTAATTGGAAGTGTGTACACTAAGCTGAAGGAGTCTGGTAAGGCCACATCCTCTGGCCTAGATGATCTGAGAATTTGTCTGGGGAGGCTTCATAGGCGATACCTCCTCTTCCTTAGAGTCTGCATCTGAGCTGGATAAAGGATTGTGCCCAGAGAACATGACACATTCCTATGAGAAACCTAATTGTTAACCGAAAGCTCGCAGATCTCAACTGTGACAACTTCCCTGATGACTGCTGCAGACCTTGAGCATCTATGGTGGTGCACGTTTCTTCTTTGTCTCTGTTTATATGGCAAAAGGAAATCAAGTGAGGTTGATTTGGGGGGCATTATGGCAATATAAAATAGGCAACAATTATTTTTAATAAGCAACTGGGTTTAGCATTAACACTTGAGACACTTCTTTCTGCCTCTTGTGTTTCAGATCATATTTTCTTCAGCAGCTTTGAAAACATAATGGTTTAATAAACAGACTACCACTAAAGGTGGCTTATTCATTTCCTCAAGGAAGTGTAAATAAATTGGATTTGCTTTCTGAGTTTTGTTCCCCTTCTGCACAGTGCCACCTTTTCTAGTTGAATGACATTTAGTTTTTGGATATTGTGAATTTACGGCCTTAAATTGTGTCTGTCTTCAATTTGTTCTTTCTTTCCTTGCCATATATGCAAAACTTGCTTGATCTAAATTTGTATTTGTGCTGTTACCACAGCTGTGTGACTTGGATTCTTCATCTCATTGGCAAGGCCAAGTTGCTAGGCCAGCAAGGCAAGGAACAGGTTTACTGAAGCAGCCAGCCAAGGAGTCAGACCTGAAGCACAAGACTAGGGGCTAAGCAGAAAAATTATTGCATTACAACAGCCAGGCAAGCAATGGAAGACTTTGAAGTTGGACTTGCTGCTTTGTTCCTCTCTCAAGTATAATTGGGACCCTTGTCTGAAGAATGCTTTAGTTCATGGTTCTGAGTGGAGCTCCAAGCCCAAAGGCTTTATGTTCTCAGATGTGCACTGCATCTTTTGGACCTGTCTCTAGCTTTGACTTATCATTGCCTCCACTGCAGATGGAGATTCTGATAGGTGATCAGTTGAAGTGCATCAGATCTACCAACTCTACAGACTTCATGTGTTGGGCATCTTCCAGCGTAGTGGTTTCAGGGTGTCTCCCAAGGTTCATTGGCTCCCAAGTCCCTATATGTGTTGGACCTGGGAATGAGGTCCTTCTGCAAGAAAGAAGCCTTGTCTGTTCTGGGCATGAGTTGGTCCTAACAAGGAAATGGTGGGACTCTTTCCAATGCAAGCTCATCAGACTTGAACTCTCTACCTCAAGGGCACCATCTTGGCTGCAGTGCTAGTCCTGTCTGAGGATTTAGTCAGCTGATCACAATGACCAGTCTCTGGTCACGCCCCGACCTCAGAGCAAGCTGAGCAACTTGTTGCCTAAATTGTTCCCAGCTACTGTTTGCTTGCCTTGGTTCATGACCCTTGCCTGTGTTAGACCACTTGTTTGCTTCTGAATTATTTGTTCCACTCAGGAACACAGGAAGCTGTCAGGCCCGCTGGCTCATCTAGTTAAGTGGTGTCTATTCTAACTGGTACAGTGGCTCTCCAGGGTTTTAGACAGGGAGTCTCTCCTAGCCCTACCTGGAGGTGCTAGGGATTGAACCTGGGACCTTCTACATTCAAGGAAAATGCTCTTCCCCTGAGCTCTGGCCCTTCCAACACAGGTGTCAGCACACAATGGCCTTGGGGCTGGCTTTCGATGAAGCAGGCCTTCACAGGGCAAAGGTATCTGAGGAGGGTTCATCTCAAAGAGCTGAGGAACCTTTTCAGTGTCAGGATCCATGTGCTGGTGGTGGATAAGGCCAGAGCCAGTGGTGGGTGGGGCTGGAGGCCAAAGTAAGAGGGTCTCCAACCCAAAGTGGAGCATAGGATGCTGCCTTATTGGAAGTCAGAACGTTAGTCCACCTAGCTCAATATTGTCTCCACTGACTGGCAGCAGCTCTCCAGGGTTTCAGGCAGGGGACATTCCCAGCTCTACCTGGAGATGCTGGAGACTGAAACTGGGACCTTCTGCATTGAAAGGCTCTCTCTGCCAGTGAGCTACAGCCCTTCCTCTTAATGGGCCACAAGGACAGGGCACCATTTTTTTCTCTTTCTTCTACCCCCTTTCCGTCCATTTTCCTCTCCTTGATGCCCACATGAAATTAAGCCAAGGCCCTCCTCCATCTCTCTGAGTGTGAGGTCCCTGCCCTTTTCATAGAGGGGATTTAGCTGTGCAAATCTGTTCTTGCTTATGATAGGGGAAAGGTGGGCATTGCATTAGGAGTAGAGAAACCGAATGCACTGATTCTCATTACACTCTCTTTTTCTGTTCTAAATTGCATTATACTCATTACTTTCCAGACACACCTTCTGCCTCAGAGCTCCCATTAATTTGCTACTTGAAAAGCATGAAATGGTTTCACCTGCCACCTGGAAAAATTAACTTCCCCAACCTAGCTAATAGGAGATGGGAGATCAAATGCCATATCTGGCTGTTGAAAAGAGGGAGGGGGTTTCATGTTTTCCCTTTATTCCCCTCCCCATGTATTTTCAAAAGGACTTGCTAAGGGATTTTGTTGGGCAGGAAATGTGAGGGGTGCCCTACAGCTTTCCACAGGCACATCTCTAGAAATACCCGGGGCATCAGAACAGTGCCGCAAGTAAACATATTTATCTCCAAGTGAAATTTAAAATTATAGGAGAGGATGGCAGTTTAAATGAGATTCTTGTTGCATTTTGGGGCCTTTAAAAGACACCTTTTCCAGCTAAATCAAATATCTTCATGGCCAGTTGGTGAGGATTGTGTGTTTGTGTATGAACCATTTAGTGAAGAGCCACGACTCTGTGAAAAGGGCTGTGTCTCCATGGTATGTGCATGCAAAAGACCCTAGGTTCAATAAGAACACAGGAATATGTTCAATGGGAGGGTGAATGCAAAAGGCCCCACATTCTATATGCACATAAGTTCCAGGACACCTTAAAGACTGCCTGAGCCCTTATATTCTAGTTCCATAACTGAGATCGTTCAGAAGAGCACTATTTGTTTTCACCCGGTTTCCAGAGCCCTGACTGGCCTCAGCAAGAAGTGGGGCATTGAGCATTGCCAGTCCCATGCTGTGGAACACTCTCCCAGCAGAGATTTGGCAGGCATCCTCACTTCTGACTTTCAATTCAAGACTTTTTTATTATGCCAAAAGGCCTATCCAGTTATTTTAAAATTTTCTTGACTAGCCATCCATCTTGAAAATTGTTTTGTACACCATCCTGGCATTTTATGAGAGGGTGATATATACCTTGGCACAGTTATTAACCAATCATACTTTGGACACATAATGAGAAGACATGATTAATTAGAAAAGACAATAACAGTGCTGGGGAAAACAGAAGGGAGTAGAAAATGAGGAAGGCCAAACCAGAGATGGATTGATTCCATAAAGGAAGCCACAGACCTGAACTTACAGGATCTGAACAGGGTGGTTCAGGATGCTATTGGAGGTTGCTGATTCATAGGGTCACTGTAAGTCAAAATCAACTTGAAGGCACATGTTGTTGTTGTTATGTGCCTTCAAGTCGATTACGACTTATGGCGACCCTATGAATCAGCGACCTCCAAGAGCATCTGTCATGAACCACCCTGCTCAGATCTTGTAAGTTCAGGTCTGTGGCTTCCTTTATGGAATCATTTCATCTCATTTTATTCGTCTCATTTTGTTTCTTTCACAACCGCCATCTATTTTAATAGGAACTGAGCAAGAGACATTTCCCAGAGGTTGGTGTCCTCAGTCAGTGATGGGAGAGTCTGTGGGCCTCCAAATTGCCTTGAACTACAACTTCCATCATCCCTGATCATTCATTATCATACAGGTATTATTGTTATTGCTATTATTATTATCTATCATTTTGGGAGCCATCATTTCACCTGTTATAGCTGTGACTGCAGCTCCCTATTTAGGCTTTGCTTTCATATATTTATTACAGTAGTATACAGGAGACTCACTACAAATGAAACTATAAATGAGTTAAAACTCTAAAATCAGAATTCAGTTAAATCTTGTGTAATGTGTGAATGAGATGCTAGATAAATTATTACTAGCAAATCATAAATAGCATACAAATGTTAGTAAGGGTTTGTTTTTGTTTTTCATTTAAGCTTTTTCACTGCCAAAATGTATTCAGTGTCACTCTGTGATACCTTTCAAACACAAAGTAGATGCACTTTGTATACTCTGTCATGTGTACTATTTCTGCCCTCTCCATCTATCCCCATATGTGCAGAGGGCGGCAGGGGGAGGAAATGCTGCCTCAGTTACAGCAGGCCTAATGAATTTCTACAACATCAGCTGAAGCGGGAGAATCCACTTGGTTGTAATTTCACTTTGCATGCTTCGGTGACTCCTGGGACAACAGACATTTATGCATGCAGGAGGAATTGAGTAACTTAAATGTGAGGTCAATGCAGTTTGAAAGTCTGGTTATTTTGAGAGGAGCATGTTGTCTTTCTCCCTCAGCCCCCATTTGCTTAATGGTTTGGGTCACCCGACCGAACAAGTCAGAAGTTATTTTCTCTTACATTTTTAACAAGTGCCCAGAGAGTCTCTCCTATCAACAGGGTCCCTTGTTTAACAGCCTCATCTTGGCATTATCTTTCCACTCTAATTATTTGCAATCTGTTTGTGGGGTTGTCACATTGGTGCTGCCCTGTAGGAAGGGGTGAACCGGGGGAAGGTGTGGAAAGAGAAAAGATAGCATCATAATGACAGAAGGAAAACCTTGCTGGATCAGAGCAAAGGCCCATCTAGTCCAGCATCCTGTTTTTACAGTGGCCAACCAGATGCCCCAATGAAGCCCGTAAGCATGACCTCAGCACAACGGCACTCTCTCCACTTGTGCTTTCCAGAAACTAGTATTCAGAGGCACCCGACCTCTGACAGCGGAGATACATAACATAAGAAAAACCCATTCTGTTCCTTGCAGCGGCCAACCAGAAGCCTATGAGAAGCCCACAAGCTGGACAGGAGTGTAATAGCCTTCTCCTGCTGCTAGTAATATTCAAAAGGATGCTGCCTCTGATTCTGGGTGCAGCATATAGCCATCCTGGCTTGTATCACTGACAGCTTTATTGTCTAATTCCCTTTTAAAGCCAGCTAAATTGGTGGCCTGCACCACATCTTGTAGAAGCTAATTCCACAGTGTAATGATGTGCTGTGGAAGAAGTGCTTTCTTTTGCCTCCCCTGAATCTTCCAACCTTCAGCTTCACCGAATTCTTATTTTATGGGAGAGGGAGAAGAGCTCTCTTTGCTTTCTCCTCCTCACCATGCATAATTGTATATACCTCTATTACTCATTTTTAAAAAAACAAAAACAAAATAAAACAATAACCTGTCCTCATATCAGAGTTGCTCCATTCCTTTTGATCATTTCTGCACCTTTGCATGTTGGAGGTGCTGCAACCCTGAACTATGCACAGTATTCCAAGTGTTGTCATATCATAGATTTGTATCATGGCATTATGAAAGTGGCAATGTAATTGTTGATCACTTTCCTACGGATTCACAGCACAGCATTCATCTTTTTTCACAGCTCCCACATGCTGGGTTAGTACTTTCACTGAACTATCTACTATGACTCCCAAGATCTTATTTCTGGTCAGTCACTCCACCAGCTCAGACCCTGTGAAGTTAGCAATTTCTCCCCCCAGTGTACTTCATTTTACATTTTATACTTATACCACATTTGCCATTTTAATGAAATCCATCCATTTTGAAGATCACTTTCTCGAAGCGCTTCACAATTCCTTTTCGTTTTTGCCACCCTAGAATATTTGGCGTCAACAGCAAACTGTGTGCATTTGCTAACCCCCAGTCATTTATGAGCAAGTTAAAAAGCACTGGCCCCAATTCACATCCTGGGGGACCCCACTTCTTGCATCACTGTATTGTGAGAGCAGCCCATGCCTACTCTCTGCTTTCTCTTCTGTAACCTGATCTATAAGCAGCCAGACTGAAGAAAGTACCTTTTCACACCATTCTTATAGGGTTCATAACTGCAAGATGTGGTCATGGCCACCCATACAGATGGCTTTGGAAGGCAGGTAGAAATGAGTGGAGGACAGGCTAGTGTCTGTGATGCCTTAACTTTAAGTGCCACAAGACCCTCTCTCTCCTTGCCAATCTCTTTCCCCCTGGCCTGGGAGTGTGAGGCTTGGACTGACTGCAGCTATAAAAGGTGCTACTACCTGAAGATGCCAAAGACCATCTTGACTGCAGGGTGTTGTTCAGGGGCCTTTGTTTGGACCAAACTTTAATTCTGGACATCAGTTATTTTTGCTGTTACTGGGATTATGGTTTTGTAGTCTATTGTGAAGGTTACTATGAATTATAAGGGCATTGTTTCAATTTATTGTATATTTCTTAATGAGTTTTCTTTAACTTATTGTTTGACTATTTGAATTTTCTTTTGTAACTGATTGAATTATGTAACTTTTTTCATGTTGTGAGCTGCCTTGAACATAGAGTACTATGGGAAGGTGGTGTACAAATAAATCACGATGATAGCCAAGTAGAACATCCATGTGCCGGGACAGCATATGTCTGAATGTAATATGCTAGGAGGAAAAACATATGCTAGGGAGGCTATTGCTATCATGCCCTGCTTTGTGGGCTTTCTGAGGGCACCTGGTTGGCTGTTGTGGGAAACAGGATCCTGCCCTTAGGTCTGATCTTGTGGAACTCTCCTTATAATCCCACTGTCAGCCTCATGCCCAGCTCAGGAGATTTCTGTGAAGCAAGGAAATGAGCACAGCTTTCAGTGGTTAAAATCAGTGCAGTTTGGAAAGGTTCAGGCCACCATCTTGATTCAAAATGGCATCCAGTTGTTTCCAAACATAGACAAGAACCTGCTCCTTGATCAAAGAAACCATCATGAGAAATTTGGTTATATCTTAGTGTCCAAATGCATAGCGAACAGACAACTTTCCAAAATATACAGTTAAGAACAGTGGCATGGAAACCCAATGGCTAATTGTTGATTCAACAAGAGGGGAACAATTTCAAAAGTGGTAAAAGTGCCCCTTTAAAAGGTAGGCATTTTTCATGACTTACATTATAGCTACCAGAGTTTATCAGAGGTAGGGTTTTCACATGTTCTGACTCCATTCCCTGAATAGCATCCTTGAATGCTCCAGTTCAAATCAAGTTATTTAACCAAGGAGATAACATCAGCCATGCAGGCTGAAGTGATTTGTCAGCAGATGGCAAACCACCATGTAATTTGGTTAGATTATGACCACCAGCAAACAAACGCATTTATAAATTCAACAAGCAAACTCTCTTCCAGCTTTCTTAATTGATTTGCTGTTACAGTAAACATTCTCAGTGTGACTAATAATATGGTTTTGTAAGACCAATGGCTTTGTAAAATAAAAATAGAAGGCAGACATTCTGGCTGATGAAACAGCAGTAAAGTGCCCTTGCTCAACTGAGGCAGCACATCTGTGCTTGCCTGTACCACTTTAAATTGGGCTCCTTCTGGGAGGAAGGCTAGGATACAAATTTAATAAATAAACTGCTGATGGAGGCTCACATGGTTAAATGATCCCGTTACTTCTAGGGGAAAAAAAGAATATTAGATACCAGGGATGCCTGTAGCTAGGGACAGGGGAGAAAGTCGATTCACTTAGCATGTAAAAGCAAACCTCTCCAATTTACACTTTCTGAAACAATATAGGAACTGAAACACAGCCATCCTCTGAAATTCTTACTTCTCCAAATTTTGCAGTACAGTTTTTCAGCCAATTAATGTGCACTAGAATGTATATACTAGGGTAAAGTGTGCAAAAATGCATGCATGTTAGGGGAACCTGCATTGCAACAAATGTGTATGTTAGGCAAATTGCATGTAGAAATGTGTTTTGTTGTTTGTTGTTATATCTCTTCAAGTCAATTACGACTTATGGCGACCCTATGAATCAGTGACCTCCAAGAGCATCTGTCATGAACCATCCTGTTCAGATTTTGTAAGTTCAGATTTGTGGCTTCCTTTATGGAATCAGTCCATCTCTTGTTTGGCCTTCCTCTTTTTCTGCTCCCTGCTGTTTTCCCCAGCATTATTGTCTTTTCTAGTGAGTCATGTCTTCTCATGATGTGTCCAAAGTATGATAACCTCAGTTTCATCATTTTCACTTCTAGTGACAGTTCTGGTTTAATTTGTTCTAACACCCAATTATTTGTCTTTTTCTCAGTCCATGGTATGCGCAAAGCTCTCCTCCAACACCACATTTCAAATGAGTGGATTTTTCTCTTATCTGCTTTTTTCACTGTCCAATTTTCACATCCGTACATAGAGATTGGGAATACCATGGTCTGAACGATCCTCACTTTAGTGTTCAGTGACACATATTTGCATTTGAGAATCTTTTCCAGTTCTCTCACAGCTGCCTTCCCCAGTCCTAGAACATGAGGGGAAATTTGCACTACAATGCTGGTGTATTTTCATGAGGACTTAAAAACACACACAACCAGATGTGGAAATGTGGAGAATTGAGCCTATGATTGGAAAATGAGAAACTGAGAGAAGCTGAAATTGAGAGATTTGCCCATTCGTATGTAGCCTAGTCTTCTCCCTGACACACAAATATTAGTGTGGAGTGATTTTTTTAAGTACATGTATGGAGGAGCCAAACCCCTGTTGATTTCAATGGGAGAAATATAGTGCAATCCTATGCATATTTACTCAGACAGCAGTCATGCTATGCATTCAGCAGGGCTTACTCCAAGGTAACTGTGTATAGGATTATCTCCTTAAGCAGGTGCTAATGTACTATTCCAGTAAAATCAATAGGACTTAAAATGCTTTAACTTGATACCCATCATTTAAAATTTCTCGTTAAGGCCCTTGAAGAATGAGACAAAAGTGATATCTCCTAGAAAAGTCTTGACCTGCCTGGGTCCTATTTAAATTCTTGGGCTTTTGCTGAAGCTGCTCTTCCATGCCAACCTAGCCTGAATGCAGTTTTGCTCCACTTGGAGCTGTCCATGGTACTGCTTTCCTGCCTGTACATTTGCTTTGGTTTCCTGGTTCTTTGCTTAGACAAGGCATAAGGAACCTGCAGCCATCCAGACTCCAACTGCCATCATCCCCAATCAGCATGGTCAGTTACCAGGAATGATGGGAGTTGGAGTCCAGTGACAGCCTGATGGCCTCGGGTTCCCAGTCCCAGCTTAGACTCCGTCTGAAACAGAAAATTTTGGCAGCTTTTTTAAAGAAGTCTTTGCTCAGACTTTCCTCAAGAATTCCCTGAAATCTCAAGAAGACCCGGCCAGTTTTTCCTTCCCAGCCCTCTGCTATCCCTCGCTTTCCCTGCAGCTATTTCTATCTCCATGAGAGCCACACCACTTCCTTCCTTTCCCTCAAATGTACTTTCAAGCAACATCAGTGACCAAAGAGATACAAATAGGAAGCTCTTCCACAGAACTTCATTAGGCCCAAATTTCCTAGCTTTAGGAAGTTCCCAGTCCAAAGATCTCTGGGTAGTTTGCCAGGGGTCTTTCTAAGAAGCCTGGACAAAATATAAATCCTAGGGACACAAAATTATTGTTTGCTGGGGCTGTCATTTGTGGAAAGCAGCTTTGCCCTCCCAATGTTTCATAGCACACCTGATTATTTTTCTGGAATAGCTATACAGTATCTTGGATTACTATGAGGTATAAAACATAACCACAATGAAAGCTCTGAAAATACACTGGTCTTTGTTATTTGGATTTAAAGTTGCGTATACTCATGAGCCTATGGCCATACTACCCTAAACACGCCTGATCTTGTCTGATCTCGAAAGCTAAGCAGGGTCAGGCCTGGTTAGTACTTGGATGGGAGACTGCCTGGAAATACCGGAAATAGAGGAAGGCAATGGTAAACCACCTCTGAATACCTCTTACCATGAAAACCCTGTGAATATATCCAAAAAAGATTCATAGGGTCACCATAAGTCATAATTGACTTGAAGGCATGTAACAACAACATACTCATGAGCATAGCGTTGATTGAACATGGCTGAAAATTTTGTCCACTCCCAACTGAATCTTGAAAAGGTGTCCTGTTGGTTGGCACAGATTTCCTATTATCTGGTTATTTTCTCTGTGTTTGAAAAGGATGGCACCATGTCTCTGTTGACATAGCATCATTATGTTATCATGGATACAGTAGTGGGAGGGGGGGAGGGAGGGAGGGATGGATCATTCTCCCCTTCTACTGCCATGGTCAGGACTCTCCCCCTGAAACCATTGGGGGGCACATCACAGTCCCCCAAATGGCCAGCACCAAGTCACCTCCTATGTATATGAAGGCATGGTAAGCAGTATGAATCCCTATTCATGGGGTCTCCATGAATTGGGATCGACTTGAAGGCAGCCATATGCAGGCAAATTGTTGGTAGCTATTTTGGTCTACCTCTAGCATCCAACCATTACTGAACTGACTTTGAAACCCAGTCTGTCGCTTCAACTGCCTCCCTGGCCTCAAGCAGTGGGGAAAAGAGGAAAAGCTCAACCCAAGCTTCTGGGAGACTTAAAGGGCTTCAGGCCAATTGAAGGCGCACTTACTGGGAGTAAGCCCCATTGAATGTAAGAGGACATGGGAAGGTGCCTTATACCAAGTCAGACCATTGGTCCATCTAGCTCAGTATTATCAACACTGCTCTCCAGGATTTCAGGCAGGGATTTCAAAAGGATTGACTTGTGAATAAATACAAATGGGCCTGGGTTGTCAGAACACTGTAGAGAAGCATTGGAAGCAAACATTTGTGAACCTGGGTGTTTTCAGGGAGAAACAGGCACCTTGATTACACATTTATTGTTTTACAAACCCAGACAACAAACTGCCAGTCAGGTCTAAATATAGAGACATCTTTCTTGCTAAGTTTAATTCATTCTGCCATTCATCAGCTGTTCTACCAGCAACTCTAGTTAAGGGTTGTTGTTTTTTCAACTTCATTAGTCAGTTATCTTAGAGCACGACTAGCTGTGACCTCTTTTATGCTAGTTGAAAGCATCCGTGCCCAGGGACAGGGAAAGGATTTGAATTAGGTTTGCCATGCTAAATGAGAGCGTTTAATTATTTTCCCTGTGCCATTTCTCCTACTTAAATGGCACCTCTTCCTGCAGCTGTTGTTAGCCAAAGGAGGAAGGGAGGTGGACAGGGCAGGTACCTGGATTGTATATATCTTTTCTCTCTCTCTGACGATAGTAAAACTTCAGAGGACATTTACATCAGACAACCAGCACAGGGAAAGAGGTTAACCACTGGTAGGTGTATTGCTGCATGGGGATGTTCTTGCTGCTGAAGTTTTTGTTGTATTTCTGCTGGATTTGTTTATGGATTGTTGAAATGTATTGATTTACATATTATACCTTTTTGGCTTTTAACAATTTTTTAAGTTGCCTGGAGACATTTTGGTGGTAGGCAACTAAGGGAGAAATCCTAATGATAGGAAGCCAGTGTCATTGACATCGGCTTAAATTAAGCCAGCATAAAATACACCAGATCTGAACCTCATTCAGGAGTGATGTTGCTGCCAGCTGAGCCTGTAAAATAAGCCTTTAAAATAGAATTTTTTTTTTTTTACCGGTGCGAATTTCACTGGGTTGCCAGGTCATGTGTCAAGTTATGTCCCTGATGCCCTGGGAAGACAGGAGGAGAGAGAAGCAGTGGAAGGTTGTGCTGGGCTTTCTGGTATCCACTTCATGAAAACAAAGTCATAGAGAGATTGTGCAGATCTCTCTATTCCCCACACACGGCTGCAGGCTTAGTCTCCCTATGGAATTATTCTGGGGAAGAGTGGGGGGGAAGCATTTATTTATTTATTTTTATATATTATATCCCGCCCTTCCTCCCAGCAGGAGCCCAGGGTGGCAAACAGAAGCGCTAAAAACACTTTAAAACATCATAAAAACAGATCTTAAAATACATTAAAACAAAACAACTCCAAAAACATTTTAAAAAAGCTTTAAAAAGTATTTTAAAAGGGGCTTATTTATTTATTTATTATTTAATTTGTATCCCGCCCTTCCTCCCAGCAAGAGCCCAGGGCGGCAAATAAAGCGCTAAAAACACTTTAAAACATCATAAAAACAGATCTTAAAATACATTAAAACAAAACAATGTTAAAAACATTTTTAAAAGTTTTTAAAAGGGTTAAAAAAATATTAAGCAATTCTAACACAGACGCAGACTGGGATAGGTCTCAATCTAAAAGGCTTGTTGACAGAGGAAAGTCTTCAAAAGGCACCGAAAAGATAGCAGAGATGGCACCTGTCTAATATTCAAGGGGAGGGAATTCCACAGGGTAGGTGTTGCCACACTAAAGATCCATTTCCTATATTGTGCAGAACAAACCTCCTGATAAGATGGTATCTGCAGGAAGCACTGCAACTTCATCCTTTTATCTGCACAGTGTGGAACTGAGAGAGAGGGAGGAAGAGTTAGGTTTCCACAAGCCACCAGTGCCTCAGCTCAGAGTTGGTTAGCTTCTGGCATCTGAAAGGAAAGTGTGCTTGCAGGGCCAAGCCCAAGATATTTTGCTGCCTGAGGCCATTTCATGGACAAAGGCTGACCAGACTGGCAGTGGCATCTCACTTCAACATCCTCCACTGCATGTGAGGGCAGGAGTGCAGCTTAGTGGGTGAAGGACGGGCTGCACATACCCACACAGCTCTGTCCACCGCCCACCTCTCAGCAGCTGTCACCTAGGGCAGTTGCCTCTGTCTGCCTCATGGTAGGGCCGGCCCTGAGCACTTGCCACTGCTGCTGATGCTATTAAGCGGCCATACTGAGTTGCAGCCAGGTTCAGAGTGGGTGGGCTTCCCTCCTACAGTGATCCTTCTCCCCCGTCTTTCCACCCTCTCGGCCTCTCCAAAGTGAAGGGCAGAGACCTGACTGACTGATGTCTTGGTTTCACTCAGAGAGCAGCTCTCTCTCTCTCCCTGCTGTCACCACTGTTCAGAGGAGCTAACAAATCGGTGGTGGTCGAAAAAAGTAAGCTGGGAGGAAGTTTCAAGGCATAGCTTGCATCTCCCCCTCTAGTTTGGAGTTGAATGTTCTCACTAGAGAACGTTCGACTTAGCCTTACCTCTTATTGTTCAGGCAGGGCTACTTCATCAGTCATCATGTGAAAGACAAGGAGGGCCATCCTCCTTCTAGATGAGGTGAAATTGGTTGCATGGGAAGTTATTTGAAAGGTAGTCATCCGGAGAAGATCTACCATGAACAAGCATGAACAACTCCCATCATCTTCCCTGACCGTTGGCCGTGTTGGCTGGGGCTGATGGATTTAGAGCATGGAGGGATTGAGCAAGGAATTAAACAAATTCATGAAAAATAGGACCATTAGTTATGATACTTTTATTTAGTTATTTATTTATTATTTAATTTGTATCCCGCCCTTCCTCCCAGCAGCAGCCCAGGGCAGCAAACAAAGCGCTAAAAACACTTTAAAACATCATAAAAACAGATCTTAAAATACATTAAAATAAAACAGTGTTAAAAACATTTTTTTAAAAAACAACTTTAAAAAAAGGTTAAAAACATTATTAAAAAAACATATTAATTCTAACACAGATGCAGACTGGGATAGGTCTCAACCTAAAAGGCTTGTTGAAAGAGGAAAGTCTTCAAAAGGCGCCGAAAAGATAACAGAGATGGCGCCTGCCTAATATTTAAGGGGAGGGAATTCCACAGGGTAAGTTCTGCCACTCTAAAGGTCCATTTCCTATATTGTGCAGAACGAACCTCCTGATAAGATGGTATCTGCAGGAGGCCCTCACCTGCAGAGGGCAGTGATCGACTGAGTATATAAGGGGTAAGACGGTCTTTCAGGTATACTGGTCCCGAGCTGTATAGGGCTTTGTACACCAAAACTGGAACCTTGAACTTGGTCTGGTAGCAAATGGGCAGCCAGTGCAATTCTTTCAGCAGCGGGGTTATATGGAGTCACCAGGTTCTGATGCGGCATGCAATGGAATGTCAGTAGCTGGCAGGCTACCAGTGGGAAGGAACCATTTCCTCCATGTCTGGCATCTAGGTGGCCACTATGAAACAAGATGCTGGGCTAGATGGGTTTTGGGTCTGATCCAGCTGGGCTCTCCTTTGGTACTTATGTTCCCTTGGAATTACCTTGATGTTTTGGCTGGGTGGTGGGACCAGCTAAACTTGCCTCATAAGAAGAGTTCCATTGAATCAGACTGAAGGTCTGCCTGGTCCAAAATCCTGTTTCCTACAGCATCCCTCCATCCCTTCTGGGAGGCCCTTGAGCAGAAAATGAAGATACCATCTCTGGTTGTACCAACAACCGATATATAGAGGTACACAAATTAGTGGGTAGAAACAAACGTCAATGACCTTTGGTCATTGGATAATTTGGATAATTTGTACACACAACAGGTGCTGTGAAGTACCTCTGAAACTCCCACCATTTCTACCGGTATCCAATTTACTCCTGTACACCTACTTTTCCATGTGTGCATTTGGGCTAACCACTTTTAAGGATGTGCTCCTCGTTGTGCATGAGATGAATATGGACTTTAGAAAGCTGAAAGAAAAAGAAAATACCTGACCTTTGTTAAGAAAGTTCAGATTGCTCCAGATGTTGGTGAAATGAGTCAGGCTAGGAGGACCTGTAGTTTTCAGTGCATCTGTTGTTCCCAGCTAAAATTAAATTAATTAAGGATGGCAGGGCTAGAGGGAGCCCCAGCTGATGAAGCGTCAAGGCCCCAGCTGACAAAGCGTCAAGGCGAGTTAAGCAGCAGAGCGAGTTCGGCAGCAGGGCGAGGAGGCCAGGGCCCCCCACTCTGCCCGTCTGTTCCCTGACCTCAACTAAACCGCAGTCTCCAACCCATTGATGTAATAAACCTTAAACAAAACTATGCAGGTAAGAAGCCAGCAGGGGTGTGGGGGCTTTCCAGTGTTTTGCACCGCCTGCAGCATGTACGACTATCTGCCTGTTGGACAGAAGTCGTGGGTATGCTCTCGGTGCAATGAGCTCCTGGCTCTCCAGGAACAACTTCATTTCCTTGAGGCCAAGGTGGCGGACCTGGAAAAGCTGAGAGAGGCAGAGAGGTGTGTGGAGGAGGCCTTCAGGGATGTTATAGCTGTGTCCCACTCCAACGATGATAGCTCTCCTGGTATCATGGAGAACGATGGTCTCGGGGAAGGAGAGCATCCAGCTGAGGAAGAGGGAAACGATCCCTTAGAAGGGACCCATTCCTTGGGGGATGAGCAGCTATCCTCTCGTGCCGAGGATATATCTCCAGGGGGTGGAGGGATCCTTGTAGTGGGTGATTCGATCATTAGGAACATAGACAGTGGGGTGTGTGATGGGCGTGTAGACCGCAAGGTGTTTTGCCTGCCTGGTGCGAAGGTTGCGGATATCGCCCATCGTTTAGATAGTTTGGTAGACAGTGCTGGGAAGGAGTCAGTGGTCGTGGTGCACGTTGGCACCAACGACATGGGGAAATGCAGCCGTGAGGTCCTGGAAGCAAAATTTAGGTTCCTAGGTAGGATGCTGAAAGCCAGGACCTCTTTTTTTTTTCAATTAATTTTTATTCTAATTTTCAAAACCAAAATAATACAAAAAGAAAACAACACAAATCAATAACTAATACAATACAAAAAAAAATACATATATATAAAAATATTGACTTCCGATTTGTCATAGTTCAGCTATAAATCTATAATATATAACAAACCTATGTCTTAATAGATTATAAAATCACCTTCCTCCAGCGGTTATCTTAGTTGGTTTCAAATCTCATTAACATCATATCATTTTAATATTCCACAAAAAGTCAAAGAGAAGTTTCCAATCCTTGAGATATATATCAATCAATTTTTTTTCTAAATAAACATGCCAATTAATCCAGCTCATCAAATCTACTAAATCCAGTAATTTCAAAACACTATAATTCAACTATAAATCTATAATATATAACAGACATATCTCTTAATAGATTATAAAATCACCTTCCTCCAGCAGTTATCTTAGTTGGTTTCAAATCTCATTAACATCATATCATTTTAATCTTCCACAAAAAGTCAAAGAGAAGTTTCCAATCCTTGAGATATATGTCAATCAATTTTTTTTTCTAAATAAACATGTCAATTAATCCAACTCATCAAATCTACTGAGTCCAGTAGTTTCAAATCGCTCTTCTGTCATTATCCATATTGGGTCCATCTTCCATCTTTACGCACCCAAAAATCTTGCTGTCATAGTCATATAATAAAAGTCTGATAGGAATTTCCTCCATCACAGATATTTTCTTACCATCAAATCCAAACGTAACACTGAAGTATTGTTTCAAAGCCGCATCTCTGCTCCTCTTTTCCACATGATACACTAGTACATTTCTTGAAGGTTTTTCCATTGACACAAAACAGGGATTAATTCTATTAACTTTCTCCATTTCAAGTTCCATCAAATCCTTCCAGTCCAGGAATTTTTTTGAACCGATAATATCTTTATCTCCAATCTCTTCAATTCCTTCAGAGACAGCGCTGTATTCCAAACTGTAATATTTATCTCCAGGATCCATCACAACCAGGAAATCCAAATCTTTTTTCATGTCCATATTTAAGCCAATCTCCATAGATTGAACCTTGCCTTTAATTTCTCTTTCATCCTTTTTTTGTTTTCCAGATCTATCTTTATTCTCCTTTCTCATAGAATCCTGAGTTTCTTTCAGCTCCTGTCTCATTTCATGAAATTCAGTTCTCCACGCTTGTCTATTATTTCTCAGTTCTTGTTTTATTGAGTTAATCCCATCCATTATTTTCTGAAGCATGTCTAGAAATAAAGTCCCTTCTTGTACATCCATGATCTTCTTAATTGCCATTCTTAAAACCAAAAGAACAAAACTCCTTCAATTTTCAATGTCCCAAGCAAAGAGCAGTTTATTTCTTTATCCAGTTACAAAGGAGTTCATCTTTCCAACCAACTAACATCACACGCTAGACAGTCCTTATCTCTTAAATGTCCAGAACTGCAAAAACAGCTTTTAGTTCACAGCGTTCAAATAACTAGTAGCAGAGTGAATGAGCAGATTCGTCAACAACAACAACAAAAAAGTAGATCAGAAAAAATAGTCCCTTATATATATTACACAAAAGTCTTGTAAATCAAAAAGATTTCTTATCTCTCCCAATCAGAAAGCTCTCATCCGTTGTAATCTTTAAAACGCAATTTTCCATGTCAGCTTTTTGCAATAAAAAAAAGATAAGCTATTTATATTTTCTTCCCCCTTAGTTCCGTAAATAAAGAAGGAAAGTCTTACCTCATCTAGGTTATCTTAATTGCTGTTACTTTGACAAATCTCTTTAGCTATATAGATAAGAAAATGATAAATGTAGACAGGAGGTTTGCCTGCTAGTCCGTTAAAAAAAAAACGGGTCACTTATCCAGCTGAGCTAGCATAAAATCCTCGCTCTGTCTGAACTGCTGGAAGACAGACAATTCTGACGAATTCCAGGCTCCAACAATCAAAATAAAACTATGTGGCAGATCTCACGCTTCTTCCTTATCCGGAAGAAATCATCCCCAGTCAGAAAAAACCCTTCTGACTGAATTTAAAACTGGATAAGTTTCATCCAAGACGGGAGCCCGTCTCAGAGGCAGCACAGGCGGAGGGATCCTCCTGGGAAGTCCACTGAAAGCCAGGGCCTCCAAGGTGGCTTTCTCTGAAATGCTACCGGTTCCACGCGCAGGACCAGCCAGACAGGCCCAGCTTCGCAGTCTCAATGCGTGGATGAGACGCTGGTGTTGGGTGGAAGGGTTTGGATTTGTTAGGCACTGGGGAACATTTTGGGACAAGCCGGGCCTGTACAAAAGGGACGGGCTCCACTTGAACCAGAATGGAACCAGACTGCTGGCACTTAAAATTAAAAAGGTGGCAGAGCAGCTTTTAAACTGACTGAGGGGGGAAACCCGACAGGAGCTGAGAAAGGTCCGGTTCGGAATAAACCTCCCCCCTGGGATAAAAACCAAAGAAATGATGACATTTTAAAAGGGGTAGGCCTAGAAGTAGGCATTGTGAGAGCATGGGCACAGGATATAAATTCAGAAGAGCAAAATCACCACAGGCCTAACCACAAGTGCCAAAGACACTTGAAGAGAGACACTGCTTACAAGTGCCTGTACGCTAATGCTAGGAGCCTGCAAACCAAGATGGGAGAACTGGAGTGCTTGGTCTTAGAGGAGAGCATTGATATAGTGAGCATAACGGAGACCTGGTGGAATGGAGAAAACCAGTGGGATACGGTTATCCCTGGATATAAACTATATCAGAAGGACAGGGAAGGACGTATTGGTGGCGGAGTCGCTCTATACGTGAAAGAAGGCATTGAATCCAGCAAGCTCGAAACCCCAAAAGAGGCAGACTCCTCCACAGAATCGTTGTGGGTGGTGATACCATGCCCCAGGAGGGACTTAATACTGGGAACAATCTATCGTCCCCCTGATCAAAATGCTCAGGGAGACCTGGAGATGAGATATGAAATTGAGGAAGCATCCAAACTAGGAAATGTGGTAGTAATGGGTGACTTCAACTACCCGGACATAGACTGGCTGCATATGTGTTCCAGTCATGACAAAGAAGCAAAGTTTCTAGATATTCTAAATGACTATTCCCTAGACCAGTTGGTCATGGAACCGACCAGAGGGATGGCAACCCTGGACTTAATCCTCAGTGGGGACCGGGACCTGGTGCGAGATGTAAGTGTTGTTGAACCGATTGGGAGCAGTGACCACAGTGCTATTAAATTAAACATACATGTAACTGGCCAATTGCCAAGAAAATCCAACACGGTCACATTTGACTTCAAAAGAGGAAACTTCACAAAAATGAGGGGATTGGTAAAAAGAAAGCTGAAAAACAAAGTCCAGAGGGTCACATCACTCGAAAATGCTTGGAAGTTGTTTAAAAACACTATATTAGAAGCTCAACTGGAGTGCATACCGCAGATCAGAAAAGGTACCGCCAGGGCCAAGAAGATGCCAGCATGGTTAACGAGCAAAGTCAAGGAAGCTCTCAAAGGCAAAAAGTCTTCCTTCAAAAAATGGACGTCTTGTCCAAATGAAGAAAATAAAAAAGAACACAAACTCTGGCAAAAGAAATGCAAGAAGACAATAAGGGATGCTCAAAAAGAATTTGAGGAGCACATTGCTAAGAACATAAAAACCAACAACAAAAAATCCTATAAATACATTCAAAGCAGGAGACCATCTAGGGAGACAATTGGACCCTTGGATGATAAGGGAGTCAAAGGTGTACTAAAGAACGATAAGGAGATTGCAGAGAAGCTAAATGAATTCTTTGCATCTGTCTTCATAGTGGAAGATATAGGGCAGATCCCTGAACCTGAACTAACATTTGCAGGAAGGGATTCTGAGGAACTGAGACAAATAGTGGTAACGAGAGAGGAAGTTCTAGGCTTAATGGACAATATAAAAACTGACAAATCACCGGGCCCGGATGGCATCCACCCGAGAGTTCTCAAAGAACTCAAAGGTAAAATTGCTGATCTGCTAACTAAAATATGTAACTTGTCCCTCGGGTCCTCCTCCGTGCGTGAGGACTGGAAAGTGGCAAATATAACGCCAATATTCAAAAAGGGATCCAGAGGGGATCCCAGAAATTACAGGCCAGTTAGCTTAACTTCTGTCCCTGGAAAACTGGTAGAAAGTATTATTAAAGCTAGATTAACTAAGCACATAGAAGAACAAGCCTTGCTGAGGCAGAGCCAGCATGGCTTCTGCAGGAGAAAGTCCTGTCTCAGTAACCTATTAGAATTCTTTGAGAGTGTCAACAAGCATATAGATAGAGGTGATCCAGTGGACATAGTGTACTTAGACTTTCAAAAAGCGTTTGACAAGGTACCTCACCAAAGACTTCTGAGAAAGCTTAGCAGTCATGGAATAAGAGGAGAGGTCCTCTTGTGGATAAGAAATTGGTTAAGAAGCAGAAAGCAGAGAGTAGGAATCAACGGACAGTTCTCCCAATGGAGGGCTGTAGAAAGTGGAGTCCCTCAAGGATCGGTATTGGGACCTGTACTTTTCAACTTGTTCATTAATGACCTAGAATTAGGAGTGAGCAGTGAAGTGGCCAAGTTTGCTGATGACACTAAATTGTTCAGGGTTGTTAAAACAAAAAGGGATTGCGAAGAGCTCCAAAAAGACCTCTCCAAACTGAGTGAATGGGCAGAAAAATGGCAAATGCAATTCAATATAAACAAGTGTAAAATTATGCATATTGGAGCAAAAAATCTGAATTTCACATATACGCTCATGGGGTCTGAACTGGCGGTGACCGACCAGGAGAGAGACCTCGGGGTTGTAGTGGACAGCACGATGAAAATGTCGACCCAGTGTGCGGCAGCTGTGAAAAAGGCAAATTCCATGCTAGCGATAATTAGGAAAGGTATTGAAAATAAAACAGCCGATATCATAATGCCGTTGTATAAATCTATGGTGCAGCCACATTTGGAATACTGTGTACAGTTCTGGTCGCCTCATCTCAAAAAGGATATTATAGAGTTGGAAAAGGTTCAGAAGAGGGCAACCAGAATGATCAAGGGGATGGAGTGACTCCCTTACGAGGAAAGGTTGCAGCATTGGGGGCTTTTTAGTTTAGAGAAAAGGTGGGTCAGAGGAGACATGATAGAAGTGTATAAAATTATGCATGGCATTGAGAAAGTGGATAGAGAAAAGTTCTTCTCCCTCTCTCATAATACTAGAACTCGTGGACATTCAAAGAAGCTGAATGTTGGAAGATTCAGGACAGACAAAAGGAAGTACTTCTTTACTCAGCGCATAGTTAAACTATGGAATTTGCTCCCACAAGATGCAGTAATAGCCACCAGCTTGGACGGCTTTAAAAGAAGATTAGACAAATTCATGAAGGACAGGGCTATCAATGGCTACTAGCTGTGATGGCTGTGCTCTGCCACCCTAGTCAGATGCCGGAAGCCTCAGGAGGGGAGAGTGTTCTTGCACTCGGGTCCTGCTTGCGGGCTTCCCCCAGGCACCTGGTTGGCCACTGTGAGAACAGAATGCTGGACTAGATGGGCCACTGGCCTGATCCAGCAGGCTCTTCTTATGTTCTTATGTTCTTAGGGTATCTCCAGATTTATTTTAGCTCTTCTGTGGTCGGCACAACAATGTGCAGTAATACGATTGTTATACACACCAATTACGCTGGGGGAGGGATAGGTACACTGCTGCTATGCTGGTGGAATGGCTGGCTGTATCCTATTCCCAATCAGTCTGGAAGGTGAGGTGGAAACTTACAACACAGAAAACTAAAAATTGACATAAAAATGCCAGACACCTGCCAAGCATCCCTGGAGATAGACTCGGAGGCTGTGCCTATACCAGCACCCATGTGTAAACCACACATGGAGAGATCCAGCACATTCATTATGGCAGGAAGATGCCCCCAGCACGCATTCCTATGTCACAACACACAGAGTGCTCCCCATCTATCAGCCCCCGTAGCACAGGAAACAACGATCCAACTACCACCAGTCTCTAGGCATCACTCCAGGCAGGTATTTGAATCCCCTTATGCTCCTCACAAGCACCATTTTGGAGCACGGCACACAAAGTGGAGGAAGGGAAGCCCACCCAACATAGGTAGCACCCATGTATCTCCCTGAGCTTTTTGCCTGTAGAGAGAGCACTCACGGCCCTCCCGGGACGAGGATTTGAAACCTACTCAGGCGGGGAGAGACTGATTTCTACAGACCTTAATACAGAAATCTGGTGAATTGAAATTAACATTGGAAAAACTGAGAAAACAACATGGACAGACTTGTCCGTGGTTCCTAAAGATCATTTTGTGTGCATTTTGCAGCAGTCAGGACACACACAGCTAAGAGTGTGCATGAGCTAAGTGAAAACTAGTATCCATTGGTCATCTGATTTTTCCATGAAGTTGTCTAATTCTCTTTTAAAGCTATCCAAGTTGGTGGCCATCATTGCCTCCTGTGGAAATGAATAGAATAGAAATTGCTTCCACAGGAGTCACTGATTGATTGATTTATTGATTGATTTAAAATATTTCTATCCCGCCCTTCTACCCTATAATAGGAAACTCAGGGCGGCTTACAAAAATAAAATCAAACACGTACATAATCAAATTGCAAACAATAAAATGCGCCCCCTCCTATGTAGAGCTCATACAGCTCCATGGTATACCGTGGAGCTGAGAGTGATGAAGCAAGAGAGGAGGAGGCTTGAGTGCAGATGGAGGCGAACTCCTGACGAATGCAATTATGCTTTGGTAAGTGCTTCTTCTAAGCGGTATATAGTAGCGGTGAGGGCAGCAAAAAAGAGATATTTTGCTGCCACAATTAAGGCATCTCCCGCCCGGCGGAGCTCTTTAAAATTGTACGAGGGCTTTTACATTCTGGCCCTCGGGATATTATGGATTCATCTGTAGCCCGCTGTGATGAGTTCACGAGGCACTTCCAGGATAAGATTGCATGCATTCGCCGGGACTTAGACTCCAATGTTATGACAGTGAGTTCCAACGAAGCATCCAGAATGCGGTCTTGTCCTTATTTATTGGATGAGTTTCAGTCTGTACAGCTTGAGGATGTTGACAAGATCCTTGGACTGGTGCGGGCGACCACGTCTGTTCTAGATCCTTGCCCCTCTTGGCTGGTGAAAGCTGGCAGGACCGGAACCGCCGGCTGGGCCAAGGAGATAATAAATGCCTCTTTGAGAGAGGGAGTGGTCCCTGACTGCCTAAAAGAGGCGGTAGTGAGACCGCTCCTGAAGAAACCCTCCTTGGACCCAGACAACTTGAACAACTATAGACCTGTGGCAAATGTTCCGTTCTTGGGCAAGGTACTGGAATGGGTGGTTGCTGGCCAGCTCCAGGGTCTCTTGGATGACACTGATTATCTTGATCCATTTCAATCCGGTTTTAGGCCCGGTTTTGGTACCGAAACAGCCTTGGTCGCCCTGTATGATGACCTTTGTCGGGAGAGGGACAGGGGGAGTGTGACTCTGTTGATTCTCCTTGATCTCTCAGCTGCTTTTGATACCATCGACCATGGTATCCTTCTGGGAAGACTCATGGAGTTGGGAGTTAGGGGTACTGCTTGGCAGTGGCTCCGCTCCTACTTGGTGGGTCGTCACCAGAAGGTAGTGCTTGGGGAACATTGCTCGACACCCTGGACTCTCCATTGTGGAGTCCCACAGGGATCGGTACTGTCCCCCATGCTTTTCAACATCTACATGAAGCCGCTGGGTGCGGTCATCAGGAGTTTTGGGGTGCGTTGTCATCAGTACGCTGATGACATGCAGCTCTATTTCTCCTTTTCATCCTCCTCAGGTGAGGCTGTTAACGTGCTAAACCGTTGCCTGACCGCGATAATGGATTGGATGGGAGCTAACAGACTGAAGCTCAATCCAGACAAGACTGAGACGCTGTTGGTGAGTGCCTTCTCTGCCCAGATGGTGGATGTTCATCCTGTTCTTGATGGGGTTACACTCCCCTTGAAGGAACAGGTTCGTAGCTTGGGAGTTCTTTTTGATCCTTCCCTGTCTCTTGAGGCCTAGGTGGCCTCGGTGGCACAGAATGCTTTTTACCATCTTCGATTGGTAGCCCAGCTACGTCCCTATCTGGACAGTGACGACCTCGCTTCAGTTGTTCATGCTCTGGTAACTTCTAGATTGGACTACTGCAACGCGCTCTACGTGGGGCTGCCCTTGAAGACTGTTCGGAAACTACAGCTAGTCCAGAATGCAGCGGCCAGATTGTTGACGGGGACCAGAAGGTCCGCTCATATAACACCTGTTCTGGCCCATCTGCACTGGCTTCCTATTTGTTTCCGGGCTAGATTCAAAGTGCTGGTTTTGACCTATAAAGCCCTACACGGCATGGGACCGCAATACCTGGTGGAACGCCTCTCCCAATATGAACCTACCCGTACACTACGCTCAACATCTAAGGCCCTCCTCCGAGTACCATCCCATCGAGAGGCTCGGAGGGTGATGACTAGAACCAGGGCCTTTTCAGTAGTGGCCCCCAAACTGTGGAACAGTCTCCCCGATGAGGTGCGCCTGGCGCCGACGCTACTATCTTTTTGGCGCCAGGTGAAAACCTTTTTATACTCCCAGGCATTTTAAAGTGTATTTTAAACAGCATTTCCGTATTTTGGATGTTGTTTGGTTCGTTATTGTTTGTTTGTTTGTTTTTATTTTTTGTATTTATTGTATTTATATATTGTGCTTGTTTTTATCTTTTTGTACACCGCCCAGAGAGCCTTCGGGCTTAGGGCGGTATATAAATTAAACTAAATAAAATAAATAAAATAAAATCACAAAAACATTAAAATACTTTACAAAAACATTAAAATATTTGCAGATGCTAAGTAGTGGTGGTTCTCCCTTTTGGTCATTGCTGCTGGATCTGCTGGCATCTCTATCGCTGTTATAACTTTTGGATTTACTCTCTGGACACATTGGCACCACATGGCCTGAACCTGGAGGACAGTACCACCACTACTTAGCTTCTGCAAATGAAGCCCCTCTGAGCATTCCATCCTCAAAGCTCTATAACTGCCACCTTGGTAACAGCATTTGTATGTTAGCAGCTGATGAAGGCGGAAGCTGAAACGTTTAATATATATATATTATGTTCCCTTCAAGTTGTTATGTTCCCTTCAAGTCAATTACGACTTATGGCGATCCTATGAATCAGTGACCTCCAGTAGCATCTGTCATGATCCACCCTGCTCAGATCTTGTAAGTTCAGGTCTGTGGCTTCCTTTATGGAATCAATCCATCTCTTGTTTGGCCTTCCTCTTTTTCTACTCCCTTCTGTTTTTCCAAGCATTATTGTCTTTTCTAGTGAATCATGTCTTCTCATGATGTGTCCAAAGTATGATAACCTCCATTTCATCATTTTAGCTTCTAGTGACAGTTCTGGTTTAATTTATTCTAACACCCAATTATTTGTCTTTTTCACAGTCCGTGGTATGTGCAAAGCTCTCCTCCAGCACCACATTTCAAACGAGTTGATTTTTCTCTTATCCGCCTTTTTCTCTGTCCAACTTTCACATCCATACATAGAGATCGGGAATACCATGGTCTGAATGATCCTGACTTTGGTGTTCAGTGATACATCTTTGCATTTGAGGACCTTTTCTAGTTCTCTCACAGCTGCCCTACCCAGTCCTAGCCTTCTTCTGATTTCTTGACTATTGTCTCCATTTTGGTTAATGACTGTGCCGAGGTATTGATAATCCTTGACAAGTTCAATGTCCTCATTGTCAACTTTAAAGTTACATAAATCTTCTGTTGTCATCACTTTAGTCTTCTTGACGTTCAGCTGTAGTCCTGCTTTTGTGCTTTCCTCTTTAACTTTCATCAGCATTCGTTTCAAATCATTACTGGTTTCTGCTAAGAGTATGGTATCGTCTGCATATCTTAAATTATTGATGTTTCTCCCTCCAATTTTCACACCTCCTTCATCTTGGTCCAATCCCGCTTTCCGTATGATATGTTCTGCGTACAGATTAAACAAATAGGGTGATAACACACACCCCTGTCTCACACCCTTTCCGATGGGGAACCAATTGGTTTCTCCATATTGTGTCCTTACAGTAGCCTCTTGTGCAGAGTATAGGTTGCGCATCAGGACAATCAGATGCTGTGGCACCCCCGTTTCTTTTAAAGCATTCCATAGTTTTTCATACATATATGTAGGGAGTGGTACTAAAGGGGACTACAAGGGTAAAATTTAACGTAGAAGGCATAAAATCAGTGTCAGGCTCTACCTTCAGTTGATGGCCACCAATGTGGATGGCTTCAAAAAAGAATTAGACAAACTCATGGAGAATAAGTTTAGCAGTGACTAACAGCCATGATGGCTATGCTCTGCCTCCATGTTTGGCGGTAGAATGCTTCTAAGTACCCGTTATTGGATTCAGGAGGGGTGAGCATTCTTGTGCTCAGGTCCTGCTTGTGGGTTTCCCATGGGCATCTGGTTGGCCACTGTGAGAACAGGATGCTGGACTAGATGGGCCACTGGACTAGATGGGCCACTGGCCTGATCCAGCAGAACTCTTATGTTCTTAGGGGTAATATCCAATGTTAGTTGACCCATTGAACTAACAGACATAATTTTTGCAACTGAGTGTGACTTAGCTGGATATCACTCCATGCAAGAGACAGTCGTGTGAATGGGTTATACGAGGAGATTGACATGAAACAAGATGCCTACACAAGCTGACTTCTTAAGGCTGGTAGTGAACAGTAGGCAAAGGGCCAGCAAGTTGTGGGCTCTGTTTTTTGTGCATAGACACCATAATCAAGTTCCTCTAATCACTGTAATTAATTAGTCATGTTCTGGCATCCTGATTCTTTTTCTACGTTTGGTTGATTTTCTCATTCATGTTATCCTTTGTGTGTTTCTGAGCTCCGCTTACTCATAATGGAGAAGCGAGAGGGGTTGCCTTGTGTGTGTTTTACTCTCCCTGAGTACCCCATTTATTCACATGCCCACCAAGTACTTTCGATGAATTCCTTGGTGAATTCAGCAATCCCAATTCCAACGTTGTGCAGGATGGACCTTCTGATAAGATGGTATCTGGAGGAAGCCCTCTCTTGCAGAGCACAAGTGATCAGTTGGGTATATAAGGGATGAGATGGTTTTTGGATAATAAATAATAAATGCACTGACTTGTTAGCTCTGGTGGTAACTGTTTGTCACTGTAGCAAAATAAGTGAGAAAGAGAGGGTATAAATAGAAGCTGAGAGATTTTTCCACTGCTGATGAACGCTTAACTCACTTTTGTTGTGGAGGTGGGTACCTGCCACTTTACATTTATCCCCAAATCCCCATGGAGCCCTTATGTGAATTTTATCTACTGGAGATGTCAGGCGGAGAGGTGCATTGCTAGATCATAAGAAGGTATCTTTGTTCTGTGTGACTGCACCTTTCATGGCAGACTTTGCTTGGGGCAAAAGGGTATCAACCATGTTTCAACCCTCCTCTCCCACTATAACAAGGTTAAAGTATTTACTGGCACCAGCACATGCACTTTTAGAATGTCTCCCATCTCCCAGTTTTGCGGGTCCATAGGATCTACAGCAGGGATGGAACCTTCTGTTTTAACTTTTAAGCACCTGATGAAAACCTTTCTGTTCCTCCAGGCAGGCAATTAAGAAGATTTTTTTTCGCAACGCTTGACCTTTGTTTTTGTTGTGTTTTTAATGTTTTTTAATCTAGGGCGACGGCATTGTTTTTAATGTGTTGTAAACCGCTTTGATGTTTTTAATAAAAGAGCGGTATACAAATATTTTTATAAATAAATAAATCAGCCTCACACCTGGGGTCCGAAGGCAGCCCTCCAGGCCTCTTTCTGGCCTTGGGACTCTGCCCAGGCCACACCTTTCAACTGGCTCTGCATTCCACCCTCTGTTGATTTTTTCCTGGCTGGAATGTGCCACTGAACTGTGATGATAACTGTTCCTTGCCTGGATGGAGAGCAGTGTGTGCCTGGCCTCACCTACCAGCTTCAGGCTGCAATCCAGTGCATGCCACTTCTGTGGGAGTAAGCCCCATCGAGCACAGTGGAATTTACATCTGAGTAAACACATGTAGGATCACATTGTCAAGCCTGCTTACAGTTTTCTCACTGCTCTTTTTTTAAATGCTGTCTGTTAAAATTATTTGCATAATTTTTTATTTTTTATTTTAAAAAAAGCTTTGTCAGTTATTTATGAACATTGCGATAAATAGCTGACTTGTGCGTCAGTTTGCATATGCTGGTAGAAAGATGATTCAAACATTTTGCAAAATGAATGAAGAAAACCGATGAAGTTCCATCTGTAAGGGAAAGAAAGCTTTCAAGCTAATGAGTAGATTTGATTCATATCAGTGTCAAAACCAAAGATCCAAACAAAAATTTTTTTAAAAAGAGGTAAGCACATTTTTGAGCTGTAAAAGGTGTGAAATGACAGAACAACTCTCCTATAATAGTTCTGGAAGTTGCAAGCTTCAAGTAAAGTGGAGTACATTTTAAACATGTGCCAAGGTTTTTTATTATTACAATTTCTCTTTTGCTTGCTTGCTTGTTCTAATCTGGTGCCTTGGAGATGGCATAATGGGATTTGGAAGGATCCAACGTCACATTATGCAGGAAATCCATAATCATATCTCGTCATGCAGTGGTTCCCAAAACTGCTGAGGGTCTTGGCAAACCATCTCATGACTTTTGTAGCAATTGCAGTGTGTATGCGGAATACTGTAGGATTTTTAATTATATTTTTATGGCTGCTTTTATTTCCTATCTTGGACTTTTTTGTAGTGCAGTTAAAAAATGGAAATGGCCTGCCTTCAAGTCGATCCTGACTTATGGCGACCCTATGAAGAGGGTTTTCATGGTAAGCGGTATTCAGAGGGGGTTTACCATTGCCTCCCTCTGAGGCTAGTCCTCCCCAGCTGGCTAGGGCCTGCTCAGCTTGCCACAGCTGCACAAGCCAGCCCCTCCCTTGACCGCAACTGCCAGCTGGGGGGCAACTGGTCTCCTTGGGATTATGCAGCTTGCCCATGGCTGCACAAGTGGCAGGGCATGTCACCCCTGAGCCACTCCCTGTGGGGGTGATCTTGAGCTGCCCCTTGACACCCAAGAGACATGAGCAGGGATTTGAACTCACAGACTCTGGACTCCCAGCCAGGCTCTCCTCCCTACTGTGCTATACCAGCTGTTGTAGTGCAGTTCAGCATTCCATAAAACTCAAACTGCTAAAATAAAAGACAACATGAGAAACAAAGGATGCAATTAAAAATCAATATGTGATGTGGGCAGGCCATGGACCACCTGAATCAAGCTCGTGGACCACTGGTGGTCCACAGGCCACAGTTTGGGAGTCTCTGTCCTAGTGTATTTATTTTTCCTTAAAAACAGCCACTGAAGAAGGGGGAGTGATTGGGCCACCAGTAGAAAAGTTGATAACTTCCCTAAGATAAGGAAGGCCCCAAGCTCAGTAATAGAACCCATGCTGCTTTGCATGCAAAAAGTCCCTAATTCAGTCTCTGGCATCTCCAGGATGGGCTGGAAAACTTTCCTGCCGGAAATTCTGCAGAGCCATTGCCAGTCAGTGTAGAGCATATAGACATGGTATAAGACAGTCTCTTGTGTAAGATATCTGTATTCCATGCCACCTGCTCAATTGAATCTGGGGGTGCTGCAGCACGACTGTGTACGTGTACCTCTTTCTTGGGTCCTATGGGGCTTGTTGAAATGAATACTGCAAACACAATTACAATGTTTGTTTTATATATATATATATTTAAACAATAACTGAAAGGAACATAACACCATGTATGCCAACAGAATATATCACATATCTTCTTAACATAATAATTCCCAAAGTCCAATGCATTCAGCAAGACATAAATGAAGAAGTTGCTTGCAGAAAGTCCAGTAGAGAAAATTCGGAAATTTCCAAATTGCAAACTTCAAAGCCCTAAATAAAATATAATTTAAATTCAAATACATAAAGCCACAAAAGAATTAATTTACTCTTCCATCCCCTTTACACACATAATTGTAAAACCCCATTACCTAATTCAAGGTGACAAGGGCCTAGTCCTTACTCCCTGGCATTAACAGCTCCTTTTCTCTTCAGCTTCCTCACGGTTTGTACTCAACTCCTTAATACAATCCTTCCATAAGGTTTCTCCACCCGCTGGACCAAACCAATATAACCCATAGGGGTTACATACGCATCATACATTTGAAGCACATTATTTCCCCCAAAGACTCTTGAGAGCTGCAGTTTACCCTTCACAGAACTACAATTCCCAGCACCCTTAACAAATTACAGTTCCCAGGATTCTTTCGGGAAGATCATGTGCATGAAATGTATGGGGTGTGGACTTCCGGGAAGGGTGACTTAGCCTGTGCCTGCTTTTGAGACGGGCTCCTGCCTCAAAAGAAGCTTATTCAGATATATCAGTCAGTTTTTTCTTTTTTTTTTGACTGATTAAACTTCTCCCGGGTAGGGAGAAACGAAGAGATTAACCTCAAAGCCTATTTTTGTTGGGACGACCAGATCTCATTAATTTATGGGACGAGGTCCAGCCGACGAAGGTGGGACGGATTTTCAACAGCAAGCTCTATCTGTTAAAGCGAACGTTCATCTTATCTTCTAAGAGAGAACGCACTAACAGGCAAGCACCCTTCTTTCTATATTTTTCTTTTACTTGACTTAAATTGTTGCTGTTTAAAAGAGATTTGCCAGATTGATCGGTTTTTGACATCTCACTGGGGAGCCATAACTTCTCTCTGCTACGCACTAATTAATAGCTTATCTCTGTTTTTGTTGCAAAAAGCTGTCCTGGATTTGCATTCTAAAGATATACACAGAAGAGGGATTTCTATTCCAGATTTTTATTTTGAAAAATATTATACTGTTTTGAGACTACTCTCTTTTTGGTCTATTTTATTTTGACGAATCTGTTTCTTGACGATTGCCATTAATTGTTTCGTTCCTGGGAACTGCATTTTGTTTACTTAACTATGGAGAGATAAGGCTGTCTGCTCTGTTTATACTGTGATGTCACCAAGTTTGGAGTATTAACCCAATTGTTGCTGAAATAAGAAGTGGTTTTCCTATATTTTTCTTTTAAAATGGCAATTAAGAAAGTGGCTGAGAATCTGGAAATAACTATGTTTCAGAAAATAATGGATGAGATTGAGATAATGAAAATTGAATTGAGTAAAATGAAGCAGGAGATTAAAGATATAAGGGTCCCTGTGAGAGAGGTGACCCTGGAAGGGGTCCCTGTGAGAGAGGAGACCCCGGAGATTGGAACAGGGGTCCCTGTGAGAGAGGTGACCCTGGAGACTGGAACAGGGGTCCCTGTGAGAGAGGAGATCCCGGAGATTGGAACAAACGTGGAACAGGAACAAGATTTGGAGTCTATGGACTTTAGAAATAAAATCTACTGTTTGGAACTCAATGTTATCTCTGAAGAAATTAATGAAGATTCTAGAGATAAAGTTATCAATGGCATGGATAATCTTCTGGACTGGAATGATGTGATGGAGCCCAATATAGAGAAAATCTATGGAATTAACTGCAGCCATGTGACAATGGAAAAACTTTTAAGAGATGACCCAGTGTATTTTGTAAAAAAGAACAGAGATATGATTTTACAGCAGTATTTCAGCAACCTATTCAGAATGGATGGCAAGAAAATATTTGGGATAGAGGTAATTCCCATCAGACTCTTACTATATGACTATGGCTTTGACAGCAAGATTATTATGGAATACTGATAATGGAAGATTGGATATTGAAATTACTGGACTTAACAAGACTACTGAAGATGGAAGACGGAAAATGGAACTAATAGAGATAATAGAACAATGGCTACTGAAATTACTGAACCTAACAGATTCTGATGTGATGGATTAATTGAAATGTTTATTTTGACTATGGTTATGACAATAAGATTATCATAATTAGTAATGAGATGGATTAATCGATATGCTTATCTGGAAAAAAAAATTGATAGATATATTTCTTAAAGAATTGAAACCTCTCTTTGACTTTTTGTGGAAAGAATAAAGTAATGTATATGAGATTTGATGATTAAGTAAGATAACTACTGGAGGAAAGTGATTTTATAATATGACTTAAGAGACAGGATTGTTATATATTATAGACTTATAACTGATTTGATCTTTGACAAATGGGAAGTCAATATTTTACTCTTTATTTTTTATTTTTGTTTTTTTTTTTTTCTTTTTTTCTTTTTGTTTAACTATTTTTGATTTTGTTTTTTGTCTTTGAATGTTTTATGATTTTGTCTTGTATGTTTTATGAAAATCTGAATAAAAATTATTGGAAAAAAAAAAAAAAAAAGAAATGTATGGGGTGTGTATGCAGCCTTAAATAATGTTTAAAGTACATTCCCCGCCCGTTCCCAAAAACGAACCCTGGGTCGTAAAGGGACTGATAAATAAGATAAATAAACAAATAATCACCTGATCACATCCCTACAGTTCAAGTTCCCACACCTTCCTGCCAAAGGTTGGCGAAATTAACCTATTTCAAGACACCTGTTTACTGGTCTCTTCTCCCATTTGAAGAGTACAGCGTGTGTGTTTGGGGGGGGAGAATCTGCCCACTCTTTACAGCTGGGGAAAGGATAGGGCACCCACACTACTTTTTTCAGTGGAGGGGTAGGAATTTGGTGGCTTTACAACCCTACACAGCCTCACCACATTTCCATCACCCTCCCTAGACTGCAGTACAGTTCTGACTGGTTCTTTTGGGGCTAAATTGGATTTATTTATTTATTTATTTATTTATTTATTTATTTATTTATTTATTTATTTATTTTGGCTGCCTGACCATTCACAGCCATTTTGTGTCATGCCACACACCCCATGACAGCCATTTTGTGACTGATGTCCATGGCACTTTCTCAGAACCTAACTTTTAAGTGCCTGCTGAAAACCTTTCAGGTCCCCCAGGCTTATGCAGACAGCTAAGAAGATACGTTTTTCACAACAGTTGACCTTCGTTTTTATTGAGTTTTTAATGTTTTTATTCTATGATTGTTTTTTTAACTTGTAAACTGCTTTGATGTTTTTTAACGAAACAGTGATACACATATTTTTTATAAATAAAATGTGTCCACACTGGCCTAAAAAGGTTGCCAGTACCTAAGCCACATCCACATTATACTTTTAAAGCACAATGATATCACTTTAACAATCATGGCTTCCCCAAAGAATCATAGGAATTGTAGTTTGTTAAGGATGCTGAGAGTTGAGACCCCTATTCTCCTCACGGAGCTACATTTCCCAGAGCTCCCTGGAAAGGTTGCAGCATTTGGGGCTTTTTAGTTTAGAGAAAAGGCGGGTCAGAGGAGACATGATAGAAGTGTATAAAATTATGCATGGCATTGAGAAAGTGGATAGAGAAAAGTTCTTCTCCCTGTCTCATAATACTAGAACTCGTGGACATTCAAAGAAGCTGAATGTTGGAAGATTCAGGACAGACAAAAGGAAGTACTTCTTTACTCAGCGCATAGTTAAACTATGGAATTTGCTCCCACAAGATGCAGTAATGGCCACCAGCTTGGACGGCTTTAAAAGAAGATTAGACAAATTCATGGAGGACAGGGCTATCAATGGCTACTAGCCATGATGGCTGTGCTCTGCCACCCTAGTCAGAGGCAGCATGCTTCTGAAAACCAGTTGCTGGAAGCCTCAGGAGGGGAGAGTGTTCTTGCACTCGGGTCCTGCTTGCGGGCTTCCCCCAGGCACCTGGTTGGCCACTGTGAGAACAGGATGCTGGACTAGATGGGCCACTGGCCTGATCCAGCAGGCTCTTCTTATGTGCTTATGTTCTTAAGAGGGATTGATTGTTAAAGCACTCTAGGAATTCTGCAGTTCCCAGGATTATTTGGGGAGGGGGAATCATGACTGTTTATAGTGGTATGATAGTGCTTTCACTGTATAGTGCAGGGGTGGCCACTCCGTGGCTCTCCAGGTGCTGCTGGACTACAGCTCCCATCATCCCTGACCATGAGCTGTGTTGGCTGAGACTGATGGGAGCTGTAGTCCAGCAGCATCTGGAGAGCCACGGAGTGGCCACCCCTGGATAGTGCAAGATGGGGCCTTAATGTGGAGAGCAAAATTGGGATGAAGCTTCAGAAGAATGAGAAGACATGAGATCATAGTCAAGGCTGATGGAGGAAGTGCAAACAAAAAGGCTGAGAAACATGACTTTGAGAAAGCAATGGGTAAAGGAGGCAGAAAGGAAGAGGTGAAGAATTTTGGGACTGCTCTAAGACATTTTGCTGACTGTGGCCAAGGACAAGATTATACTCCTCATTCAGTTCTCTATATGCCAACTGGGCTGGCTGTTCCATTTCACTTCAGAACTAGCAGTGGGACAGGATCCCCATTGCACCTGAGAGCAGCATGCTAGTTAAGGGTGCAGGCTGGGCTCCATGTCACTAGGGATGGGCAAATTTGCCCATTCCGGTTTTTCTTAGTTTCTTATTTTTCCAGTCTTAAATTCAGTTCTTCATATTTCCACATCTGTTTGTGGATTATTGCTGTTTTTTAAAGTCCTCATGAAAATTCATTTTGTTTCAGAAAGTGCAGATTCATAGGGTCACCTTTATATGCAAACTGAATTGAATTTCTCCTCCATCTCTACACGGCACACAGCTCTGTCCTCCAATACTTGCTGCCCCTCCCCATATTTTAGCATCTGATTGCCTCAGGTGGCTACCTCCCTCTGTCCTCAAGGCAAGCTGACTTGGGATATTCTGAAAGGGCAGCAAATTGTTATTTACGTTGAAAGTGCAGCAGCAGAGATCATTCGGTGTGCAACTTAAAGGTTAACTCAGTTCTCCATGTTAGTCAAGTGGGTGGGGGTGTTGCTTAGCAACCAGGCAGAGTGGCATGATCTTTGCTGAGATAACACATGCTCTGATTGGTTGTGAAGCTTTGAGGGAGTTTTTCCCTTGTATATTTGGTTGAATGTTTCATTGCCCTGTACAACGGCTGATCGAAGAGAGACAATGCACTGTTTTTGTCGAATTTTCTTAGTAAAGTGTTCTCAGGATTTTTCTCTCTGGACTCCATCTGTGTCTATTATTATATTTGTATGGCCAGGGGAAGGGAATTTTCAGCTGCTTGTGCCAAAATAAGTTCACCAACCTCAGCTACCATGTGCCTTGACTATAGGAGAAGGTTGTATGTGAGAATTTGCTGTCTGCCTCAGGCAGCCAAATGACTTTTTCCTGCTCCGGGAGAAGGTTGTGTGGGTTCATAAGGGAACTTCGAGGCCAGGAGACTTCAAGCCAGAGAGCCAACGATGCAAAGAAGCCAAAGAGGCAGTTAAAGAGGCTGAATTTCACATATATTAGTTTGATGATGATGGACTGCCTTCAAGTTGATCTCGACTTATGGCAACCCTCTGAATAGGGTTTTCATGGTAAGCAGTATTCAGAGGTGGTTTTACCATTGCCTTCCTCTTAGGCTGAGAGGCAGTGACTGGCCCAAGGTCACCCAGTGAGCTTCATGGCTGTGTGGGGATTCGAATCCTGGTCACCCAGGTCGTAGTCCAACACCTTAACCACTACAGACTAAAGCAAATATTTGGCCGCTGGTCAACAGTATAATTCAATCTTCATGCTAGGTGGAAAAAATGTTTGAGAAAAGGCTGAAGAGCTGCCATTGCTCCTTAATACTCTGTGACTCATAGCAGAAACTCTTGGGAAAAAAGTTGTGTGATGTTGGGGAGAGGGGAGTGTAAACAGAGAGTAAAATTGTTTTATTCCCTTTCCCCGAGAGTCTGAGGCTTTAAAAAGGAAGAGGCTTCTGGCAAATTTAGGGCTAAGAGCCTTCCTTCAAATGTTCATGTAGCCTCAGCAAGCGGAGTGGAAAATTAGACTTGACCTAATCAGGCTGAAACTGACACAGGCCATGCTCTGGCACGACAGAGCGCTGTTCAGCTGGAATTAAAGAGTGAGCTGTCAAAAGAGAGGAAGCACATTAGGCATATTCTGCAGCTATTTGCCATGTAGATCAAGAGGATTAATTAATGTCAGTTACCGTCAGATATCTTCATTTATTTAAATGGGCTTGAAAAAGAATTGGTGTTCCGTGAAATGACTTCCATGTACTTTTTGGTTGTTTTTTAAAAAATGTTAGCCATCATGGCAATAACGATTACACGTTTTATCGTCCCTCTCTGTCACTTTGACAAAGCTATAGAAACTAGTAAACCTCTTCCCTGCATAGGAACATAGGAAACTGCCTTATACCGAATCAGACCATTGGCCCATCTAGCTCAGTGTTGTCTATGGCTTGCTAAGATTTCAGGCAGGGGGTCCCAGCCCTGCTTGGAGATGCCAGGGATTGCGCCCGAGGGCTTCTGCATGCAAAGCAAGGCCTGCCAGCGAGCTACAGCCCTTCCTTATACTGAGGTCTTCCATCAGGTACCTCCTTCACTGATGAGAAGAGAGAGAGTTTTCCCAGCAGCAGGTTTCTTGTTGTGAAATGGCTTCTCGGAAAAGGCTCACTGGGCATCTCCCTTACAATTTTTTTGGTGCCAAGCAAAAGCAAAGCAGATGCTGTACCACTGAGCCACTGTCCTACTTCTGTGATTTACCATGACAGAAACATGCACAGCAGAGCAATGAATGTTGGAGTGATTTGGGCACTAGCTCCAGCCCTTGAATGATTATTACACCCTCACTAGGGTTGGAGAGTGGACTAGTTTTATTTATATCAAAAGATTTGGTCAATAAAAGAAACAGCAGGGGGAGCATGTATTCCTCCCATGAATGCCCCTGGGAACATTCCTATATCATCATCCAGCATAATTCCCAGGCTATGGGCTGAAGGCACATGTGGCCAGCTCTCAGGTCTGGTCAGTGCCTGGATGGGAGACCACCTGGGAACCATATGTAAGCCGCCTTGGGTTTCAATCATTAAAAAGAAAGGCGGGGTAGAAATGTAATAAATAATAATAAATAATGATTCCCAGAGTTAGTGGGTCGTATCCAACAAAGTCGTCGCATTTGCACAAAGACTTCTACTTGTGCAACAGAACTTCCTCTCGCTCTCAAATCTTTGCACCCACCAATATGTTCCAGAAGGTTCGGGAAAAACAAAATGTCTGGGGAACATGCGGGGGGGGGGAGGAGAAGGAGGGGATGTTCCATTGTGCAAGCAGAAGTCCTTGTGTGATTGGGATGAATTTGTTGCATACAACTCATTCATTCCCCAAAAACACAGCCAGACTGCTTACAGCATCATCCTTCGCTAATGGCTAAGCTGGCTTTGGTTAATGGGAGTTGTAGTCCAACAACATCCGGGGACCCAAAATTGAAGAACAGTGGCATAGATTACCCAAGTCACCAACTAAAGTGGCAATACAGATTCCTTCCCCTGTCCCCCACCTCCCATGAAAGATCATAGATTTTTGTTCCCCACGCAAGCCCCCCAACTTCTCAGTCATTTTAAACCAGGTGTAGGGAACCTTTGGCCCTCCAGATGTTGCTGAACTATAACTCCCCAGCCCCAGGAAGCATGGCCAGGGATGATGGGAGTTGTAGTTCAGCAACATCTGGAGGGGCAACGGTTCCCCACACCTTTTTTAAAACAGTGGATGAAGTGCCTGTGATGCGTCCTTCCCTGGCTCTCCCTGTCAGGTTCCTACCTGCTTGTGGTTACTGCCTGTCTCTAGGCACCACCAGGGACTCCACCAGTCCGGACCGCTCTCTCTTATGGTTTCTCTCCCCGCTCTAGCACAGATCTCAACAGATCCCCCTGCTAGGCAACCACCAGTAACGTCCCAATACTAGTATTCCCAGAGACTCTGAATACTGGTATTGTTATTCTCTTCACCGCTGCCACCATTTGTTACAGTTCCCCTTCAGCCTTGGTCATTACCTTACCCTCCCTTCTGGTCTGTGAAACCCCAGCCAAGGATCAGGCCTTTGGTAAACCAAATTAAGTATTTATTACAGATAACAAAGCTAACAAGATTAACAAGATTTCTTCTTAAGGCACATAAGCATATGGTTTTACTCAATACTAATCCAAACTCCACCTCCCTCCTGGCAAACAACTCTCTAAACCCCACCAACCAACCCACTCAGTTCTCTTCTCCCCCCCCCCGATTCCACTCTCACTCTTCCTTTTATACATTCAGCCATTTTAAACACTCAGCCAATCATCTCGCATTCTACTGCCCATTCACTCCCCCCTCCTCTTTCACTCCACTTACCATGTATCTTCTAAAACAACAACACTTACCATATATACATTAATATAGGAACATCACATTTCCCCCCCCTTAAACAACAGCAGAGTATTATTCCTGTTCCAGGATTTATACGTCGCGTTAACAAATAAAAGTCTCTATGGGGAAAATGTCTTTCTTTGTTCCTCTGTCTGGTCACGTCACTGCAGTCCCAGCCACTTGCCTGGAAAGTCCATCGGCCAGTACATTGTCCTTGCCTTTTATGAACTGGAAATCCACTTGATAGTCCTGTAGGGCCCAGGACCACCTCTGCAGCATAGTGTTATGGTTTTTCATAGTCTGCAACCATAACAAGGCCCGATGATCCGTAGTCACTGTGAATCTTCGTCCCCACACGTATGGGCGCAACTTGTTCAGTCCCCACACGACCGCTAGGCACTCCTTCTGGACCAACGAATAGTTTTTCTCCCTCGGCGTCAGCTTGCGACTCAGGTACGCCACTGGATGTCTGGTGCCTTCTCTCTCCTGTAGCAAGACGACTCCCAGCGCCAGGTCCGACGCATCTGTAGCCACGATGAATGGTTTCTCATAGTCTGGTGCTATTAATATGGGTCCTTGGCACAAGGCTTGCTTCAGTAGATCAAAAGCCTTCTGACATTCATCCGTCCATACCACACGCTCAGAACACTTCTTCTTTGTTAATTCATGCAAGGGGGTTGCTATTTCCCCAAAATTTCTCACAAACTTCCTATAAAATCCTTACTTGTTTTTTGGTTAAGGGGATCGGCCATGCTTGTATTGCCTCCACAAGGGGGTGATATTCCCACTCCCCACCTTATGTCCTAAATAGATTACTTCCTTTAGTCCAAACTGGCATTTCTTAGCTTTTATTGTGAGGCCTGCTTTTCTTAAGGCCTCCAATACTGTTGTCAGGTGTTGGACATGCTCAGGCACCGACTTGCTAAAAATGGCTACGTCATCGATATAGGCCACTGCAAAATCTGACATGCCTCGCAACACAGTATTGATTAGCCTCTGAAATGAACTTGGTGAGTTCCTTAGTCCCATGGGTAAGGTCACAAACTCATATAACCCATCTGGTGTACTGAAGGCAGTTTTGGCTCTGGATTGCTCGTCTAGTTCCATTTGCCAAAATCCTTTACAGAGATCTAGTGTAGAGATAATGGTTGCTGCCCCCAATAACTCTAACATTGCATCTACCCTAGGCATAGGATACGCATCTGGGACAGTAATTTTATTGATTAGCCAATAATCAATGCAAAACCTTGTCGTTCCATCTTTTTTCGGAACCAGGACAATACTTGAGGCCCAGGGACTGATGGATTCCCTGATCACTCCTAATTCCAGCATATCTTCCACCTCCTTTTTGATCTCATTCAAAACTTTCCCATTCACACGGTACGGAACAGATCTGATTGGAGCATGATCTCCAGTATCAATGGAATGTATAACTATACTGGTTCGGCCAGGTTTGTTGCTAAAGAGATTCCTATAGGTTTTCAAAACTCTCAGAATCTCTTCTTTTACTTCCTCCTCTACCTCCTCTGACCATTCCACTTGATCTACCCCTCCTTTGTCTTTGCTTTCCTGTACCAAATCTGGAAGTTCAGGCCCACTTCCCTCAGGGAATAAGGTAACTTGCAACACCTTTGCATCCCTGGTATGGTAAGGCTTTAACATATTTACATGAACCACTTTGCTTTTGTTTAATTGGTCTGTGGTGATTACATATGTCACTGTGTCAAGCCTTTCTCTGATGGTATATGGTCCTTCCCAGTTAGCCTGTAATTTGTTAGGTACTATCAATTGCTTCACTGGTTCACATTCATCCTTTCTCTCAGCAGGCATCCACAGTCTATATAAAATCCCATTTTCACACACAACTTGATTCCTCAGTTTGTCAGTGAAAGGAATCTGTTGGGCCACAGCTTGTTCCTTTATCTGCTTCAAACTTATATCTTTATGCAGCTCTTCCCTGAATTGATCTGCTTCTTCCCCAGAGACCACTTGATACAGTTTGTCTCCTTCAGCAGGCCTGCTAGTGGTTGCTATGGTGACCTGAGGCTGGTTAACAGATTCCACGCTGTTTGTTTCAGCCCCCCTTAATATGGCTTCTTTTTCTCTGCCAAGTTGCTGTCTGGTCACTACATAGATCTTTCCTTGGGCGCCCATTACATCCCTTCCCAGTATTACTGGTTCTTGTTGCTGGGCATTAATGCCTACTTTATATCGGCCCTCTCGGCCTCTCCAAGTCATATCCACCAGGGCCACAGGCAAACTTTCTGGTTGACCTCTCACTCCTTGGATAGTCACAGTTTCCTGAGGTAATATTACCTCAGATTTTATTAAATCTGGCCTCAGTAATGTCTGAGCGGCACCAGTATCAAGCAATGCCCAATAATTTGCCCCTTGTACACTCACTTCCTCTCTCATACTTGAATCAAGGTCTGTTACTTCTGTCCAGTTTATCTGGCAAAACTGAACCTTTTTCGCTGTTTCTAAAGCCTTGGGCTCTGTTTTCACTGTCCTTGTCTGAGCAGGATTACTAATGGGGTTGGCAACCTCACATTGAAAACGTAGGTGCCCCGGTCTACCACATTTGTAGCATAATTTCTCCTCACCACTCTGGGGTGTCCTGTGCCCTTCCGATTTTAATGGAGGACTCACTCGCTGTGGTACCACATCCCTTCTGCCAGCACTATATGGTCTGGGTTTAAACTCTCTTGATGTTTTCCCCACCCAGCCAGTTCTATTGGAGGCGAAGTGATCCGCCATCTCTGCGGCCTCCTGCACAGATGTAGGGGAACGGTCTTTGACTAGGAGCCTTATTTCTGGTGGTAACTGATCGTATAATTGATCCAGTATCATGAGGCTTTTCACCTCTTCCACTGACTGAGCTTTGGCACTACTCATCCACTTTCCAAATATATCCATCAACTTTGCTCCCAGTTCCACAAAAGACCTCCCTGTCTGTATCTGGCAATTTCTGAAAAGCTTTCTAAAATAATCAGGCCCCAGTCTGAATCTTTTAAACACTGCTTCTTTGAATTCAGCATAGGTGACGGGCCTGTCTGAGGGGAAATATTGGTATACCTCAGCCAATTCCCCTTTAATCAGATTTGATAAATACTGCATGTATTTATCTTCAGGTAGCCCCCACAACTGAGCTGCTTTTTCAAAGGTGCTGAGGTAAATTTGAGGATCTTGACCAGGCTTATAGACAGCAAAGTCCTTTGGAGTAATTTTTATTTTTGCTCCATCTCTGTCCTTTCTTGTTTCATCAGAATGAAACTTCTCTCTTTCAAATTTTTAACTTTTCTACTTGTAATTCGGCATCCACTGCTCGTTGCTTCTCCCTCTCCTCAAACCCCATTCTCATTCTCTCAGTTTCCATCTTCAACTTCTCAGCTTCCATCCTCAATCTCTCAGCTTCCAACTCTCGCTGTTTATCTTTTTCCTCAGCCTCAAAGACCCGCTGCTTTTCTTTCTCATCAGCCTCCCTCCTCAATCTCTCAGCTTCCAACTCCCTCTGCTTGTCTTTTTCCTCAGCCTCCCATCTTAACTTCTCTCTCAAGTACTCTATATAAGCGGGATTGCTTAAATATCCTTCTGGGGTCTCTTCTCTGACAGGTTGTTTTTGCTGGGCAGTTGCAAATCCTATAAGTGCTACCCTCAATTCATCTACCCCTTTACCCTCGTGAGGTAAATTGAATGTTATGCACTTCTCCACCAGCTCCTCTCTTTTCATTTTTATATATTCAGCCATGGTGTTTGAGTTCACTCACTCTTTGCCACACACTCTTTGCCAGTCACTCTCACAAGAAATCTTGTTTTGTTATTTCTGTTTGCCACACCACTGTATCTGGATTCTCTGTTGTTCATATCCCACCGCTACTGACACCACGTGTGATGTAGTCTCCTTTGTCACCACGTGTCTTTGGGACTCTCTTTGGTTCGTATCCGACCGCTACCACCACGTGTGATGCGTCCTTCCCTGGCTCTCCCTGTCAGGTTCCTACCTGCTCGTGGTTACTGCCTGTCTCTAGGCACCACCAGGGACTCCACCAGTCCGGACCGCTCTCTCTTATGGTTTCTCTCCCCGCTCTAGCACAGATCTCAACAGATCCCCCTGCTAGGCAACCACCAGTAACGTCCCAATACTAGTATTCCCAGAGACTCTGAATACTGGTATTGTTATTCTCTTCACCGCTGCCACCATTTGTTACAGTTCCCCTTCAGCCTTGGTCATTACCTTACCCTCCCTTCTGGTCTGTGAAACCCCAGCCAAGGATCAGGCCTTTGGTAAACCAAATTAAGTATTTATTACAGATAACAAAGCTAACAAGATTAACAAGATTTCTTCTTAAGGCACATAAGCATATGGTTTTACTCAATACTAATCCGAACTCCACCTCCCTCCTGGCAAACAACTCTCTAAACCCCACCAACCAACCCACTCAGTTCTCTTCTCCCCCCCGATTCCACTCTCACTCTTCCTTTTATACATTCAGCCATTTTAAACACTCAGCCAATCATCTCGCATTCTACTGCCCATTCACTCCCCCCTCCTCTTTCACTCCACTTACCATGTATCTTCTAAAACAACAACACTTACCATGTATACATTAATATAGGAACATCACAGTGCCCCCTGAAAGTGTGCATGTGGGATTTGACACACACCCTCACTTAGCATTTCCAAATAAGTGGAAATGGTTGTAAAATAAACAGTGTACTAAAAAGCCTGGGGAAATGATACTGTTTTCCCCTGATGCTAAAGCTAAAGCAGATGTTACATTAGATGTCACCATCTAATGTAAAGTGATGTTAGATGCAAAGTGGATATCACCAGCCAAACCTCTTGGGGGCGCCAGTAGCAGAAACGGCATGGTACAGCTGCAAATAAGATATTTATCCTCCAGAGTTTGATTTCAAGTCTTTTATTAAAGAAATTCTTGATAAGTGAGGAGGAGAAATGGGAGTTTGCATTAAAATTAAAATAAGCAGGATTTTCTAGCCAGCCCTATGAAAGAGTAGGACTTTCAGCCATTTTTGTTGGGTTTCTGGTTGTAAAATTAAGGTACCCTCCCCCCTCCAGTTCATTTTCTCAAAAAGTGTTTAACTAAAACCTGAAGGAAAAGCACGATTTGTTTCAGGGGGAAATTGATCTGAGGCCTTATTATTCATCCCAAGCCTAAATAACATACCACTCTATCCAGTAATGGGAGTATGTTGTGCAGTCCAGAAGGTTAAACAGGCTCTTTAGAAGAGGCAGTGTGGTGTAGTGGTTAAGGTGTCGGACTACGACCTGGGAGACCAGGGTTCGAATCCCCGCACAGCCATGAAGTTCACTGGATAATATTAGGCCAATCATTGTCTCCCAGCCTCAGAGGAAGGCAGTGGTAAACCCGCTCTGAATACCGCTTACCATGAAAACCCTATTCATAGGGTGGCCATAAGTCGGAACTGACTTGAAGGCAGTCCATTGAGATTGATTAGAAGAGACAGCCAAATCAAAAGGAAAAAATATCCACTTGGGGGCAGCAATGAAGTTAACAAGTAGGAGGTTTTGGTTTAGTTAGCTTGCTTGCCTCCTTTTCCTCTTGTGGTGTGAGTCAACAGCTCATGCTGTCAGATGTGTTACTGTGGTGGGACAGAAATCAGCGGGACAAGTTCCATAGTGTTGGGATCTTGGCAAGATACTCAGTGTTGAAGCCCTGAGAATAGTCATCTTTACTCCTGAGGGAGAAAGCTTGGCATCTGCAGCAAAGGCACACTCAATACAGATCCTATAGTTTCAAGAGCTTCCTTATGAAATAGGGCTGTGCACGGCCCTCCAAACCTGATTTGGGCCCAGTCTGGTGCTTCCGCGTGGCTCCAGTCTGACCTAGCAAGGGTGGCCTTGCACAGTCAGGCTGGGGGCGGTGAGAAACAGATGCGTGTTTAAAGCCCTAATTTTAAAACCCTGACTTAAATCCAGGTTTAAAACCCTGAATAAATGCAGGCTGCCTCCATGTCATCTTCTCCCCACCCCCTCTTCATCACCAGACAGCCCCAGATTGCTCCAGGGGGACCAGTCTGACCCAGGGTAATAATAATAATAATAATAAATTTAATTTTTGTGTCGCCTATCTGGCCGAAGCCACTCTAGGCGACGTACATATTAAAATTCAATAAAATACAATATAATTACAAAATAAAATACAATGCAGTCAACACAATGCAGGCATAAAAACTCTATAGGGCAACCAGTAAACAATTTTCACGAAAACAATAAACAATCACAAAAAAGTTAGCCCACCCCGGAGATCCCAAACTGTACCTTACCTAGAGAGGGCATTGGCATGGGGGCCACCCTGAAAGGCAACAGATAAGGTTTTTTCAGGGAAAACCCAAACAAGGAAATGTTTGAAACCTATTTTTATATAGTGTTCTGGGGGAGGGGGTAATGCCAGACAAGGGGATAGGAAGATAAGGTCCTTAGCTTTTCAGGTTTCACAGGTATGCAGGGGTATGATACTTAATGCATGATTTGGCTCATAGAAGTAACCTTAAGAGCAGTAGTGTAGTGGGAAATTCAGAAGTGCAGGGTCCCTTCATGATAGTTACAGCCACACCTCCTTCTAAGATTAAACGATTTTCTAAGATTATATCATAATCTGGCCATGCTTGAATATTGCTTTCTTCTCTGTTACTTCATCATTTGACTGTCCTTTAGAAATTAATAGAACTCCTTTCACTCTGATTGGCTCCAGTCAGCAGGAAAGGACAAGGAAACAAGTTAGCAGACTCTTCTCAGTGGCTAACATACTCTCCTTTCATGCTGATTGGCTCATAGGACGCTGGAGACACAGGGAACCTCGTGGGACCCTGCTCCAAAAAAAGTAAAGGATCTACATCCCCCCAACACCCTGGACGATTACACCCCTGCTTAAGAAGTGTCCTTGAGAAAATGCCACTTTTTCCTTCTTTCTTGCTAGACAGATTGACACAGGAAAACACAGTCTTGTGGATTTCTGGGAAGCACAGGCTCTGCAAGTCAGTTGCCTTGCTGTGAAGGAACGACAGAAGCCTTGGCCGACATAGGGCAGAAGACCACTAACTTGTTCCATCAGTGCAAAGATTTATGCTTGCACAATGGAGTTTTGCCCACTCTCCCTCTCCCCACAGGTCCCACACCTTCTCCAAATCTGCTCTGGATGGCTAGGGGAAAACCCAAAACAGATTTAGGGAAGGCATTTTCAGAGGAAGGGGATTTCCATTTCACAAGCATAAATCTTTGGTCTGATGGAAAGAGCTGGTTGAATACCACCCATTAGTTATTCTTAACAAGGAAGAGGGTTGACTGTTACAGTCACCCAGTAAGCTTTGTAGCTAAACACCAATTTGAATACTAGGTCAACACTAACCACTATGCCATACTCTCTCCATTAATGTATTGCCTGTCCCATTTTCCACCTCCGTTGCTGTCCCCCACCTTACCAAAGTTAGAAAAACTGAACTCTTTCCAAAAGATGTTGAAAACTCTTTTATTCCATTATTGTTAAATTTTATTTACTGTATTTATTTATTTGTTTGTTTGTTTGTTTATTGTACTTATATACCGCCCCATAGCCGAAGCACTCTGGGCAGTTTATAGTTTACTAAACAATTGTTTAATTAATTTTAACAATGTTCCAAAGAGCACAAAATCGTTCTACAAATGCAGAGTTGAAAATACATTGCAACCTCTTCTGATTCGGTGATTATGAGGGATGTCGGAGAAGTCCAACAAAAACAGAAAAGGAAGCAGAAATTACTGCAGTTTGCATGTTCATCTCCTGTCAGGAATGGAAATCAGTCAAGCAAATACGATTGGCATCCGTTCAAATTGTTGTTCTTGTTGAAAACAGTGAACAATTTGTCATTAATTATGTTTTTACATTGCTTTGACGTTTCCTTTACACTGAGATGAATGTAAGTTATGTAAGTTATGTTAAAGAGAGGACAGCAAGCTGAATAACGTGGTACTGGGTGGAAACTGAACTGCAGCAGAATAGAAACAGCACTGATTCTGACAAATATGGGTCAGAACAGAAACTGCTGCCTTACATCCCTAGTTATGACCCACTGGATTGTGTTACAGTAAAAAACAGAGTCAGTGGGAGCAAAAAATGATTAGAGGGAGAGCAGGGGATTGTTGTTCTAATGTTCCATTGTTTGGGGGGGAGGAATCCAATATATTTACATAATGTAAAGCATTCATTTTTTTTAAAAAATGGCAAAATCTTCTCAGAAATTGCACCATCATAAATCTGCTTTCTTTCCATACAAGGGTGCTTGGACATCATGCCGAATGGTACACAAATGGTTAATTTTACAGCTGAGCTGCTTTTCATTACTAGATCGTAGCTCTCACTGTACAAGCGGCGCATAATGCGTTTGTCATCCAAGGGGGTCATTTTGCTTCTATCACCAAAAGCAATTCAATTTTCTCCCACGTTATTGCTTTTTTGTGCACTGTTGTTAGCAGAATATCTCTCTCCCTTGCCACCCAGCATTGCCCCCCCCCGCTTCATCCACGCTCACCTCAGAGTCATTTTAATATTTTTTTTTTTTGCAGTTCATTCCCAAGTGGCATTTTTCAATTACATCTTTAAAAACATTGGCTGGACAAATATAATGAATCCTTCTGCGGATGCAGGTGACATAAGGTGACATTAATTTTCATCCCCTCCCTCGAGGGGGGCGCCCTTTTTGTCTCTCTGCATATCTCATTCATATCCCTGAATGCTTCAGCGTGGCAGATGTTATTATCATGGTTTAAAAGCAGGATTTGGAAATTTAGTTTCTGGTATGTTCCCCCTCCCCTTCCTTAATACGTAATTATTTTTAATAGGGCTGTACCATAAAGGAACAAAGGTTCTTGTCATAATCAGAAGCCTACTATCAGAAGTGTACTATTGGCTGTCCCACTTTTTCCGCCTGTAGCACATGATTTATAAATATGCGTCGTTTCTCTCCGAGTGGCCCTTCATCAGTTGAAGAGTTGAATATTCAGCTGAATTGGGTGTTCAACAAGAGCAACAAAGAAATCATCGGCCGATATCACCACATTGGGATACGCAAAGCTAGTGGCCAAGATAGATGTGTGCATGGCAGATCTGTGTATTTAAACTAAGGCCACATCTGCACATTGCGTTTAAAGCAGTGTTGTGCCACTTTAACAATCGTGGCTTCCCCAAAAGAATCCTAGGAACTGTAGTTTGTTAAGGGGGCTGAGAGTCTGTTGGACGACCCCTATTCCCCTCACAGAACTACAGTTCCCAGAAATCCCTGGGAAGAGGGGCTAATTATTAAAGCACTCTAGGAATTGTAGCTCTGAGAGGGGTCTCCTAACAGCTCTCAGCACCCTTAGCAAACTACAGCCCCCAGATTCCGTGGTGGAAGCCGTGGCTGTTAAAGTGGTGCAATCGTGCATTTAAATGTATAGTGTGGATGCAGAGCTTGGAAAAGTGGCCATGCTGGCTGGGGCTGATGGGAGTTGTAGTTTAAAAAAGTAACTTTTCCAAGCTCTGTGTGGATGTGATCTAAGGCTGATCCAAATATTACACCCCCTGAATTTCTTCCCATTTTGGGTGATGGGAGTTCATTGCGGGGAGTGAATACCTTCCTGAATATCAAGAGTAGGAGTCAGACCTTCGGATCTGGGTTGCAGTGGTATTTAATGCACACTTGGAATAACAAGGTGATCCGGAGGCATGGTTTCTCTCACTATGCCCTTCGCTGATGCTCCATTTAACCCAGGGATAGGGAACTTCAAGCAGCTGCTTCTGGCCCCCTGCAGGTCTCTGTCTGGCCACACCCCCTCCTGAGCCACACCCCTTACCAGCCCTGCATTGCACCCTCATTGTGTGTTTTTGCCTGGCTAGAATGTGTCCTTGAACTCTGATAAAGGCTTTTGCTTGCCTGGATGGAGAAGAGAAAGAGTGTATGTAAACTAGCTTACCATGAAATGCAAATGGACTGCCTTCAAGTCAATTCCAACTTATGGTGACCCTATGAATGGGGTTTTCATGGTAAGCGGTATTCAGAGGGGGTTTCCCATTGCCTTCCTCTGAGGCTGAGAGGCAGTGACTGGCCCAAGGTCACCCAGTCAGCTTCATGGCTGTGTGGGGATTCGATTAACTGGGGTGGGTTATAGGGACCATACTACCCACCTGTTAAAAAAGCTCCACTGGCTGCCAGTCTGTTTTTGAACACAATTCAAAGTGCTGGTGATGACCTATAAAGCCCTATACGGCTCAGGTCCAGGCTATCAGACCGTATCTCCCTGTATGAACCTGCCCGGGCCCTGAGATCTTTTTTTTTTTTATCATTAATTTTTATTCAAATTTTCAGTCAAAAAACAAAACAAAACAAAAACAATTAAACAATAAAATAAAATGTCGACTTCCGATTTGTCGCAGATCAGTTATAGGTCTACAATATATAACAATCCTATCTCTAAAATTATATTATAAAATCACTTTCCTCCAGTAGTTATCTTAATTAATCATCAAATCTCATAAACATTATTTTATTCTTTCCACAAAAAGTCAAAGAGAGGTTTCAATTCCTTGAAAGATATATCTTTCAATTTTTCTCCAAATAAACATATCGTTTAATCCATCTAATTCAAATCTGTTAGGCCCAATAATTTCAATAGCCATAAGAACATAAGAACATAAGAAGAGCCTGCTGGATCAGGCCAGTGGCCCATCTAGTCCAGCATCCTGTTCTCACAGTGGCCAACCAGGTGCCTGGGGGAAGCCCGCAAGCAGGACCCGAGTGCAAGAACACTCTCCCCTCCTGAGGCTTCCGGCAACTGGTTTTCAGAAGCATGCTGCCTCTGACTAGGGTGGCAGAGCACAGCCATCATGGCTAGTAGCCATTGATAGCCCTGTCCTCCATGAATTTGTCTAATCTTCTTTTAAAGCCGTCCAAGCTGGTGGCCATTACTGCATCTTGTGGGAGCAAATTCCATAGTTTAACTATGCGCTGAGTAAAGAAGTACTTCCTTTTGTCTGTCCTGAATCTTCCAACATTCAGCTTCTTTGAATGTCCACGAGTTCTAGTATTATGAGAGAGGGAGAAGAACTTTTCTCTATCCACATTCTCAATGCCATGCATAATTTTATACACTTCTATCATGTCTCCTCTGACCCGCCTTTTCTCTAAACTAAAAAGCCCCAAATGCTGCAACCTTTCCTCGTAAGGGAGTCGCTCCATCCCCTTGATCATTCTGGTTGCCCTCTTCTGAACCTTTTCCAACTCTATAATATCCTTTTTGAGATGAAGCGACCAGAATTGTACACAGTATTCCAAATGCGGCCGCACCATAGATTTATACAACGGCATTATGATATCGGCTGTTTTATTTTCAATACCTTTCCTAATTATCGCTAGCATGGAATTTGCCTTTTTCACAGCTGCCGCACACTGGGTCGACATTTTCATCGTGCTGTCCACTACAACCCCGAGGTCTCTCTCCTGGTCGGTCACCGCCAGTTCAGACCCCATGAGTGTATATGTGAAATTAAGATTTTTTGCTCCAATATGCATAATTTTACACTTGTTTATATTGAATTGCATTTGCCATTTTTCCGCCCATTCACTCAGTTTGGAGAGGTCTTTTTGGAGCTCTTCGCAATCCCTTTTTGTTTTAACAACCCTGAACAATTTAGTGTCGTCAGCAAACTTGGCCACTTCACTGCTCACTCCTAATTCTAGGTCATTAATGAACAAGTTGAAAAGTACAGGTCCCAATACCGATCCTTGAGGGACTCTACTTTCTACAGCCCTCCATTGGGAAAACTGTCTGTTGATTCCTACTCTCTGCTTTCTGCTTCTTAACCAATTCCTTATCCACAAGAGGACCTCTCCTCTTATTCCATGACTGCTAAGCTTCCTCAGAAGCCTTTGGTGAGGTACCTTGTCAAACGCTTTTTGAAAGTCTAAGTACACTATGTCCACTGGATCACCTCTATCTATATGCTTGTTGACACTCTCAAAGAATTCTAATAGGTTGCTGAGACAGGACTTTCCCTTGCAGAAGCCATGCTGGCTCTGCTTCAGCAAGGCTTGTTCTTCTATGTGCTTAGTTAATCTAGCTTTAATCATACTTTCTACCAGTTTTCCAGGGACAGAAGTTAAGCTAACTGGCCTGTAATTTCCGGGATCCCCTCTGGATCCCTTTTTGAAGATTGGCGTTACATTTGCCACTTTCCAGTCCTCAGGCACGGAGGAGGACCCGAGGGACAAGTTACATATTTTAGTTAGCAGATCAGCAATTTCACCTTTGAGTTCTTTGAGAACTCTCGGGTAGATGCCATCCGGGCCCGGTGATTTGTCAGTTTTTATATTGTCCATTAAGCTTAGAACTTCCTCTCTCGTTACCACTATTTGTCTTAGTTCCTCAGAATCCCTTCCTGCAAATGTTAGTTCAGGTTCAGGGATCTGCCCTATATCTTCCACTGTGAAGACAGATGCAAAGAATTCATTTAGCTTCTCTGCAATCTCCTTATCGTTCTTTAGTACACCTTTGACTCCCTTATCATCCAAGGGTCCAATTGTCTCCCTAGATGGTCTCCTGCTTTGAATGTATTTATAGCATTTTTTGTTGTTGGTTTTTATGTTCTTAGCAATGTGCTCCTCAAATTCTTTTTGAGCATCCCTTATTGTCTTCTCGCATTTCTTTTGCAGAGTTTGTGTTCTTTTTTATTTTCTTCATTCGGACAAGACTTCCATTTTCTGAAGGAAGACTTTTTGCCTCTAAGAGCTTCCTTGACTTTGCTCGTTAACCATGCTGGGATCTTCTTGGCCCTGGCGGTACCTTTTCTGATCTGCGATATGCACTCCAGTTGAGCTTCTAATATAGTGTTTTTAAACAACTTCCAAGCATTTTCGAGTGATGTGACCCTCTGGACTTTGTTTTTCAGCTTTCTTTTTACCAATCCCCTCATTTTTGTGAAGTTTCCTCTTTTGAAGTCAAATGTGACCGTGTTGGATTTTCTTGGCAATTGGCCAGTTACATGTATGTTTAATTTAATAGCACTGTGGTCACTGCTCCCAATCGGTTCAACAACACTTACATCTCGCACCAGGTCCCGGTCCCCACTGAGGATTAAGTCCAGGGTTGCCGTCCCTCTGGTCGGTTCCATGACCAACTGATCTAGGGAATAGTCATTTAGAATATCTAGAAACTTTGCTTCTTTGTCATGACTGGAACACATATGCAGCCAGTCTATGTCCGGGTAGTTGAAGTCACCCATTACTACCACATTTCCTAGTTTGGATGCTTCCTCAATTTCATATCTCATCTCAAGGTCTCCCTGAGCATTTTGATCAGGGGGACGATAGATCGTTCCCAGTATTAAGTCCCTCCTGGGGCATGGTATCACCACCCACAACGATTCTGTGGAGGAGTCTGCCTCTTTTGGGGTTTCGAGCTTGCTGGATTCATTGCCTTCTTTCACGTATAGAGCGACTCCGCCACCAATACGTCCTTCCCTGTCCTTCCGATATAGTTTATATCCAGGGATAACCGTATCCCACTGGTTTTCTCCATTCCACCAGGTCTCGGTTATGCTCACTATATCAATGCTCTTCTCTAAGACCAAGCACTCCAGTTCTCCCATCTTGGTTCGCAGGCTCCTAGCATTAGCGTACAGGCACTTGTAAGCAGTGTCTCTCTTCAAGTGTCTTTGGCACTTGTGGTTAGGCCTGTGGTAATTTTGCTCTTTTGAATTTATATCCTGTGCCCCTGCTCTCACAATGCCTACTTCTAGGCCTACCCCTTTTAAAATTTCATCATTTCTTTGGTTTTTATCCCAGGGGGGAGGTTTATTCCGAACCGGACCTTTCTCAGCTCCTGTCGGGTTTCCCCCCTCAGTCAGTTTAAAAGCTGCTCTGCTACCTTTTTAATTTTAAGTGCCAGCAGTCTGGTTCCATTCTGGTTCAAGTGGAGCCCGTCCCTTTTGTACAGGCCCGGCTTGTCCCAAAAAGTTCCCCAGTGCCTAACAAATCCGAACCCTTCCACCCGACACCATCGTCTCATCCACGCATTGAGACTGCGAAGCTGGGCCTGTCTGGCTGGTCCTGCGCGTGGAACCGGTAGCATTTCAGAGAAAGCCACCTTGAAGGTCCTGGCTTTCAGCATCCTACCTAGCAACCTAAATTTTGCTTCCAGGACCTCACAGCTGCATTTCCCCATGTCGTTGGTGCCAACGTGCACCACGACCACTGACTCCTCCCCAGCACTGTCTACCAAACTATCTAAACGACGGGCGATATCCGCAACCTTCGCACCAGGCAGGCAAAACACCTTGCGGTCTACACGCCCATCACACACCCCACTGTCTATGTTCCTAATGATCGAATCACCCACTACAAGGATCCCTCCACCCCCTGGAGATATATCCTCGGCACGAGAGGATAGCTGCTCATCCCCCAAGGAATGGGTCCCTTCTAAGGGATCGTTTCCCTCTTCCTCAGCTGGATGCTCTCCTTCCCCGAGACCATCGTTGTCCATGATAGCGGGAAAGCTATCATCGTTGGAGTGGGACACAGGTATAACGTCCCTGAAGGCCTCCTCCACACACCTCTCTGCCTCTCTCAGCTTTTCCAGGTCCGCCACCTTGGCCTCAAGGAAATGAAGTCGTTCCCGGAGAGCCAGGAGCTCATTGCAGCGAGAGCACACCCACGACTTCTGTCCAACAGGCAGATAGTCGTACATGCTGCAGGCGGTGCAAAACACTGGAAAGCCCCCACACCCCTGCTGGCTTCTTACCTGCATAGTTTTGTTTAAGGTTTATTACGTCAATGGGTTGGAGACTGCGGTTTAGTTGAGGTCAGGGAACAGACGGGCAGAGTGGGGGGCCCTGGCCGCCTCACCCTGCTGCCAAACTCGCTCTGCTGCTTAACTCGCCTTGACGCTTTGTCAGCTGGGGCTCCCTCTGGCTCGTGGAGCAGGCTCCCTCGCTAGGGTGCTCTGACTTTATATGTGTGGCTGGTTCCTCCCAGCTACTGCTGCCAGCCAATGATGTGTTACTTGAGGCTGATGGCTATCAGCTGGGGCTTAACTCTTTAGTATTCTCTCAGGCTTCCTTCCTTCCTGAGCGAGGGGCGGGGCTGTTTAAGCTTTTGGCTGCTTTTAATCTAATCAAGGGGCTGCGCCTTCCAGGCAAGTCTTTTGTGTTTGTTGTTTTCCCACCTAGAACAGCCTGACCTTTCTTTAACCTAGGGAAACAGAGCTTGTGGTTGTGTTTCAGGAAGGCTGAAGCTGCCCTTTTTAGCAAGAACTGAGCTGACTCTCTCCCTGTATGTGTCGGTGGAGTTTCCTTTTCCCCCTTCTCTCCGACTGGAATTTAGCCTTGTTTACAGTGTCCCCTGAAGCTTTCCTGCTAGGGTGGTGTTGAAAACTAGCTTTCTATGGGCTTCCTTCTCCTAGGATCTGTCTCCTAAGATATTGGTTCTTTCAGGATTTGGCTCCTAGCTCAGGGTGACCTTGGGCTGCCCTTATTACTTATTGCTCTGAGCTGTTTTACTTCAATTAAATAATGGAATAAATGGGAGCTACTTACCCTCTTTTCGCTCTGCTGCTTAACTCCCCTTGACGCGTCGTCCGCTGGGGCCTTGACGCGTCGTCCGCTGGGGCCTTGACGCGTCGTCCGCTGGGGCCTTGACGCGTCGTCCGCTGGGGCCTTGACGCGTCGTCCGCTGGGGCCTTGACGCGTCGTCCGCTGGGGCCTTGACGCGTCGTCCGCTGGGGCCTTGACGCGTCGTCCGCTGGGGCCTTGACGCGTCGTCCGCTGGGGCCTTGACGCGTCGTCCGCTGGGGCCTTGACGCGTCGTCCGCTGGGGCCTTGACGCGTCGTCCGCTGGGGCCTTGACGCGTCGTCCGCTGGGGCCTTGACGCGTCGTCCGCTGGGGCCTTGACGCGTCGTCCGCTGGGGCTCCCTCTAGCTCGTGGAGCGGGCTCCCTCTAGCTCGTGGAGCGGGCTCCCTCTAGCTCGTGGAGCGGGCTCCCTCTAGCTCGTGGAGCGGGCTCCCTCTAGCTCGTGGAGCGGGCTCCCTCTAGCTCGTGGAGCGGGCTCCCTCTAGCTCGTGGAGCGGGCTCCCTCTAGCTCGTGGAGCGGGCTCCCTCTAGCTCGTGGAGCGGGCTCCCTCTAGCTCGTGGAGCGGGCTCCCTCGCTAGGGTGCTCTGACTTTATATGTGTGGCTGGTTCCTCCCAGCTACTGCTGCCAGCCAATGATGTGTTACTTGAGGCTGATGGCTGTCAGCTGGGGCTTAACTCTTTAGTATTCTCTCAGGCTTCCTTCCTTCCTGAGCGAGGGGCGGGGCTGTTTAAGCTTTTGGCTGCTTTTAATCTAATCAAGGGGCTGCGCCTTCCAGGCAAGTCTTTTGTCTTTGTTGTTTTCCCACCTAGAACAGCCTGACCTTTCTTTAACCTAGGGAAACAGAGCTTGTGGTTGTGTTTCAGGAAGGCTGAAGCTGCCCTTTTTAGCAAGGACTGAGCTGACTCTCTCCCTGTATGTGTCGGTGGAGTTTCCTTTTCCCCCTTCTCTCCGACTGGAATTTAGCCTTGTTTACAGTGTCCCCTGAAGCTTTCCTGCTAGGGTGGTGTTGAAAACTAGCTTTCTATGGGCTTCCTTCTCCTAGGATCTGTCTCCTAAGATATAGGTTCTTTCAGGATTTGGCTCCTAGCTCAGGGTGACCTTGGGCTGCCCTTATTACTTATTGCTCTGAGCTGTTTTACTTCAATTAAATAATGGAATAAATGGGAGCTACTTACCCTCTTTTCGCTCTGCTGCTTAACTTGCCTTGATGCTTTGTCAGCTGGGGCCTTGACGCTTCATCAGCTGGGGCTCCCTCTAGCTCATGGAGCAGGCTCCCTCGCTAGGGTGCCATTCTTCCATTATCTATATTAACTCCATCTTCCATCTTCAATAATCCTGTTAAGTCCAGTAATTTCAGTAGCCATTCGTCCATTATCAGTATCCCATGATGATCTTGCTGTCGTAGCCATAGTCATATAACAAGAGTCTGATGGGAATTTCCCCCATCACAAATATGTCTTTGCCATCAATTCTGAATATGTTGTTGAAATATTGTTGTAAAGTCACATCTCTGCTCTGGGTGCATCTCTGCTCTGTCACATATTTGTAGTTAATTCCATAAATTTTTTCCATGTCAAGCCCCATCACATCATTCCAGTCAAGAATTCTGAATATGTTGCTGAAGTATTGCTGCAAAGTCATATCTCTGTTCTTCTTTTTTACAAAATGCACTGGCTCATCTCTTAAGAGTTTCTCCACTGTCACATATCTGTAGCCAACTCCATAGATTTTTTCTATGTCAAACTCCATCACATCATTCCAGTCCAGAAAATTATCCAAGACATTGATAACTTTACCACCAAAATCTTCATTAATTTCTTCAGAGACAACGATGAATTCCAAACAGTCAACTTTATTTCTAACATCCATAAAATCCAAATCTTTTTCAAATTTCACATTTGTTCCAATCTCCAGGTCTTGTAGCTTCCCTATCCCATCAAACTCCTCTCTCACAGAATCCACTATTTCTTTAAGCTCCTGCGTCATTTTGTTAAGTTCAATTTTCATCTCCAGTCTACCCTGTCTCAGGGTTTGTTTCGTTATCTCAATCTCACCCATTATTTTCTGAAACATAATTTCTTCCATGGTCTCATTCACTTTCCTGGTTGTCATTTTTAAAACCACAGAGACAAAAATTATTTCAGCCACAATTGGGTTAATATTTCAGGCTTGCTTGTATCAGTGTAGACAATACAGCCTGCCTTATCTCTATGTGTTCAGGAATACAAAACAAACTTAGTTCCCAACATCAAAACAATTAGTGGCGTCATGAACAAGCAGATTCGTCAAAATGAAATAGACCAAAAAAAAAAATCCCCCCCCTCCTCGAAATAGAAATCCCTCTTCCGTTGATATCTTTAGAATGCACCTCCAGGACAGCTTTTTGCGATAAAAACAAAGATAAGCTTTTTCGATTTCTTTCCTCCTTAATTTCGTTAGTGAAAGAGAAAAGCCAAAACTCACCTAGAATTTCTTCACAGCTGATTCATTGACAAATCTCTTTTTTGCTGCACCAATTTAAGCCAAGTGGAAAAAGAAGATAGAAAGAAGGATGCTTATCTGCCTGTTAGAGTCCGTTTTTTCTTTAAAGAAAAGATAAACGTGTCGCTGTAATCAGCTAGAGCTTGATGAAAGTCCGTCCGGCATTGCAGTTTGAACTTTCTCTCATAAATAAATGAAATCCAGTCCTCCCCACAAAAACAGGCTTTGGGGTTGATCTCTACGTTTCTCCCTGCCCGGGAGAAAATCTTTATCAGTCAAAAAGAGCGTTCTGACTAATTTTAAAGCTGAAAAAGCTTCTTCTGAGATGAGAGCTCGCTCAGAGGCAGCACAGGCAAAGCAACCCTTCCCGGAAGTGCCGGGCCCTGAGATCTTCAGGAGAGGCCCTTCTCTCAGTACCCAGCTCCTCTCAAGTACGATTGGTGGGGAAGCAGGATAGGGCCTTCTTGGTGGTGGCCCCTAGGCTGTGGAATCCTCTTCCTAGGGATATAAGAATGACCCCCTCCCTGCAGTCCTTCCGGCATCAAGCAAAGACTTTCTTATTCCAACAAGCTTTTGGTACTGATGGTTGGTAAAGTTGGGACTGCTGGGAACTGCACTACTAATGCTGAATTTTACTATTTTTAAATTGGTTTTGATTCCTTTTTATCTAGCAGTATGATTGGTTTTAATATTGGTTGTAGTTTAATTTCATTTTAATGTAGATTCTGTATGTTTTAATTATATATGCTTTTATCTGGAAGCTGTCGCGAGTTCCAGTATTGGAAGGATGGCAGGATATAAATAAATAATAACTAACTAACAAACTAACCCTGGTCTCCCAGGTCATAGTCCAGCACCTTAACCACTACACCATACTGGCTCTCTAGCTTAGCATACAAACGTAAAATTGCTCTTCCCACTTTTGCCTCTGGCCAACCCATCATTGTCATGTGGACTCTAGAAGATTGACCTCAAGGGAATGATGCCCTTGGGCTGAAAAGGGTTCCCCACACCTGATTTAGTCAGACAGTCTTGTCTGATGGAAACTATGGAGGCAATGACGTCTCTCTCTCTCTCTCTCTCTCTCTCTCTAATGCTGCTTTACATTCACGACGATGGACAAATTGCACAAGGGTGATTTGAGCAATGAGCTGGACAAAGAGCCAAGAAGGAATGCATCATTAAACAGAATAATATTAGATTCAATAACATGCCACATGGTTATCCTTGGTGTGTATTCTATTTAACAGAGCATTCTTTCTGGAAGAACAAAGAGTGAGGGAGGTATTGCACATTGCAGAGATTTGGGGGTGCAGAGGGGGCGTGACTTGCCAGAGGAAAGTGCTCTTTTCTCCAATCCCCAAAATCCTTGTGATGGTTGGCTAACCAAAATTAGCTGTTATGATGTAGACATGCCTGCCGTCAAAAAAGACGTGGGTCTAGTAGGTCTATGATGCTACAACAGCCAGGGCATCCCCCAAAGAATTCTCGGAACTGTATTTTGTTAAGGATGCTGACAGTTGTTAGGAGACCACTATCTCCCTCACAGGCCTACAATTCCCAGAGTAGTTTCATAATCCATTCTTCTTCCTAGGGAGCTCTGGGAATTATAGTTCTAAAAGGGGGATACAGGTCTCCAAACAACTCTCAGCACCCTTAACAAACTACAGTTCCCAGGATTCCTTTGGAGAAGCCATGACTGTTTAAAGTGGTATTTTAGAGCTTTAAAAGTATGGTGCAGATGTAACCCCAGAGTCCATGTCGGAAGTGTCCAGCTGACTCAACTGCCAGTCTAGTTGTCATCTTCTATGGAATGGAAGGGAAGGAGGATATCTTGTCCTTCAACTAGCTCAGCAAAATGTCTCGGGCCAGCCAGCCAACCTCGATTCCTAAGGTTGCATCCAGCACTGCCGTTCTGCTCATGCAGCAGACTTCTGCGTGTGCCGTGGAACTTCCTGTCCCCTGCAGCCTCCAATGCACCCTCCGAATCTGCTCCAAATGATTGGGGGGGTACCATCTAGAGCAGAGTTGGGGGTATTGCAAAGAGAGGCAAGGAAGGGGAAGTTCCATAGCATTAGCCTGGCAACCAAGAGGTCTTCTGTATCTTTAAAAGTTGTGCAGGGGGAAGGGAGAATTCCACCTTGTGGTTTTTCCCATTACAGAGGTGCAAGAACACCTACACTTGGCTGACGTTCTCTTCTCCTAAAAATACAGGCTCAGGCCATGGACCTGGCAACCCTAGTCCTGAGTGCAACAGCACTCTTCTGACTTGTGATTCCGAGCAGCTGGTAGTCAGAGCCATATTGCCTCCGACAGTGGAGGTAGAACATAGCCATGGTGACTAGTAGCCACCGATAGCCTTATCCTTCATGGATTTGTGTAAACTTCTTTTGAAACCATCCGAGTCGGTGGCCATCACTACTTCCTGTAATGCAAATTCCATATTTTGTTGGGAGTAAAGCACCTATGCTTGTAACAAGTGAGTTGAACCAGTGGGGGGCGACAGACAGAAAGGCAACCTATTCTTCCATCAGTGATTCCTTCTTTAGTAACCACTTGTTAGTATTTTCTCTGGTTTTCCTTCCTTCCTCTGCCTTCTAGTCAGTCAGAGCTAATGTATGTGAATACTAGCGTCATGGCTTTACAGTGGCCAGATGTATGCCTGTAGTCAGACTGACTTTATTTCCCAGTAGTAATAAACCTTATTCTTTCAACCACCAGTCTATCAGACTGTTTATTTTAGCACTCCGTTGCAATATTTACCAAACATTCATATCCAAGAAATTCAAAGTGTCTGTGAACTGTGTGTGTGCGTGTGTGTACATTTCAACCATCTCTAATGATAATGGAGATGATAATTTTCCTAATTATTTTTTCATAATTCATTATTTTATATCTGTCCAACCTTTCTTCCAATATCATTATAACAAAAGGGCACTTGCTCTCACCTTGAGAGATAAACAGGCTTGCAATTAATGAATTCTTACATCATTCATTAACTGCCTGCCCCCACCTCTAGCTCCCTTGCTCTGAAGCTGGGAGGTGCTTAAGAGCTGCAGAAATTAAGGTTTTATCTCTCCGTTGGGGAACTGCCCATTGATTCCTACTCTCTGCTTTCTGTTTCTTAACCAGTTATTGATCCATCCAGTTATTGACCTCTCCTCTTGACTGGGGGGGTTGAAGCCTGGTGGGCTTTATGGAACAGCAGGCCTCTGCCGCATCTGCAGTTCTGCTGCTCAAGTGGCCAGAGTGGAAGGAAGTGGAGCAGACAGATCACTGCATCCTTTCCTCTGTTTGTACTATCCCCTTACCAGTTTTTCTCCTGTTCTCACAGCCCTCCTGTGAGAACAATTCATTCATTCAATTTGTATGCCGCTTTTCCTCACAAATGCACCCAAAGTGACCCACAACACAAAAGAAAAAAGGCATATCAATGTAACATTACAGTGACAGTCCAACGACTATTCAAACACAATATAACAATCCAAACAAAGAATTCATTTTGATAACATAAATGTTATAACATTTACAATACACCAACAATTGAGGTCTAGCAGGTTGGGGAGGGGGCAGAAGGACTTCTTTCACCCAGACAAGTCTGCCTAGGCCCTGAGATCAGCTGCAGAAGCCCTCCTCGTAGGCCTGTCTTTAAGTTCAATTGGATTGGTGGGCACCAAATACGGAGCATTCTCGGTGGTGGCTCCCCATTTGTGGAACCCTCCCAAGTGATTTGTGTATGGCCCCATTAGTGCAGACTTTTAAATGGGCTTAAAAAAAACCCCTCACTAATTTAGGCAAGCTTTTTCTTTAAGGACTTTTAGTACTGCTGATGAGAGGCTGTTTTGAGTTTCATTTTGTTGTCATTTATACAATGGTGTTTGCTGGCCTGCAACTTTGTAGGTGGTTGTTTTAAACATTTGCTTTTTTTAAAGCATGATTTGGTATTTTTATGGCTGTTTGCCACCTTGTGAAGGCTTTAAAAGGCACCCTAGCAATAATAAAGTAAGAGAAAATTCAGGCAAGGGTTCTGGCCCCTCCTTGCCCGCTATTGACAATGTATGAAGTTTGTCCAAGACTAACTCAGATTTGAACCTAGCTCAGAAGACTTGGGTGCAAATGGGACGTGAGCATTCCAAGCTACAAATGTTCTTTCCCAAGGACTCAAAATCTGAGTGCTTGAGACAGAAAGTCCTGTGCCATCTGCTGCATTCCCTCCACCTCCTAAGCTTGGAGTGAAGAACATGTTTCAGATCAAGGGCCACATTCCCTTGTAGCAAACTTCCCAGGGGGGTGCATGCCAGTGGTGGGTGGAGCAAGAGGCAAAAGTGGGGGGAGAAATGGATGTGACTCCTACTTTTGTACAATATAAATCAAACGTTTAGCTCTCTAGCTGCATACACACCATACATTTAAGGCACATTGAAAGCTCATGACTGCCCCCCCCAAAGAATGCTGGGAACTGTGGCTTGCCACTCACAGAGCTATGATTTCCAGCACCCTTAACAACTACAGTTCCCACCAATTTTGGGGGGGGGAGTCCTGTGCACGAAATGTATGGTGTGTATGCAACAGTCATCCAGGCAAGCAAGGGCATCGTCACAGTTTTGGGACACATTCCACATTCGGCACTGAAGGAGGGTACGAGGGGCATGATTGGCTGAGGAGGGTGGCCTAGAGAAGATTCTGAAGGCTGAAGAGAGAGGCCTGGAGGGCCACATTTGTCCCCCAGGCCCGAAGTTCCTCTCCTAAGCCTTAATGGGGTATGGTAGACTCTTGGAAGGCTTTTCTGCTCCTTTTCTGACTTCCCTCCATCATTGCCCTGCACTTGAAATGCTGGGCATAGCGGGTTCGGGGACCTTGCAATGGAAAGACCTGCTCTCTCAGAAGAACCCATAGTGCCCTAGTGGAGGAAAAGTGGAAGGGGGGGAGAGGAAGGGCTGTAGCTCCGTGGCAGAGCATCTGTTTTGCATGCAGAAGGTCCCAGGTTCAATCCCCAGCTTCTCCAGGTACAGCTTGGGTGAGACGAGGGTCCGAAATCCTGGAAAGCTGCCACCAAGTCAGCATAAGCAATACTAAGCTAGACGGGGCCGTGGTCTGACTCAGTAGAAGGCAGCTCCCTATGTTCCGGAAGCAGGGCAAGCCATTCCCTTTTCACCCTAACAATAATAAAGTAAGAGAAAATCCAGGCAAGGGTTCCCCTTTCACCATGCCAGTTAAGAAAGAGGGAAGGGAGTAAGCGTCTTGGGATACTGTCTGATTGGGAGGGTAACAGGGATGGATTTGGGGAAGATTTGGGTGATGAGAAGGCAATGGAGGTGGTTGCGGTGACACGCCCTCTGAGCACTGTCTTTGGGTTGGGGAACATTTCTGGCTCCCCCCCTCCATTTTGGAGAGGAAAGCTGAGAAGCTCCCTCACCACATCCGAGCCAAACTCAGAGAAACCCCCGAAAACATGCCCCTTACCCATCAAATTTAAATCACCATCCTTTTAAAAAAAAATTGTATGACACATTTCCACAATACATTCGTGCCTGAAGAAGCTCACACAGCACATACCCCCGCTGTATTTATTTAAAAACATCTCTATGCCACTTTATATTTTTTTTTTTAAAAAACAAACAACCACCTCAAAGCGGTTTACAACCTAAATTAAAGCAATTTAGAAGAAAATGGTAGGCTTTTCCACGGGACTTTGATTGGCTTCATATTGGCAGCTGACAGCTGCGAGGAACTGTTTAACAACAGGTAACTGGATCATCTGCCTCTCGCATATTGTGGGGGTCGAAAAACTGGCAAGTTGCGAACAGCAAAGGGGAAATCGTCAGCATTAGACTATTCTGTGGTATGGGACATATTTGTAATTTATATTAAACAGCATAGACCCACAACAGGAATAATGGGGGCATTCCTTAGGCTCTGGAACAAGGACTAGAATGGGTGCCGGAATTGCTGCAAAACTAGAAAACCCTACGTCTCATTATTTGGTTTGCAGGAATTGTTAATGCTTTATATTTTCTTTGTACTTAGCTATATTGATATGCGCTGTGCCATCCTACTGCTTTTTAATTTTTTTAAAAAATTAAAGCATCAAATAAGCATTATAAATATCAAAATAAAGCATTACAGATGGTCAAATATAAAATACACGTTTAAAAGCAGCACGATTAACAGGGGACTATATTCCCTTAAACGTGATAAGATTATGGATAAAAAAAATCAAGCAGAAAAGCACAATGAAGTCCACAAAACAGCATCATCAATATCTAAACAGAATGGTTATAGTAGCTGTGCCCACACTCTGACCCCCTGCAGCAATCTTAGCAAGTCTCTCCATCCAGGCCTTGCTCTCGTGCATCACCAACAACACAGATAACTACAGTAGGGCCCCACGCATATGGCGGGTTACGTTCCAGATGCCTTCCTAAAAGCGGAACTCATTCAGTAGCATGGTGCCCGATGCCTGAAAAATGCCATAAAAGCTGAACAAGAAACGTATGAGGGGCCTTACTGTAATTGAAAGCCACCATATTAGCGGAATGCCGAAAAGCAGGCCGCTGAAAAGCGTGGCCCTACTATAATCCCCGTCCAACCAGTTATTAAAGAGCAAACAACTGGTCTACAAAAATGTGTAGCAGCATTAAGCATACTTAACATCTCATTCACCCACCTCCATTTAAGGCAGGTATGGCTCACCTCCAGATATAACTGAACTACCATTCCCATCATCCCTAGCAAGCATGGCCAGTGGCCAGGGATGATGGGGGAGCTGTAGTTCAGCAACAACATCTGATGTAGGGCAACACAGTGTCATACAAACCGCCGCATAATCACTCCCTCCCCATCTCTCACCTAGGTAGCGATGAGGGTGAAATTAGATTCATTTAAAGATGAACTTACCAAAAGCACACTTTCCAAAATAACATGCCAGCTGAAACATAGCTATCCTTTGAAATTCACACTTTTCTGAATTTTGCAATGCAGTTCTCCAGCCAAAGTTTTTGTACAAAAAATGCATATATTAGGGTAAAGTGTGCACGCAACATAAAAAATGCATTATATTAGGGAAAATTGCTTTATATTGTTTGTTTGTCAAAACGGCATAGAAAAATGTGTTTATTAGGAGAAATTTGCACTAAATGCTGAAGAATTTTCATAAAGATTTTTTTAAAAAAATTGCAAACTGATGTGGAAGTGAGGACAACTGAATTTAAGATTGGGAAAATGAGAAATTGAGAGAACCAAAAACTGACAGATTCGTTCATTGCTATACCCGGGTTGGGCTGTACTCTATACAATAGGTCCCCACTCATACAGCGGGTAAACCCACCAAAAAGTGGAATTCCTTCAATAAAATGGCGTCCGACACTCCAAAAATGCCGTAAAAGCAGAACAAGCACCGTATGAGTGGGGCCTTACTCTAATTTTAGCCGCTGTATTAGCGGAACACCGAAAAGCGGGGCCCTACTGTACTGATTAAGTCTCCCACACTGACTGGTATTGAGCAACTCTGAAACACAAACACATGGATTTATATGGATTTGGTGGTTGCCCTGCTCTTCCATTCTGATACAACATGAAGTCTGGCACCACAAATGCCTTCCTTGGCCCTCCTGCCAGCCTTGACATGGGCTTGACCGTTCCACCTTAACAAGGTGCGGCGAGTGACAATTGGGGATGTTGCACGGAGGCCAAGGGTGGGAGTCTCAGTGTTCTATTGGCTTGCGCTTGCACATCCTGAGCACCAATTACAGTCCCTGCTGCCAGCTCTAATGTGTTTATTGGGACGAGTTATAGCCGAATACATGTACACAGGCAGCATGTGTGCGTGTGTGAGTGTGCCTCGCTGAATGACCTCCCCCTGTGATGTAAAATATGAGAGTCTGGGAGCGACCCGTTTTATAATTCATCAGATTCAGTGACTGAGCAGCTGCTTGGCTTAATTATAAAGGCAAACGTGAACTCGGTGGCTGACGGGGGAATCTTCTGCTGGGGACCAGAGCTCTCTGCTTTTGTTCCAGCGAAACCTGCCTTTTCGGTGAGTGATGTGGCTCTGGTTCTCCTCCCAGATGCTGGCAAATCTGTCTCGTTGCTTTCGAATGCATTTTCTGCCGTCAGCGCTTCTCAGCAGCACCAGTGGAGGCTTCGCATCACCTCTGTCCCTTGTTGTGTTATTATGACCGATATTAGATTTGGGGAGTGGGAGAGGAGGAAGGGACAAAAATGCATCTTTGAATTCTTCACCAAAATTTCGCAGCGACATCAACAGATAAAAACCCAAGTTTCTGGCTTTCTTGGCATGTTGGTGTTTGGGGTTGGCATTGAGAAGAAATCAGGAGCCAGCTTCCCTGCTTAATTTAGGGTTTGCATCTGCTGTTAAGAGAGGAAAGTGATGTAGCTTTGGTTTACTAGATGGGAGAGAGAGGTATTTGTTGATGCTAGCATTTTCCTGCAGTTCTGATGCATGTGTAACTTTGATTCTGCTTCAGTCTTCGATAGCTAGATAATGCTGTGTTTGTGCTGGAAGTGACTTGCATGCCACATTTACTTATTTGGGGAATCCGGTCCCAGGAGAGCTTAGACTGTTACATGCAAAAAGTCAGTTTCAAATGAATTCTAAAAGGGGACCTTGTGCTGCCATCACTCAACAAAGCAACAGAGCCCAATGGTTTCTTCCCTGCACCCCACCTTGTCCTGTGTGTGTGTGCATCCAAAATTAGGAGGATGCTGACATTTACATTTGCATGCTCTCATTCCCAGGCACTGTTGCAAAAGTCTGAAAATGCAGAGAAACAGCAGTGAGTGATGATCATCACTGAATGGGATTGTCAGCTTTCACCGGCTATATGTCCAGTGCCTCAAGGGAAGGGTTCCTAAGCTGTATGTCTTTTTTGGAGCGGTCGTAGCTCAGTGGTAGAGCATCTGCTTTGCATGCAGAAGGTCCCAGCTTCAATCCCCGGCATCTCCAGGTCAGGCTTGGAGAGACTCCCCTGTCTGATATCATGGAGAGCCACTGCCAGTCAGTGTCGACAGTATTGAGCTAGATAGGCTAATGGCCTGACGCAGTATAAGGCAGCTTCCTATGATCCTAAAGTGAGGAAAATAGATAATCTGGTTTTGGACTGTCATGAAATTCATCTGAGATTAGCAGCAGATGCAGACGTGAACTTTCACCACTGCACCATGCGTATGTTCGTCCACCCCTAAATACCTGTTAATGTACTTTGTGCAGAGCATGGAGGAGCCGACTAAAGCTTGTGCTACTATAAATGTGTTAATATTTCATGTGCCACAAGATGCTGGATTGTTTTTGATTCAAATGAATGATTTATTCATCTCAAAGCTTGGATGAAAGGGAAATCAAGGAACCATGCAATAGTGTTGCCAATATTACTGGGCTCTGATTTCCCTGTTGCTGCATGCTGTTTCTGTTTATTTTTTTTTAAAAAAATCATACAAGTATTCCTTATTTTAATTGTCACCTGCTTTGTGTTGTCGACTTATACCTCCAGTGAGGGGTGCGTGTCAAAGCAGTTCGTTTACATCGGACCCTCCCTCTGATAACTCAGTCCGCAAGATCAAGAAGTCCATCACAAACGTTTCTTGGTTTTCCTTGAAAGAACTCTACAGCGTCATTCATGCAAAGGCATGACCTACCCATGGATTTCTTTCATGCATGTGTATGCATAGTCATGCACGTTTCCTTTTCATCAAAGGCGGCTTAGCATGGCATACATTGCAAGTTCAGTCTCTGGGAGTATCAAGATCACCTGGAAGAACAACACCTGGTGGGTCGCCGAATACCTTTCCAGGCAGCAGTGTTAAAGGCATCTTTTCTCATTCTTTTTCCTTGCCATTGCCTTTCTGCAGGCTGCTGTTGTAGGCTACAGCAACATAATGGCTAAGGGGCTGTGAACCAGTGAGTACCCAGTTCAAATGTTACTGTGGCTAACTCACTCAGTAATAGTTACTGAATGTACATTTTGGGGGCAGGTAGAGAAGAAGATTCTTCCGCCTTTGAAGGGAAGAGAGAGAGAGAAGATGATCTACTCTGTTCTTTTGGGGGACCCCAAGTTGGAGGAAGAATGTATGGGGATATTTTCACCCATGAAGTACCCTGCAGTTTCTTGTATCCTGAAATTTAAATTGAGCTTATTTGTGCAAAAGGGAAAAAAATGTATCTGCTTTTCCTCTCTGACAGATGCCTGCAATTAAGACTAGCAGTTCTGGATGTCACTTCCCCCCCCCTCCTGACACACACACACCTGTTTATCTGGTGATGTACAACTTTTACATTATCTTTCACCTTCCATGCACTTAAATATAAATATATATGCCTACTATGTATAGAGCCAGTGTGGTGTAGTGGTTAAGTTGTTGGACTACGACCTGGGAGACCAGGGTTCGAATCCCCACGTAGCCATGAAGCTCACTGGGTGACCTTGGGCCAGTCACTGCCTCTCAGCCTCATGAAAACCCTGTTCATAGGGTCACCATAAGTCGGGGTTGACTTGAAGGCAATCCATTTACATTTTTACTGTATAAAGCCCTCTACTGTCTACTCTTTCTAAGGTCTGAGGCAGAGGTTTTTTCCTAGCCATTTTTTTTCAAGTGAAGATGCCAGAGATTGAACCTTGAACTTTCTACATGTAAACAGGGTGTAGTCATCCAGGGTCACAGAGGGTCATAGACCCATTCCTTTTTGGGGTGCAGGGTCCCAGCCAGGTCCCTATGAAGGATCCAATCAGCATGAAAAGGGAACTTGATAGGTGTTCTTGTCCTTCTGTGCTGATTAGAGCCGATCAGAGTGAAAGGAGCTGAGTCAGCCACTAAGAAGACTCTTCTCAGTAGCTAAGACACAGCTTTCCCTTTCATGCTGATTGACTCATTGGGATCTGATGTAGTGGAGTGTGGGCTTGGAAGGTGGCAGGGAGAGCATGGGAAATGAGGAAAAGTGGGGAGGAGGCGTGGCTATAAGGGGCATGGCTGTGACCTATCCTGACAGAACCCTGCACTTCTGAATTTGCCACTACACTACTTCATGCAAAAGTATGCTGTGCCACTAAATTATGGCATCGTCCCAACACTAAACTATTCAGGATGGCGAAAACTGGGTAGTGAAGAGATGCAAAATGATCTTTCCAAGCTGAGTGAATTGGCAACAACATGGCAAATGCAGATGTGTAAGGGTAAAGTGATGCACACTGGGGCAACCCCCAGCTTCACATAGGCACTGATGGGGTCTGAGCTGGCAGTGACTGACCAGGAGAGGGATCCTGGGCCTTGCAGTTGTTAGGGCAGTGAAACTCTTGAGCCAGCATGCGGCAGCTGTGGAAAAAAAGCAAAGTTCATATTCGGGATCGTTAGGAAAGGGATTGAAAATTAAACTGCCAATATCGTAGTGCCTTTGTGCAAATCTGCTGTTGTTGTTTATCCCGTGTCTTTCAGGATAGAAATCCTTCAAAGGTGGCTTGCAAGTAGGTACATTAATAAAGCCATCCTGGCAATGTTAGAGCATGAGCATCAGCATCCTTCCTGCAGGGCTCTTGGTGGTAGATGACCCCATGCGGTGGGAGGGGAAAGTGCAATGGGAGCAAGCCCTGGTGTCTTCTTCGCCTGCCTCCCTGTTTTTCTGTTCTGACTGCCGTATCTCAAAAAGGATGTGGTAGAGCTGGGAACGACGCAGAAAAGAGCAACCGAAATGATCAGGAGGCTGGAGCAACAAGGAAAGTGTTTTTAGCCTGGGGCTTTTTAGCTTAGAAAAAAGGTGAGGACGGAGGGGACACGACAAAGGTGTATCAAACTATGCATGGTGCGGAGAAAGCAGAGATGGAAGTTTTTTTCCCTTTCTCATAAATAATACTAGAACCCAAAGGGTGCCCATCCAAGCAAACTGAAAGTTGGGAGGTTCATTGCAGATTAGGGTTGCCAGGCTCAGGGCCTGAGAATGATTTTGTATAGGAGAAGAGAAAGTCAGCCAAGTGCAGGTGTTCTTGCAACACTGTAATGGGAAAAGCCACAAGGTGGAATTCTCCCTGCCCCCTCCACAACTTTTAAAGATACAGAAGACCTCTTGGTTGCCAGGCCCGGTCTCCAAGAGGATCTTTAAAAGTTATGCAGGGGGGAGGGAGAATTCCTCCTTGTGGTTTTTCCCATTACAGTGTTGCAAGAAAACCTGCACTTGGCTGAATTTTCTCTTCTCTTAAAGATACAGAATCATTTTCAGGCCCTGAACCTGGCAACCCTATTGCAGATAGAAGGAGACAGTTCTGCGCCCGGTGCATGGCTGAATTGTGGAGTTGGCTTCTGCAAGATGTGGTGAGGGCCATCAGCTCAGATGGCTTAGAAGGGGAATTAGACAAAATCCTATTGAGTCATGGTGGCTGTACCGTATTCAGGATCAGAGGTGCCATGTGTCTGAATGCCAGTGCTAGGGGACAACAGAGTGCCACTGTGGAAAACAGGATGCTGGACTAGATGGGCCTTTCGTCAGATCCAACAGAGCTCTTCTTATGTTCTTATATATTAACATATACACAACTAAGGATGGGCAAATCGGTGGATTTTGTTTCTCTCAGTTTCTCATTCTTCCAGTCTTAAATTTAGTTCTCCACATTTCCACATCTTTTTGCGATTTTTAAAAAAATCCTCATGAAAATTCATCAGTATTTTCATGCAAATTTATCCTAATATACCCATTTTCTGTATAATTTTGTCAAATACGCACATTTTTACAAAGCAGTTTCCCCTGGTATAATGCATTTTGTATGTTCTTTCCCCTCCTATATGCATTTTAATGCACACTTTGTCCTAATATGTGCATTTTTGTACACATTACTTGATTGCAAAATTCCGAGAAATGCGGATTTTTGAAGGATGGCTGCGCTTCAGTCTGCATGTTGTTTCGGAAAGAGCAAACTAGATAGGTTTGCCTTTAAATGCGAACTGAATCACATTTCTCCCTCACTCCTATACAACTCAGCAGCACATCTGTGTTCACTAGAATGTTTCTCGTTCGTCAGAAGGCAGCCTTTCGATATCAAAATGATCTCTCCCCCCCAGAAATAGTGAATCTGAGAGTCTGCGAGCCCTCCCATTCTTTTTGCAGACTCTGCAAGTGCATCCATCTGTCAGAGTATTTGCATTGCGCTTATCACCATGGGTACCATTACAAGCGGTGCTGGGGAAACAAACCATAAAAATATACAGACTGCAGCTGGGGAAATAAAGATGTAAAGAGAGTAGATGGAGGGTTGTTGGGCATTGTTATAACTAGTGAGCTGTATAACTAAGGCTGTGATCCAGTACACACTTACCTGGGAGTAAGTCCCATTGAACCCAATGGAGCTTACTTGTGAGTAGACACGTATTAGATTGCAGCCTAAGTTAATGTGGTTCGTAGTAATGGATGCAAGCTTTGGAAATCTTGCTCCAGACACCTGAGTCAGAATCACTTGATGACCAGAGGCTAGGAATGGAAAGATCAATTTTAGTTCACTCCATTTCTCATCTTTCCAGTCTTAACTTTTGGGTCTCCACATTTCTGCAGCAATTTGCATTAACAAAAAAAAAAGATCCTCATGAAAATTCTTCAGCAATTTAGTGTGAATTTCTCCTAAATAATACATTTTTGTATGCACTTTTGGCTAAGATACGTATTTTTTGCAGAGCAGCTGCCCCTAATATAATACATTTGTGTTATAGTTATTTTCACGAATACATTCATTTTTATGGAACTTTCCCCTAATATATACATTTTTGTAAATAGTGTTTGGTTGGAGATCTCCATCGTAAAATTTGAATAAGCATGAATTTCAAAGGACGGCTGCGTTTCGGTGCTCATATTGCTTCAGGAAGTGTGGATTTGATAGATTTGGCTTTAAATGAGAGCTGAATTGAATTTCTTCCCACCCTCACCTGGGGCAGATCATGCACTCTCAGATGCACAGCACATGTCTGTTCAGAAGTAAGGCCCATTAAGTTCAATGTGACTTACTTCCAGGTAAGTGAGTGTAAGTTGATGCCTCAGTTTGCCAAACATAAAACAGAAGAGACAATACTGAGCTAGATGGACCATTGGGTCTGATGTTCCTATGGAGGTAGTTGTTTTTGGGGGGGTTGGGGGGGACCGACTTGTCTTTTTTGCAGTGGGTTATGAATGTATAAATTAATGTGTTGAAATGCAGTCCAGATACGTTGGAGGTGGCCCTCTGCTTCAGAAGTAAGCTGCCAGAATTATGGTAAAGCAGATGGCAAAAAACAAAAATCTTTCTCATCTTGGAGTGGGGCTAGCATTTGTTCCTTATACGCTTGCCCAGTCTGGCAATGCTGTTGCATCCATTCCGTTTGACAATGGCTGGCCTGGGAAACTATGAGCATATTGTGACTGAAAAATGCTTGATGACTGCTCTAGTATCAATCAATGTGCATCAGTCAATGCGTCTTCAGATTTAAATGCTGCCACACCCTTGTCGCTAGTGCACAAGAAGATGCTCCCCTTCCTGGCCCCCCACCCAATCTGTCAGTGGTAGAGCATCTTCTTTGCATGCAGAAGGTCCCAGGTTCAATCCCTGTCTGAAACCCTGGAGAGCTGCTGCCTGTCAGTGTAAAATGCTGACCTAAATGGACCAGTGATCTGACTTGTTACACAGTAGCTTCCTGTGCCCCTACTTTTTTGTTTGTTTGTTTGTTTACATACCGCTAATATGCCAAAATGGCTTCTCAGCGGTTTGCAACATAAAATCAATTATAAAATGCATATGCAATTAAAATACCCAATTACAACTCAATCAGAACATTAAAACGTCCAAAATTAAAATATACAGTAAAACAAACCCGTTAAAAAACGATGACGAAACATTTTTTAAAAACCAGCAAAACAATTAGATCAGAAAGTTCAAGTGCAGGAGAATGCTTGCCTAAACAGATGCGTCTTCCAGAGGAGGCAGAATGCCAGTACTGATGGAGCTTCTCATATTTCAGCAGGGAGGGCATTCCAGAACATTGGTGCCACCAGTGAAAAAGCCCCTCTCCATGTTATCATAAGCCAATAATCATCAGGCCATGGCAAAACTAACCAGGTTCCATTAACTGAATGTAGTACCTTTCCTGGGTAAAGGAGCAGAAGACAGTTTTTCATGTAACCTGGTCCAGAGTTATTTAGGACTTTGTTAGTAGCAGAACCTTAAAACTGCCTTGGTGGATAATAGACAGCCAGTGCAGATCCCTCAACACTGGCATGATGTATGCCCAATAAGGAGCACCACTCACCACCTCAGCTGCGGCATTTTGCACCAGCTGCAGCCTCCAGACCAGCTGCAAGGGAAGCCCTACATGGAGCGCATTACGGTAGTCCAGACCTGAAGTTATCTATGTTGTTCTTCTCATTGGTCTGCATTGCCTTAAGACTAGACTTGGAGACAATCCCCCCACTGTTGTTCTAGCCTGCCCCACTTCCATTTCTTTCACTGCCTCCTGCTCTGCTCCCCAGAGAAACTGACAGGGGCAGGGGAAAGTCTTGACTGCTTCACCAATGCCTTGTCGGTTTTTTGTTAAAAAGAAAGTTATGTGCAAATCTGCATGGTTGCTATTCATAGCACATGCAAAATGTTTGGGCTTTCTTTGCTGAATGCTGAGGAACCCGCACTTTCCCAAGAGAATATATTTAGACCTGAAGCCCTCAAGCTTTGCAAGTGAAGGAAGGGGCATAGCTCAGTGGAAGAGCATCTGCCTTGCATGCAGAAGGTCCCACGTTCAATCCCCAGCATCTCCAGACAGGGCTGGGAGAGACTCCTGCCTGGAACCCAGGATAGCCACTACCAGTCAGTGTAGACAATACTGAGCTAGACGGACCATTATGCTTTAATTTGGATTCCTGCATTGAGCAGGGGGTTGGACTAGATGGCCTTATAGGTCCTTTCCAACTCTATAATTGTATGACCAATGGTCTGACTCGGTATAAAGCACTTTTCTATGTTTGAGCTAAATGAGGATGCTCATGGTTGTGTTCCAGAGGCTCTAATGGTCACTTGTAAACCACTCGTTCTATCCAGAAAAGGCATAGCTCAACGATAGAGCACCACTCATGCAGACGGTTCCAGCTTGAATCCCTAGCATCTCGAGGTAGGGCTGGGAGAGTTCCCTGCCTCAAACCCCAGAGAGCCACTGGCAGTCAGTGTCAACAATACTGAGCTAGATGAACCCATAGGTCTGATGTGGTGCAAAGCAGCATCCTATGTTCCTATGTTCAGTGAAAGGGGAAAGTAGAATTGCACCCACCAGCGACACTCTATGACACCGGCACATCCACTGGCCATGCCCCTGGCCCGGAGCTTCGAGTCATGAGGTGGAACCCTATGCTGGGACCTGTCTCACTAATGCCTAACAGGGATACATCTGCTGAAGGTATAGCCGGCTGATGTGGTGATGTTGGGAGAATGGCCAGTGAGCTTGACTCTTGCTCCCCCATTGTGCATCAGCCGAGTGTGTGTGTGTGTGTGTGTGTGAGAGAGAGAGAGAGAGAGAGAGAGAGAGAGAGAGATGCACATTAGAGAAGCATGCCTGTTGCCTTAGGATGTAAAAAGGCAGCAGTTTCTGTTCTGACTTGTACTCATCACCCTCAGTGCTGTTTCTGTTCCTCTACAGTTCAGTTTTCTCCAAATGCTACATCATTCATCTCATTGTCTGCATAAGTTACATAACTATTTGTGTAACTTAAAAAATTACATTCGTTTCAATGTAAAAGAAACGTCAAAACAATGTAAAAAAGTAATTAATTACATACCATTTGCAGACTTAAAAACAACAGCAAAGATGTGAATGAATAACGATCATATTTGCTTGACGGATTTATGTTCCTGACTGCAGACGAACATATAATATGCAGCAATTTCTGCTTCCTTTTCCATTTTTATTGGAATTTTATGACATCCCTATATCTGCCAGACTCAGTGGATCTCTGCTAAGTGATGGTTAGAATCCAAATCTTATTAATCCTCCTCAGGTGGAACATCTGAGGCATTTTGAGGGGGGGGGGCTAAAAGGGCTTTTCCAGATGACCTGTTTATCCTGCTTTGCTTGCACAAAGCTTCCACAGAGGTTAGATTATATCCAGTCTTTATGGAGCATTCGTTCTGATTTATTTATGGGGCAGTTATGCAATGAGCACTTGTCCTCCATTCATCCTGATTTCCTTGTGGTGTATTTATATGTCTTCCCAGTAGTCATATCTTCATCCCACACTTTTCAATGCATTTTCTCGTCACTTTCTAAACTGCAAAAAGCCTCATGCATTCTGTAAAGTGGATTTGTTCTGCTAGGGCAACCAAGCACTTTAACTGAACAAACCTAAAGTTCCAGTATGTGCTTGACTCCCTCCTGCAAAATAGTAATAGTCTGGGGGCACCCAAAGACCACATAAAGTAGGATTGCTTGTTTTAAATGCTCATTAAATGAAAAAAACAAAACAAAACCGCCTCTCTGCCCATAGAAAAACAGCATGTCTGTGAACATGGTTTATCATAGCTTGGCCCCAGATGTGCTTGTTTAGTAGAGGTGGAGAGTATTCAAAAAGATGACCCACACACACACACCTGTAGTCTAAAGTGACACAGTCCAGAATGCCATCATCTCATTCTACAGAATGTGTGCAAAACTCAGAACTCTTTCCTTTCTGAGTTGAAGACTATAGCTCCCATGGAAGCATAAAAGTCAGCCCTCTTTACAATGACTATCTTTAAACTATATGTATAGTGGGATGGTAGGAAAAGGTGGGACAGGATGTTTCTATTCCTCCAAGATGTCTCACTACACCAGTTAAATGTATTGATCACGCAGGGAATGCAGGCTGAATGCAATTTTACAGCTGAAAAAAACAATCAGATCTATTTTGTGCATTTTCCAGAAACAGCCGCTGCTCGATATACAGCGCTGGCAAGACTCTAAAAGTATGACTTCCAAAAGTCATCCCTTAGCAACAGCATAATTAGGCAAACAACAAGCCATATTGCTACATTTGGCGGTGCCGAAATTTAAGACTAAATGAAGCAATCCTCAGAGGTGTTAAACTTAATCCAATTATAAACCATGATGTCTGTGTGTGTATGTGGAGGGGGAGGGCAACCCAGTGTCTCAGAATGTCTGCATTTTGCATGAAATGGCAAGAAAGAGACAAGAACATCAGAACATAAGAAGAGCCTGCTGGATCAGGCCAGTGGCCCATCTAGTCCAGCATCCTGTTCTTACAGTGGCCAACCAGGTGCCTGGGGGAAGCCCGCAAGCAGGACCCGAGTGCAAGAACACTCTCCCCTCCTGAGGCTTCCGGCAACTGGTTTTCAGAGGCATGATGCCTCTGACTAGGGTGGCACAGCACAGCCATCAAGGCTAGTAGCCATTGATAGCCCTGTCCTCCATGAATTTGTCTAATCTTCTTTTAAAGCCATCCAAGCTGGTGGCCATTACTGCGTCTTGTGGGAGCAAATTCCATAGTTTAACTATGCGCTGAGTAAAGAAGTACTTCCTTTTGTCTGTCCTGAATCTTCCAACATTCAGCTTCTTTGAATGTCCACGAGTTCTAGTATTATGAGAGAGGGAGAAGAACTTTTCTCTATCCACTTTCTCAATGCCATGCATAATTTTATACACTTCTATCATGTCTCCTTTGACCCGCCTTTTCTCTAAACTAAAAAGCCCCAAATGCTGCAACCTTTCCTCGTAAGGGAGTCGCTCCATCCCCTTGATCATTCTGGTTGCCCTTTTCTGAACCTTTTCCAACTCTATAATATCCTTTTTGAGATGAGGCGACCAGAACTGTACACAGTATTCCAAATGCGGCCGCACCATAGATTTATACAACGGCATTATGATATCGGCTGTTTTATTTTCAATACCTTTCCTAATTATCGCTAGCATGGAATTTGCCTTTTTCACAGCTGCCGCACACTGGGTCGACATTTTCATCGTGCTGTCCACTACAACCCCGAGGTCTCTCTCCTGGTCGGTCACCGCCAGTTCAGACCCCATGAGCGTATATGTGAAATTCAGATTTTTTGCTCCAATATGCATAATTTTACACTTGTTTATATTGAATTGCATTTGCCATTTTCCCGCCCATTCACTCAGTTTGGAGAGGTCTTTTTGGAGCTCTTCACAATCCTTCTTTGTTTTAACAACCCTGAACAATTTAGTGTCGTCAGCAAACTTGACCACTTCACTGCTCACTCCTAATTCCAGGTCATTAATGAACAAGTTGAAAAGTACAGGTCCCAATACCGATCCTTGAGGGACTCCACTTTCTACAGCCCTCCATTGGGAGAACTGTCCATTTATTCCTACTCTCTGCTTTCTGCTTCTTAACCAATTCCTTATCCACAAGAGGACCTCTCCTCTTATTCCATGACTGCTAAGCTTTCTCAGAAGTCTTTGGTAAGGTACCTTGTCAAACGATTTTTGAAAGTCTAAGTACACTATGTCCACTGGATCACCTCTATCTATATGCTTGTTGACACTCTCAAAGAATTCTAATAGGTTACTGAGACAGGACTTTCCCTTGCAGAAGCCATGCTGGCTCTGCTTCAGCAAGGCTTGTTCTTCTATGTGCTTAGTTAATCTAGCTTTAATAATACTTTCTACCAGTTTTCCAGGGACAGAAGTTAAGCTAACTGGCCTGTAATTTCCGGGATCCCCTCTGGATCCCTTTTTGAAGATTGGCGTTACATTTGCCACTTTCCAGTCCTCAGGCACGGAGGAGGACCCAAGGGACAAGTTACATATTTTAGTTAGCAGATCAACAATTTCACATTTGAGTTCTTTGAGAACTCTCGGGTGAATGCCATCTGGGCCTGGTGATTTGTCAGTTTTTATATTGTTCATTAAGCCTAGAACTTCCTCTCTCGTTACCACTATTTGTCTCAGTTCCTCAGTATCCCTTCCTGCAAATGTTAGTTCAGGTTCAGGGATCTGCCCTATATCTTCCACTGTGAAGACAGATGCAAAGAATTAATTTAGCTTCTCTGCAATCTCCTTATCGTTCTTTAGTACTCCTTTGACTCCCTTATCATCCAAGGGTCCAATCGCCTCCCTAGATGGTCTCCTGCTTTGAATGTATTTATAGAATTTTTTGTTGTTGGTTTTTATGTTCTTAGCAATGTGCTCCTCAAATTCTTTTTTAGCATCCCTTATTGTCTTCTTGCATTTCTTTTGCCAGAGTTTGTGTTCCTTTTTATTTTCTTCTTCAGAGAGCCTGGGTGGTCAGTAAGTTGAAGCATCATATAAACCCTGTTCGTGCACTCTGCCTGTGGGGTGGGAGTTTCCGCAGCAATGCTCATTCCTGTACCACCAGGGCAGTGTGAAAAGCTCTGGACCACGTGCAAGGTGTAAATGTTGGGATCCTACCACTGCCCACATACCTTTCATTAGTATTGGTACTTAGAGAACATAGAAAGCTGCCTTATACTGAGTCAGACTAGATCAGGGTTGTCTACTATGGCTGGCAGAAGCTCTCCAGGGTGGGGACAATACCAACCTAGAGGTCCCGGGGATTGAACCTGGGATCTTCTGAATGCAACACAGGTGCTCTACCACTGAGCTACAGCCCTTCCCCAATCGTCTGCAATCAATTCTATGGTCCATCAAGCTGTGGGCACACACGTTTGAGCATAGGAGTCTTACACTGAGTCAGACCATTGGTACATTGCGACCACCTGGATGAATGTTATGTATTACATATGGGAACCTCTGGCCACGTCTGATCTCAGGAGCAGGTCAGGTAGAGCTGAGGCTGCAGAGGAAGCTCACGATTGTTCCTCAGAAACTGAGGTTTACATTCAGCACCTTCTAAATTTGAGGGCAGATGCAAGCCCTGCTAGACTTGGTTGCACTTGAAAACTAGGAGACCAGTTTGGAGCCACTGATGGGCCTCTTGTGTCCTCTTCCCTTATTACTGACTTGCAGGAGATTTTTTTTTTAAAATCCTGTTTACCCAGGCACTTGATGGCTGAAACGCACTGTTCCTGGCAGCTCTGAGATCACTGTTTTTAGAATGTTTTAAACTGTTTTCAGAATACATACATACATATCACTGCCACCCTTTGGGAGAAGGGCAGGATATAAATTGGATAAATAAATACATTCTGCTATTACAGGAGTGGGGAATCTCTGGGCTGCGTGGCTAACTAGGGCTGGTGAGGCCACTTTGGCCCAGCAACAGCCACCTCACCTACACGTGATGCCATACATGTGGGGCAGGTAAAAACTTTGCACAGCTGAAAGGCGGTTTGTAGGCACCACCAACCAGGTGCCCACAAAGCTCTTTGCAAAACTGTCCCCAAGGCAGTGCTTTGACAGGGGCTTCTGAAGCCCTGACAATTAACCGAACGTTGGGTCTTTGGTAGCCTATTACACTTTGAAAGGGGAGAAGGAAGCCCCTTTCAAAGCTCTATCTTGCAGAAGCTTTGCAAAGTGCCACCTTGAGGGATGCTTTGCACAGCACTCTGCAAAGACCCTGGGGGGGGGGAAGGTCACATGTCTTCCTTGACATATCAGGTGATTGATAGGTGGGTGGCCCCACTCAGCTGTCAAACATGGCCTGCAAGGGGTGGGGAAGGTCACATTCTGGCCCAATGTTCTGAGTCAGTTAGAATCATAGAATAGTAGTTGGAAGGGACCTCTAAGGCCATCAAGTCCAGCCCCCTGCTCAATGCAGGGATCCAAATCAAAGCATTCCCGACAGATGGCTGTCCAGCTGCCTCTTGAAGGCCTCCAGTGTCGGAGGGCCCACTACCTCTCTAGGTAATTGGTTCCATTGCCGTACGGCTCTAACAGTTAGGAAGTTTTTCCTGATGTCCAGTTCTCCAGCCCTGTGCTGCTGCTACTACTATCCAACACAACCAGGCAAGCAATGGTAGCAAGGAGTGGCTGCTGTCTCCTCCTACTTACTCCTCGCCATGCCGCAGAGGAGAAGGGCTGCAAATCTCCCTTTTCACTGCCGCTGCATCTCCTCAGCTGTAGCTTCTCAAGGGTTGGTATGAATGGGGCCTCCTGATGCTCCTCAGCAGCTGCCTGATGGGACTGACCCCTGATACCAGCCCTGTGAACAATAACTGCTTATAGCCTTTTACCAGCTTCGGCTGATAAGACAGCTGTGGCCGTTTCTGGACCAGGATAGCCTGACCACTGTTGTCCAGGCACTGGTAACCTCCAGGCTGGATTACTGTAATGCACTCTATGTGGGGCTGCCCTTGAGGTTGGTCCGGAAGCTGCCGCTAGTGCAAACTGCAGAGGCAAGACTGCTCACTGGGGCAGGATCATAGAATCATAGAATAGTAGAGTTGGAAGGGGCCTACAAGGCCATCGAGTCCAACCCCCTGCTCAATGCAGGATATCACCAACATGTCACCTCACTGCTGAAAGAATTGCACTGGCTGCCCATTTGCTACTGGGCCAAGTTCAAGGTTCTAGTTTTGGTGTACAAAGCCCTACACAACTTGTATAGGGCTTTGTATACTGCCTTACCCCTTATATACCCAGTCGATCACTGCGCTCTGCAGGTGAGGCCTCCTGCAGATACCATCTTATCAGGAGGTCCGTTCTGCACAGAATAGGAAACGGACGTTTAGTCTGACAGCACCTACCCTGTGGAATTCCCTCCCCTTAAATATTGGACAGGAGCCATCTCTGTTATCTTTTCAGTGCCTATTGAAGACCTTCCTCTTTCAATAAGCCTTACAAGCTGAGACCTATCCCAGTCTGCATCTGTGTTGGAATTGATTTTTATTATGCTTTTAAACCTCTTTTTTTTTAAAAAAAGTCTTCAAAGCTTTTTAAAAAATGTTTTTAAAGTTGTTTTGTTTTAATGTATTTTAAAGTCTGTTTTTATGATGTTTTAAAGTGTTTTTAGTGCTTTTGTTTGCCGCCCTGGGCTCCTGCTGGGAGGAAGGGCGGGATATAAATCAAATCAATCAAACAATCATGAGGGCCATCCAGGGAATTTGAATGTTGGAAGATTCAGGACAGACAAAAGAAAGGACTTCTTCACATAGTGCATAGTTGAACTATGGAATTTGCTCCCACAAGAAGCAGGGATGGCCACCAACCTGGATGGCTTCAAAAGAGGATGAGACAAATTTGTAGGGATTGGGCTATCAGTGACCACTAGGCACAATGGCTGTGTGCTGCCTCCACTGTTGGAGACAGTATGCCTCTGAATACTCATTGCTGGGAATCAAAAGCGGAGAGAGTGCTGTTGCGCTCAGATCTTGCTTGTGGGTTTCCCATGGGCATCTGATTGGCCACTAGGGATGGGTGAGAATTTTGATCCAGTTGGCATTTCAAGCAGAATTTATTAAATTCGTGCTTTCCGAAACAATATGAGAATTGAAACACAACCATCCTTCGAAATTCGCATGTATTAAAAATTTGGGGATGCAGTTCGCCAACTAAACAATATTTACAAAAATGCATATATGAGGGGAGAGTGTGCATAAAAATGAATATATGTGAAAATATGCAAAAAGGCATGGTGTAGTGAAAAATGGCTTGCAAAAATGCATACGTTTGTCAAAAGTGCCTACAAAATGTGTTTATTTGGAGAAATTTGCACTAAAATGGTGGAGAATTTTCATGAGGATTTTTTTTTAAAAAAATTGCACGTTGCTGCAGAAATGTAGAGAACTGAATTTAACATTGGAAAAAAGAGAAACTGAGACAACCAAAATTGACTGATCTTTCCATCCCTACTGGCCACAGTGAAAAAAGAACGCTGAACTTGATGGGCCCTTGGCCTGATACAGCAAGGCTCTTCTTATTTTATATTCTTAATCTCACTGGTTATATTTTTAATCTCAAGTTTCACATGTTGGTGGGAGTGCTGCAGAATGTGAGTGATCTGCCCATATTCCTGGTGTTATTTAGAAAAGGAAGAGTTAGGTGACAGAGAGGTCAGATTTTTCAAGGTCATTTGTGCCAGGAGCTCCACCTCGCCTCCAGAAAATGCTCAGTGGATGATGTCAGAGCTCAGTCCTCAGTGATGAGGACAGGGCTATCAATGGCTACTAGCCATGATGGCTGTTCTCTGCCACCCTAGTCAGAGGCAGTATGTTTCTGAAAACCAGTTGCCGGAAGCCTCAGGAGGGGAGAGTGTTCTTGCACTCGGGTCCTGCTTGCAGGCTTCCCCCAGGCACCTGGTTGGCCACTGTGAGAACAGGATGCTGGACTAGATGGGCCACTGGCCTGATCCAGCAGGCTCTTCTTATGTTCTTATGATGTCACAAGACTAATGGGGAGAGGGAGCAATCATTCCCCCTTTGGCTATGCCAGGCTCTTAGCCTTGACATCAGAAGAGCCTGCCAGATCAGGCCAATGTCCCATCTAGCTGAGCATCCTCACAATGGCCAAAATAATCAAGAACTGGTTTAAGCATCATTTGCGTGACCACACACCAATATCCTCCCATGAAAATGCACTTTAGGCGCTTCCGGGAAGGGTGACTTCGCTTGTGCCTGCTTTTGAGACGGGCTCCTGCCTCAAAAGAAGCTTATTCAGATATAAATCAGTCGGAACATTTTTTTTTTGACTGATGAAATTTCTCCCGGGCAGGGAGAAACGTAGAGATCAACCTCAAAAGCCTGTTTTTGTTGGGAGGACTGGATTTCATTAATTTATGAGAAAAGGTCCAGCCAGCAATGCCGGACGGACTTCCGAACAAGCTCTATCTGATTAATGCGATACATTTATCTTTTCTTCAAAGAGAAAACGGACTAACAGGCAAGCACCCTTCTTTCTATTATTTTTTTTACTTGGTTTAAATTGTTGCAGCAAAAAGAGATTTGTCAAATGAATCAGCTTTAAAGAACTTCTGGGTGAGCTATAACTCTTCTCTGTTATTCACAAAATTAACAGCTTATCTCTGTTTCTATTGCAAAAAGCTGTCCTGGAAGTGCATTCTAAAGATATAAACAGAAGAGGGATTTCTATTCCAAGGAACATTATATTGTGTGGGACTATTCTCTTTTTGGTCTATTTTATTTTGACGAATCTGCTTCTTCACGACGCCACTAACTGTTTTGATGCTGGGAACTAAATTTGTTTTGTATTCTTGAACATAGAGAGATAAGGCAGGCTGCTCTGTTTATACTGTGATGTCATCAAGCCTGGAATATTAACCCAATTGTTGCTGAAATAAGAAGTGGTTCTTCTTTATTTTTGTTTTGTTTTGTTTTCGTGGTTTTAAAAATGGCAATCAAGAAAGTGGCTGAGAATCTGGAAGTAATTATGTTTCAGAAAATAATGGATGAGATTGAGATAACGAAACAAACCCTGCGACAGGGCAGTAAGGAGCTGAAAATTGAACTGAGCAAAATGACGCAGGAGCTTAAAGAAATAGGGGATCCTGTGAGAGAGGAGAATGAGATCAGAGATGAGAAAAGAAAAAATAAAGGGAAGACACAAGCCTTGGAGATTGGAACAAATGTGGAATTGGAAAAAGATCTGGAGTTTATGGATATTAGAAATAAAATCTACTGTTTGGAATTTAACGTTATCTCTGAAGAAATTAATGAAGATATTAGAGATAAAGTTATCAATGGCTTGGATAATCTTCTGGACTGGAATGACGTGATGGAGCTTGATATAGAGAAAATCTATGGAATTAACTGCAGCCATGTGACAATGGAAAAACTCTCAAGAGATGAGCCAGTGCATTTTGTAAAAAAGAAGAACAGAGATATGACTTTACAACAATATTTCAGCAACTTATTCAGAATTGATGGCAAGAAAATATTTGGGATAGAGGAAATTCCCATCAGACTCTTATTATATGACTATGGCTATGACAGCAAGATTATTATGGAATACTGATAATGGAAGATTGGACACTGAAATTACTGGACTTAACAGGACTATTGAAGATGGAAGATGGAATTAATATGGATAATGGAATAATGGCTATTGAAATTATTGGACTTAACAGATTTTGATGAGATGGATTAATCGATATGTTTATTTGGATTATGGTTATGACAATAAGATTATTATTATTATTAACGAGATGGATTAATCGACATGTTTATTTGGAGAAAAATTGATAGATATATTTCTTAAAGAATTGAAACCTCTCTTTGACTTTTTGTGGAAAGAATAAAGTAATGTTTATGAGATTTGATGATTAATTAAGATAACTACTGGAGGAAAGTGATTTTATAATATAATTTAAGAGACAGGATTGTTATATATTGTAGACCTATAACTGATTTGATCTGCGACAAATGGGAAGTCAACATTTTATTTTTTTGTTTAATCATTTTTGTTTTGTTTTGTTTTTTGTCTTTGAATGTTTTATGATTTTGTTTTGTATGTTTTATGAAAATTTGAATAAAAATTATTGTAAAAAAAAAAAAAGAAAAAGAAAATGCACTTTAGGCATGCTGAACCATAATCAGCTGCATTGTGCTTTGCTTTCCATACTTATTTATTCCTCCATTTAACGCAAATTGCTGGGCGGCATGGAAATGAGGCTTGTTAAAAGGGTGCAGATCAGCCAGCGACGTTGTGGTGCAAGGCCTTCCAATTAGCACAGGCTCAGAGAATCTAAGGAAACTGAAGGCCGTTGCATATAAGGAGGAAAATATATGGTTTCTCCCAGTGCATTGTTTTTAACAAGAAATGGCTGTTTTGCAGATTAGTAGTGCCGATAGACTCGCTTGAATGGATAGGCTGGCAGCTTTAAGTGTTTGTTTGTTTAGCTGTAATGAGAACCAGTTTTGCTCTGCCGTTAAGCTATGGCCTTTTCTGGTTCTTTTGAACAGAAACACCAAGGATTTAGCATGCAAAGCATGTGCTCTACCACTGAGCTATTGTTCCTCTCCAATTAAAAACCCAAATTCTGCCATGGGTTGAGAGATGGTTCATGCATGCAAGCATGCAAGTATATCATTCAAAGACACATTCAGTTACTTCCAGTATCTGAGACAGTGTTGCTCTGAATCCCAGTTTTGGAAGAAGGACAACAAGAAAGGGATACCGTACTCATGCCTTGCTTTTGGGCTTCCCATTGGCATCAGTTTGGCCACTGTTGAAAGAAGGTGCCGGATTAGATGGGCCTTTGATCTGATCCAACAGGGCTCTTCTTATTTATTTATTTATTTTATTTATATACCGCCCTAAGCCCGGAGGCTCTCTGGGCGGTGTACAAAAAGATAAAAACAAGCGCAGTGTATGAATACAATAATACAATAAAACAAGAAACAAAACAAACAAACAATAAAAAGAACCAAACAACATCCAAAAAACAAAATAATGATGAAAATGCTATTAAGACACGCTTTAAAATGCCTGGGAGTACAAAAAGGTTTTCACCTGGCGCCGAAAAGATAGTAGCGTCGGCGCCAGGCGCACCTCATCGGGAAGGCTATTCCACAGTTCGGGGGCCACCACGGAAAAGGCCCTGGTTCTGGTCACTACCCTCCGAGCTTCTCGATGGGATGGCACTCGGAGGAGGGCCTTAGATGTTGAGCGCAGTGTCTTGTGATCTTCTGTTCCCTCGGAGCTGATTCATTTATGGATGCTTGTTGCCTGAGGTCTACAACTTTTAAGTCACATCTTCCATGTGCGAGTGGGTCGTCAAATTGGGCTCGATTGGGCCATACATACGCTGCTTAGAGATTTTTGAAATATTAAGCAGTTTCTAAATGTTTTTTTAAATAAAAACAAATAAATAAATCATGAAAATATCATGAGAGAGAAAATATATTTTTCTTTTGAAGAAAGCATTCATGAGAACATCAGAAGAGCCTTGCTAGATCGGCCCTTCTAGTCCAGCTTCCTGTTCTCCCAGTGGCCAACCAGATGCCTGTGAGAAGCCCATAAGTAGGACGTGGGTGCAACAGCACTTTCCCCACATGTGATCCCCAGCATCTGGTATTTAATGACATGGTGCCTCCACCACTGAAGGCAGAACGTAGCTATCATGGCTAGCTGCAATTGACAGCCTTATCCTCCATGAATTGTTTGGATCCCTTTTAAAAAGTGGATGCTACATTGGCTACTTTCCACCCCTCGAGTATAATCTTGGAGTATAACATATTTTTGTTAGAAGATCAGTGATTTCACATTTGATTTCTCTAAGAACCATCAAACGTATGGCATCCAGACCTGGCAATTTGTCCATTTTTAATTTGTCAATAAGAACTTTGTCCTTCCTGCAAAAGTTGGTTCAGGCACCGGGATCTGCCCTGTACCTGCTGCAGATGCAAGGAATTAATTTACCTTCTCTGCAATCACTTTTTCCTCCTTTAGCACAAACGTTGATTCCTTTGTTGTCCAAAGGTCCCACTCCCTCGTTAGCTGGTTTTCTTGCTTCTAATGTATTTAACAAACTTTGTGTCATTCCTCTTTATGCTTTTAGTTATCTATCCCTCACATTTTTCCCTGCCTCCTTTATTACCTGCTTACAGTTCTTTTGCCAAGGTTTGTATTCCCCATTGTTCTGTGCATCCCCCCTCCATTTCAAGCCACAGAACAAAAAACTGTTGAAGCCCAGGAATTTGAAAGCTATTATGATGCAGCATAAGGGAAAGGCCGTAACTAAGTGGTAGAGTATCTGCCTTCCATGATGAAGGTCCTAGGTTCAATCCCCAGCATCTCTAGGTAAGGCTGGGAGAGAGCCCTGCCTGAAACCTTGGAAAGCTGCTGCCAGTCAGTGTAGACAGCACTGAGCTAGGTAGACCAACGGTCTCGCTCAGTATAAGGCAGCTTTCTGTGCTCCTAATCAGAACCTAGGAGCCAGGACCAAGGACCAGTCATGATCAGAGGGCAAACTAGACAGCAGATCTGGAGAACAAAGCAGGAGTCAGGAACAAGCCAGGCAAGACACCTAGAGTTCAGGTAGACCTTGCTTCTCAAACAAAGCTCCACTGAGACAGGAAGCCCTCTTAAACTCCTTCTTGCCCCGCAGGAGCCAATGGCCAGGCTGAACAGAGTCAGTCTGGAAGAATTCTTTCCTGAGAGCTGTAATAACACTGCTCCCCACATGGGACAGCGGTCAGCAGTTCCTGGCACTTTACTGAGAAGCTGCAGTGACCCAGCTTGTCACATGGGGCAGTGGCCCGCAGTTCCTGACAGGGAGGTTTAAAGGAAGAAAAAAGTCACAAATTGGGTTAGCAAGTCTTCAGAGTATCTCTCTTAGAAGACAATTGGCAAGCTTCCTTGGACATTCTTTGGCATCATAACAAAGGAGCTCACCACATAAAAGGCCTTGCTACTTGTAATCAACTTCTGAGCTTTAAAGGCAGCGGTTCAGTAAACCTGTGTCTGGGTTGTGCCACTATTAAAAAAAACCAAAAACCCTGCACATAGAAAACTTTTTCATCAGGGAGAAGGCCAGACAGGGTCTCTTATCCCTGACATAACACCGTTCAATGCGCAGGATTCTGTGGGTTGTGTGTATATAGAGAGAAGCATTTGATCTTCTTTTGAGTGCCCCCTTCCCGTGCATCTGCAGCCTGCAGTGGTACAACCGAGACACAGGAATACCATCTTAGATGAGGGCCCTTCTTATGATGTAAGTCTGTGGGGAGATGCATATGAGAGCAGCCATTCAGCATCCCCAAAATATCTACCTCCCATCATAGACTGTGATGAAAGGATCCTGACATGCTAAATGCAGTTATCTTCCTAATGACCTCCATTTGGAACAGTGGTTTTCCATTCCAGTTCCAGAAAGCACGTAAAATGCCCCTGGGCTCTGTCAATTCTGTAAAGAACTAAGAGGCCATGGCCTACAACATCTCCTGACCAAAATGCAAATGAGGTCTGTTGCCTTGGACTGAAATGCAATCACCTGAGATCTGGTGATATGCTCAGTGGCCTCCCCTGGGACTCAGGTGTTTCAGATGCAATGTATGTGTGAGTCATTATTAGGCACCTCTCTGTGTGTTTAATGCTGGCAATTATAAATAAAGGGTGACCTTCCTCACCTTCCACAGTAAGTGAAGTTTTATGTCCATGATTAAGCTCTGAAAATGCTGACGGATCCCTTAGGTCTAGAAGCATCATTCCACATCCTTGTCATGATGATATTAAAAACCCATATTGTTTTACGAATTGCTCAGCAACAGCTTGGCTAGTGGGGAAAAGGGGAGTTAAGATGGCCATATCAGCTTAGCTGAATATATATACAGTATAATCTCCTTTCATAGTATACACGTTTGAATGAGGTTGCACAGCGGCACAGTAGGGATAGATGAATCTCTCCATTTTAGTCTCTCGTTCTTCCAATCTTAAGTTCATCCTCCACATTTCCACATCAGTTCACTTTTTATATAAAAAAGTTGTCATGAAAATTCATCGGCAGTTTTCGTGCAAATTTCTCCTAATATTCACTTGGATGGAGAACAGATTGCAACTATGGACAAGTACAAATTCTGGAGGATGACTATGTTTGGGTTTGTATATTGTTTCAGAAAGTGCTGATTAGATAGGTTCACCTTTAAATGCCGCAGGGGTCCAAGGAGTCTTTGGGGGGGGGGGTTGCATGGTGCTTTGAAGGAGCCAGTAGTACAAAGGGCTGTAGCTCAGTGGCAGAACATCTGCCTTGCATGCAGAAGGTCCCAGGTTCAATCCCCAGCATCTCCAGGTAGGACTGGGAGAGACTCCCTGCCTGAAACCCTGGAGAGCCTCTACCTGCCAGTGTAGACAGTACTGGATCTGTGGTCTGACTCAGTATAAGGCAGCTTCCTCACTGCTCCTAAAGAAGCCCTCCATGGACCCTGAGATACTTGACAACTACCACCCAGTCACTAATATTCCTTTTGGGGGCAAGATACTTTAGAGGGTGATGGCAGTCCAGCTGCAGACACTCTGGAAATGATTCTTATTACCTATTTCGGTGTGAATTCATATCTGTTTTGGGATGGAATTGGCCTTGGTCACCCTTATGGATGACCTTCTTTGGGAGACGGATGGGGGAGTGCAAACCTGTTGCTCTTGCTTGATCTGTCAGCATCTTTCGACACCTTTGACCAGGTTATCCTCCTGGACCGTCTTGATGAGTTGGGAGAGGGCAGCACTGGGTTGCAGTGGTTCTGTGTCTACCTATGGGGACGGGTTCAGAGAATAGTCTTGGGGGGGTTATGTGTTCACTCCCTGGAAGTTGTGCTGTGGGGCACCACAGAGCACTCTTCCATCTGTGATGCCGTGCAATAACTAAATGAAGCCACCGGGCACGGTCATTAGGAGATTGGGGCATGGTGTCATCTGTATGCTGATGACACCTAGCTCTATTTGTCAGTTACACCTGAACCATGAGAAGCTGTAACTGTTTTAGATCTTTACCTGTATGCCGTGGTGGGCTGGATGAGAGCCAACAAACTGAGACTGAATCCTGGTAAGATGGAAACTCTTTGGGTGATTGATTCCTAGGTCCCGGAGTTAGCACATTCACTGGATTCTTGATGGGTTTGCATTTCCTCCAAAGTAACAGGTGTACGGTTTGGGGGTGCTCCTAGATCCATCTTTGTCACTGGAGACTTGGGTGATTTATCTAATCTTGTCTAATCTTGGGTAGGCTTTCAAGTAATTGCCTCCTTGAGCTACCTCAAGTTAGGTTTTTGTGTAACAGGGTTGGCTTCCTTGCTGGGCACTGAACCTACCAAAACTTGCCACCATCCTACCAGGGCTAACAGCCTCCTGGCTTCCTGGCATATGGTTGACATGGATGATTTAGGCCTATTCCAATGAGAGAAGGAAAGAAGCAGTTTAAGAGCATGCCAGACAGTTGCATTGCTTCATGGTAAAGGATAGCCCTGAAGCTGGAACGACCAAAGGAGGACGAAAATAGCCCTTGGGCTGCAAGCTGAGCTCTTCCAAGGCATGCCAGATTTCAAAACATTTGGACCAGGTTTTTGGCCATCTGGCAATTTTAGGTTTCCTCCTCCATTTTTCCTAGTTCACTCTCTTTTAGTAGGCAAATTCTCTCTCCCCATGTGTGTAAGAGGAAGAGAGGGAGAGGCTGAAATTATTAATAAAAATCAATCATTTGGCAAAGGAACAGGTGCTGACATTTCGTTGCATACTTATATTTCCTGGGAAGGGCCGTAACTCTCTTGGCTGTATAATACACATCAATATTTTAATTTTGCATGCTATAGATCGGAAGTGGACAGAAGGTAGGTCAGTATCTCCTGGTAGACCTTTGGAAGATTGGCAAGGTTTCTGACTCCCAATTTTGTAACAACAAAATTACTTTTCCCCAGATAAGTGGGGTTAGGATAGCAAGCTTAATCCACTTCCTTTTGTAAATTTTATAAACCAATGGATTGCATTGTTCAGTTATTGTTCTTTTCACATGGAAATGAGCTTGAATGTTATGTTTCAGCAGACGTGCACATAGCAATTTTTTAAATAAAATATCCATTTATAAAATAAAAGGTTGCGTTTTTTAAAAAAGGACTTATATAATTCATACAATCCAGAACACAAAGAGCAAAATATCAACAGGGTGTCAAATTATCCCTCCCTGAGTGAGGGAAAGGATACAAGATGGCAACTTTATACTGACTGTAAAACCAAGCTAGGAAGCTAGGCTGCAATCCTAACTCCATTTATCTGGGAGTAAGTCCCAATGAATTCAGTGGGACTTCTGTGTAGACATGGTTAAAATTGCAGCCATAGGTGGCTTTATGATGGGTCATTTGCCACTTCATTGTCTTTATCTTTAAGGTGCCACAAGACTCTTTGTTGTTTTTGCTGCAAAAGACTAATAGGGCTCTCCCTCTGGAAATTCATTAGCTTTGAAAAGGATCACACAGGGAAGTTAATTGATTTATAAATATTTGTTGGTGGCTGAGATATATATATGTGTTGTGGCTATGAGATCAAAATGTTAAAAAATCTGTCTTTACATCAGTGGATGACAAAATGAAAGAATGACATGTGCAAAAGAAACCAAATGCAGCAGAATGGAAAATACCAGATGTAAGTGTGAATAAATGTTGGAACTGATTGAGGCACGTTCACGCATCCTGAGCCTTAAATCGGCCAATCCCTACTGTAAATTTTAAATACAGCCATTTGAACTAGGCCTTCTCCATCCCCTATTTTTACCATCAGTATGACATTGCATGTCATGCCCTTTAGGTTAGTTAAACAACAAACTGACTCAACTGACTGGCTTTTGCCTCTTTGAGTTGGAACCTCTTGGGGTTATGACAGCAGTTCTTCACACAATACTTACATAAGAATGTAAGAGGAGCCTGTGGATCAGGCCAGTGGTCCATCTATTCAGCATTCTGTTCTGGCAGGGATGAAAGGTCCTTCCAGTTTGGGCTTGCTCAGTTTCCATTTTTTCCAATCTTAAATTTGGTTCTCCACATTTCCGTAGCGATGTGCAATTTTTTAGGAAAAAAAATCTTCATGAAATGTCTTCAGCATTTTAGTGTGAATTTATTCCAATAAACACATTTTGTATGCAGTTTTGACAAATATGCAGCTTTTTGCAATCAGTTTTCCCTAATATGACGCATTTTTGTATGTTATTTTCACAACTATATGCATGCATTGGTATGCATGTTTTGCCCCAGTGCATGCATTTTTATACACATTGCTTGGCCAGAGAATTGCATTGCAAAATTCAGAGAAATTGACATTTTGAACTGTGGCGGTTTCAGTTCTCATAATGTTTCAGAAAGTGCAGATTTGGTAAGTCCACCTTTAAATGGGTATTGAATAAAAATTTCTTCCCCATACCTACTTGCTGGCACCTCCCTTTTGTGCGTAGATGGTGCATTTTGGCTACACATTTAGAGAAGGATTTCACTATTGGTATATAACATAGAGCTGTCCTACATGAATTTGTCCAACCATTCTTTTTAAAATGATCTAAGCTTATAACAATAGTTGCATCATTCTGAGTTTGGTACAGGGTAGGGTTGCCAGGTCTCCAGTTTTTGCCTGGAGACTCCAGATTTTGGGGGTGCTCTCCAGGTGAGTCACCTTAATCTCCAGACTCTCAGCTTTCATTTTTAAAAAAAATTAAGTTTCTAGGGGGTTTGGTTTACGAGATATACACCAAAACATCAGCCACTAACCCCTGCAACTTCTGTTAGATGAGCTTGTAGCTGGCTGCTCTAACCACACCCTTTCCACTCTGTAGCCAATAAGTGAAATCAGGGTTGTGATTGACAAGACAGTATCTAGACCCCACTACAAGACAAGAAAACTGTTTTTTTTCCTGCTTATCTGAAAATCTAATAAATTTAGTAAGTATATAGCTTTCAGTATTTTTCTCTCTTGTATGCAGGAATCAAGCAAGTTTCAATTTTCCTGGACTGTTGAAGAGGGCAGTGTTTTGAAAATCTTCCCAATATGAAGCTTTAATCCTATACTTGCTTTTTTGGGAGTAAAGCTGCAATGCTAATCCCACATACCCAGAATAAACTCCATTGAATTCAATAGGACTTACTTTTGAGTATACATTGTTGTTTGTTGTTGTTATGTGCCTCCAAGTCGACTATGACTTATGGTGACCCTATGAATCAGCGACCTCCAAGAGCATATGTCATAAACCACCCTGTTCAGATCTTGTAAGTTCAGGTCTGTGGCTTCCTTTATGGAATCAATCCATCTCTTGTTTGGCCTTTCTCTTTTTCTACTCCCTTCTGTTTTTCCCAGCATTGTTATCTTTTCTAATGAATCATGTCTTCTCATTATGTCTCCAAAGTATGATAACCTCAGTTTCACCATTTTAGCTTCTAGTGATAGTTCTGGTTTAATTTGTTCTGACACCCAATTATTTGTGTTTTTCACAGTCCATGGTATCCGCAAAGCTCTCCTCCAACACCACATTTCAAATGAGTGGATTTTTCTCTTATCCACTTTTTTCACTGTCCAACTTTCACATCCATACATAGAGATCGGGAATACCATGGTCTGAATGATCTTGACTTTAGTGTTCAGTGATGCATCTTTGCATTTGAGGGCCTTTTCTAGTTCTCTCACAGCTGCCCTCCCCAGTCCTAGCCTTTTTCTGATTTCTTGACTGTTGTCTCCATTTTGGTTAATGACTGTGCCGAGGTATTGTTAATCCTTGACAAGTTCAATGTCCTCATTGTCAACTTTAAAGTTACATAAGTCTTCTGTTGTCATTACTTTAGTCTTTTTGACATTCAGCTGTAGTCCTGCTTTTGTGCTTTCCTCTTTAACTTTCATCAGCATTCGTTTCAAATCATTATTGGTTTCTGCTAAGAGTATGGTATCGTTTGCATATCTTAAATTATTGATATTTCTCCCTCCAATTTTCATACCTTTTTCATCTTGGTCCAATCCTGCTTTCCATATGATATGTTCTGCGTATACATTAAATAAATAGGGTGATAAAATAAACCCCTGTCTCACACCCTCTCCGATGGGGAACCAATTGGTTTCTCCATATTCTGTCCTTACTGTAGCCTCTTGTCCAGAGTATAGGTTGCGCATCAGGACAAGCAGATGCTCTGGCACCCCCATTTCTTTTAAAGCATGCCATAGTTTTTCATCATCTACACAGTCAAAGGCTTTGCTGTAATCTATAAAGCACAGGTTGATTTTCTTCTGAAATTCCTTGGTCCGTTCCATTATCCAATGTATGTTTGCGATATGATCTCTGGTGCCTCTTCCCTTTCTAAATCCAGCTTGGATGTCTGGCATTTCTCGCTCCATATATGGTAAGAGCCTTTGTTGTAGAATCTTGAGCATTACTTTACTTGCATGGGATATTGTTAGGATTGTGCTCATGGGACTTTTGAGTGAACATAGCAAAAAATTGTCTTTGTGTTGTAAATCTTTCTGTTCCTCTCCAATCCTATTTTTAAAGCAATTAGGCAGGGCTTACTTAGGTATCACTGCTTTTATTATATAAGAAACTAATACTGATTTTATTTTATTTTTTAAATGTTCTGCAATGACCAACACATTCTAACAATAAACTGGGGTGTATGTATTTTTACATCTGCAGTGTGTGTGTATATATATGGAGTTTTTCCAACAACCCTGTGAGGTAGGATTGCCAGCTGGAAACCAAGGCAGCTCACAATAAGAAATAAATCCCTTTAAAATCCAATAACCATAAAAACAAGTATAAACAGTTGCAAAACAGCTTAAAGTGGTATGATTCTGAATTTTGGGTTGGCTGAGTGAAGTTCCTTATTACTTTAGGTTACAGTTCTGTGCACACTTCCCTGTTTGAGTAAGCCCCATTGAATACATTGGGACTTGCTTCTGAGTAAACAAACAGGATTGCATTATAAATATATTTACAGGTTGTGTAAATAATAAACATCTTTGACAGTCATGCTTATATAATTTTTTTTTAATACTATGTCTCAATAAGTATTTGATTTCACACTATGGTTGTAGATTATTTTGTGTACATTTTAAGTGTGCCCTTCTTCCTCGTGGTGGCCATGGTTCCCCTCTTTTTTTTCATCCTGAGGGGCAGATTAGGCTGAGAGACGGTGAGTAGCCCATGGTCACCCAGTAAACTTTATATCTCATTTCCATTTAAAAAAATTAATTAAAACATTTTACATGCAGGCAAAATTTATTAAAGTAGATCCACACAATATATTTAAAGCACATACAACTCACATTTTGGCCTCCTGCCGGGAGAAAGGGCAGGATATAAATCAAATAATAAATAAATAAATTTAAAGTGTATGACTTCCCCTAAAGAATCCTGGGAAGTATAGTTTCTCTCTCACAGTTATAGTTCCCACCACCCTTAACAAACTACAGCTCACATGATTCTGTGTTGTGATTCATGTGCTTCAAATGTGTGTTGACTGTGCTTTAAATGAATGGTGTGGATCTGCCCTAGGTATGATGCCCATTCATAAGTGAATTGAAAAGAACAATTTTAAAATATACTTTTTTAAACATGGGAAAGGGTCGTAGCTCAGTGGTAGGGCATATGCTTTGCATGCAAAGGTCCAAAATTCAATTTCCGGAAAAGACTATTGCCTAGTATCCTGGAGAGCCAATGCTAGTCCATGTCATCAGAACTGAGCTAGATGTACCAATGGCCTGAGTTGGTATAAGGCAGATTCCTTTGTTCCTAAAAAGACTTTTGTATGTTTTTAATTATATGTGTGCTTTTATCTGGAAGCCGCCATGAGTTCCAGTTCTGGAAAAAGGGCAGGGTAAAAATAATGATAATAAATAAATAAATAAATAAAAATGAAAAGAGACCCAAGGGCCACAGTGATCAAAAATTTATTTATGTATTTTTATTGTAAAAAATCTCAAAGCAGTTTACAGAAGGAATTAAAACAATAAAATTATTGAGAAAAACAGTTAAATACAGGAATTTTAAAACATTCAAAATAATCAAACCAACAATGGGTTAAAAACAGATTAAAAAGCACAATAGCTTTTACATGCCTGGGTAGGCGTAGGCATGCCTAAACAAAAAAAAAATTTTTTTTGGCAATATGCTAAAAATGTGTTGCCACACTAAAGGATTGATTTCTTACAAGAGCAGAACAAGAACTATGTGGCATCTGTAACATGGAAGGCACACCTTGAACTTGGCCTGGTAGCAAATCAGCAACCAGTGCAGATTTCAGAGCAGAGGTTATGCGCTGATAGGGTCTCACTCATGCCAGCAATCGTGCCACAGCATTCTGCACCAACTGCAGCCCCCAGGTCAGGTTGTGCTGCATGGGATTTCTGTGACCTTGGCTGACTGGCCGCCAGGATTTTTTTTTAGTTTTGGTTTTTGGTTAGGAATCCTGACTGGTTGTAGGATGCTGAGTTTTCTGCCTTACTCATAGGAATCTTGTTGAGGTTGGTATGGTATTGTATTAAGGAAATCATGACTATCTTTTGTTTTTGTTTTTCGATTTGCATTTCATTTACCTTTATCCTCACTCCCTTACATCCATAGAAGCAACAACAGTGAGCTGAGTGGTTCCATGCACTCAGCTCAACCCCCTTAAACCCACTGATGATGCACCTTGTTGGCTGAATGATGGTTTGTTTCTTGCCCAATAGTGGTAAAAGAGAATTCACATACTGGGAAGTGTGGCTACAACTGTTGTTCCCAAGCTGCTGCCTGTGAAGGTAGAGGAAACCATGTGTGTTTTCTCTCTGTCAATTATTACTCACTGGAATTGGATTGGCTGTCAAAGTGAATTTATAGCAGCCTACAGGGTAGATAGAAAAATGTAGAGAAACTTCTTACTCATTTCTCAGACCTCTTTCTCAAGCGAAGGGTCAAATCTGTAAAGAAGTTTGGAACTGCCATGTTAAAAGGTAGGGGCAGGGCATTCCAGGTAGGGGGTTGCCAACCCTGCTTGGATATGTATATCTTTGCAGAGGATCCCTAGTCAAGCTTTACCAACAGCACAATCCAAACTATACCTACTCAAAAGTAAGTCCTACTGAGTTCTATGGGGCTTTGTCCCAGAGTAAGTGTGTTTATAACTGCAGCCTTCAGGGGCATCCATCTTTAATCCTAAGAGCTGTCTTTCCACAAATTTATTGTTAATTAAGTGGCTCCTGCTCTTATTACTTAGTGTGTAATGGGAACTGGGAGGTATAAGAGCTTGGGATCTGCATATTTTTATGGTGGCTTGATACGCTGCTGACAGCTATTGAATTCGTGGCACATACTTCAAAGTCCATGTGGTGATTTCAGCCCTACCCAAGCCTTGTAGTAGAATCATTCCAGATCCGACTGTTGATTCAGCAGCATGACTGAGGTGTAAGGATAATTAGCAAGTTGCCGTTTTCTGCCCGTCCATCTGTTCCCTTGGCTCTTTTCCTCACTGCAGATTTCTACCAGCTAAGAGCTTGATCCTACTACAGAGCTCCTCTGTCTGGCTGTTAGTTCCAGCCAGATAAAAAGGGTGGGTTTCGTGCTCTTCACTGAGTGAATGCAGCTAGTCTTTGTCAGACAGGAGTGCAATTTGTAAATGCAAAACAGCCCAGATTCTTAAACTTTGTTGTAATCTGGGCCACAATATTGCTTTGAGTTGTTGCAGGCCACGGCTTCCTTTAATGATGTACCGCGGGGTCACTTCTATAATTCTACTCATCAAAAGCTGTGATTGAAGCCACAACTGAGGCAGAAATTTATATTTATATTATTATTTTATTTTACTGAGGGGCAGAGCCCCCCTGCTCACTTTACTCGGCAGCCCCCACCCCCAAGCACAGACAGACATCCCAGGCACCCCCAAGCACACAGGCACACCCACATACCAGGTACCCCCAAACACACATGGACACAGCCTCACACACACACACACAGGCACTCTCCCTCTGGCTTACACACACACACACACAGACTCTTTTGATGCTGCCCCCAGGCACCCACACTCCCCATGCCAACTCACTTGCCTTGGCAGCTGAGCTGCCCTCCCACCCACTGTAGCCTCCTCTGTCTCTGTCACCTGCGTGGCCTCCACGGACATCTTCGTCAACACCGGTGCCTGCACGGCTGCCACCAACAAGGTCTGTGTGGCCGATGGGTCTGTGCAGCCTGTGTGGCTGTCACCACTGACTAACCTGCCCGCTCACTCAGTGGTCTTTGCTGCCACGCCCCCACCGTCATACCATATGACATTATGGTGGCATGAGGTCTTACATTTTTATTATATAGGAAGATTTACTAAATTTATATCCCACCCTTCCTCCCAGAGGGAGCTCAGGGCAGCAAACAAATGATAGAAACACTAAAACGAAATCTACAAAACATATTAAAAACAAACATCTTTTAAAAATCATAAAAACAAAACATCTTTAAGAAAGCTTAAAAACAAAACATCTTTTTAAAAAATCTTTTTAAAAAAACTTTTTTTTATCGGGGAGGAAGCACTTGAAAGGAGTGGAGAAGACTGGGAGCAAAGTTTATGGGAGGCGAGAACTAAGAAGTTTAGTCTTGATTCAATTATCAATTACCCTAACCCTAACCCTTGATTCAGCATCAAGCACAGTGCGTTACAATTGCTACACCAGACGGAAAACCCGTTAAGTGGGCCACCAAGACTCTCAGCAATTTCCAGGTGGTCTTTTGGGGGGAAAGTTTGGATCCACAGTCCAAGTGGATCCAAAATCACTGGTACCCTGCCCCCAGAACTCCCTGTTTGGGGACTTTCTACCTGTGGTACCTTTCCACCTGCCTAGATGTAAGTGATGTTGCCCCTGTGGCAGAGCCCCCACACAAACACACCCATTGTGTTCCTCTCCTCTTGGACATGCATGGAGCACAATCCTAACCTAACAGTCATCAACATCAGGAGCTTAAAACTACAGTCTAGAACAGTTACATAAATATGATTTCTTGGATCCTTTTATTTATTTTCAAGAGCCGTTTCATATGTAAAAAAAAAAAAACTTCTAGGGACCAAAAGGTCTGCTTTTGAAGAAAAGCAACTCCAGAATTAAAGATGCATTCTTTTTAAAAGCTTATGTGTGTTAGCAGAGTTGGGCTGTAGATTAGCAGCAGCGCAGTGGAATGAATGTGTGTATGTGTGTGGGAGAGATTTTGCCTATAAAGGAGCAAACTTCAACTCTGCTGCAATCACTGAGGCATCAGACTTTGGTAAAATAAGAAAACCTTACTTTATTGAAAGAAATGCATAATAGATAGGAAAGGGATTCTAGTTTTAGCTAGCTAAGTTGGAGGCACAAAGACCAGATGTTGTCCTTGCCCTCCTGATGCAATTGAGAGAGAGAGAGAGAGAGAGAGAGAGAGGTTTCTTCTCCTTGAGAGACAGAGAAGAGCCAGGAAGGACAGTTGCATGAGTGGTCAGCTTCCCTAAGGGTATCCGTTTACAGGAAGGAAGATTAGCAGATGAGCAAAGGGCAGGTGCAGCCTAGCATTCTGGAGATCTCTTCTCTATCTCCTCTCAGATACACAAACCTCAACCCAATATGAAATGCATTCCCTCAGTTCCAACACTGTAGCTGCGCGCAGGGTTTAGAACATATTTATACTTAGAGATTAGTGGTTGATATTTATCTCCATGCTGTGAAAAGGTCCACTTGCCGATTTCTACAATTCAAGTTGCTGTTATCACCAAGAGAGCAGACTGCCTCTTTTTTCCTAATCAGTTGGCAACCATAAGACCATTGGTGCTTACTATCTAATGGATTCCCATGTGGGGTAGGCAGGAAGGGAAACAACCTCTGCATCTTAAGCAGGAGGAAAATGAAGGCCGCTATGGCCTTGCACGGCTCAGCCCTCAATCTGCTCAATCTTCTCGAGGAAATTAAAATGTTAATTGAAACAGAGTTCTCTCAGGCAGCTTTTTTAGAGCCTCGGCAAACTTGTTCTTGGCATTGTTCATGGTGCCGCACTAGAGGCCAGCTCTAAGATTTTAAGCTCCCCTAGAGGGAACAGGGAAGATAAGAGTACGTTTTGAGTGCAGAGTGCTGTTGATGGGACTGAAAATCAAAATGTATGGAATCCTGACAGGCCTTCAAACATGACTGGAGGTTGGCAGAGAATCCTTCCCCCCCCCATAGGCTTCGCTGCCCTTCACAAGTATGGCACAGCTGTTTCCTCAGCTGTTAGTGATAGTACCCTCCAGGTCAAAGAGGCACATACATACCTACATACATACATTTATTATTTGATTCATATCCCACCCTTCCTCCCAGCAGGAGTCCAGGACAGCAAACAAAAGCACTAAAAACACTGTAAGACATCATAAAAGCAGACATTAAAATACATTAAAACAAAACAACTTTAAAAACATTTTTTTTAAGTTTTGAAGATTTTTTTCAAAACAAAGGTTAAAAAACATATTGTTTAAAAAAGGTTTGAATTGGTTACAGCTGACATTTAGTTTCTTTCCTTCCTTCCTTTTAAATAACATAAATAAATAAGTAGGAAGGGAGAAAGGGTTTAATATTTTAAAATCTCATAAGCAGTATACAAAAAAGCAACATAAAAACAAAAAAACAGTATCACAAAATGAGCTCGCTGGAAAGAGGGGTTGAAACCACACTGGAAATTGTAACTCTGTGAAGGGAATCGGGGTCTCCTAACTGCTCTCAGCATCCTTCAAAAAACCATACAGTTCCCATGATGCTTTGGGGGAAGCCCTAACTCTTGAAATGGGTATAAGCAGTAGCAACTTCTTTCTCTGTCCCTTTCATCTGCATTTGGGGCCAGAGAGACACAACAGAAAACAGCATTAGAAATACTTTACAAGACATCCGAAGTAACTGACGCTTGCGTATGGCAGAAGGAAGGGCGTTCCACAGTGCAGGGGCAATGATGGGCGATGGCTGTTTTGGGCCACTGCCCTGTGATAATTTGCAGGGTGTGGTGCCATGAGTGAAACGTCCCCGGGTAAGTGAAGGGATCTTACAGGCCTACATTGGGGCAGGCCGTCTTTTAATGTGATATCCTCACACGTCAGCCTCCTGAGCCACCAAGTTACTTTTTTGAACGACAACTCCCACCAGCCCAATCCAGTGGCCATGCTGCCTGGGGCTGATGGGAGTTTTCATTCAAAAAAGTAACTTTTCCAAGCTCTGGCCACCATAAACAAACAATACTTTGCTCAAATTTTCTCCACGGAAATGCTGCGGAGACAAAGGCAGACGATTTAGCTGAGAGAAGCGGATTCATATAGGGAACCTGGAAATGGGAAGCCGCAAGAACAAGGCCAGTGTCTGGTGTGAATTATGCCCCCCCTCCCCCACAAATTGCCACCCAGGAGCACCCACTCAATGGCCTGCACCACAGGGGGCAGCAAGAGCACGACTGTCAGAGCTGCTGCCAGTCAGTGTAGGCAGTACTGAGCTAGATGGACCAATGGTCTAACTCAGTATGAGGCAGCTTCCTATGTTTCTATGCTTTAAATCAGCCTTTCCCAACCAGTGTGCCTCCAGATGTTGTTGGACCACAACTCCCATCAGCCTCCCATTAGCAATGCTGGCTGAGGCTGATGGGAGTTGTGGTCCAACAACATCTGGAGGCACACTGGTTGGGAAAGGCTGATTTAAATGTATGGTCCCAGTCATAGAATCATAGAGTTGGAAGGGCATATAAGGCCATCGAGTCCAACCCCCTGCTCAGTGCAGGAATCCAAATTAAAGCATTCCCGACAGATGGCTGTCCAGCTGCCTCTTGAAAGGTCTCCAGTGTTGGAGAGCCCACTACCTCCCTAGGTCATTGGTTCCATTGTTGTACCGCTCTTAACAGTTAGGAAGTTTCTCCTGATGTTCAGTTGAAATCTCGCTTCCTGCAACTTGAGCCCATTAGTCCATGTCCTGCACTCTGGGATGATCGAGAAGAGATCCCAGACCTCCTGTGTGTGACAACCTTTCATGTACTTGAAGAGTTGCTATCACATCTCCCCTCAGTCTTCTCTCCTCAAGGCTAAACATGCCCAGTTCTTTCAGTCTCTCCTCATAGGGCTTTGTTTCCAGTCTCCTGATCATCCTTGTTGCCCTTCTCTGAACCTGTTCCAGTTTCTCTGCATCCTTCTTAAAGTGCAGCGCCCAGAACTGGACACAGCACTCAAGATGAGGCCTAACCAATGCTGAATAGAGGGGAACCAATACTTCACGTGATTTGGAAACTATACTTCTGTTAATGCAGCCTAATGTAGCATTTGCCTTTTTTGCAGCCACATCACACTGTTGGATCATATTCAGCTTGTGATCAACGACAATTCCAAGATCCTTCTCGCATGTAGTATTGCTGAGTCAAGTATTCCCCATCTTATAACTGTGCATTTGGTTTCTTTTTCCTAGGTGTTTCCGTGGCGCAGAGTGGTAAGCGGCGGTAACGCAGCCAAAGCTCTGCTCACGGCCGGAGTTCGATTCCAACGGAAGGAGGAAGTCGAATCTCCGGTAAAAGGGGTTGAGGTCCACTCAGCCTTCCATCCATCCATGGTCGGTAAAATGAGTACCCAGGGTAAAGAAAGGCCGGGGAAGTAACTGGCAATCCCACCCCATATATACGGTCTGCCTAGTAAACATTGCAAGACGTCACCCTAAGAGTCGGAAACGACTCGCACTACAAGTGCGGGGACACCTTTACCTTTGCCTTTTAGAACTTTGCACTTATCCCTGTTAAATTTCATTCTGTTGTTTTCAGCCGAAGGCTCCAGCCTATCAAGATTCCCTTTGAATTTTGTTTCTGTCTTCCAAAGTATTAGCTCTCCCTCCCAATTTTATATCATCTGCAAATTTGATAAGCATTCCCTGCACTTCCTCTTCCAAGTCATTAATAAAAATGTTGAAGAGCACTTGGCCCAGGACCTACACAGCTTCAGTCTCATAACCATGTGTCTGTGTGTGTGTGTGTGATAATTGTACAGTCCAAAATATGCAAAGCGCAGTTGGTTACATTTTCAGGATAGTTCCTATCCTGCTTCAGTCATCTGTGCAGATTTGCCTGATGGCCCAAGGAGGGCTTTGCCCAAGTCTCCAGAGGCTGTGCTTTCGTTAGCCAGGCTGGCTATCTTGTCCTGTAGCGTAATGGTGACAGGTAGTACTGATATGGCATTGATTGCTCCCGTGGATTAAAAAGGATTTAAAACATTTGCTGCAGGCTACAGCTTTTATCATGGTTTGCAAAATTAATGGGCTTATTTCTGTTTGTTCCTAGTTTTGAAACATACCTTACCAATACTTTGCAAAAAGATTAAGGCCTAGCTCTTGCTGAGGTGGAAGGCTGTGGTTCAGTCATAGAGCAATCCCTGACATCTCCAGGTTGAGCCGGGAGAGACTCCCTGACTAAAACCTAGGAGAAAGGCGCTGCCAGTCAGTGTAGACCAAACTGAGCCACATGGACCGATGTTCTGACTTGGTACAAGGCAGGCTTCTACATGCACAGGAAGGGCTGTAGCTCAGTGGTAGAGCACCTGTCTTGCATGCAGAAGGTGCCAGATTCACTCCCTGGGATCTCCAGGTAAGGTTGGGAGAGACCCCTGTCTGAAACCCTTGAGAACAGTGGCCAGTCAATGTAGACAATACTGATCTAGATCGACCAATGGTCTGACTCAGTATAAGGCTGCTTCCTATTCACCTAAGCCTATATTTCAGACTGCAGGTGAGGGGGCTCACCTGGTAGAGTGGTGCTTTCCACCGATCCACAGCTTGCAATCAAAGAGGATTTTGCTCCTTCCTCTTTGAGGGAGAGCTATCCTCCATCACGCAGTGGAAATGATGGGCCTGTAGATAGGCCTGCAATCGGGCTTCCATATAAAACAGGTGCCACCTCTTCCTCCTCCCTCAGTTTGCTCCGGAACAGTAGTCCTGCCTGAAAATGAGGTGCTTCATTTGCCCCAATGGGTAATAAGGTGGTGACCAAACAGAAGCTAAGAAGGTGAAGTCTGTTTGGAAAGATTTATTCTAAATACATCAGAAGATGACCAGTGAATGCATTTCAGCTTATGGAAGATATGAACATAATAATATCAATCAGAAATCAATAGCATGTTATACATGGTGAATCTTGGGAGAGGGGGAAATAAAGATGCAAATCATGACTATATGAGGGGGGACAGAAAATTAATATGCAGCTTGGGACCCCACAGAGGACCCCCCTACTAAAATCCGAGAGGAACCACAGAAGTCTAAGGGCAGCCTGAAGAACCCCATCTCAGAGATTCTCTGCCCTTTTGGCCCATTCCAAGCTCTGCCTTGATCCCTGATTCTTCCCCATTACCCCACCTCAGAAGTGAAGGTGGCTGTGAACCCCACAGCAAGCCAGAGTCACCAGACCAGTGCTTATTTGGCTGCCCAACAGCTCTGTCACCAGGGCTCTACTTAGGAGAAGACCCAGTAAAGGACCAGGTTGAGGAGGAGGTTGCTGTGACTCTACGAGTTCAGGCATGGGGAACCTTTGGCCTTCCAGAAGTTGCTGACCCACAACTCCCATCAGCCTCAGCAAGCATGGCCAATGGCCACTGATGATGGAGGTTGTAGGTCAGCACCATCTGGGAGGGTAAAGGTTCCCCACACCTGATATAAAAGCCAGTGTACTGTGGTGGTTAGCATGTTGGGCTAGGATCTAGGAGACCAGGGTTCAAATCCCCATTCATGAAATTCACTGGATGAGTTTGGACCAGTAATAATAATAATAATAATAATAATAAAATTTTATTTCTAGGCCGCCTATCTGGCCGAATTAACGGCCACTCTAGGCGGCGTACATAGACTAAAATATAACATAGAGTAAAATATAACATATAATACAAAACAACAATAAGTATACTCAATCCAAACCTACCCCCATCATACAAAAATTTAAACTAAATTAGACAGAGGTCTCGAATGCCTGCCTAAAAAACCATGTTTTCAGTTCTCGGCGGAAGCCTGTCAAGGAGGGGGCATGGCGGAGATCATAAGGCAGAGAGTTCCAGAGGGCGGGGGCCACAATTGAAAATGCCCTCTCTCTGGTCCGCACCAGCTTAGCTGTTTTGACTGGTGGGACCGAGAGAAGGTCTTGGGAGGCTGATCTCGTTTGGTAGCCTATCTGGTGATGCTGAAGGCGTTCCTTTAGATAAACTGGACCCAAAGCGTGTAGGGCTTTAAAGGTTAAAACCAACACCTTGAATTGGGCCCGGTAAACAACTGGTAGCCAGTGCAGATCTTTAAGTCCTGGAGTGATATGGTCTCGGCGGCGGCTGTTCTTGATCAGACGTGCTGCCGCGTTCTGTACCAGCTGTAATTTCCGGACCGTCTTCAAGGGTAGCCCCACGTACAGCACATTACAATAGCTTAAGCGAGAGGAGACCAGGGCATGTACCACCCGTGGGAGCAGATGGACAGGGAGGTAGGGTCGCAGCCTCTGTATCAAATGTAATTGATACCAAGCTACCCGGCTCACCGCCACGACCTGAGCGTCCATGGACAGCTGGGAATCAAGAACAACACCGAGGCTGCGAACCTGGTCCTTCAGGGGCAATCTTACCCCATTCAACACCAGGTCAAAATCACCCAACCTCCTCCTATCTCCCACAAGCAGTACCTCGGTCTTGTCGGGGTTCAGCTTCAGCCTGTTTTCTCTCTCACTTACGGCCTCCAGGCACTTGGAAATGGTATCCACAGCCATCTCTGGTGAGGACTTAAATGAGAGATAGAGCTGAGTGTCATCCGCATATTGGTGGCACTGCAGCCCAAATCTCCTGATGATGCCCCCCAGCGGCTTTATATAGATGTTGAATAGCATGGGAGAGAGGATAGAACCCTGTGGCACACCACAATTGAGAGGCCAAGGGTCTGAAACCTCATCTCCCAATGCCACCCGCTGGTGCCTATCAGAGAGATAGGAATGGAACCACTGTAAAACAATGCCTCCTATTCCCATTCCCCTCAGGCGATCCAGGAGGATACCGTGGTCAACGGTATCAAAAGCCGCTGAGAGGTCCAGGAGGACAAGGAATGTATGTTCACCTCTGTCCAACGCCCTCCTCAAATCATCCACCAGAGCAACCAAGGCTGTTTCAGTTCCATGTCCAGTCCTGAAGCCGGACTGGAATGGATCCAAATAATCTGCTTCATCCAAGTGTGTCTGTAACTGAGTAGCCACCACTCGCTCGATCACCTTGCCCAAGAATGGTAAATTGGAAATTGGGTGAAAGTTGTTCAACTCTTGGGGATCCAAGGAGGGCTTTTTCAGAATGGGCTTTATTATTGCCTCCTTGAGGGCTAATGGCATTGCACCCTCTTCCAAGGAAGCATTCACCACTGCCTTGATCCCTTCGCTCAATTTCTCTTTGCAGCTCACAATGAGCCATGTAGGGCAAGGGTCAAGCAAGCACATGGTTGGCCTCACATTAGAGAGCACCTTGTCCACTTCCTCAGAGGGAAGAGGCTGAAACCGATCCCACCGGACCGGAATGCAATTGGCCAGCTCTGGCCCACTACCTGTGTCCACGGCGTATGGAATCGTGCTCTTCAGGCGCTCGATTTTATCAGCAAAGTGCTTGGCAAATTTGTCACAGGAGGCTTTAGAATGTTCCAAGGGTTCCTGTGCAACCAGACCGACCAGGCTTCGGACCACTTGGAACAACCTCCTGGGACAACACTCTGCAGACGCAATGGAGGCAGCAAAGAATTCTCTCTTCGTTGCCTTCGTTGCCACTTGATAGGCAGCTATTGCTGTTCTAATAAGCGTCCGATCACCGTCAGAACGAGATTTCTGCCACCGGCGCTCTAGCCGTCTCGCCTCCTGCCTCAGGTCCCGTAAGCATGGTGTATACCAGGGTGCAATCTGAGTTCTATTCAGTGGGAGCTGACGTTTTGGAGCCACCCAGTCTATTGCCCTGGTGATCTCCCTATTCCACTCTGTCACCAGGGTTTCGACTGGGCGACTTTCTGACGGCTCCACATCTCCCAGCGCATTCAGGAATCCTTTTGGCTCCATCAGGCATCTGGGTGGACCATGTTAATGGGTCCCTTACCCCTGCGGAGGGTATGTGGCAGTGAGAAGTCCATGTTCACCAGATAGTGATCTGACCATGACACGGGGTTCAGAGAAACAGCCCGCATTTTCAGAGCACTTCCTTCCCCTCCCGAGACAAACACAAGGTCGAGAGCATGACCGGCTACATGGGTGGGTCCAAAATTACAAAGGTGCAGTTCCCAGGAAGCCATGGTTTCCATGAAATCCCGAGGAGCTCCTATGAGAGCAGCCTCGGCGTGCAGGTTAAAATCCCCCAAAACTAAGAGGTCAGGGGAGAGAACCCGCACGCTCGAGACGACCTCGAGCACCTCGGTCAGGGAGTCATTTGTGTAGCGGGGCAGGCGGTACACAAGAAGAATCCCTAAACTGCCCTTAGGGCCCAACCTCCAGTACATGCAGTCAACAAACTTGGTCTCGTGGAGAGGGAGTCTGGCAAAACTCAAGGACTCCCGATAAATGACTGCCACTCCCCCTCCCCGCCTACCAATCCTTGGCTGCTGTGCATATGTTCACCGCCCAGAGAGCTATTGCTAGTCGGGCGGTATATAAATTTAATAAATAAATAAATAAATAAATAATATCGGAAACCCGCTGGACACATGGCCTCAAGCACAGGCACTGCCGCTTCATCCAGCCAGGTCTCCGTAATGCACACCAAGTCTGCATGCTCATCCATGATCATGTCATGGATGAGCGATGTTTTTTGCACCACAGACCTGGCGTTACACAACAGCAGTCGAGGATTGGGTGGAGTCGTACATCTCCCAGTTGTCTTCTGGTGGTGCGCAGGCCCGGAACAGGGGATGGATATTATACATCTATCCCTTGTTCCCCTAAGCTGGCATGGCCTGCGCCTCGTACCCCTCCAGCATCTGCCGCCTAGCGTCTCGATAACGTGGCCTTCCTCCCTCCCCACAAGAACCTTCTTTGCCAAGCACATGCCTCCCTCCCGCCGGGACTCAAGTAAAGTCCCCCCACTTCCAGACAGGACCACCTGAAGTGCCGAAATATCCCGTTATCCCCCCACCCAGCCACTGTGAGAACCAGCAATGGAGAATGCCAGCAGCCACCGGAGGCGTGGGTCTGAGCACCCACCAGGCCAGTACTCCCCAACCCCCCCGACCATCCCAGCTGTGACCAAGTTGCTCGCCGAGGTGAGGGGGGAGATCATATCCAGTCTCTGGCTGCCTTCTATGATGCTCCCCAGTCATTTCGAACCACGCCCACACTCCAGCTATTCCACTGTGGCGTTCTCTCGCTGCCACCGGACCAACGCTCTTCACGGCCCTCCACACCTGGCCGCTCTCTCTCGCGCTCCTCCACTGCTGTTCTCCACTGCGTCTATCCGCCGCCGCCACCGCCAAGCCGCACTCTTAACGCTCAGCTGCTCCTCCACCACCGGGCTACGCCCCACGCCTGGCTTCCCTCGATACTCTCACCTCTGTCGGGCCAGTATTCCTCCCGACTCTCCGTATTAAGTGCAGGGGTGAGAAAGGCCAGCCTCCGTATCGTTCCCTTCGGTTCTCCAGTGCCAGTCGCCAGGCACTTCCGGGGTTTCCCGCGGCGCTGCCACTGCCGCCAGGCCCGGACAAGATCCTCCGCGATCCCCTCGCGCCCAGCCGCTCTCCCTCACGCCCCAAGCTCGGCGCTGTCACCACCGCCGGGGCTGATGTTCTCGACGCCGGAGGGGGAGGCAGGAAGGTAAGAAAGGGCCAGCCTCCACAACGTTCCCTCACTCCTCACTTCTTTGGGGCCAACTGCTGGGCGTCTCGTGTGGCGCTGCCAGCACCACCAGGGCGCCCGACCACTCACCTTAGCACCCCAAAACTCGGCGCTCTCACCACCAGGTTCTCAGCGCAGGAGGCAGGAAGGCAGGTCGCGTCCAGTGTTCAGACGGCCCCCCACAACGCTTTCTTACCGCTGTAGTAAAAAAGGGGGGTAGGGCAGTTTTCGTACGAGTCCCCCAAAAGGTTTTAAAGTGTTTTAAGTTGGCAGATTTGGATGTTAAAATACGGCTTCCAGAGCTCTGACTAAAGCGTCAGCCTCCTATGCCGCCATGGGACCATCAACTCTCAGCTGAACCTACCTCACAGGGTTGTTGTTGCTGTTGTTGTTATATTCTGCCCTCCTCCCAGAAAAAGCCCAGGGTGGCAAACTGGTGATAAAAAACCAAAAACATCTATAAAACACTTTAAGAATCTTTTAAAAACATCTTTTAAAACAGTCCAACACAGCTTGGGATAAGGTCTCTACTTAAAAGTCTACTTCAAAGAGGAAAATCTGTGGTAGGCACCAAAAAGACAACAGACGTGGCACCTGTCTAATACTTAGTAGTAGTAGTAGTGTACTGCCTTCAAGTCGATTCCGACTTATGACGACCCTATGAATAGGGTTTTCATGAGGCTGAGAGGCATTGACTGGCCCAAGGTCACCCAGTGAGCTTCATGGCTATGTGGGGATTTGAACCCTGGTCTCCCGGGTCATAGTCCAACACCTTAACCACTACACCACACTGGGGAGTGAATTCCAAGGGGTAGGTGCCACAACACTAAAGGCTGATTTCTATGTTGTTGTGTGAGGATAGAGTGGAGAGGTCCATGCACAGCTCCTTGATGAAAAGGTGGGATGTAAATGCAACAATAAATAAATAGAGTATAAGTCTCTTAGGCTTAGGGTTGCCAGGTTCATGGCCTGAGACTGATCCTATATCTTTAGGAGAAGAGAAAGTCAGCCAAGTGCAGGTGTTCTTGCAACTCTGTAATGGGAAAAACCACAAGGTGGAATTCTCCCTTCTCCCTGCACAACTTTTAAACATACAGATGACCTCTTCGTTGCCAGGCCAGGCCTCCAAGAGGTCTTCTATATCTTTAAAAGTTGTGCAGGGGGAAGGGAGAATTTCACTGTGTGGTTTTTCCCATTACAGAGTTGCAAGAACACCTGCACTTGTCTGACTTTCTCTTTTCCTAAAGATACAGGATCGTTCTCAGGCCATGAACCTATCAACCCTACTTAGGCTACAATCCATGTTTACTCAAAAGTAAGCTCCATTGGGTTCAATAGGACTTACTCCCAGGTAAGTGTGTATTGGATTGCAGCCTTAGTCTCATCTGGACCTTTGGTGGGTCAACAGCTCCCCTTTGGGATCATTCATAAATCAATCATGAATCAATCCCCAGGCCAACCTCAGTTCCAGCCTCCACACCAGGTGCTGGTCATGGACAATAGGATACCTTAGTAAGCACCAGGGGCACCTTTATGGTGAAGCGTAGTTCATCCAACCAACTTCTCACAGCTGGGGGAGAGAAGGGATGTGGAAGGGCATCTGCCTTTGGTGTCTGGTGTCTGCATTGCCCCAGTGGGTGTCCACCCATGGTGGTATGAGGCTGTCGGATGCCGCCTCAGCACATCCTTAGGTGAGGAAAAACATGGTTCTATTGAAGGGCTGGTATGTGGCTTGGACCCACGATGGCTTTACCCATGCAGTGCAGTCACTGGGGAGAGGTAACTTGATTAGAGTGAGGGATACCCTGTCCTTCAACAGGTGGCTATAATTAATTTATCTATCACTTAATGTCAATGTAGGCTTCTAAGCACTTTACAAAGTATAAACACAAATTATGCAACAGATACAGAGCAGATGTCAGTTCCCACAGCAGCTTATTTCCAATTTAAATAAACTTATTTTTAAAAACAAACAGTATAAACGAGCAGCATAACAGCACCCAGCAGTGGCTTTAAATAGCGACGTTGTAGTTATTTGTTGACCTCATTGTGACTTAATAGGTGACCAAAGCTCTGAATCAGCTTCAGTCTTGACCTTGGTTATCTGAAACTTCTGTTTGTCCAAATTTATTGAGTGCTCTGTAAACTGATCCCATTTGTAGGGACCTCTGTGAATCCATGCAAGCTGTACGTTCTTGACAAAGTCATATTCTATTTGAAAGACGATTTCCAATATAATAGTTACCCTCCACGAGAGTAATATGGAATGACTTCTGTTGAGTGGTGCACGTTTTCTTTTTAAAAAAACTATGTCAAAATCAGCCATGCATTTTTGTAACTTTTAAACTGCAGAAGATGAAGGTCAGAGTATGGGGCAAGGTCAATAATAGGATTACATGTACACTGTGAACATGACTGATTTTTAATTAATTTTAACAGATTGTGAGACCAGTGACTGAAAAAAGTCCAACAGGGGTCTGGATTGTTTTACTCTTGATTTATTTATTTATTTATTTATTTATTTATTTATTTATTATTAAGTTTATTAGTCGCCCATCTGGCTGGTTGTCCAGCCACTCTGGGCGACGTACAAAATAAAACGTACAAAGTTTTAGACTTTGAACTCTGAGTGTTATATGTATCACCATGACATAGGGTTGTTAAAGCAAGCGTTTTTGATTTCAGGACTATAAATTTTGTAGGATTTTGTTTTGAAATGAGCCTATGGGAAGCAGCAGGAGGATATTTTCAATTGCTGGCTATAGTCTGCAGCTACTCTTGTGACTATTTTATATGCTGTATATATATGACAAACACAAATCTGTTCGTAAATTGTTTTAGCAGGGGCTTGGGAGTGACCCTCCTTTTTAGCATAGGGGCAAGGGTGTAATGTCTCCCATCCCAAATACCAAAGTCTACTAAGGAAGAAGCTCTCACACTCCTCTCCCTGGGAGTAAAAGAAATACTATCAAAATCAATAAAACCAGTAACAATCTGGGCCTTTCACAATACACAAAATCAGCTGCCAGTTTATTAATTGTGAATATGTTGTCTGATCTCAGGCACTCAAACATACAACAGCAGTTTTAAATATTTAATATGGGTCCATGTGCCTTGCAGAACTCACAATGAAAAATAAACCATATAAAGCACGAATGGGGAATCTGTGGTTCTCCAGACATTGTTGGACTCCAACATCAGGTTCCCCAACCCTGACATAAATGGCCTCAGAGAGAGAGAAGAGGAGAACGAGAGGGGAAACAGAAATAAAAATAGTTGGATTCAATAATTAAGAAGTAATCACAATGTTATGTTCCCACATCACAGCTCCATCAGGTATCATGTGCTCTTAATATCTTGGTTCAGCATAGATCCTACCTACACACAGGATTCAGGAAGCAATATAGTTTTAAGTGGGTGAGCCTGTCACAAGATCATTAGGCTGCTTTACTGGCTACCTTCCTCCCCACGCTGAAAGGAGTTTGATTTCGTTATTTGTACAAGGGTGGGCAGACCAGGCTTGCAGGATCACCTTTGCTTTTTATTAGAACCCTGAGGTCCCCCCAACCAGAGCCAGGTACAAAATAGTGGCTCAGCAAGACTAAGAATTAAGAAAGGGTACCTTCTGAGCACACATAGTCAGCTCAGGCAATTGTGATTAGGGACATGGAAAATAGTTGATTCAGTTTGCTTCGAACAGTGACCCTACCTAAACCACACTTTCTGAAACAATACACAAACTGAAATGCAGCCATCCGTCAAAATTCGCTCTTCTCAGAATTTTGCAATGCAGGTCTCCAGCCAAGTAATGTGTCTGGAAATGCATATACTTGGGGAAAGTGTGCATAAAAATGTATATATTAGGGAAAATAGCAAAGCACCATGCATTAGGTTTTTATTTATTTTTATTTGTTTCATTTTTAAACCGCCCATAGCGAGTAGCTCTCTGGGCGGTGTACAAAAGATTAAAATTAGGTTAGAGAAAACTGCAGACAACCATGTGATTGTTAGGATAAATTCATACAAAAATTATCATGAATTTTCATGTGAACTTTTTTTAAAAAAAAAAACTGATGTAGAAACATGAAGAACTGAACCTAAGAGTGAAAAAAAAGAGAGAGAAACCTGAGTGAAACCAAAATTGACAGGTTTGCCTATCCCTAATTGTGAGTGGTAACAGGACCAAGCTCACAAGTCCTTTCACACAAAAATCTACTCTTGGTGTCATCCAGACGACACCAAGATTTCTTTTTCAGCACCATTCTTTTGGAGGAAAGCTTTTTCATGTTAAACAACAGGGAAACTTAAAACTTCGCCAAACTACTGTGAATCACCCTGAGATCAACCAGTAGATACTAATGTACCTTCTGTCCATCATTGATTTACAGACTAACAGCCTGAGAGGACCATTAGACGTGGGAAAGACAATCCAGTGTATATACTCTCAGAATATGTCTTTCAAGTCAGAGCTTGCTTGTACCTCACTATAGGTGTGATTGTTCTGCGGATCTGTAGGAATGGGGAATGTTTTTGACTGCTTTTTTGCCAGTTCTTTGAGCAAGCTAGATGGCACACAGCAACTCCCTTTTGATGAGATGATGCAGAGGCTGAGAGATGGGGTTGGGCTTGTGCCTCGCTCTTCCCCCCCCCCATTGAGGACAGTGTTGGAGGCACCTCAGTTGAGAGACAGAAGGGTAGGATCGGAAAGACGTGTGTAAGCCCTCCCCAATCCTATGCACATTTACCTGGAAGTAAGTCCCACTTACTTCAATGGTTCTAAGTAAGCATGCTTAGTTTGAAAGTACAGCTCTCTACATGACATGCCTTTATAGCTATGATAACGTGACTTAGAAGAATGGTGCATGGCTGACTTCCAACACCCAGCAAAAATGCAATGCAGGCCGGAGCCAGCTCCTCTACGCACATGGAGCCACAGTGAACAAGTTCTGGGTGTGCTTTTCATCTGTGATTAGAAAGAGGGGAGGTGGACCTTGGGAGATGGCCACTATTCCACTCCCTCTTCTGCTCCTCCTCCTCTTGTCCCTCCCAGGTCCAGCAGAGGCAGTGGCAACCGTTGGAGCCAGCAGGGCCATGATTCAAGTTGGATTGAAGGATGATCTGGCCAAGTTCTAGTAGCTGCTGTAGCCCATTGCCATTGCTCTGCTCTTGCCAAAGCTGCACCTGGAGGCAAAGCCAGTCAATGGCTGCTCCATCACTTAATACGGAAGGTACCCAGCTTCCTTACAGCATGGTGGCAGGCAAGGGCCTGGTGGGGAAGGTGGCGGTAGCAAGGGGAACTTTCTGAGCAGGGGGAAGCCAACTGGTGAAACACCAGGCAAAACAGTGACCAAGGTGGTGAGGTCAGCTGGTCCTGATCTGCTACCTCTTCTAATCCAGCACCTGAGGCAAAGGTCTCATCCTGCCCCATGGAGGGGCCAGGCCTGTTGGCATCCTTTTGTTCTTCTGGCTCTTCCTCTTCTTCCTCCACATTGTTTTCAACATCCTCCTTCTTTGCCCCCTCACAGCCCTTGTCCTCATTTGGCTCTACTGCCTTTCAGACTTAGTGACTATGGAAGCCCACCTGATTTCGCTTATGAGTATCCATGACATCCTCACATCAGATGCTGAGTTGTGATGCTATTGATGAAATCAGGTGTGTCATCACAGCCAATCTGATTAAGCAACAATATGGGCATGTAAAGCCAAGGACTGTGAAGAAGGAAGAGGCGGAGGATGGCTAAACACCAGTTGCTGTGGGGTGGGGAAAGAGCTTTTGAGCTCAGGTCTTGTTTGGGGGCTTCCCATAGACATCTGGTTGGAAAATAGCAGGGTGCTTAACAAGTGGTAACTTAAGGAGGTTATAGTTTATTTATAAGGCTGTCAGCCATTTGAAGGAAGCTTGAGTTGATTAATCATAGAACTTCTAGGCTGCAATGTTATACCCAGTTACCTGGGGGTGAATCCTATCAAAGTCAATGTGACTTACTCCTGAGTAGACATGGACAGGATTGCCCTGTCAGGCTGTGCTCCAATACACGTCTACTCAGAAGTAAGCTCCAATACAAGTAAGCTGTGTATTGGATTGCAGCCTGTTTACTCTATTAATTAAACTTCCAAGTGAGAAAAACAGTATTTCTGAAGCGGCTTTGTTGTTAGTTTATAAAACCATTGTTCTGTTAAGTATCTCCAAAGAGGTGTTTCTCCAGCATGAGAGAAAAGGATAAATGCTGTTGATATCGTGCCCGGCTTGTGGGATTCCTGTGAAAACAGGCTGCTCGACTGGATAGACCTTTATTCTGATCCAGCAGGGCTCTTATGTGTTTAGTAAATTGGGAAGGAGAGGGACATGGTTAAAGCACACACACCCCACTTTGTTTTGGCTTTTAATGAACAGTCACAGTAGTTTCTTTGGGTTTTAGATCTAATGTTTGTTTTCTTATTTTTATAATTATATTTTCTTGATTTATCGTTTTCCTACATCTTTATTGTTGACAGTGTGCTTTGCTGTAATTTATTTATTTGTAACTATTATTGTTGTTTAGTCACTTAATACCCGAAGGTCTCCTCTTCATAGCAGCTACAAATAAAAGAAATCAGCTTTCATAATGAATTAGCAAAATGAGAGGCAATGATAAAGCTTCACAGCTATAAGGCAGACTAAACACAGCCATTTAAAATGTCAGGGGGAAATAAAAATGGTTTAACCTGTTGCCCAAAAGATTGTAATGTCAACACCTGCTGTACCGCTTTGGGGAGGACACTCCAGAGCTGATGGGCCTTGGAACATTTTGGACACTTTGGTTTATTTAAAGGTATGGTGGGACATAAATACTTATATAAACAACCTCGGGATGGCTTACATAAGAACATAGAATACTGCCTTATACAAAACCAGTCCTTTGGACCAACAGCCCAAAATTGTCTTCACCAGGGGTAGCCCTCCAGATGTTGGATTACAGCTTCCATCATATCTGACCATTGGCCATGGTGGGTAGGGTTGATGGGAGTTCTAGTCCAACAGCATCTGATGTAGACCATGGGTAGCCAACAGAATGATGGGAGCTGTGGTCCAACAACATATGGTAGACACCATGCTGGCTATTCCTAGTCTATCTGATTGGCAGCTAGGGATGGGAGAGAAATTCAATTCAGTTCACATTTACACTGACTCTATCAAATTTGCACTTTCCAAAGGGGTATAAGGACTGATAGACAGCCATCCTTCAAAATCCAGACTTGTATGAATTTTGCAGTGCAGTTCTCCAGCCAAACAGTGTTTACAAAAATGCATACCATGTGTAGCAATGATTTGGATCCATGTTGCCAGATTTACAATCTGCTTTTGCAGGTAAGTTTTCCAGATATGAAGCGTCATGATGATACAGGAAGAAACAAATGTCCTTGACACTCAAGTGAAAGTTTTTTACATACCCCTGAACAGAAATTTAAAGTTTCACAGAGTTCATCCACGTGAAGTGGGGGGAAAGCAAAGAAGTACTTTGTTGCTCAAGTTCATGTGGGAGTTCACTTCTGCTCAAAGTGGAAACTGCTGATGATCTGATGCTACATTATCGAGGAATAGCTTTTGATCTTACTCCTCACTCTGCCTGTTGGTGTCTAAATATAGATGTTAACTCCCACACCTACATGCATGGAATTTCTACATTATTTATTAAAGAGAAAGGCTGTGCTGAAAGTAGAGGATCTTTATATAGAACTAAAACTAGCTAGCTAGGACATCGGCTGCCAAGGGACGGAGTGCAGACAATGAGATACTTCCGATGTTACAAAGAGGGTCCTCTGAAAATGAGATACTGTACAAGCTTTCTGCAGAAGTGTAGAGTCTGGCTCTTGAGACTTTCACAAGGAGAAAAACTGTGCTATTTTCTCGTTGCACATGCAGGCTGGTTTAAAAAAGAGAGTGGCCTTGACAGTGATGGGAAGAGGGCAGTTAGTCTGCCTATGCTTAAGGATACCCTGTTAATGAGCCCAAGGCAAAATAATATCATGCAACATGTTGTATGTGAGATTTGGGTGTAGGATCTGGAGCTGTCCTCTGAATCTGGAGTCTAACACCTGCAACTCATTGTCAGATCTTGCTGTTGACATGTTGGTGTGGCAAGGTAAAAATGGCCTAGTGGGGGATATGACAACAGAGTCCTCCTGTTGGCAGAATAGTGAGTAAGTCTGACTTGGCTCCTTCTCCCTCTCACATTCATGTTCTAGCTGGCTAGTTTTGTCTTTTATAGACATCAGGAAGTATCAGGTGATCTCCTCTGACCTATTGTTGTTAAGAGACTTCATGTCTGTTCTGGCTGCTCTGGAACTGAACCATCAGCCCATTATAGGAAGCTGCCTTATATTGTACCAGGTGAGGCTATTTGGCCATGAAACTCAGTACTGTCTACACCAGCCTTTCCCAACTGGTAGGCCACCAGATGTTGTTGGACCATGATTCCCATCTTTCCTGACCATTGGCAATGCTGGCTGAGGCTGATGGGAGTTGTGGTCCAACAACATCTGGAGGCCCACTAGTTGGGAAAGGCTGGACTACACTGATTGTCAGGGGCTCTCCAGGGTCTTGAATAGGTGCTTTTACCATCAAATTCTGTCTGATCCTTTTAAATGTCTGGAGTTGCCAGCAATTAAGCATGGGGCCTTCTTCATGCTCTGCCACTGAACTATGACCCTGAACTGTGTCCTGATCTCACATTTTAATATTAGGCAGGCACCTTCATTGTACTGTTTTCAATGCCTATGAAAACTCTTTTTGTTTAGACAAATATACCCAGACATATAATTTTGTTATGTATTAGCAGCCTTGCACCAGGTGTTGCTTAGGAATTCTTAGAAACCCCTAAATCAGTGCAGCGTTGAAATGGGTGGTTAAAATCAGGGCAGTTTCAAAAGGTTCAGTCTGCCATCTTGATTCAAAATGGCATCCAATTGTATCCAAACATAGTTGCAAACCTGGTCCTTGATCTCAGGAACCAACAGGCAATATCTTAAAAGGTGTCCAAATGCATGTCCTCTCGACCCTTGTAGTTCTTGGCTTCTTAAAGCTAGCCAAGGGGGTATGACCGAGCTGATCCAGGGTGTGATCAATATGTCTTTGCAGGAGGGAGTGGTCCCAGCCAACCTGAAAGAGGTGGTGATCTAACCGATCCTGAAAAAGTCTACACTGGACCCATTGGTTTGTGACCACTACCACCTGGTCACAAATGCCCGCCCCTTTTTATTTATTTATTTATTTATTTATTTATTTATTTATTTATTTATTTATTAAATTTATATCTCACCCTTCCTCCCAGAATGATCCCAGGGCAGCAAACAAAAATACCAAAAGCACTTTAAAAATATTAAAAACAAAAGACTTTAAAACATATTAAAACAAAACATCTTTATAAATATATTGAAACATCTTTAAAACATCTTTAAAAAATGAAAAACAACTTTAAAAACATCTTAAAAAGCAATTCCAGCACAGACACTGATTGGGATAAGGTCTCTACTTAAAAGGCTTGTTGAAAGAGGAAGGTCTTCAGTAGGCACTGAAAAGATAACAGAGATGATGCCTATCTAATATTTAAAGGGAGGGTATTCCAAGGTGTCAGTGCCAGAACACTAAAGGTCCACTTCCTATGTTGTGCAGAATAGACCTCCTAATAAGATGATATCTTAGGGAAGGTAATCGAGAGGGTTGTGGCACAGCAATTGCAAGCATTCTTGGATGAAACCGTTTATCTTCCAATCTGGGTTCAAGCCTGGTTGTGGGATTAAATGGTCCTTGATTGCCCTGTGCAACCCTGTTATTCTTACTTGATCTCTCTGTGGCTTTTGATACCATTCACCATGGTATCCTCCTGAGCCAACTTGGTAAGAAGGGTATCAGAGGCACTGTTTAAAGTGGTTCCAATCCTATCTCCAGGGTCATTTTCAGAGAATAGCATTGGGTGATTGACTTTTGGCCTCCTGGCAGTTGTGCTGTGTGGTGCAGCAGAATACCATCTTGACCCCAATGCTGTCTAACATCTATATGAAGCCCTTGGGAGTGGTCATCAGGAGATTTGGGGCAAGGTGTCAGCAGTATGCTGATGATACCCAGCTCTATTTGTCTGCAACACCTGAATCAGGAGAGCTTGTGCAAGCCCTGGATTGCTGCCTGGACTCAGTGTGGGATGGATGAGGGCTAATAAACTTAGTGTGAATCCTAACAAGACAGAGGTGCCATGGGTTGGTGGTTCCCAAGTTCTGATAATTGGTCAGTTGCCTGCTTTGGATGGGGTCGTACTCACTCTGAAAGAGCAGGTTTGTAGTCAGGGAGTGCTCCTGGATCCATCTTTGTTGCTAGAGGCCCAGGTGACCTCAGTGGCTGGGAGTGCCTTTTAACAGCTTCAGTTGGCAAGACAACTGCAGCCATTTCTGGACTGGGACAGTCTGACCACTGTTATCCATGCACTGGAAACCTCTAGGCTGGACTACTGTAATGTGCTCTATGTGGGGCTGCCCTTAAGGTTGTTCCTGATGCTGCAGCTGGTGCAAAATGCGGCGGCACGGCTGCTCACTGGAGCAGGGTATTGCCAACATGTCACCCCACTGCTGAAAGAATTGCACTGGCTGCCCATTAGCTACCAGGCTAAATTCAAGGTTCTGGTTTTGGTGTATAAAACTCTATACAGCTTGGGACCAGGAAGTGGACTTTCAGTGTTGTGACACTGACACTGGAATTCTCTTCCCTTAAATATTAGACAGGCAACATCTCTGTTATCTTTTGGGCACCTACTGAAGACCTTCCTCTTTCAACAGCCTTTTAAGTAGAGGTTTGTGTCTGTGTTGGAATTCCTTTTTTAAGATGTTTTTAAAGCTGTTTTTCATTTTTTAAAGATGTTTTTAAAGATGTCTTGTTTTAATATGTTTTAAAGGCTTTTGTTGTTAAGTTGCTTTAGAGTGTTTTAGTGTTTTTGCTCGCCACCCTGGGCTCTTTCTTGAGGAAGAGTGGGATATAAATTTAATAAATAAATAAAATTTCCAAAACATATGGTAGATATTTATTTTTAAAATGGTTGATCTTAACTAACTTTTTTTTGAAAATTTTATTGTCTGCTGTTTGTAAAGTCTGTTTTTATCACTATTCTCAATTGATATTTTGTACAATCATAACAACACAATAAGTGCCTGCTGGATCAGGTCAATGGCTCATCTAGTCCAGCATCCTGTTCTCGCAGTGGCCAACTAGATGCCCATGGGAAGCCCACAAACAGGACCTGAGCACAAGAGCACTCCCTCCTCCTGTGGTTACTAGCAACTAGTATTCAGAAGCATACTGCCTCTGAGTACGGTGGCAGAGCATAGCTATCATGGCTAGCAGCCAATGATAGCTTTATCCTCCATGAATTGGTCTGTTGTTGTTATGTGCCTTCAAGTCGATTACGACTTATGGCAACCCCATGAATCAGTGACCTCCAAGAGCATCTGTCATGAATGAATTGGTCTAATCCTCTTTTAAAGCTATCCAAGTTGGTGGCCATCACTTTGTCGGAGCAAATTCCATAGTGTAACTATGCACTGTGTGAAGAAGTACTTTCTTTTGTCTGTCCTGAACCCACCAACATTCAGCTTCATTGGATGCCCATGAGTTCTAGTGTTGTGAGAGAGGGAGAAAAACTTTTCTCTGTCCACTTTCTCCCTGCCATGCATAATTTTATACACTTCTATCATGTCACCTCTGACTCACCCTTTTCTCTCAACTAAAAAGCCCGAAATGCTGCAGCCTTTCCTTATAGGGGAGTTGCTCCATCCCCTTGATCATTTTAGTTGCCCTTTTCTGAACCTTTTCCAACTCTACAATACCCTTTTTGAGGTGAGGCAACCAAAACTGTACACAGTATTCCAAATGCAGGTGTGCCATAGATTTGTACAATGGCATTAGGTTATTATGCAAACCATTCAGAGGTATCTTTTGACTTAAGTGGTATATAAATCCTGCTAAATTAAAAAATATTACTGGTGTAGCATAGGAAACAACCCAGAGGAAAGAGAGATCACACAGCTCTAGAGATGGAGGAGAATTGTGATTCAGTTTGCATTTAAAACCAAATCTATCAATTTTGTATGTTCCAAAACAATATGAGAACCAAAACACAGCCATGAAATCCGCACTTATCCAAATGTTGTGATGCAGTTCTCCAGGGAAATGTTTACAAAAATGCATAGATTCAGGGAAAAGTGTGCGTAAAAATGCATATATTCACAAAAATAACACAAAAATGCACTGTTAGGAGAAATTGCTCGCAGAAATGTGTGCATTAGTCAAAACTGCATACGCAAATGTGTTTATTAGGACACATTTATGAGAAATCTATACTAAAATGTTAGAAGAATTTTCATGAGCATTTTTTAAAACAAAGTGCACCAATTGCTGCGGAAATGTGGAAAACTGATTTTTTGAAAAAAAGAGAAACTGAGAGAACTGAAATTGACAGATCTTTCCATTCCTACATGGCTCCCATAACACAAGAACCAGATCTTGTATGTCCCTAGAGAGAAAGCAAAATGTTGGAACAAGTAAGGGAAGTGGAAGAAGCCTTTGCGATAAGTTGAATGTATTCCTGAGCCAGGAGGAAAAGGTGTTATGAAAGTGACTATGAAATTCTGCAATCTGGAAATGCTGCAGATGGGAGAAAAAGCAAGGCTGAGCAGGGGAGAATATGAATTCAAAACCACTGCAATAGTGTAGCTTAGAAAAGCAGCAGATTTTATTTTATTTTGCAGTTGCAAAGGTCAAATCTTGCCAGTTGTGGGCTAATGAATAAGAATAACTAGCCTTTATTATACAACAGCTACACGTTCTGGGAAAGACACCAAAATGAACCACAAATATTAACTCAGGAACCAGTGGTAACACCAAGATTTACAAATGGATGAAAATGAGATGCTTAATGGTCTGATTAATAACAATTACAATACAGAATGGTAATATGGGAATCTGGTGTGCCGACCATGGCTGACAGGAACACAGGGGAGCTGTACGCCCCATCTTAAGTCTATATCATACCACTTTAAACAGTCATGACTTCCCTGAAAGAGTCCTGGGAGCCGTAGTTTGTTAAGGGTGCAGAGAGTTGTTAGGAGACTTCCCTATTTCCTTCACAGAACAATAGTTAGTAGAGTGGTTTAAGGATCAATCCGTCTTCCCAGGGAACTTGGGCACTGTAGCTCTGTGAGGGGAATAGGGGCCTCTCCTAACACCTCTTGGGGGTTGTCAGGCTTGTCAAGGTACAAAATAACACTCTTTTGTGTGTATGATGGAGGACTGAGGAGATTGAGCAATCTTAAAGGGACAGATTGGGGGGGAGTAGAACTGTGCCACAATGTTTACTCATACGTAAGTCCCACTGAGACATCATGGGTTGCTCCCAGGTAAGTGAGTATAGGATTGAATTGGAGCCTTACTCTCTCACCGATGCAAATCTGATATTGTCCCATTCCTTTCTCCTCGAGTCATCACTTGCTGTCACCTCTCTTTAAATGAGGTCAAATCTTCATTTGCAGTTACAGCTTTATCTGTGATTAGACGTTGATTTATTGCATGGCTTAAATGATGAATCAATTAAACGTTGAAGTCCTTTCCATTATACAGCTTTATCATGGGCTTAACCAATTCCTGCATAATATTTTTCTGGAGATTTTAGTCCTCATTTCTTTTCATGGAACTCACTACATAGCCACTTGTTCTGTGTATTTGTTTTTAAGCAGGGTTCATCTGTGGGCTGTTCCCCTTCTTTTTAGTGGACTTCAATAAACAGACTGATCAGTTGGCCCAGATTCTTGGCATATGCCCTGGACCTGTTATGTTTGCAGTCTTCAGTATTTAATCAATCATATTAATGTTGTTGTTGTGATGAGCTTGGTGATTGAAAAGGGTTCATTTATTTTTCACATTTCTTTTCTAGAGTACGCTCGATTTGAGGCCAAAATCCATGACCTGCGTGAGCAGATGATGAATCACAGCATGAGTTCTGGGTCGGGCTCCTTGCGAACTAATCAGAAGCGTTCCCTCTACGTCAGGTAGGCATTACAAAATGGCAGAGGAATGACATAAATGGCTCAGCGGAGATCATGGTACCAGGGAATTAAATGGAGATTGAGACCATCAATGGCTACTAGCCATGATGACTATACATTACCTTCTATATCAGAGGCAGTATGTCTCTGAATGTTAGTTGTTGGAAAGCAGGATCAGATGAGTACTGGTGTTTTTGTTTAATTAATAGGTTTTTAATGAGTTTTCCAAAAAGAAACAAATATAGTCAAACAACACATAATAAATCATAATAAACAGTGTGTTCTGTGCAGGAATGGGAGGAGGAGAAGGGGAAATGGGAGTAGGGAGGAGGCACTTAGTGGTCCAGACCAACCCAGTGCTCAGACATTTAAACAAGCACATCTGTGTAAGGAGTCCATACATCAGGGAACTTCCAGTCTTTCTTGTGTTTATGGAAGGTCATCTTCTCATATGCTGCCAACTGAGCCATGCCCTCTGTCCACTGCATGAGTGGGGGGTGCAGATGTCTCCTTCCTGTATTGGTTAGATGTTTAGCCATCATGAGAGCCTTCAGAAGCCAATTAAAGGAAAGCACTGTTGTGCTTATGTCCTGGTTCTGTGTTTCCCATAAGACACTGGTTGGCCACAGTAGGAATGTTAAACTAAAGGGGCCTTTGGTCTGATCCAGCAGGGCTCTTCTTATGTTCATATGACAGGGGGGAACAGTGTGGTTACATTTTCCTAAATGGCTTGAAATGGAAATGGACTGCCTTCAAATCAATCCGACTTATGGCGACCCTATGAATAGGGATTTCATGGTAAGCGGTATTCAGAGGGGGTTTACCATTGCCTCCCTCTGAGGCTAGTCCTCCCCAGCTGGCTAGGGCCTGCTCAGCTTGCCACAGCTGCACAAGCCAGCCCCTTCCTTGTCCGCAACTGCCAGCTGGGGGGCAACTGGGCTCCTTGGGACTATGCAGCTTGCCCACGGCTGCACAAGTGGCAGGGCACGTGACCCCTGAGCCACTCACTGTGGGGGTGATCTCTAGCTGGCCCTTGACACCCAGGAGACACGAGCGGGGCTTTGAACTCACAGACTCCCAGCCAGGCTTTCCTCCCCACTGGGCTATACCAGCTGTCTCCTAAATGGCTTAGGACCCAAATATTTCCAAGGATGCCTTTTCCCAAACACTGAGATCTTAGCAACATAGGAAGCTGCCTTATACTGAGTCAGACTATTGGTCCAGCTAGCTCAATATTATCTATACTGGCTGCAGCTCTCCAGGGTTTCAGATGGGGACATTCCCAGACCTACCAAGAGAAGCCAGGGATTGAACCAGGGACTTGTCTGCATGCTTACCTGCATACCTCCTGTAAGGCTATGCCCATCCCCTAACTACAGTCCCTGGCTAATGCACCACCAAGCGCCAATTACAACATGATGGAGCAATGCAAACGTGAGTACATTTTGCCACAAGGAAAGCAAAATGCCCAGATCTCAGCTGCGAGTCAGAATCCCAAGTAAAATTCATCCCTAGCCCACGGCATCCTGTAGAAATAAAGGCAATAGGTTGGGCTGGTGGGGGCACTGGACTGTATCTGAGCTGGGACCCGAATGGATAGCCCGGATGTGTGAGGTTTCCACTCTGGTCCACCAATTTGCCTGTGGGCAAATCCTTTCCCTTTCGATGCCAGGCAATCATTGTCCTTCTGGATGAAGATGGGTTTGGAAGATCATTTGAGCTGCGTTCAATCACCCGTTGCTTCTGATGGACTCCAACCCAGCCTGGGGGTTGTATTTACTCCATTCCCCTTACTAGATTGGAAAGCTTCCACTCTGGGGTGTGGAGATGCCCTTCAATCTGGCACAGGGAAGAGGATAAAATACATACCTTTCACTTCAACAGAGGCAGCAATGGGGTGTATTGCAGCCTCTGAGTTTTTCCCACCTGACTCCATCCTTTGCCAAAATGCATTGGAATTGTGGATGGATCTGTCAATTTTGGTTCAGTTCTTCATTTTTTCCCAATCTTAAATTCAGTTCTTCACATTTCTGCAGCAATTTGTGGGGTTTTTTAAAATCCTCATGAAAACTCTTCAGCATTTTAGTATGAATGTTTCCTAATAAACACATTTTTGTATGCAGTTCTGACTCATGCACACATTTTTGCAGGCAATTTCTCCTAATGTAATCCACTTTTGTGTGCTATGTTCATGAATATATCCATTTTTATGGACACTCCCTCCTAATATACATATTTTTTTAAACCTTGCTTGGCTGGAGAACTATATCACAAAATTTGGATAAATGCAAGATTTCAAAGGATGGCTGTGATGCAGTTTCTCATGTTGTTTCAGAGAGTGTGAATTTGACAAATTCAGCTTTAAATGTGAACTAATTCCTCCCTCATACCTAACTGAAATGAAATCCAGTGGATTTTGCTATCCCTAAGCAACAAAAGAGTGTACATGGAGCTTCTGAGAGAATAAATGTAATATGAAAAGGGTCCCCATTAGGGTTGGGGGGAGGAAATTCCACTGAGATCCCATTTAAAGACAACCCTAACATAATTTGCCCTTTCCAAAATAAAATGGGAAGCAAAACAGAGCCATCCTTCGAAATTCACACTCCTCTGAATTTTGCAGTGCAGTTTTCCAGCCAAGTATTGTGTGCAAAATTGCATCTACTGAGATAAAGTGTCCATAAAAAGGCATATATTAGTGAAAATAACATACAAAACTTCATTGTTTGAAGGGAAATTGCTGTGCAAAAAATGTGTATATTAGAAAAAATTGCATACAACTGTATGTATATTAGGCAAAATTTTGAACTAAAATGTTAATGAAGTTTCATGAGGACTTTTATCGGGAGAATTTTATTTAAGTTTGGAAATATGAGAAACTGAGAGAAAGCAAAGGTGACAGATTTGCTCATCCCTAAACACCATGAACATATGTCCGTGCATATGTAAAGAGAATCCTTTAATAGAGGGGCACTGGTAGCTTCGATGCGCTTTATGGATCACACTGCATGTCTGCTCAAGCTCTTGGCAATGGGAGCTTCTCTTGGCTGAATCCTGAGCAGGAGGAAGGCAGTCCACAGTCTTTCTTCACAGCAATCCCCCCCCTCATAAGTGCTTTGATTTTCCAATCCCTGCTGCTCAGCGCCGTACCTCCATCTTGAACAACTTGATGATCGTGACTTGGAGGCAGGCAATTTGTCAACCCCTTTGTAGTGATGATTGCTCATGGTGGAACTAATTCAGATGATGACCTTACATGGATCCAATTAAGCCTGGGCTCTTAAGAATATGTCAGCATGACAAGGAGAGGGAAATGATTGCACCCCACCGGGAGGAAAAACTGCACCTTGGTATGCAGCCTAATGATGTCATTTTGGTTTCTTCTGGAAGGGAAGGGTCAGGAGAACTAACTGGGAACCATTCTTTAAAAAACATCAGTAGAGAATTGCATTGATAAGTGAATGATGCAGTGTAGAGGGGCCATGGCAAAAGAACTTTGGTGGATGGGCAGTGATGGGGGCGCTTTGCAGCCTTTAGGGACAGATAAACTATATGCTGTCTGGCAGTGAGTCCCTGAAATTGCTGCTTGTGGTTGTCACTGATTTCTCACAAACTGTGCTTCTGATCTCTGGACCTATGCAGCGCATGTTTTAAGTAGCATATGTCTATTTTAAAATGCTTTTCAGCCAAGATTGGATTCCAAAGTAGTTTCCAATTAAAATATGTCACAAGTTACAATGTAAGGGAGGGCCATATTTTTATTACCTTTCTCCTCTTACTGGACTGGGGTCAGGGGTTCCAGCATGAGCTGCAGACGGCGATCCAAGTGCATCAGAGAACATTTAGGTAAGTGAGGCTGGGAGCCTGCATGGATATAGTGATGCTTGGCAAGAGGACATGCTAGTTGTACAGCATCAGGACCACGGTCAGCTCCCTCTGGAGCAATCACCAGAGACTGGAGGCAAGGCAGAACAGAACAGCAAGCTAGGGACGTTCCTCTTGTAGTTATCTGGACTCAACCATGAATTAATGGTTAGTTAATGTCCTGCCACCAAGGGGATGTCTTTAAGTCTGCCATCTCACAGGGAAGCCTTCTACGACCCCTGGCATGGGTGCCCTTTCTCACTACAAAAGTTTCTGAAGAGGAGTCATGCTCCAAGTCAGAGAAGCAGGGCAGGCTACCTCCTTGGGCAAGCCAGATGCCAGTCGTATTGTCTCCTGTGGCTCCCATCCTTTGAGAGTTTCCAGCAAAGTGAATCCAGGTGCTGATCCTGCATGATCCACTGGCTTTACCATCCTCTGTGTCCTCAGCATCCAAACTCGGAATCTAAGCAAGGATGCCCAGAGGCTGCACTTATACTCCTTTGCACCCCAAAGTCTCTAAAATCAGCTTTTACCTTCCCCTGACTAGACTGGAGGATTTCACCCTGGTTTGTGTGGATGCCTTCTGATCCAGTCAGAGAAAAACAGCCCATGGCACACTACATGCTGGAGGCACACATTTTTGAACTTTCCCCATGCAAAAAAATAAAAACCAAAACTAGGATAGCTAGGACTGGCATGACCTATGACTTGTATTCCCAATATGCTAGGTTTCTTCTTGCAGAGTCTCATACCTACCATGCTGGGATCTTATTGTCAGGACAGAAAGGTGAGAATATATAATAATGGAGAATCAAGACACAGAATGTTTGCAACTCACTGTGTTAGCTGCTGCTGCTTCTGTTTTTTTAAAAAAAATCTTGCATTATCTTGCATTATGTCTTGCTGTCCAATTTGGATAGTTAATTTGGATATATATCCAATTTGGATAGTTTGTTCTGTCTGTGCACTTTGAATTAAAGGCAAGTGCACACAAATACATAGACTTAGTATTGCACAGAGATAAGGTCCAAGGCATTTTTACTGTGTGATGCCAAGGACCAGAAGATGGCTCCTCCAATTCCACGTACAAAAGCCAACCAGGCTGCTAGCTAAATCTTATTTCAGAACTGGCAATGGGCAGCATCCTCCATTGCACCTGAGGGCAGCCACCTAGATTAGGGAGTGAAGGCCAGGCCATGTGGCACATACCAGTATCAACCAGTTCAGACCCTACTATCAACAGGTTAGGCTTTGTTGGTAATGCAACCACTGGGGGTTGTCCGGGTGGTGATGACCGGTGACTTTCCAGTGGTGGCTCCCTATTTATAGAATGGCCTCCCTGGTGAGGTGCATCCATCTCCCTCATTACTGACTTTCAGAAATGTTCCTATTTACCCAGGCATTTGATGACTGAAAGACACTGCCCCTTGCATCTCTGAGATCACTGGTTTTTAGAATGTTTTAAACTGTTTTTTAGATTTTTTTAAAATAGTTTTGTCATTGATACATTCACTGCTCTGGGCTCCTTCAGGAAGAAGGGTGGGATATAAATTGAATAAATGAATAAATAATAGGGCTGTGCCCACTCTCCAGCCCTATTTGCCACCTGAGGTGGCTGCCTCACTCTGCCTCATGGCACTGCCAGGCCTGCAGAGAGATATATATCATGACAGTGGTCCCATCAAACAGTCCTGCATCCACAAGGGTGTAAAAGAGAAGCTTGGAGAATCATTGCTAGAGACAATGGTGGGGTAGCATCTTAGATGTATTAGTTCGCCGTTCTCGCTCACAACTAGCAGCTGCTGGTGGTTGCTAGTTGCTGGGACCTACAGTGTCCCTGCCTCATAATGAGGGATCCCCTCTGGGAATGGGGGAATCCCGATGACTTTAATCAGTAGCTAGTAAGCCTGGTGGAACAATCACTGTACTTATTCTTCTTCCCTCTCTGTCTGGGTGATAAATGTGGCAATTTGATATTCTTGCATTTCATTTGAATCAGAGCAGGTTACTAGCCCTCATGGATAATGGCAGAGAAGGGGTCAGGGAAACAGAGAGAGTGAGAGAGAGCTGAGAAAGCTATTCTCTTCACAGGGGCCTCCTGATTTCCTCTCCAAGGCCCCGCTTACTCACGCCGCATTATAATGGCAGAGTAGGATGTACCACACTTTATTGCACGGGAAGGGTGCAGTTGTTGAGCAGTCAGAAAACCAGCACATCTGGGGAAAAGCTTCTCAGCCAGCCTAGGTCTTGCTGTGCCGCTTTGTAAACGCACTGTCAAAAATGTGATCCCCCACCCCTGTAGTCTCAAGCGATATGATCCGTTCCAACATTGCATTCTGTAATATGTGTTGATGGGGCCAAATCGCACAGGGTGAAAGATAAGAGATCCATAAGATCATGTTAGTGAATCCATGGGGACATACACGAGTCTGTCTGTTAGGTTTTTATCCCATCCTTCTTCAAGGAGCTCAAGATGCCATATACAGTATAGCCATCTCCACCACCATTGTTGTTTGTGACATTTAGCTACTATCTCCCTTGATTGCTGGTGACTGGCCAGTGTTTCAAAGAAGGCTATTTGTTTGTTTATTTATTTATATCCCCCCTTTCTATCATCAAGAAACCCAAGGCGGCATACATGTAGTTCCAGGGCCAGAGGGTGGCCAGGTCGGGCCCTGTCCAAGAGCCCCTGGAGGGCCCCTCCTTAGGGTGGCTGGGTAGTGCTCCCTTCTGCAATCTGTGACAGTGTCAGCTCCCAACCCTGCCACGGATCAGAGGCAGGGAGCTCCCAGGCACCCCCGCTACTACCGCACAGGCTCGCAACACCCACCTGCATGCCGCACCTACCTTTCCCTAGAAGTAAATGCTGGCTACACTGCGGGTGCATGCGTGCCATCAACCAAGATGGGGGTGGAGGCATCAGCCCCTTAGGGAAGCCTCGGCAGCCATGTGTGTTGATGGGAGGCATGCACGCACAGCACAGCACAAGGCACAGGTAGGTGGGGCATGTGGGTAGGTGCTGGGGCCCGGGACAGACTGGTGCCCAAAGGCCCTGGCATGCCTGGTGCCAGCCCTGTGAAGTTCCCAAGCTGTCTCCCATCCAGGCACTGACCAGACTCCAGCCTGCTTAGCTTCAGCAAGGTGTGCCTTCAGACCATACTCCCCTCTTCTTTTCCTACTATTCCTTGAGATGCCAGAAATTGAGCCTTTTGGGCTTTGTCATGCAAAGCATGTGCTCTGCCACTGAGATACAGCCCTAGTCAAAACCTCTACACCATGCCCTGCAATCTTTGTATCCCTAGGAGTGTAATGCCTCATATTTTGAAAATTGTGATTTGAAGATTGCCCCGAAGAAAAGACTTGCCACCTTGGTAGCAGATGCCTGATTTTTAGATGAAAGAAGTTGGTGTAAATATGATTTTGTTGGAGATCAGGTGCCAGAAGCTTCGTACTTGACTCCCTTTCCAGAGCAATACATACTCCACACTGTGCTGTCGGCAGCGCATGCACTTAGCGAACGCCCTAAAATAGACTTACAGCCACAGCTTGTACTAACGGCTGGTGGAAACTTCCTTCAGAAAATAGCCATATGAATTCAGGTTCTGGGAATGCAGTTAACCAGACGAGTGCAACATTTCTCTGTGATTGCAACAAACGACTGCACATTAGATTGGAGAGCAGCATCAACACAGTACCCTATTATCTGGCATCTCTTCTGGAGGCAAAACTGTATGAGATGATTTTGTACAACACCCCCTTTTTGCCCCCTGCTACAATCCAGGGCTGCCGATGGCCTCTTCCAAGTGGAAAAAGAGCATGAATTCCCAGGAAAGACTAGAGTGGAGGAAATGTGACACCCTTCCCTCCTCCATAGCAGGGACACTTATCCCAAGGGTCATTAGTAGGGAGGGGGCTTCTCCCCCCATGATTTTTGGGGATACAATGGAGAGCTCTCCCTTTATTTGCTTAGAGGAAGACATAGAGCAGGCATGAGGGATTTTTGAGCCCTAGTTCAGTTGCCAGCATCTCCTTGGAAGACTGGGAATTCCCCCATCCAACAACCTAGACAGCTGTTGCCAGTCAGTGTCAACAATACTGAGCAAATTGGCCAATGGTCTGAGCACAGATTCCCCCCTTGATCTGCCTCTTAGCTCCAATCTGGGGCGGGGCATCAGGCTATCCACCCCTGGGTTGACCTGGGGACCACCCTCCCCAGCTCAGAGCTACTCTGAGTTCATGGGTGAGACTAAGCCTTAATTAGGGTTTTTTAAATCCTAATTAATCATATGGCCGGGAGGGGAAAGTGGTATCTCCTTCCCCCCTCCAACCAGCAGTGGGGTCAGCTGCTGAGACAAGGGAGTGATCCACCCCACAGCCCAGGATTGTTCCTTTGGCTTGACAGCTGATGAGCAGAGGGAGCGATCCTGCACAATGCTGGTTTGCAAAATACCCCCTGCACCGCAAGGATCTCTCCCTTGGCTCGACAACCGTGCAGAGGGAGTGATTCTGTGAGATACCGGTTTGCAAACCGTCCTGCATCTATTTATTTATTTATTTATTTCTGCGATTTATTTATCGCCCATCTGGCTGGAAACCGAGCCACTCTGAGCGATGTACAAAGTCATCATATATAAGTATCACAACATCAAAACAGCAATAAAACTAAAACAACAGGTAAAGGTCACCACAACAAAGTTCAACAAAGCTTCTGGCCCGTATAGTCCACAAGGTGCGTCATTTGCGAAACCAAAAGCGACATCTCCTCTCACTCTCAGCATCCAGCATCCAGCGTAGCAAACAGCAAGAGGCGGCACAAACAGGCCCCACGAAGACGCGACCAACAGGAAAGTTCTCCCCGAGAAGCCAAAAGCAAAGGCGATGAGAGGCAAAACGCGGCCGACACAAGGCGAAACGAGCAAGGCCAGCACGGCAGGACAACGGAGGCTGCATCATAATGCCTTGGCTGCAGTGCTTCTATCTTGGTGGGTCTCCTGGCACGGCACTGGGGAGTGGGTTGCAGCTCACATTTAGAGACACTCAGGCCTTGTTTCTGTCTATCTGCTGTGGCCAATAATCTCTGGACAGCACAGTCAATCACAATAATCCTTATGGTTCCACCTAGCATCACTCCCTTGGCTCAACTGCTGATGATCCTGTGTGCTCAAGCAGGAAGGAGAGCAACAGCTGCCTCTTTCTCCAGCCTGATGCCACGGATCAGTCTGGGTCATCCAATCTGACCCGTAGCCCTGGATTGCTCTGCTCATCCCTTCTGATATGTAGTAATCCATAGCTGGCTGAACCCAACTTGGTCGAGGCCCCAAAAGGTCCAAATGGGCCCATTTTGGCTTGGGATTCAGCTGAATACGGTGCACAGCCCTGTGATATGTGTCTGGGTTTCTTATATAAGGTAACTTATATATAAGTTTCCTGTACAAGACAGTTTCCTGTTCCTAAGAGTTGATACTAATGCCTAAGCAACTTGACATTTTTCTGTCCCCGCAATGGAATGAAACTTGTACATGTTTACTCAGAAGTAAGTCCCACCATGTTCAATGGAACTTACTTCCAGGTCAGCGCATGCAGTACCTCGACCTTAAACAGTTGCTGTGACTTCTACAAGTTTGAACTCTGGCGTTTGGAAATGTTCATAAAATTTATCCCTGCTTTTCTTGAATAGCCTTGATTAGAAATAATGGCTACTCTTTGTTTTGCTGTGTCTTGCAAAATATTGAAAAAAAACGATTGGGAGATGTCACACACTTGTTAAGTGACTTGTGTTCCAAGCAAGGAAGAGATTCAAATTAATAGACTTTTAGTGTATACACTGTCCACTTCCTGGTACCCTAGTGGGATTATTTTCTTTCTAAGATGCTGGCTCCCGCAGGTGGGAAGTGTCAGCCAGGATAAAAGTAATCAGACAGAATGAGGAGAATGTGAAAAGATGGTAGTCATAGTCACAAAGTTCCTGAAAGATTTAAAGAGCCTAACGCACAGCTGGGCTTTCAGATGGCCTGTTTTTAAATATGTACTTAGGACGCAGTGAGCACCAGCAAGACAGAACAAAGGGGCGAAATATTCAGTGGCTTGAAATGGTTGAAAGTGTTTCATCAAAACAGCACACCCCGCTCTTTTATGTTCCATTTGTTAGTGGAGTTTAGTTTTCCAAACACCTTTTTTGATGTTCCCATCAGTGTTAACTGCTACAGAAGGGTGTCGGGAAGGCTTAAAACTCAGCAAGGTGGTAGGCATTATGAAAGGGGGGAAGGGGTTGCAGCCAAGCTCATAATGGAAGCTGCTAATTCAGATGCTCCCTGGGGATTGCATTGTCCTGTCTTGGCAATACTTAAGGCTTCTGCCTGTCATGATCATGGGCTGTTTGTATTTCTAGAGCTCTGTCCATTCAAGACTAGAGGGGGCCATCCCAGTCTTCATGAAATGCGGCACAATTCCTTGTGCAGCAGCCAACTGAGCTGGCTGTTGAATCTAACTTTAGCCATGAGGACGGGACATAATCCTCCACAGACCTGAGGGTAGCAGATTCACTTAGGGGATGCAGGTTGGGCTATGTGGTGCACACTTTTCTGCCCTCCTTATTGCTATAGGGCGGTCTAAAAATGTAATAAAATAAATAAATAAATAAAAATAAATCTCACTAGAGATGGAGGAGGAACTTGTATAGTACACTCTTTGCAGCAGATTGACTTGATATTGCAGTCCCAAGTGTGGTTACAGATCAACTCCTCATTGGACACTTCTCTGGATTACACTTTGTGCAAAGAGTGCACAGATATAGGTATTTTGGGCTGCAGCCAATGCTCGTCCTACTGAAAGTAGACACATTGGGTTGTGTTCAGCCTAGCACTATGGTGAACATTCCATTAGCACAAGGATTTCTCCTTGCACAGTGGAAAATTCTCCCCTTCTCCTCCCTCCATGCATTCCCTAAATCTGTTCTGGGGTTTCCCCCAACCCTCCAGAGCAGATCTGGGGATGATGCAGGGTATGCATGTGGGGATGAGGGGGGGGGAATCCCTTTGTTAGACTTGTGCTAATCTTTGCACTAGTGCAGCTGTTTAGCTGACTATCGTCCGTTGAAATGAATGAACATGACTAACTTAGATTCATTCATTTCAGTGGGTTTACTCTGAGGAGGATTAACATTGGATACAACCTATCATGTGAAAGGTGCATACAAATTGTGTATTTTGCTGGTAAATGCATCAAAACACATGAAAATGTGGATTTAGTGTACAAAGTGCATATGCTACATAAAAAGTGCAAACCAAATGCATGCAATGGGATGGGACAGGGCAGAGAGGTATGCAATGCAGTGAGCCATAGCTCAGTGGTTAGAGCATCTGACATGCATGCAGAAGGTCTCAGGTTCAATCCCCGCAGAGACCCCTGTTTGGAACCCTGGAGAGCTGCTGCCCGTGTCGACAATATTGAGCTAGATGGACCGTTGGTCTGGTATAAGGCAGCTTTTTTGTGTTCCTATGGAGCTGGACGCGGTGACAGACAACCAGACAGAATGGATCCATGACTGAATGAGACCAAATCAGGAACGTGCTGCTCAGCCCATCCATTCACCTTGCTGCTCTTCCATGCCCCCAGTGTCCACCACCTGAGGCAGCCATCTCACTCTGCCTAATGGTAGGGCTGGCCCTGTGCGGGTTGCCAGTTACAACAAACTACTGTTGGAGCAAGTCACGAAAGGGGTCAGGGGATCTGTACAAGAGGAGGGAAGTGGGAGGCGGGAACTTGTCAGACGTTCCCAACCCTCCAAACCATCGGAGAAATGGAACATTGCGTTTGAATCGTGACGTAAGAAAAATGCACAGACGGTATTGTTATTCAATTAATCGTCAGGAATATGCAGGACGCACCCCTCCCCCTGTTTTCTTGTTCCATTTATTTGTGTGATACATAATAAAACAAATGGAGGCCTTTTTATCATACAAATTGCATTTGTTTCATCATTCATCCATTTCAAAGCATCCTTTTCAAAGTTTGTTGTCATGCCTATGGTGGAACACTTTCTCCTTTTTTTATCTTTTTCACTTCCCTTTTTTGCTGCTTCCTGTTTTTCTTTGTTCTGGGTTTGGTTTTGGGAGGGGGGGGTTGTGGACTTTTGGGTCCTAAGTCATTTAGGGCTTTATGCGCCAACGTGAGAGCACCATTCAGTTCAGTTTTTAATTCATTCCAAAATGGAGACACATCTCTGTGGAAGGTGGGGGTATAACTCTTCAAAATAAATAAATGGGGTTGCCTGCCTATACACCAGAGCTGGGAAACCTTTGGCTTTCCAGATGTTGCCGAACTACAACTCCCATCATCACTGGCCATTTGTCATAGGCTCTCAAGGGCTGCAATGTATACTTAACCTAGGAGTAAGACCCATTGGACTCAGTGGAATTTACGTCTGGGTAAAATAAGTATTTTGGAAAGTGCAAATTAGGCAGGCCCACGTTGAAATCCAAACCAAACTGAATTTCCCCCCATATGTCCTTCTGAGATAGAGGGTTTTGAGCCAGAGTCCTGAATTTTGAAACATGGTACAAATGGCATGCTTTTCTGATATGTCCAATAAATACTGTTATGACTCACGTTCTAAATTTGCTTTATTGTATTGGCGTTGTTTGCATCAAGAAGCATATTACTGTCAATGTAGGAACTTTCTCTGAGTAGTAGAGTGCTATGTAGCTAATGGACATAAAGTCTATTACTTTACAGTAATTTTAGACAGAGGTTCTGAACAGCCATGTCCCTCATGAAAGCCAGATGGGTGCAAGTCTAAGAGTCCATGCCTCTCTGTCGCAATGGAGTTCATGTAAGGTTGTGGCAAGATAATTAGACAGGAACTGATGTTGAATTGCAGGCTGATGAGATGTTTGTTTACTGTTGGACTCTTGCTTCCAGCTACTGGGAGACATAATTATACATGGCATGGAGAGAATAGATAGAGAGCGTTTTTTCTCCCTCTCTCATAACACTAGAACTCGTGGACATCCAATGAAGCTGAATGCTGGACAATTCAGGACAGATAAAAGAAAGTACTTCTTTGCACAGTGCATAGTTAAACTATGGAACTTGCTCCCGCAAGAGGCAGTGGTGGACACCAACTTGGCTTTAAATGAGGATTAGACAAATTCATGGAAGATAACAATATCAAAGGCTACTAGCCACAATGACTATGCTCTGCCTCCATAGTCAGAGGCAGTATGCTTCTGAATACCAGTTGCTAGAAACCGCAGGGTGGGGGAAGAGTGTTCTTGCGGTCAGGTCTTGTTTGTGGGCTTCCCCTGGGCATCTGGTTGGCCACTGTGAGAACAGGATGCTGGACTAGATGGGCCACTGGCCTGATCCAGCAGGCTCTTAAGTTCTTATAATTGATTTTGAATAACATGGTCTGAGAAGCTTTTGATCCCTGAACTCTACAAGGTCACAGTGTAACAGAGTATTTCTCAGAAGTAGGAAAAAGCACAGGGGGAGCTGCCAAGCTGTTGCCAAAACGTGTTAGATTCACCCTTCTCCAACCTGACGCTTTGCGGATGTTTTGGACTACAACGCCCATCAACCCCAGCCAGCATGGCCAATGGTCAAGGGTGATGGGAGTGAAATTCCAAATCATCTGGATGTCACCAGGTTGGGAAAAGCTGGACCAAGCTGGCTGGCTGGCTGGATCTGAATCATACGTTCCTAGGATTTTTAACAGCAATCCCATGCTAACTTTCTTTCTTCCTGTTCTTTTCTCACTCTGTTTTGTCTCCCCGCCCCATCTTATAATTTAGACAAGGGGTGGAGAAACCTTTTCAGCCCAAGGGCCACATTCCCATCTGGGCAACCTTCTGGGGGCCACCTCTCAGTGGTGGGAGGGACCAGAGGCAAAAGCAGGCAGAGCAATTAATGTAACTCTTACCTTGGTACAGTAAGCTTGTTTCTACGCTCACACATTCGTCCTTTAACGAGAGCCAAGCAAGCAAGAGTCGTTATCAGAGTTCAAAGACACATTGCAGCCGGGGGGAAACACTCATGTCTCAGATTCAATCCCATCTGGGAAAGTCCCCTTCCTGAAACCCTGGACCTCTGGCTCCCCACTCCTGATTTGGACTATCAGCTCTTCAAAGCAGGGACCTGTCACTTGCTCGTATTACCCTGTAATTTTTTACTGTTTGGAGCCTGCAGTTTCCTAGCAGGCTTTTTTCCCTCTCATCTGGTGATGCCTCATGAAAGTGCACCAGCATCTGCAAATTGCTTTTTCCTCTAGAGTCCAAGTTATAAATGAGCCATCTCAGCCCCCTGCCCCCCGCAAAGTACGCATCTCACGGGTGACATTTGTTCATTCCTCCAAATAATTCTGAATCTCTTGTGATCTCAAAATGGTACATGATGATGTTTGACCCCATCTGTCTGGTTCATGTTAAAAGCTGGCCAAAGAGCAAAGCAACAATATGTCATTCTACTGTGGCTACATGGAAATGAGGCAAGCACTTTTTTTTTTAATGAAGCAGCATCAAATGTCTGACCTTCCTTGTTTTAATGTGGTTTTAAATGAGTCCTATGCTCTTGCTTTGTTCATGTGGTTTTACACTGCGCTGCAAATTGTTTCATTTAGTCTTCCTCCTTTACGGAACCTTGCTTTGCTGTTTGTATCGTCTCTTATTGTTCCAGTTATGCAGCCCCTGAGTGCCCATCCAACAATGAATGTGGCCATTGGGGGCAAAAAGGCTGTTCACCCCAGCGATAGCATATGAACTCTAGCAGGCCCTTAAGACCTTCATAGGCTGGAGCATTGCGCTGAAAACAACAGAATGAAATTCAACAGGGATAAATGCAAAGTTCTACACTTAGAAAAAAGAAACCAAGTGCACGGTAAGATGGCAGATACTTGGCTCAGCAATACAACATGTGAGAAGGATCTTGGAATATGAGCCAACAGTGTGATGTGGCTGCAAAAAAGGCAAATGCTATATTAGGCTGCATTAACAGAAGTATAGTTTCCAAATTGCATCAAGTACTAGTTCCCCTCTATTCAGACTGAGGGGAGATATGAGAGCACTCTTCAAGTACATGAAAGGTTGTCACATAGAGGAGGGTTGGGATTTCTTCCCGATTGTCCCAGAGTGCAGGACACGGAATAATGGGCTCAAGTTGCAGGAAGCCAGATTTTGACTGGACATCAGGAAAAACATCCTAACTGTTAGAGCCATACGACAATGGAATCAATTACCTAGAGAGGCAGTGGGCTCTCCAACACTGGAGGCATTCAAGAGGCAGCTGGACAGCCATTTGTCGGGAATGCTTTGATTTGGATTCCTGCATTGAGCAGGGGGTTGGACTTGATGGCCTTATAGACCCCTTCCAACTCTACTATTCTATGATTCTATGAATACTGGCACCGAAAAGGACAATCAAAAAGATGCCAAGTGTAAGAGAAAAAGCCACGTCTTTTGTCCTCAGAAATAGTTTTGCTACACAAATGTAATCAATGAAACCTAAATTGGCTGATCAGTTGAGATTTCTCTAATGAATATCAAATACAATTTAATCACTTCCAACAAGTGAGGCTGCCTGCATTTACATTCTGGATGTTCTGCAGTGATCTCCCGCCCCCTGCACCACATTTGGATTATGGGCCTGGTGGACACTATCCCTGGGCTTATTGTGGGGGGCTGTTTAGAATGGTACTTAGCAGGGGGTGTCAAAGACCCTTCTCTCTGCCCAATAAATAAAACCACCTACTCACGTTTTTATTCCCTTCTGGACCACATACTGGAGCCAGCAGATGCAGGGAATCTAAGAGGCCACGGAACTGCACCAGCCACTCATGGGAGGAAAACATTAAGCTTGTTTAACTCTCAGGGCTGCCTCCTAGGAACTGAAACACTGTTGTCTGGCAAAGCACAGTGCACAGTACAAAATCAAAAAGGTTTTATTCAGTCCTCCTACACCCAGCCCTCCTGTGCCCCAGACTGGGAAGGAAACTAGGTAAATCCTACATCGTGGTTTATATACAAGTGATCATTCTTTTAGTATGGCAGCACCTACCATTTGGAACTTCCTACCTATTGACATTAGACAGGCGCCGTCACTTTATTCTTTTCAGAGCCTGTTTAAAAGACACATAGATGCTGATGTGTTTTGATCTCTTTTTAGGCTACTGTTGTTTTAATAGCTTTTACAAAATGTTTCAATTAGTTGTTTTTAATGGTTTTTATTGATAATATAAATGTTTTTTTAAAAACTGCTTAGAGGTTTCTCACAATCAAGTGGTATATAAATTTTGTTAAATAAATAAATATGGATTATTTCAAGTAACGCTACAGGCATATTATTCAAGTGGACATAGAAAGTTTCTATGAAGCCTTTCAGCAGATGTCAGTAGGCAACAAGTCTACTTGATTTGGGGAAGGGCCATAGCTCTGTGATAGAGCATCTGCTTTGCATGCAGAAGGTTCCAGGTTCGATCCCTGGGGCCTCCAGGTAGGGATGGGAAAAGCTACTTCCTCAAACCCTGAAGAGCAGTTGCCAGTCAGTGTGAACAGTACTGAGTTAGATGGACCAATGACTTTCCTTAGTATCAGGCTGCTTCCTATGTTCCTAGCTAAATGGAACTTCCCTATACAGAGGTGGTATACCTGTAAATGTCAGACGCTGAGGGACAAGCAATAAGGAGGAGTGTTGTGCTCATGCCTTGCTCGTGGATTTCTGGTAGACATTTGGCTTGTGTTACTGTTGGAAAGAAAATGATGGACTAAATGAACTGTTGGTCTGATCGACCTGTTGTTGTTATGTGCCTTCAAGTCGATTATGACTTATGGAGACCCTATGAATCAGTGACCTACAGTAGCATCTGTCATAAACCACCCTGTTCAGATCTTGTAAGTTCAGGTCTGTGGCTTCCTTTACAAAATCAATCCCTCTCTTGTTTGGCCTTCCTCTTTTTCTGCCCCCTTCTGTTTTTCCCAGCATTATGGTCTTTTCTAGTGAATCATGTCTTCTCATGATGTGTCCAAAGTATGATAACCTCAATTTCATCATTTTAGCTTCTAGTGACAGTTCTGGTTTAATTTGTTCTCTTTTTCACAGACCATGGTATGCGCAAAGCTCTCCTCCAACACCGCATTTCAAATGCGTTGATTTTTCTCTTATCCCCTTTTTTCACTGTCCAGTTTTCACATCCGTACATAGAGATCGGGAATACCCTGGTCTGAATGATCCTGACTTTGGTGTTCAGTGATACATCTTGGCATTTGAGGACCTTTTCTAGCTCTCTCACAGCTGCCCTCCCCAGTCCTAGCCATGCTTTTCTTTGGTCTTAGATCTTTTAGGGTTGAGAGGGTTAGGGACATAGGAAGCTGAGCCAGACCATTGGTCCATCTAGCTCAGGATTGTCTACATCAGGCACGGGGAACCTGTGGCCGTCAAGATGTTCATGGCAGTGGCAGCTGGTGGCTCCGTGTCATTGGGGCGGTGGAATCTGTTCCGGGTTTTAGTCTGAACATTCAGGGAGCTGTCCAAGGTGAAGCATCCTGAATTCCACTGCCCCACTGACATGGAGCCACCAACCGCCACTGGTGGATGGTCTACAACTCTGAGAATCCCTTACCGATGGCTGTACTGGCCTGGGGCGGATGGAAGTTGGAGTCCAGAAAAAAAGCCACTGAGGAAGACTTTGCGAAAGTCGAAACTCATCTGGCTCCTTTGTTACTTTTATCTGCTTTTGGTGTGCTTATTAGTCACCTTTGTTGTAATCCAGTTTTCTTGGTGCGCATTTTATTGGCATTTTTACTGTTTTTATTCATTCCTGAATTTTCATGAAGATTTTTTTAAAGCAAACTGATGCTGAAGTATGGAGAACTGAACTTAAGATTGGGAAAAAGGGAGAAACCAGAATTGCCATTTTCCCATCCCTAACTTTCAAGAGATGCTTAGTTGCAGGATTTCTGCATTGAGCAGAGGGTTAGACTAGGTGATCTGTAAGGTCCCTTCCATCTCTAAAATTTTGTGGTTCTATAAGTAAACCCTACTGCATTCAATGAAGTCCTGAATTTGGGAATGCAGGGTTAATTTTCTGCCTCAGCTTTCTCAGATTCACTATCAAGGCTGTATATGTTGGAAGGGGGTTTAACTGCAGAGTTAAGAGAGCCATTTCTAGGAAACTTTAACGAAAAGAACTGGAAATGCTGAGGAATCTTTGGGGGAGGTGGCAGGTTTCTAAAGGGAAGTGAACGGCATAAATGCTATAATCCATTCCAGAGAGGGGAATAAATGGTTTAAGGAGTATCATGAAATTAATCCAGCTTTTGAAGTGAAATCCCATTTTCCCACAACCGGATTAGGGAGCATGGCTTACGCTAAGAAGTTTTTGAGTGCATTTGGCTACATTTCTAAAGAATTTTGTGTTGGAAATCTTGTGGTAAGGGCAACTGCACAAAGAGAATGGTGTATAATTTATGAAGCAGATGGCGTATCTGTCAGAAACAAACAAACATGATTCCCTCATTGAGAAAATGTGCCAGCTTCAGGACTGTGTAGCTGTTTGCTGCACTTTCAGAATGCCTATCATGTTCTTTCAAAAGGCAGAGATGCCAGGATTCGTTGCTAAATCTGCTGGGCATAATTAATTTAAGCTTTGCTCAAATGGAACTGCCCTCCTTGACAATGGGAAATGTATGAGATAACCTTTTTGTGGATTGCATAAACTGGTCCTGTTACTATCAACAAGCATGGCTGAACCTCTCTGGCAGCCTCGCCCAACCTGATGCCCACCAGATGATTTGAACTACAACTCCCATCATAGTTGACCATTGACCATGCTTGTTGGAGGTGGTGGAAGCAGTAGGCGAGAGCATGATGCTGGCTGCCAGTTAGCTACCAGGCTAAGTTCAAGTGTATGGTTCTAGTTTATAAAACCCTTGGGACCAGGATGCCTGAAAGATCATCTCACCACTTATTGATCATTGTGCTCTGCAGGGGTTGACTCCTGCAGATACAATCTTATCAAGAGGACCATTCTGCACAATATATAAATGGGGCATTTAGTGTTGTGGCACCTACCCTTTGGAATTCAGCCATCTCTGTTGTCTCTTCAACGCCTTCTGAAGACCTTCCTTTTCCAATAAGCCTTTTAAGTAGAGATCTTTTCCAGTCTACATCTGTATTAGAACTGATTTTAGATGTTTAATTGTTTTATCACTAGTCTCTGCTGTGCTGGGCGCCTTTGGGAGGAAGGGCAGGATATACATTTAATGAATGAATGAATGAATGAATGACATCTGGAGGGAATCCAGAAGGAAGACTGCTCTATGGGTACCCATAATCTAGGACTGCAATGCTACATAGAATTACTTGTGATGGGCGAGATTTCAATGGCTATCTCGCTGTGCCACCTTCCCCAGGTAAGACATGAGCTGCGATTGGACCCTGAATCGAGTGAGGAAGGAAACACAACAAAACACAATAGTTCTTTGATCAAAGGTTCCAACTGTCCCAAACAAGCTTCTCAGTCCAACAGAGAGTGCAACCTTGGTCAGAAAGACAACTTCGTTCAGGAAACAGCAACAATTTATAGATCAACATGGCATGGCGAGGACTTCCGGGAAGGGTGACTTAGCCTGTGCCTGCTTTTGAGACGGGCTCCTGCCTCAAAAGAAGCTTATTCAGATATATCAGTCAGTTTTTTCTTTTTTTTTTGACTGATTAAACTTCTCCCGGGTAGGGAGAAACGAAGAGATTAACCTCAAAGCCTATTTTTGTTGGGACGACCAGATCTCATTAATTTATGGGACGAGGTCCAGCCGACGAAGGTGGGACGGATTTTCAACAGCAAGCTCTATCTGTTAAAGCGAACGTTCATCTTATCTTCTAAGAGAGAACGCACTAACAGGCAAGCACCCTTCTTTCTATATTTTTCTTTTACTTGACTTAAATTGTTGCTGTTTAAAAGAGATTTGCCAGATTGATCAGTTTTTGACATCTCACTGGGGAGCCATAACTTCTCTCTGCTACGCACTAATTAATAGCTTATCTCTGTTTTTGTTGCAAAAAGCTGTCCTGGATTTGCATTCTAAAGATATACACAGAAGAGGGATTTCTATTCCAGATTTTTATTTTGAAAAATATTATACTGTTTTGAGACTACTCTCTTTTTGGTCTATTTTATTTTGACGAATCTGTTTCTTGACGATTGCCATTAATTGTTTCGATCCTGGGAACTGCATTTTGTTTACTTAACTATTGGAGAGATAAGGCTGTCTGCTCTGTTTATACTGTGATGTCACCAAGTTTGGAGAATTAACCCAATTGTTGCTGAAATAAGAAGTGGTTTTCCTATATTTTTCTTTTAAAATGGCAATTAAGAAAGTGGCTGAAAATCTGGAAATAACTATGTTTCAGAAAATAATGGATGAGATTGAGATAATGAAAATTGAATTGAGTAAAATGAAGCAGGAGATTAAAGATATAAGGGTCCCTGTGAGAGAGGTGACCCTGGAAGGGGTCCCTGTGAGAGAGGAGACCCCGGAGATTGGAACAGGGGTCCCTGTGAGAGAGGAGACCCTGGAGACTGGAATAGGGGTCCCTGTGAGAGAGGAGATCCCGGAGATTGGAACCAACGTGGAACAGGAACAAGATTTGGAGTCTATGGACTTTAGAAATAAAATCTATTGTTTGGAACTCAATGTTATCTCTGAAGAAATGAATGAAGATTCTAGAGATAAAGTTATCAATGGCATGGATAATCTTCTGGACTGGAATGATGTGATGGAGCCCAATATAGAGAAAATCTATGGAATTAACTGCAGCCATGTGACAATGGAAAAACTTTTAAGAGATGACCCAGTGTATTTTGAAAAAAAGAACAGAGATATGATTTTACAGCAGTATTTCAGCAACCTATTCAGAATGGATGGCAAGAAAATATTTGGGATAGAGGTAATTCCCATCAGACTCTTACTATATGACTATGGCTTTGACAGCAAGATTATTATGGAATACTGATAATGGAAGATTGGATATTGAAATTACTGGACTTAACAAGACTACTGAAGATGGAAGATGGAAAATGGAACTAATAGAGATAATAGAACAATGGCTACTGAAATTATTGAACCTAACAGATTCTGATGTGATGGATTAATTGAAATGTTTATTTTGACTATGGTTATGACAATAAGATTATCATAATTAGTAATGAGATGGATTAATCGATATGCTTATCTGGAAAAAAAAAATTGATAGATATATTTCTTAAAGAATTGAAACCTCTCTTTGACTTTTTGTGGAAAGAATAAAGTAATGTTTATGAGATTTGATGATTAAGTAAGATAACTACTGGAGGAAAGTGATTTTATAATATGACTTAAGAGACAGGATTGTTATATATTATAGACTTATAACTGATTTGATCTTTGACAAATGGGAAGTCAATATTTTACTCTTTATTTTTTATTTTTGTTTTTTTTTTCTTTTTTTCTTTTTGTTTAACTATTTTTGATTTTGTTTTTTGTCTTTGAATGTTTCATGATTTTGTCTTGTATGTTTTATGAAAATCTGAATAAAAATTATTGAAAAAAAAAAAAAAAAAGATCAACATGGCATGGCAAGCAGTAAGCATTGTAAAAGACAGAGTCATCAAATGAGGATGTAAACAGATGTAATATAGGGAACATACGTATTCAAAAGAAACAGAAGGTGAAGACTCATCCTTTCTGTCTTCCTGTTCTTGTTAGATCATACCCTAATGTTATCGCCCTTTCAAACAGACACTTTGTGACAAGTGGTTAAATGCATCATTGAAATCGTCTCTAAAAGGAACATTCTCTGTCTTTGTTCTAGATAAAGTAAGGCAGTTACAACAGATTATAGATGTCATTGCTTTGCCAAGAATTAACACATACTTAGCACAAGCCTAAAAGGTTAGGGAGATATACATTTTTTATAACAGACATAAACTTCAGAAGAGGGAGAATTTTCCACGCCAACACTTGCGAGTAAGTCCCTTTTGAGTAGACACTCCAATAGGATTATACTGTAAGTGGAGTGGAGAAATGAAATTGTCAGGACCCCAGTGATGAACAGCAGCCTGGTCTCTGACTTGGACAAGGTGGACTGAATGGATCCACCAGCCTAGTAGTACTTTAGGCAGATGTCAGGTACCTCATGTGGATTAGTAGCCTTGGCCCTGACTCTAATTCAATGGGGCCAGCATGATCCATCAGTCCAGAAACACGAGAGGATACACCATGCCCCAGCATCAAGATCTGCCAGAGACTTGCCCCTTTAAGGTCTTCTGTCCCTCAAGGGTGGAATATTGGAGTTAATGTGCCCATCATAACTAGTAGCCATTGATGGTTTTATCCTTCCTGGATTTATCTAATCTGCTTTTAAAACCATCTATTTAGGTGGCCATCACTATGCCTTTATTATAGTGATTTCTGCATCTCCTGGAAACTCATTTCCACGTCTTCTTTTAAGACTGAGCCTTTTACAAAGCTGAGCAGTTATTGCTAATGGGTCTGCTGGTAATTCGTAAGCTGTTATAAGTTTATTTTCAACCCATTTCCTAATGATCCCTAGCATGGAATTCACCATGTACTGGAGTTTGCTATAGGACTGGAATTGACTGCTATACCTAGGTTTAAGCTGCTTAAGCCATAATTGCAATCATGTCTTTAGTAGCAATATTTTTGCAACTTCACCAGTAAAGGCAGAGTGGTTTTATACTGTACTTTATAGCAGTGAATTCCGTCGCATTGAGTGAAGAAGGATTTCCTTTTGATTGTTCTGGATCTTCTACTGTTTGTCTTCATTGGATAACCCATAATTATAGTGTTATATATATGAGAGAGAGAGAGAGAGAGAGAGAGCGAGAGAGAGCGAGAGAGAGAGAGAGAGAGAGAGAGAGAGAGCATGAATACTCTAGTCAAGGTCACCACATTATGGTTTTCCCATCTTCTTCACCTTTTTTTCAAAAATAAAAAGGGCCAAATGTAACCTTTCCTTGTAGATGTTCTGCTCCAGCCCCTTAATTATATCGGCTCCACTTTTCTGAATCTTTTCCAGGTCTGTGATGTCCTTTTTGAAGTGTGGAGACCAGAACCGTGCACAGGATAGATGCACCCATAGATTTGTATCAATCGCACTCAGGTTCTGCTTGCAGGCTTCTTGCAGGCATCTGGTTGGCCACTGTGAGAACAGGATGCTGGACTAGATGGACCTTTAGTCTTATTCAGGAGGACTTTTATGTTCTTACACACCTCACAGGGTTGTGGTGAGGATAAAATGGGGAGGAGAAAGTATACCCATTTCAATTCTTTGGAAGAAAGATTGGGATAAAAATGTAATAAGTAATAAACACTGAATTGTAGAATGGTACCGTATCTTTGAGGACCTGGTGGCCAAACAGCAGGGTCTCAGTCTAATAAACAGACACTTCAGGCAGCTGTAGTCTAAGCACATCTTTTCCCACCCCCTATTTTCCCTCCCCTTCTGTCAAATTTTAGATTGCAAATTTCTTGGGGAAGGGACCTACCTTTTTGTTTTTTAATTCAAGTGCAGTGCATATTGGTGGCCCTATGTTAATTTTGATCATGATAATTGTTTTAAAAAAGATTCTCTTGCAGCCACAAGGGAGGCTACTTACCACTTGCAATGATGCTACCCATCCTGTTCTAAGACTGGGTTCATTAGGTACACACCACACATTTACAGCACATGACTACCCCCAAAGAATCCTGGCAACTGTGGTTCATTAAGGAACTGTGCTGGGAATTGTAGCTCAGGGAGGGGTAAACTACCATTCCCAGGAATCTTTGGGGGAACAAGGGCTTTAAATGTATGGTGTGTACACAGCCTTAGTAAGACAGACCCTCCAGCCCCCAGTGATGAGACAGATGTCTTCAAATGCTAAAGACATCCTGCTATTTGGCATAGCATTCCTGGATATCTATATGAATGGCCTGATTCATTCCAAGACATAATGCTCAATGCTGCCAATTATTAAGTAAGAGATACTAAAAGTCCTTTTAGAAAGACAGATCATTCCCCAAAGAGCATGCAGGCAGAATAAATGTTATTTATTTGACTCACCTGCATGCTTCAGGCAATTAAGAGGTTGCTGAATTCTCATTTTATCCAATTTACTGTGACAATTTGCAATCCATCCGCACTTTCCTCATAGCAATTCTAGCAACTTTATAGAAATAGAAGGATATTGGTATGCTTGAATCTAGTGACGGCTATTGGCTCCACGTCAGTGGGGCAGTGGAATCTGCTCGCGGTTTGAGTTTGAACTGTTGTATGAAGCACCTTGGACAGCTCTTTGAAAGTTCAGACTAAAACCTGGAGCAGATTCCACTGCTCCACTGACATGAAGCCACCAGCTGCCACTGCTTGAATCAGTCTTAAAAGTGAAGCTGAGCAGGCTGGGATTTTACACCCATTTGGTGAGAGAGGAGTCCAGCCATCCTAATTCAAAATACACCAAGAGGATTAGAAACTTTGGTCACAAAGGCCTCATTCAACTGAATGGGCTCCAGCCATTAGTTTGAAATAGCATCGGTGATGCATTAGCAACATGGACTCACGAGCATAGGACCCTTGAAGATGCTCCAGTGAAGTATTTCTGCTTCTTGCCTTCATACAATTTATTTATTTATTTTATGCATTTAACAAAAAAAAAATCATTAAAATTATCAGTAAAAAAGTTAAGAACAAGTATTTGAAAACATTCAAAAAACAGATTAAATTCAACCATCAGTTAAACAGATTACTACACACTCAACTTCTGCATGTCTGGATAGGTTTGCCTAAACAAAAGTGTTTTAAGCAGGTGCCAAAGAGTGTACAGTGAGAGCACCTGCCTGATGTCAATAGGCAGGGAGTTCCAAAGTGTATGAGCTGCCACAATCAGAGAAACTGTGGCAGAGGCTCCCTCAGGAAGGCCAACTAGTGCTGATTGGCAGTGTAAATGAGAGCTATGGGCACCCTGTCCTCTGTGCCACATTGCCTAGAGCAGAAATGGGGGCCGCGTCCCTCCAGATGTTGTTGAACTCCAATTCCCATCATCCCTGACCACTGGCCACTCTCACTGGGGCTGAGGGGAGATGAAGTCCAACACCCTCTGGAGGTCCACAGGTTTTCCATCCCTGATCTAAAGAGGTGAGCCAAATAGTCTCCGGTTTCAGTTACGGAACAGAAACTAGCAATATTTGTGGAGCAGATGGTAGTTGGACTCCAACCATTTCTGGAGGGCTGCAAACCCTCCATCCTTGGCCTAGAGAGAAAAGGCAGGCAAGTAAATGAGAGGAGGCAACAATTGCTCCTTGCACCCATCACTTACCTGCTCATGTTGGGGGAGAACAGAAGAGCCCTGCTGGATCAAGGCAAAGACCCGCCTTGTCCATCATCCTGTTCTCACAGCTGCCAACCTAATGCTCATGCAAGCAGAACCTGCACTGAGCAGCACTCTCCCCACTTGTGATCCCTAGCAATTTGTGGTACCAAGTAGTTCTTTCACACAGCGCATTATGGGATTCATGACAATAAGATGTAGTGATGGCCACCAATTTTAAAAGGAGGATTAGATGAATTTCTGGAGCATAAGACTATTAATGGCAACTAGTCGTGATGGATAGATGCTATGTGTCAGCTCTTCACTGAGACAGCAGTGTCGGTGGGGGTGCAGGCAGGGCTGGAGATTCCTTGGTAATTGCCAGGCGGTAAGTCCTCAGCCGGCAGCTTGGCTATAAATCTGCCAGGCTAGCAAGGAGGAAGCAAGATAAGGGCAGAGGCCATTCAAAGCTTACGTGCCAAGCCAGAAATCCAGAAGAGACGTCAGTGAAGGTCCGGGTCTAGTTTGCCGAGAGATCAGTCCAAGTCAAGGTTCAGGGGATAGGAAGACACACAGTGGTCACGCCTGACATTGTAGTCAGCAACAAACTGAACCCAAGGTTTGACTTTTAAGGAGCAGGTTTGTCAGCAGGTGTGAGCCCTCAGCGTTTTGGCCTTAAGTGGACAGGCCTGCCCCTCTTCTGCCTGACCTTCTGTTGTCTACGTTCTGCAGGTGAGGGGGGAGTCTCCTGTTCACTGGCTGCGTCTGGCTGAAGGGCTTCAGCTGTGTCTGGGGTGCTCTGCAGCTGAGGGGGAGAAGGAGCTGGGTTCTCAGGAGCTTCCTCCATTTCTCCTTCTGGGTCTGCTGCTTCTGGGTCTGCTGCTGTTACTCCCGAGTCATCCTCGTCTGATGAGTCCTCTGATGGGGCCATGACACTATGTCCCATTTCAGAGTCGGTGTGCCTCTGAATGCCAGTTGCAGGGAAGCAAAAGCAAGAGATGGCTCTCCCTGTCATGTTCTGCTTGTGGGTGGGTGGGCTGGTTTAAAGGCACTTCTAAACCTCTTAACATTTTTTAAATCTCTAAGCGGCTACCCACAGGCAACTGGTTGGACACTGTGGGGAATAGCATGCTGGACTTGGTAGACCTTTGGTCTGATCCAGCAGGGCTCTTATTGGGGAAGAGCCATAGTTCAGTGGTTGAGCATCCATTTCCCATTGCAGCAAGTTCCAGGTTCAATCCCTGGCATCTCCAGGTAGCGCTTAGAAGAACCCCTTTCTGAAATCCTGGAGAGTCACTGCCAATCAGTGTAGGCAATATATAGCTAGACGGACCAAAGGTCTGACTCAGTATAAGGCAGCTTCGTATGTTATGTTCTTACATTCTTATCTTCAGCCAGGGATTTCAGCACCATGGCTAGTTCCATGGTTCCTTAAAGAAGCCTGAAAAAACATGGCCTCTCCATCCAAACAGGGCGTCTAAACCCAGACTGTTGTCAAAAATAGCCACCATGTGTTTAAATACTTTTACCTGGTGTCTTGACATCACAGTGCTTTGTGTTCCCTGGACAGTAGCTGCCAATGCCTGGGGAAGGTCCGCAATAGATGGCTGACATTTTCAGCAGTGGGCATACATTTAGTGCCGTCATATAGTTCTGGACAGCAGCAGTCAAGTTGAGAATAAATGATGAGAAGTTGGCTTCCCAAACAAGAGGTGACCTCAAAGCATAGATCATCTTTTTGGCCAATCCCAAGTATTGCCATGTTTAATGATTTTATGCATGTCTGTTTAACTGGTGGTCCTAACTGAAAATATTTTCAAAATGACCTTCCACAAGGCATCTGTTGTGATCTCAAAGATTAAATTTACCCACGTAAGAATCTTTAATATTTGGTGTTCTTCTAAAACAAATGAAAAACATATATTTCTATGGACAGTGAGGGCTAAACACTCAAAGTGTTGGGGGATGGGAAGAAATGTTATTTTAAGATGATTATTCCTTTCTAGGAATCTAAATATACATTTATTTTGAACCGTTGAGCTGACAATCAACAGCTGCTGCTGGGTTGTTCTTGCTTAATATCTCTGCCTTACAGCCAGACACCAAGGAAAACACTAATTTCCACTAGAGATTTCCATTTATAATTCTAAACTCACCTGATGTCCGACATGCCTGGCAGCAAAGGGTAAGCAATGGCACTGTGTTCTCTTGAAATTCAAAAGGTTTTCTTTCAAGTGCAGGAGTAGTTGATTTCATCCTGCTTCCTCTTCCTATCTGCTCTGCTCATAGAAACCAAGATTCAAAGTTGTCCATATCACTCCTCCTAATAGCAGAACCAGCTGGTGAGTGCCAACAGGACTTTTTTTAACTTCCTGGTAGTGTCAAGAGTCTTGGCTGCTAGCAATCGCCTTTCTTTCCTTCCTTTTCCCAGGTGTCCCTCGAGCAGGGTGGGGAATCTGTTTGGCCCCGCAGGACAACTCGGACAGGGGGTGGGACAACCCATCTGGCAATCACATGATGCCATTATGACACCACATCATTGTTAGGTGGGTTGTCCCGTCCACCTGTCAAAATCCCTTGTGAGGGATTCCCAAGCTTGGGAACCGCAGTGCAAGGTGTGTTGCCAGCCCTAGACTTTGTATGCCTCTCTAGGCTTCTCCTTTCCACTTCCCATGTCAGAGATGGGAAGGAGACGTGCAAGGCAACTTCAAAGAGCTCCCTCCTTAAGCAAGGCACACTCCTACCACACATGCGCAGTTGGGAGCGTGCCTTGCTCCAGCCGAGGAAGAAGTGGGTGCCCACTTTAAGCTCCCAATTGTTCCTTTGAAGGTCCGTCCTTACCTGCCCCACACCTGATGCCATGTATGATGTCAGATGTAGGATGGGCGGGCATGGCTTTCCCAAAACAGCCTCACAGGCCAAACAGAGAGTTTGGTGTATGGGCTGCGGGTTCCGCACTCCTGCCCTAGAGTGAAGGCAGGAAGCATCACCCTCACTCTGCTTACCTTGAGAATGGTGTTACATGATTTTATTTATTTATTGCATTTATATACCGCCCCATAGCTGAAGCTCTCTGGGCGGTTTACAACAATTAAAAACATTAAAAACAAAAATACACATTTAAAAACACATTTTTAAAAAGCAATTTTAAAACAAATGCTAAAATGCCTGGGAGAAAAGGAAAGTCTTGACCTGGGACCAAAAAGATAACAGTGTTGGTGCCAGGTGCACCTCATCAGTAAGATCATTCCATAATTTGGGGGCCACCACTGAGAAGGCCCTCTCCCTTGTTGCCAGACTCCCAGATTCCCTCTGAGTAGGCACCCGGAGGAGGGCCTTGGATGTTGAGCGTAGTGTATGGGTGGATTTGTGTCTGGACAGGCGTTCCATCAGGTATTGTGATCCCAAGCCATGTAAGGCTTTAGAGGTTAAAACCAGCAACTTGAATCAAGCTCGGAAACATACAATCAGCCAATGCAAGTGGGCCAGAATTTGTTTGACATGTTCGAACCGTCTGGTCCCTGTTACCAATCTGGCTGCTGCATTTTGCACAAGCTGCAGTTTCCAAACCATCAAAGGCTAGAGCACATGGCAGTAATCTAACTTGGAGGTTACCAGAGCATGGACAACTGAAGCCAGGTTATCCCTGTCCAGATAGGGGCATAGCTGGGCCACCAACTGAAATTGGTAGAAGGCACTCCGTGCCACCAACTACCTGAGCCTCAAGTGACAGAGATGGTTCTAGGAGAACCCCCAAGCTACGAACCTGCTCCTTCAGGGGGAGTGCAACCCCATCCAGGACAGGTTGATCATCCACCATCTGGTCAGAAGAACCACCCACTAGCAGCATCTCAGTCTTGTCTGGATTGAGCCTCAGTTTATTAGCCCTCATCCAGTCCATTGTCGCAGCCAGGCACCAGTTCAGCACATTGACAGCCTCACCTGAAGAAGATGAAAAGGAGAAATAGAGCTGCGTGTCATCAGCATACTGATGGCAACGCACTCCAAAGCTCTGGATGACCACACCAAACGGTTTCAGGTAGATGTTGAACAGCATGGGGGACAGAACTGACCCCTGCAGAACCCCTACTGGAGAGTCCAGGGTGCCGAGTAATGTTCCCCAAGCACCACCTTCTGGAGCCGACCCACCAAGTAGGAGCAGAACCACCGCCATGCAGTAACTCCCACTCCCAACTCAGCCAGTCTTCCCAAAAGGATACCATGGTCGATGGTATCAAAAGCCGCTGAGAGATCAAGGAGAATCAACAGAGTCACACTCTCATAAGAACATAAGAACATAAGAAGAGCCTGCTGGATCAGGCCAGTGGCCCATCTAGTCTAGCATCCTGTTCTCACAGTGGCCAACCAGGTGCCTGGGGGAAGCCCGCAAGCAGGACCCGAGTGCAAGAACACTCTCCCCTCCTGAGGCTTCCGGCAACTGGTTTTCAGAAGCATGCTGCCTCTGACTAGGGTGGCAGAGCACAGCCATCACAGCTAGTAGCCATTGATAGCCCTGTCCTCCATGAATTTGTCTAATCTTCTTTTAAAGCCATCCAAGCTGGTGGCCATTACTGCATCTTGTGGGAGCAAATTCCATAGTTTAACTATGCGCTGAGTAAAGAAGTACTTCCTTTTATCTGTCCTGAATCTTCCAACATTCAGCTTCTTTGAATGTCCACGAGTTCTAGTATTATGAGAGAGGGAGAAGAACTTTTCTCTATCCACTTTCTCAATGCCATGCATAATTTTATACACTTCTATCATGTCTCCTCTGACCCGCCTTTTCTCTAAACTAAAAAGCCCCAAATGCTGCAACCTTTCCTCGTAAGGGAGTCGCTCCATCCCCTTGATCATTCTGGTTGCCCTCTTCTGAACCTTTTCCAACTCTATAATACCTTTTTGAGATGAGGCGACCAGAACTGTACACAGTATTCCAAATGCGGCCGCACCATAGATTTATACAACGGCATGATGATATCGGCTGTTTTATTTTCAATACCTTTCCTAATTATCGCTAGCATGGAATTTGCCTTTTTCACAGCTGCCGCACACTGGGTCGACATTTTCATCGTGCTGTCCACTACAACCCCGAGGTCTCTCTCCTGGTCGGTCACCACCAGTTCAGACCCCATGAGCGTATATGTGAAATTCAGATTTTTTGCTCCAATATGCATAATTTTACACTTGTTTATATTGAATTGCATTTGCCATTTTTCTGCCCATTCACTCAGTTTGGAGAGGTCTTTTTGGAGCTCTTCACAATCCCTTTTTGTTTTAACAACCCTGAACAATTTAGTGTCATCAGCAAACTTGGCCACTTCACTGCTCACTCCTAATTCTAGGTCATTAATGAACAAGTTGAAAAGTACAGGTCCCAATACCGATCCTTGAGGGACTCCACTTTCTACAGCCCTCCATTGGGAGAACTGTCCGTTTATTCCTACTCTCTGCTTTCTGCTTCTTAACCAATTCCTTATCCACAAGAGGACCTCTCCTCTTATTCCATGACTGTGAACTGTCTTGTTTATGAATTCTCTCCATATGCCAAAACAGGGAGATGGTAACCGAGGTCTTTAATGACGTTCAACCATTTTAACAAACCTACCCCAAAACAGAGGCCACTAAGGTCTGCCATTGATGGTAGCTTTTCTTGCAATTATACCCATGGTGACCAATAGGATTCAAATAATCCTAGGCATCTAGGAGTCGGAATGTCTAAATATTTGATTGTAGGACTTTGACTTTTGCCCCATTTCTGCACAGACAGAGTGATGACATTTTAACAATAACTTTTTGTATGTTTTTATCTATGTTTTTATCTGTATTTGTCTTAATTTTTGTAAGCCACCTAAGTCTCAGTTTTTTTAAATAAAATAGTAATAATTGACCTGGCACTGAAGCATTTTTAGGGAGACAGCAAGGAACATTTCTGCCCCCATGACAATTATTTAACATTTAGAAATTATTTTATTCACTCAGGTTTTCAGTTTATACACTGGACCTTACTTAGAGTTCCAATATGGAGGTAAAGGCGAGATCCTCCTTGCTTTGCTCCTGAACTGTGGTCACTTTTTCTGAGCAACTTGTCAAAGGAGAAAACACTGGAGGAGGGGTGAATCCAACTAAGTTCTACTCAGAGACGACCCAGTGACCCTGGCTGTCTCCCGACAGAGGTCATCATACAGGGCAACCAAGGCTGTTTCCATGCCAAAACCATGCCTGAAACCTGACTAAAATGGATCCAGATAATCTATCTCATCCAAGAGTGTCTGGAGCTGGTCTGCCAATACTCGTTCAAGGACCTCACCCAGGAATGGAACATTTGCTACCAGCCTATAGTTATTAAGATTTTCTGGTTCCAGGGAGGGTCTCTTCAGGAGTGGTCTCACTATCACCTCTTTCAGGCAGCCAGGGACCACCCCCTCTCACAGAGAGGCATTAATCACTTCCCTGGCCCAGCCGGCTGTTCCATCCCTGCAAGCTTTTATTTGCCAAGAAGAGCAAGGATCCAGCACAGAAGTGGTTGCACAAACCTGTCCAAGCACCTTGTCAATGTCCTCAAGCTGTACCAACTCAAACTCATCCAAGAAATTGGGAGAAGGCTGTGCTCTGGATAGCCTGCTTGATTCACCTGCTGTAACACTGGAGTCTAAGTCCTGGCGGATGCTAAAGATTTTATCCTAGAAGTGCCTAGCAAATTAATTACGGTGGGCCTCAGATGGTTCTCTCATGTCCTTGGGGCCAGCCTGTAATAGCCCCTGGACAATTCTGAAGAGCTCCGCTGGGTGGCAGATTGATGATTTGATAGTTGCAGCAAAATATTATTTTTTTACTGCACTCACTGCCCCTAAATACAGCTTACTATAGGCACTTACCAGTGTGTAATTGCATGCACCAGGAGTTCGTCTCCATCTGCACTCAAGCCATCTCCTATATTGTTTCATCGCTCTCTGTTCTGGGGTATACCATTGAGCCGTATGAGCTCTACACAGGAGAGGGCACTCAGGAGCAATCATGTCAATCGCCCGGGTCATTTCTGTATTCCACAGCTCGACCAGGGTTTCGACAGGAGCGCCAGCCCTATCAGCCAGAAAACTCCCCAGAGCCCATTGGAAACCATCTGGATCCATTAGTCTCTGGGGGCGGACCAACTTAATAGGTCCACCACCCTTGCAGAGGGGAAAAGCCACTGTAAGTCTAAACTTCAGCAAGCAGTGATCTGTCCATGACAGATGGACTGATGTAAAACACACACACCCACATTCAGATCACCATCTCCATGTCCAGTTGCAAAAACCAAGTCTAGAGTATGCCCTGCTACATGTGTTGGGCCAATGGCATATTGGAACAGTCCCATGGTTTTCATGGAGACCATGAAATCCTGAGCCACCCCGGATAAGGTGGCCTTGGTATGGATGTTGACATCCCCAAGAACCAACAGTCTGGGGGATCTCAACAGTACACACGATACCACCTCCATCAGCTCAGCTAGGGAGTCTGTTGGGCAGTGAGGTGGGCAGTACACCAACAGAATCCCCAGTCTGTCCCGCTGACCCAACACAGATAGTCCTCTTCTGAAACCAATGAGAATTAGGGCAATGTCTTCTTATATGAGAGGGGAAATGGCAGCACCAGTGTCTTTGCACCAGTTTCACCCTTCTTCATGTTCCCTGAAACAACCATCCAGTTTGCACCCTGCAAATGGAATGACAAAATTGGGACTGGGGGGGTGGAACCATTTTGGCTCAGCCCTCCCAGAAACACCTTTTTATCACAATGAACACACCCCATCATCAGTTCTTTGTGGTAGAAGGCAGGCAGGCACCCTACTTGTTGAACTTTAGGGGCATGGCAAAGACTTTCTTGTTCCAGCAGGCACTTGAAGGTAATGTTTGGGTTTGTTACGATTTTATTGTTGTACTCTGTATGATTTATTTTATGTACACTGCTTAGAATTAAAATATTTAAGCGCTATGTAAATGCAACACATAAATAAATAATAACAGTGGTATGTGGCCATGTCAGCCAGGAGAGCACAACATTAACATGTAGGCCAATCCACAGGTTGTGTAAGGACACACACAAAAAGGAGCTATGCAGATTCTTAAGCCATATCCACAGCATACATTTATATTAGCTCTACACTGCCATAGCTGTATGTCAAAGAATCCTGGGTTGGTTAGGATTTTGAGTCCTATCTTTGCATATGTCCTTCAAGGGAGGTCTGGAGGGTGGCCATGAAAGTACGGCATTCTCTGTAGCAGCCCTTCCCCTGTCTATAGAGTAGTCTCTCCAGGGACACCTGCCTGGCACCAACTTTGTCATTGTTTTGACGACAGGCAAAGACATTTTTGTTTTTACGTTTGGGCATTGCCAATGGTGGGATATTTTTACTCTATATTTTTAATATATTAATTTATTTTTATTACTGTATTTTATTCTTATAATTCGCTTCTGGTCTGGCTTTTTATTTTGGGAAGTGATTCATCTATTCAGTTAACCTAACCTATATACAGAATAAAACAGTTAACAAGTGTGTGCGTGTATGTAATTCTTAACAATTGAAAAGAAAAACCTTCAATAAGCACCAGTGGCAGAAATTAAGATAAAGATAAATTCGGCTCCAAAATCTTGACAGGTTAGGAATATTTTCATTTGCTTCTGAAAGCAAGAGAAAGAGATAGATAGATTCCCTAAGAGATAGCATTCCATAGCTCTTGGGCCACCATAAAAAGGCCCTGCTACTACTAGATGATTACTGGATATCCACAAAGGATAGAATTTCTAATAGGCCCCATTTGTTGATAGATGGTACTGCCTTATATTGAGTTAGATTAGCAGTCCATCCAGCCCCCTACCCTCTACTTAGATAATTTCAAATGTTTCACGGCTAGGTTTTACCCCAATCCTACCATGTAAGATCCTTTCAACTATGTTTCTACCCTCCATTTTTCCCTTTAATGAGCCTTTTTATTTCTCTCTAATCATTCTTTGCAGCTCATGATAAAAACCAAATCTTACAGTCTCTTGAAACATTTGTTCAGTAGTTCACCTGCTTTGGATATCTTATTTTAATTAGCTTTGTGTATAATATCCCCAATCAATGTGTAAAATGTCAGCACCAGATGTTGCCATGTGTATTCATCAGTCATAAAGCCAATCTCAGTGAAATGAAGTCTTTGCTGAGAATGATCAGGAGACCTAATTTGGAGTAGAGCATTCAGTTATGACTGAGTGTGGGGAAAAATAATCAGAAATGCCCTTATACAAGTCTTTGGTGCAGCTACACATAAAATACTATTGTTGTTGATTATGATGTTGTTGTAGTTATTTTTATTATTTATTATTTAAAATACTTATACCCCGCCCTTCTTCCGAGGAACTCAGGGCGGCTCACAATTAAAACAATAAACAATCAGAACAACCAATATACATGTTAAAAACAATTAAAAATAGATTAAATCAAAATAGATTAAAACTATAACATTTTCAGTTAAAAGCCCGCCTAAATAAAACAGTCTTCACCTGGGCGCGAAAGGATGATAGCGAGGAAGCCAACCGAACCTCGCTAGGGAGGGAATTCCACAATCTAGGGGCAGCCATCGAAAAGGCCCTATTCTGTGTCTCAGCAAGAAGAACTTGCGAGAAAGATGGGATAGTAAGGAGGGCCTCACCGGATGATCTTAAAATCCGGACAGGTTCATAGAGGGAGACACGGTCTAACAGATAGCCTGGACCTAAGCCGTATAAGGCTTTATAGGTCAAAACCAGCACTTTGAATTGTGCCCGGAAACAGATTGGCAGCCAGTGGAGCTGGTATAGCAAAGGAGTAGTATGTTCTTTGAACCCAGCTCCAGTTAACATTCTGGCTGCCGCTCTTTGTACCAATTTAAGTTTCCGAGCAGTCTTCAAGGGCAGCCCTACGTAGAGCGTGTTACAGTAGTCTAATCAGGATGTAACTAAGGCATGTGTTACCGTAGTCAAGTCTGACAGGTCAAGGAACGGGCGCAGCTGGCGCACTAATCTTAATTGAACGAAGGCACTCCCGGCCACAGCAGAGACCTGCGCCTCCAAGCTCAAAGTCGAGTCCAGGAGTACTCCCAAGCTGCGAACTTGAGATTTCAGGGGGAGTGTAACCCCATCCAGCACAAGTTGAATCCCTATTCCCTGATCCGCCCTCCGACTGACAAGGAGCACCTCTGTCTTGTCAGGATTTAGTTTCAACTTGTTCGTCCCCATCCAGTCCATCACTGATACCAGGCAGCGGTTTAGGACCTGGACGGCTTCCTTGGTTTCATTAGGTGAAAAGGAGGAATAGAGTTGTGTGTCATCCGCATATTGGTGACACCGAACCCCAAAACTCCGGATAACCTCTCTCAGCGGTTTCATATAGATATTAAACAGTATGGGGGACAGGACTGAACCCTGGGGGACCCCAAAGGTCAATGGCCAAGGGGTCGAGCAGGTATCCCCCATAACCACCTTCTGGGTTTGCCCCTCTAGGAAGGATCGGAGCCACCGTAGCACCATGCCTCCAAGTCCCATCCCAGCGAGGCGACCCAGGAGGATACCATGGTCGATGGTATCGAAAGCGGCTGAGAGGTCCAGTAGAACCAACAGGGACACACTCCCCCTGTCCAGTTCCTTGCGTAGGTCATCCACCAAGGCGACCAAAGCCGTCTCAGTCCCATAGCCGGGTCTGAAACCAGATTGAAATGGATCTAGATAATCTGTCTCATCCAAAAATCTCTGGAGCTGGGCGGTTACCACTCGTTCTATTATCTTGCCCAAAAAAGGAATATTGGAGACTGGACGATAGTTACCTAATAATGAGGGGTCAAGGGAGGATTTTTTCAGCAAAGGTCTTATTACAGCTTCCTTTAGACAGGGTGGTAATCTGCCCTGTTGTAGAGAGGCGTTGATCACTTCCTTGACCCACTCAACCAGTCCCTTTCTGGCATTTTTTATAAGCCAGGATGGGCAAGGATCTAACATACAGGTGGTAGGACGCGCCTCTCCAAGGATTTTGTCCACATCCTCGGGTTGAACAAGTTGAAAGGAATCCATTCTAATTATACAAGTAGAGGCCGAAGTTACATCCACAGAGACTGTATTAATTTTGGCGTCTAAGTCAGAGCGAATCTGAGCTACTTTATCTGCAAAATATTGAGCAAATTCGTGACAGCGGGCTGTTGAGTGGTCAGCATCATATTCATGTGGGTCAGAACTTAAAAGACTCTTGACCACTCGGAACAGTTCCGCAGGACGAGAGTTAGCAGATGCAATGGTGGCGGAGAAGAAAGATTTCTTCTGAGCCCGCATTGCTGCGGAATAGGTCTTTAAATAGCTTCTAGCCCATTTTCGGTCAGATTCGCTCAGAGTTTTCTGCCAACGTCGCTCTAGTCTCCTTTTTTCGCGTTTCATTGCCGTCAGCTCTCCAGTAAACCAAGGGGCAGATTTAGCTCTGATCCGCGGAAGGAGATGCTTAGGGGCGATTGTGTCTACCGCCCTGGTCATTTCCTCATTCCAGAGGTCGGCCAAGGCTTCGACAGAATCACCTGCTGAGGTGACAGGAAAGTCCCCAAGAGCTGTCAGGAAACCATCTGGATCCATCAGTCTCCTGGGGCGGACCATTTTAATCGGTCCCCCACCCCTGCAGAGGTTCTGAGTCCCAGTAAGTCTAAACCTGACCAGGTAGTGGTCTGTCCATGACAACGGAACTAATGAGAGTTCCTCCACCCCCAGATCACAAATATCCCGTCCAACACAGAAGACAAGGTCCAAGGTATGACCAGCGGCATGAGTGGGGCCTGATATTACTTGGGACAGACCCATGGTTGCCATGGAGGCCATGAAATCCTGAGCCACTCCAGAAAGGGCAACATCGGCATGGATATTGAAGTCACCCAATACTACAAGCCTAGGGGACTCCAATACCAACTCCGAGATTATCCCGGTTAGCTCAGGAAGGGAGACAGTTGGGCAGCGGGGTGGGCAGTACACCAACAGAATCCCTATTCTGTCCCGGGCACCCAACTTCAAATAAACGCATTCGAATCCTGAGGACTGTGGGAGAGGATACCTGGCCAGGTGAATGGTATCTCGAAAGACCACTGTGACTCCGCCTCCCCGACCCCCGGGTCTAGCCTGCTGATATACAGAGAACCCAGGAGGACAGCTGGGAGAGATTAACCCCCCCAGCCTCATCCAACCAGGTCTCTGTAATACACGCCAGGTCAGCGTGTTCATCCAGAATCAATTCCTGGATGGCACTAGTTTTACCATTCACTGACCTGGCGTTTACAAGCAGCATTTTTAACCCGGGAGGATTGTCACCAAGGCTATCCAGGTTATCTGAATGGGAGGACAGCTTGAGGGCTACCAATGTTCTGTTGGGTTCCCTCTTGGTTCGATTAAGTAGTTGTCTCCCTGGGCCGTGTCTCCCCCGACCCTTCAGAACATCGATGGCCGCCCCCTGGATCCCCTCCACTATTTCCTCATTCATCCCTATGGATGATCATCCTCCATTGTACTCAGGGATTACTTTAAGTCAAGGTTTTGCCAGTTGTGTCATTGAGACAGATCGTGGAAATATTGAATCCGGCAAAAAGGAGTTATTAAAAATCATCGAGAATTCATCCGGCAAAGATGCATTGTACTCTAGACTGGGGTCGGGACAACATATATTTGATGGATATGTTTGTTTAAAGTTTGAAGAAGCACCCTTATAGGTATGAGTCGTTTGAAGAGAGTCTACTTCATTATTATCCACGTGCCCCATATCAAACCAGTAAGATGGTAAGCTGGATAATGGTGTCATAGGAGGAATTAGCACTGAATAATCCTTCCCGTCAGAGACCTGGACGATATTAGAGAGGTTAGGGTTGGTGTTTGCTGTGGGCAGAATGTTAATATGATCACTGGTTACAGGTGAAGCCAAGTTCAAAGCACAAAAATCCCCTCCATATTTATCATTCCAGGGAATCGACGACTGAAATTGAGGGGGCAGAGGATAAGGAAGATCGTGTGTAGAATCCAACTCAATTAAGTCCCGAACAAAAGTTGGCTCTGGTGTTGTTAATGGTCGCTGAATGGTCTTACAGAAGCTGCTAATAAGGGGCTGTACAGGAGCTGTATTTTCAAAAAATCTCGTTACTTCTATATCAAGTGATTGCAGGAACCATTTATTTTGAAGTAGCAATCCAGCTTTTTCACGAGAATTAAAAGATACTACAGCACGAGCTGTGGTTAAATTAGTTGTTAGGAGGCAATTATAAAGCCTATCTTAAAGAAGTCCTCCTTGGATCCCCAAGTTTTGAACAACTTTCGCCCAGTTTCGAATTTGCCATTTTGGGGCAAGATCATTGAGCGAGTGGTGGCTGACCAATTGTCATCACACTTGGATGAAACGGATTATCTGGATCCATACCAATCGGGTTTCAGGACTGGACATGGAACTGAAACAGCCTTGGTCGCTCTGGTGGATGATATGAGGAGGGCATTAGATAGGGGAGAATTCACCTTTCTTGTCCTCCTGGATCTTTCAGCGGCTTTTGATACCGTCGACCACGGTATCCTGTTGGATCGCCTGGAAGGACTGGGAATAGGAGGCACTGTTCTACGGTGGTTCCGTTCCTTTCTCTCTGACAGGCATCAACAGGTAGCATTGGGAGATGAGGTTTCAGACCCTTGGCCTCTCACTTGTGGAGTGCCACAGGGTTCTATCCTCTCTCCCATGCTATTCAACATCTATATGAAGCCGCTGGGATCCATCATCAGGAGATTTGGGCTGCGGTGTCACCAATATGCAGATGACACTCAGCTCTATCTCTCGTTTAAGTCCTCACCAGAGTTGGCTGTGGAGACCATGTCCAAGTGCCTGGAATCCGTGAGTGGATGGATGGGAAGGAACAGGCTGAAGCTAAATCCTGACAAGACCGAGGTGCTGCTTGTGGGAGACAGAGAAAGGTTGGGTCCTGTTGACCTGAGGTTTAATGGGGTACAATTACCCCTGAAGGACCAGGTCCGCAGCCTTGGGGTTGTTCTTGATTCCAGGCTGTCCATGGAGGCTCAGATTTCGGCAGTGAGCCGGGCAGCCTGGTACCAATTACACCTCATACGTAGGCTGCAACCCTACCCCCCTGTTCATCAGCTCCCACTGGTAGTACATGCCCTGGTCACCTCTCGATTAGACTACTGCAATGCGCTCTACGTGGGGTTACCCTTGAAAACGGTCCGGAAACTTCAACTGGTACAGAATGCAGCGGCTCGTTTACTTACAAACAGTCGTCGCCGTGATCATATTACGCCAGTATTATTCAATCTACACTGGCTTCCAGTAGTTTTCCGGGCCCAATTCAAGGTGTTGGTGTTAACCTTTAAATCCCTATACGGTTTCGGCCCAGTTTATCTGAAGGAGCACCTCCAGCATCACCAATTATGCCGCCCGACAAGATCAGCCACGCAGGGCCTTCTCTCAATCCCACCAACAAAAGCAGCTAGGTTGGTGGGGACTAGAGAGAGGGCTTTTTCGGTGGCAGCCCCCACTCTCTGGAATTCCCTCCCATTCGATCTTCAGCATGCCCCTTCCCTGGATACCTTCCACCGAGCCTTAAAAACGTGGCTGTTTGGACAGGCCTTTGGGACCGCCGGGATGGGCTAATTACATACTGAATGCCCGTTGTTGTGTACAGCATATGTTGTTATTGTTGTTACTGCTGATTATATTGTATTTTATTGTAATTATTGTATTTTATTGTATTTTATTGAAATTTAATATATACGTCGCCTAGAGTGGCTTTGGCCAGATAGGCGACCTAAAAATTAAATTTACATTTACATTTACATTTATTACCCACCCTTCACCCAGAGGCCCCAGGGTAGGTTACAACAATTTTAAAGTACAGCATTAAAAACAATTAAAAATAACCGACAATCACAAAATAGGGTGGGTCCTAAAAATATATGTCTCAGGTGTCAAACACCAGGGCAAAGAGGGGCATCTTCAGCATTCACCTAAAACTATACAGCAAAGTTACCAGATGCACATCGGTGGGGAGGGAGTTCCACAACTTAGGGGCCACCATGGAGAATGCCTTCTCCTGGGCCACAACCCCCTGCATTTCCAAGGGTGCCAGAGCTACCAAAAGGGCCCCCTCTCTTAGGAGGAGGATCTCAATGAAGCACCACCACCCCCATTGCCCCAGACCCATAGACAACAGCACTGGCAGGCTCAGCTAGCCCCCATTTTCCAACCTCACACAAGTAGAAAAGATCCACCCGCCTCTATCATTCTAGACTGAAATGTTTCATTAAACATACTGAAGAAAAATACACCTGTGAGTATGAGTCTGAGTCTGATCCCAATGGGCTTGGCCAGATAGTTCCTCCTCCTCCTCCTCCTCCTCCTCCTCCTCCTCCAGTGAATCATTCATCACTCCCTGGACCCACCCAGTCAGCCCCTTACAGCTAGTTCTAAGAAACCATGATGGGCAGGTGGTCTGCTGCACTTCTTCAAGCAGCTTGTCCTCATCGTCATGCCACAGTAATTGAAACTGGTCTAGTACAGATGGAACAGACAATGCTCTGGACACCTCCATTGGATTTACTTTAACTGTAGCATCCAACTCTGTCCAAATCTGAGTGATTTTGTCCCTAACGTGCCTCCCAAAGTTGTGTCAGCAGGCCTCCAAAGGTGTCAGAGCAACGCTGTCTTGGCCAGAAGACAAAAGCCAATCCACCCACTTGGAAAAGCTCTGCCTGGTGGCTATTTGAGGACACAATGGGGGTAGAGAAGCAGGCTTTCTTTGACACCACCAGTGCCACATGGTAGCCACATGGTAGGTACGATGGTGCAACCTTACCTGTGTTCGGTTAGGTTTGAACCAAGATTTACACCACCTGCACTCCAGTCACTGACCCTCCTGTTTCATCACACGCAGGCCGCTGGAGTACCAAGGTAGCCTACCTGCTCCACAGTGACAGTAAGGGAACTCAGGAGCAATTGTATCAATGGCTCTAAGCATCTCACTATTCCTCAGTGAGACAAAAGCCTCAATGGGAGCACCAGCCACATCAGATGGAAAAAGCTGACATTCAGGAATCCATCAGATTCCATAAGACTCCAGGGGCAGACCGTCTCAATGGGTCCCCCACCTTTGCAGTGTGGAGTAGCTACATGCAATCCAGATTTTACCAGGGAATGATCTGTCCATAACAACAGACTCACAACAAGTCCCGCATCAATGGGAGTATTACCAATCCACTCTGTTGCAAAGACCAGATCAAGGGTATGCCTGGCCATATCACTTGGGCCATTGTTGTATTGAGACAGATCATGAAGTCCCGAGCTGGCCCATTTGAGGCAACCTCAGCTTGGACACTGAAGTCTCCCAACACCACTGAGAAAGGGTCCTCCAACACCACATTCGAGATTATGTTCACCGGCTCAGTTCGGCACAGATGGGGTGAGCAACTGCCCCTGGCCAGCATTGTCATGCTGTCCGATCCCCCCTTCTGATGCAGGTGGCATGGGGTTAAATAGGCCCACCTACCTCCCATGTCATTGCATCTGCCATGACCCAAGACGGCAGTAGGGGCATCGTCGTTTCCTGCTCAGCTGAGCCAATCAGAGTGAATGGAGTTCCTATTTCAAAAAGCCAAGCTGTGGAGAGTGAGAAGTCCGCAACAGCAGAAGAAGAGGCCTGTGAATCCCGACAATAGCATCCCATCTATATCATGAAGCAGTCTGACAGCAGCAGGAGATAAACATGTAGACACCGAATTCAGTCATTCAAGCAATATCTCTGACAGTGAGAAAGGACAGTCCAAAGGAGACTGTAACAGAGAAACAGAAGGCAGTATTCAAGACTGTAGAAAAAAGGAGGAGTGCGAACCCTGAATGCCGAAGGAGGGAGTATCAATATGTTTATTGTATCTTTTCTTAGAAGAAGTAGCTTATAATATAAAATGCCCAACGCGTTTCAGCCCATCAAGGGCTTTCATCAGGGGATGATAGTTGCTAAAAGCTCTATATACAGGTGCAAAATTACTATACTGGAGCAATCAAGTAAATTCTCTAAGAGAATTTTTCATAGAGGGTAATAAGGCTTATAAGCCGCCTTATAATAAATCAGACAAGTAGCCCATCTAGCTCAGGACGGCTCCACGTGACTGGCAAGACACTTTCCCAGCCCTGCTTGGAGATGCTGAGGAATGAACCTTGCACCTTCTGCATGCAAAGCAGGTACTCTGCCGCTGAGCTATGGCCTTGCAGACGGATTCAGGGACTGGCTGATGATTGTCGGGAGGATGAGCTGGGCTCCTGGGGGGTTGTCAGAAGAGGATTCAAATGGCTGGCAGAGGGAGGAGGGAGGAACTTACCCTCTGTGGAGCGAAGCCGAAACAGAGGACATGCCAGAGATAGGGTCGCCTAGCAACGGGGAGCCTGAGAGCCTTGAAGTTTTAGAATCCCCCCCAGACATTCCCAGGCCCTCCCTTCTCCGCAGCTCAGAGCAAGAGGGAGGGCTGATCACAGCAGAAAGGCGGAGGGATGGTTTACCCTCAGCTCCTCCTTTATCACCCATAGGGGAATCGGACACTTCAGAAGAGGAGGAGGTGATGCCTCCCCCCTCACCACGCACACGCAGACGGTTGAAAAGACAGCAGAGAAGGGGGGAAGGCGGGCAGTACCTGAGGGGGAGTTAAGGAGGAGCGAAAGGTTGCGCGCCCATTTAGCCCCTTCTTAAAGAACAGGTGGGAAGCAGCCCCTTGCTCTGTCAACTTTCTCCCAATGTCGCAGGACCTGTATCCCTGTATTGCTTCATGAGAAAGCGCAGTCTTTGTTGGACATTACTCTAATAAAACACGAATTAACTACAACCTCTGGTCTGGTTCCTGAGTCGCATCCTGGGCCTGACAGCTTGACAGAGCCACCTAAATCACCCTCAATGCTCTCTTCACTTGACTGGGACAAGATGTCAAAGGGAGCAGCGGGGGGGACGAACCCCACTTCTGAGATGGAAGAAGTGAAACTCTTGAGGACTAAGGTAGCTGAATTGCAGACGGATGTCCAAGCCCTGCTAGCAGCAGTCAAGGCGTTGAAGACGGATAATCAAACCTTGAAGGCCACGATAGACCAGATGCAAACAGCCCCTCCAGCTGCCGCAGTAAAGGTTCCCATTGGATTGCCCCCAAAATATGTGGGACAAAGTGATCAGTTGGCAACTTTCGTGGCTCAATGTGAGTTATATCTGGATGTCAGGCACATGGAGTTTCCAGACGATGGGGCTAAAGTGGCCTTCGTGATTAGCCTCTTGGAGGGAGAAGCTGCAAAATGGGTGACTCCGTATCTCGTGAGAAAAGATACTGTCTTAAGAAGGTACAGAGGATTTATACAGGAGATGACCGAGATGTTCCAAGACCCGCAAAGAGCTGAAACAGTAGCGCGGCAACTAGGCGCTCTGAAGCAAGCTAAAGGGACTGTTTCCGAGTACACTAACGCTTTTAAAATTCTGTCCCAGGAAACTGGTTACAATGACGCCACCCTGATGTTTATGTACCGGAGTGGATTAAATGCTGAAATCCTGGATGAGTTGGCCAGGACCTCCCCCCCCCGCTGACCTACCAGGGCTCATCCGGCTATGCCTACAGATAGATCACCGGATGGAAGGAAGGCGCCTGGAAAGGAAGCAGGAGGTCCCGAGATACTCAGCCTCGGCATCTCGCAGCAAGACCCTTCCCTCTGCAGGAATGGCAGGTAATGCAGCTGAGGGACAGGGAGGGGCTAGGCCAAGACTGTCGGAAGAAGAAAAGGAAAGACGACGCCGGGAACGTTTATGCTTTTATTGTTCAAAGCCGGGCCACGTGGCCAGAGACTGTGGACTAAAAGGGGGGAAAGTTGAGCCGTCGGGAAACTAGAACACCCAGTCCACGTGCAGGCCGGTGGACTGGGGCCAGCGTTGTATAAAGGCCCCCCAACGATCCAACCTCCGTCAAAGGGGGTGTTGGTCTTGCCTATTCGGATTACAACTTCCAGAGGAGTGGTGTTTAATTCCACTGCCTTAATTGACAGTGGAGCCTCCACAAATTTTATTGATGTAAAGTTAGTCAAGCATCATGGAATTTCCCGGTGGAAACTGAACGCTCCCCTAGCTGTGGAGACTATCGATGGGAGACCCCTGAAGTCAGGAGGGGTGACACAAGCCACGGAGGAAGTGAAACTTCAAATCCCCGGGCACAAAGAGTTCATTTCGCTATATGTGTCAGATCTCTCGAACTTTGAGGTGATTCTGGGAATGCCCTGGCTAGCAAAGCATGAACCCACAATAAGTTGGAAGGAGGCGGTGGTGTGGTTCACCTCACAGTATTGCCAGGAGAACTGTCAACCTGAAGGAATCAAGAACACCTTAGCGGGGGCAGTGCAAGAGACCGAGCAAGTGACCCTGCCGCCAAAGTATGAAGAATTCAAAGATGTGTTTGATGAAAAGGAGGCAGAGACTTTACCCCCCCCCCACCGCCCTTACGACTGTGCGATTGATCTAGTGCCAGGAGCCAGCATTCCATCAGGGAGAATCTACTCTCTCACAGAGATTGAGAGGGAGGCCCTGAAGGAATTCCTGGATAAAAACCTGAGACGAGGATTCATACGCCCCTCACAATCCCCTGCTGGAGCGCCACTATTGTTTGTGGAAAAGAAGGGGGGGGAACTCAGACCCTGTAACGACTATCGCTCTTTGAACCAGATCACCATCCCCAACAGCTACCCGCTGCCCCTGATCTCAGAGTTGTTGGACCGACTGCGCTCTGCAAAAATCTTCACGAAGTTGGATTTGAGAGGAGCGTACAATCTGATCAGGATGAAGCAGGGAGATGAATGGAAAACAGGATTCTTGACCGCTTACAGACAGTATGAATACCTGGTCATGCCGTTCGGGCTTTGTGGAAGCCCAGGAATTTTTCAAAAATTCATGAACGACGTGTTTAGAGACTTGTTGGACACATATGTAATCTGTTACTTAGATGATATCCTGGTGTTCTCAAAGAACCAGGAAGACCACGACCAGCATGTGAAGACGGTGTTGCAGAGACTGAGAGAAAATCACCTGTATGCTAAATTAGAGAAATGTGGATTTGACCTCAAGTCTCTAGACTTCCTTGGATATCGAATCACAGCGGAAGGCGTGGAGATGGACCAGGGAATGTAAGCTGTATATTGGACTGGGGCCAACCTGTCACCAAAAAGGATGTACAACGGTTTTGGGGGTTTGCCAATTATTACAGAAAGTTCATTCTAGGGTTTTCCAAATTGACAGCTCCTCTGACTGACTGTTTAAGGGGAAAGAAGAAGTTTCAATGGACAGAGAATGCCACCCAGGCCTTTGAGTAGCTGAAGAGAAGGTTCGCTTCCGAGCCCATTCTGCACTTTGCTGACCCGACCCGCCCTTTCATCGTGGAAGCAGATGCTTCAGATTTTGCTATCAGGGGGGTCCTTCTGCAATTAGACCAAGAAGGAAAGGAGCTGCACCCCTGTGCGTACTTCTCTCGGAAGTTAAAGCCTGCAGAGAAGAATTATACAGTTTGGGAGAAGGAGCTGCTGGCCATCAAGGACTCTTTTGAAAACTGGAGACAATACCTAGAGGGGGCCCCTCATCAGATCGAAGTGCGCTCCGACCACAAGAACCTGGAAAGCCTCCAAACTGCCAGAAAGCTGAACCAGAGACAAATAAGATGGTCCCAGTTCTTCACCAGGTTTAACTTCAAGATCACTTACCAAACCCAAGCCAAAAACCAGAGAGCTGATGCCTTATCCAGACAGCCACAGTACAAAGAAAGTGAATCCGAGGACCAGCCTCAGTACGTGATCCCGCCAGAGAAATTAATGTTGGGATCATGCCAGTCTTCGTGGGAAGAGGAACTCAAAAAGGCACAACAAGAAGATGCAGATGTACTAAAATATGGGCAGGAGACGGGACAAAGTCAAGACTCAGAAGTAACCTTTCACTGGAGGAATGGACTATTATGGTTCAAAACAGCCAGATATGTGCCAGAAGGAGAATTAAGGCTCAGAATCCTACGCCAGTGCCATGATTCCATCACAGCGGGACACTTTGGGATTTACAAGACCATTCAGAACGTGGCCAAGGACTTCTGGTGGCCTAAAATGCGTAGGGATATTGAAAGCTATGTAAAGTCCTGTTCTGTCTGTCTGCGGACAAAAACACAAACAGGAAAACCAGCAGGACTGTTACAACCGCTACCTGTCCCACATGAACCCTGGAAGGATCTCTCCATGGATTTTATAACTGATCTACCCAAATCCCAAGGAATGACAGCCGTTTTAGTCGCGGTAGATCTACTCACCAAAATGGCGCATTTCCTCCCTTGTGCAGGAGCCTTAGAGGCTAAGGAAACGGCCAAGTTATTCATCAAAGAAGTCTACCGACTGCATGGGTTGCCAAACAGTGTAGTCTCAGACCGAGGAACTCAGTTCACAGCCAAATTTTGGAGAGCAATGTGGAAACAGTTGCAGACGGAATTAAAACTCTCCTCCGCCCATCACCCCCAGACAGATGCGCAAGCAGAACGCTTGAACGCCGTTTTGGAAAGATATTTAAGAAGTTATGTGTCCTATCAACAGACTGACTGGGTATCATATTTGCATTTTGCAGAGTTCGCCTACAACAATTCTCTACACTCCAGCACTCAACAAACCCCATTCTTCGCGAATTATGGATTCCATCCTAAAGTCTTTCCAAGCAGCTCAGAAGGAATGCTGGTACCGGCAGCTGAGGACTTCCTAAAAGAATTTCAAGCAGCGCAACAAACACTGAAACAGCAGTTAAACGAAGCCAAAACAGAGTACAAGCGAGTTGCTGACCTGCACAGGAAGGAGGCCCCCCCCCTTCAACCAGGAGACCAGGTATGGCTGTCCACCCGTTTCCTCCAGATGCCGGGCAAATGTAGAAAATTACAAGACAAGAGGGTGGGTCCTTTTGAAATAGAAACTCAAATTAATCCCGTGGCGTACCGGCTGAAGCTGCCTGACACGTTTAAAATACATCCTGTGTTTCATCAATCCCTCTTGATGAAAGCCGCCCCTCCCAGTGAGCTGCGGCCGGAGGAGCCTCCTGGGTCCCCACTCCTGATAAATGAGCAGCTTGAGTTTGAAGTTGAGGAAATCTTGGATTCCAGGATCAGACGCCACAAGCTGCAGTATTTGATTCACTGGAAGGGCTATGGAGTGGCTGACAGATCATGGGAAAATGCAGATGATGTGCATGCTCCAGAGTTAGTAAAACTTTTCCATCAACGTTTTCCTCACCGCCCCAAGCCAGACAGGGGGAGGGGGGCACAGCTTGAGAAGGGGGATGGTGTCGGGAGGATGAGCTGGGCTCCTGGGGGGTTGTCAGAAGAGGATTCAAATGGCTGGCAGAGGGAGGAGGGAGGAACTTACCCTCTGTGGAGCGAAGCCGAAACAGAGGACATGCCAGAGATAGGGTCGCCTAGCAACGGGGAGCCTGAGAGCCTTGAAGTTTTAGAATCCCCCCCAGACATTCCCAGGCCCTCCCTTCTCCGCAGCTCAGAGCAAGAGGGAGGGCTGATCACAGCAGAAAGGCGGAGGGATGGTTTACCCTCAGCTCCTCCTTTATCACCCATAGGGGAATCGGACACTTCAGAAGAGGAGGAGGTGATGCCTCCCCCCTCACCACGCACACGCAGACAGTTGAAAAGACAGGAGAGAAGGCGGGGAAGGCGGGCAGTACCTGAGGGGGAGTTAAGGAGGAGTGAAAGGTTGCGCGCCCGTTTAGCCCCTTCTTAAAGAACAGGCGGGAAGCAGCCCCTTGCTCTGTCAACTTTCTCCCAATGTCGCAGGACCTGTATCCCTGTATTGCTTCATGAGAAAGCGCAGTCTTTGTTGGACATTACTCTAATAAAACACGAATTAACTACAACCTCTGGTCTGGTTCCTGAGTCGCATCCTGGGCCTGACAATGATAAAGTTGGCAATGCACAGGATCTTCCCTTGATCTGCAAAGTATGTAACTTTGACGTTTAGTTTTCCAACACTGGCAAGTGAATGCTGTTTTTTTTTAATTTCTCATTAAATCTCTAAAATACAATAAAACCCTGCCCAATAAAGGAGCATCCTCGATATCAGTTTCTCAAATGTAATTTCTTAGCTTGTGTCCAATGTAGCACTAAGTTTGTTTGTTTGTTATTAAATTTATATCCCGCCCTTCCTCCCAGAAGGACGTTAAAGCCGCTTAACTGTATACTTGTTCTGCTTGGCGAAATGTTTTGCACCAGCGGAACATTGTTGCCCAAGAGAATGCATAATCCAAAGCATATTTACAAATAAAGATCTCATGACATTTTCCCATATAACAGTTCCTTAAGATTTTTTTTAACCCATTTTTGGTAATCTCAGTATAGTGACTGGAATAGGCTGGCCCACTCAGCTAGACCATGGAACACCCATAACTTGGGGGGGGGGGGATTGAGAAGTGCAGAATTGAGAAGTGCAGTTTCCCTGTGAAAAGGCACGCCAAGAATAGCCTTCTCCTTCATTGCCTAATTTGACCCTAGATGGATGCTCCCATGGCTTTAAAAGTTATTTTGTCATACAAATGCCATAAGCCATAAAGCAGCAATGACTGTGATAATGACCATTTTGCAAATGTTCTTTTCATTAGCCTGTGTAGCGCGCTGTGTTTTTTGTCTACCCTTAATAATGCCATAACAGCTCTGTGTGACTGAATGACAATGGAAGGGGTGATTAATTTTATGTAATCGTTTGTATAAAAGTTGCTTTACTACAAAGGCGTTCAGGCCTTTTGTTCTGATGAGGAGAGAAGGGTCCTTCCCCTCACTCATGCACACACACACATGCCTAGGAACCAGCTTTCCATGATGCAGTCCTATAGAACTGCATTATGTATGTGCATAATCAGCACCAGGGCCGATTCTAAAGGGCGGCCAGGTGGGGCACTGGCCCGACGGCCCCTGGAGTTACAGGGGGCCCCTCAGCTGCCCCTCCACTCCCCTTGCCCCCCCACTCCCACCTACCTGTCTGCTGTCTTTTACCATTGCCCTTAATGAAGATGGCGGCTGCAGTTTTCCTAAGGTACTGAAGCCCCTGCCGCCATCTTAGTTGATGGCAGAGATGCACCCGTAGCACGCACATTGCCATCAACAAAGATGGCGGCAGAGGCGTCATCCCCTTAGGGAAACCGCAGCCGACATCTTCATTAAGGGCAATGGTAAAAGACAGCAGACAGGTAGGTGGGGGTGTGGGGGGCTGCGTGCATGCACGCACACACACGCCAGGGCCCCGGGCAAGCACGAGGGCCCCGGCATTCCTGGAGCCGGCCCTGATCAGCACCCCTATTGGGAAGAAGCATAACAATTGGAAGAGAAGGAGTAGGATTTTAATTTATTACCTACCCTTCACCCTGAAGTCCCAGGGTGGGTTATGACTAAGGATGGAAAGTTCTGTCCGTTTCAGTTCTCTCAGTTTCTCATTTTTCCAGTCTTAAATTCAGTTCTCCACATTTCTGCAACAATTTGCAATTCTTTTTTTTTAAAATGCTCATGAAAATTCTCCAGCATTTTAGTGCGGATTCCTCCTAATAAACACATTTTTGTAGGCAGTTTTGTACACATTTTTGCAAGACAGTTCTCGTAATATAATACATTTTTGTATGTTGTACACTTTCCCCTAACATATGCATTTTTGTAAACAGTGTTTGGTTGGTAAACTGCATTGCAAAATTTGAATAAGTGCAAATTTCAAAGGGTTTCTGTGTTTCAGTTCTCATATTGTTTCAGGAAGTGCAGATTTGATAGATTCAGCTTGAAATGTGCAACATTAAAAACAATTTAAAGGAACTTAAAATCACAACACTACCAAAAAAAATTCACAGGGTAGGTCCTAAAATATACATCTCAAGGGTCAAAAGCCAGAGTAAATAGGTGCGTCTTCAGCGCATGGTGAAAGCTGTACAGTGATGATGCCAGATGCGCCTTGGTGGGGAGGGAGTCCCACAATTTCAATGGGAAACTTAGATGGATGGAAAAGAGCCAAGCAATCAGCCCTGCCCACATGACTATGCTAGGATTTATTGATTTATTGATTTATTAGACGCCCATCTGGCAGGTTGACCCGCCACTCTGGACGACGTACAGTAAGGAAATATATAGTACACTCACTATAAAAGCATATACAGAAAGGTTAAAATCACAACTAATAACTGCCAAACCTGATAAAACCTAGCCCACCTCGACAGCCTGATTGAAGAGCCAGGTCTTCAAGGCCCGGCGGAAGCACATCAAAGAGGGGGCCTGGTGAAGGTCAATTGGTAAAGAATTCCATAACATGGGGGCCACAACTGAAAAGGCTCTCGCCCTAGTCCTCACCAGTCTAGCTGCTTTAACTGGTGGGATATCGAGTAGGCCTTTCGTGGTCAATCTTGTTAAACGACCCCCCTGGTGATATTGAAGGCGTTCTTTTAGGTAGACTGGGCCAGCATCATATAGGGTCTTAAAAGTTAAAGTCAATACCTTGAATTTGGCCCGGGCGACCACTAGCAACCAGTGCAGCTCCCTACTAAGGACTGGAGTGATATGATCTCGGCTGCTGCCTTTCACCAGGCGAGCTGCCGCATTCTGCACCAGTTGCAACTTCCAGACCATTTTCAAGGGTAGACCCACATATAGTGCATTACAATAGTCTAGGCAGGAAGAAACCAAAGCATGTACCACCGAAGGGAGCAAATGGCTGGGGAGGTAGGGGCGTATCCTACGAATCAGATGGAGTTGATATAACGCCACCCGCCTTACGGCAGAAACCTAAGCCTCCATAGATAGCTGAGAGTCAAGAATGACCCCCAGACTGCGGACCTGGTCTTTCAGGGACAGATGTACTCTGTTGAGCACCAGGTCAGTGATCCCCAATCTTCCCTTGTCTCCCACCAGCAGAACCTCAGTTTTGTCAGGATTCAGCTTAAGCTTATTCCTGCTCATCCAGTCACTCACCGACTCCAGGATAACATTTTTCAACCAGTTGTCTAACTTGGGGGATTTCAACAAATAATTTACTGATATGAGTTGGCTTGTCAAAAGACATTGGTCATCCAGTAACTGCAAAGAGAGAGTGCCCTTATCAACTTCAGTGCAAGTATTGGGAGTTTGGGGATCAACCACAGGAGAGGATTCCACCTTCTGTGCCAATGCCAAAGCATGGAGAAACAATTGACTAACATCTTGTGTGTTGTGACTCTATATAAGCACTATATATAAGGTTTCTGTGTTTATATTAGCAGCTCAAAGGAGGAGATAGTATTTTATTGTACAATATGTACTGGGGACCACCAATGCTAAAACAGAGGTTCCCAAACTTATTGGGTTCTATTCATCTAAGTTCTACTCAGAGTAGGCCCATGGGAAATGAATGAACCTAGGTTTGTCATGTCTATGACCTTCAATAAGAACATCAGAGCCTGCTGGGTCTTCTTATGGGGTCTACTCTGAGTAGGACTAACCATGAATACCACTCTCAGTTTTCAAGATTACTTTTATATAATGACTTTTTAAATAGGGTGTTATTTGCTTTGTTGTATGCCACCATGAGCTCCGACAGGAGGAAAAGGGGGGTTTAAAAAAAGGCAGCACATTAAATAATAAATAGTGTATATTCTTCCCCAGTTACCCTTGCTACTGGTTTCTCTCTCCTACCTCTTGCAAAGCTTTGTTTGCAAGCTCTTTGGGGCAGGAACCTGACTCTTTGCTTACTTTATTGCATAACGTTCCATCTTCGTAAAGGGTGCATAAGTAGAGCCCCACTAGATCAGACCAAAGGTCCTTCTAGTCCCACATCCTCTTTCATACAGTGGCCAACCAGGTGTCTTCCCAGATGTCACCAGCAGGGCATGAAAGCAGTAGTCCTTTCCTGTTCTTACTCCTCAGCAGATGCTATTCTGACATATGCAGCTTACAAACCTGGAGGTTCCATATATCAATAGGCATTAGCCATTTGTTAGACCTATTGTCCACAAATTTGTCTAAAGACATCTTAACCATCGGCATTTACCACATCATATTACGGTGAGTTCCATGCATCATATCAAGTGTGGGGAACCTTTGGCCCTCCAGGCATTGCTGAACTACAACTCCCATCATCCCTGCCCATGGTCTCTGGGGCTGATGGGAGTTGTAGTTCAGCAACATCTGGAGGGCCAAAGGTTTCCCACACCTGCATCATATGAAGAATTGCTTTCTTTTGACTGTCCTCAATTCATTGCCAATCAATTTCTTTTAGTGACCGCCAGTTCTAGTACTATAAAAGGACATTAGCAATGAAGAAGAATAGTGGCTCTGTATATATTCATATATTTGTGTCTGTGTGTAATGGTCTGTCTCATGTACACATACATCTTTTCCAGATGGGGAAAATGTAGCTTTTCTGCTGACAGCTTAAGATGAATCTCCCCTGCTTAATGTCTGCTTAAACATGCAATTAAAGTAAGGTCACTGAATAAAGGAAGAGGTGGCTGAGTAAGGGCTGTCATGATCAATCTCATCAACTCTTATTTGTGCCTTTCTTTTCTTCTGCCAGAGCTATGTTTGACTACGACAAAAGCAAGGACAGCGGCCTCCCAAGTCAAGGACTCAGCTTCAAGTATGGCGATATCCTCCATGTCATCAACGCATCTGATGACGAATGGTGGCAAGCAAGAAGGGTCATGGTAGAGGGAGACAGTGACGAGATGGGCGTCATTCCCAGCAAAAGGAGGTAATACTGGGTGCGATGGCTTACACACACACACACGCATACAATTTATTTTGCAAGACATTTTTGCTTTATTTATTTATTCTATACAAATGATACATTAAAACATACATGAGAAATATCTAACAGGAAAAAAAGTGCAGATAAGATCCATACTTTTCCTACCAAAAAATGTACAGATGAGATCCTACCAGCAAGGGATGCAGAAATCTGTGTCCCTCCAGATGCAACCTTGCTAGGACATGCCAGTGCATTACATCATCCTTTCTTCGATAGAATAACATATCGAGAGAGATATTTGACAACTGGCCTTCATGTTTCATTTATGGAAAAGACATTGGGTGGCATTCAATGCTGGTCCTACTCAGAGTAGACCCACTGAAGTTAGCAGATATAACAAACAGGTTCATTAATTTCAATTGGTTTACTTTACTCTGAGTAGGTCTTACTTGAGTGCAACCCATTGTCATTAGGCCAACGCAGTTCAGTTGAACCATTTGGGACCTGAAACAGCCAATGAAATTGGAGGCAAGTCCTTTGTGGGTGGGAATTGACATATCAGTTTGGAGGAAGTGGCCACACTGCATTTCTCCATTTAAAAAAAAAGTCTCCTGCTGCTGCTGCTGAACCAATTACCTAGGGAGGTGGTGGGCTCTCCAACATTCAAGAGGCAGCTGGACAGGCACCTGTCGAGAATGCTTTGAGTTGGATTCCTGCATTGAGCAGGGGGATGGACTCAGTGGCTTTATAGGCCCCTTCCAATTCTACTATTCTATGATTCTGTGTACTTCCTTGAAGAAAACCAGCCCTATGTTTACATATAGCCTTCCAGATGTTGCTAGACTTCAATTCCCATCAGCCCCAACCAGCATGGCCAATGTTCAGGAAAGATGTGAGTTGTAGTACAGCAACATGTGGAGGGCCACAGTTTCACCACCTCTCCTTTAACTAACGCCACAAATACAAGCTTGCATCTCCAGAACAGCTTCTCTTACTAATCTGTAGATCTATTCTGCTGTGACTATTTTTCAGTTGTACCTTGTCTCTCACTCCTTAATACGTTGCATTGTGCAGAGCGTAGTTCTAAAAGCAGCTTAAAAATAATTTAGATACGGTGTAGTCAATATGGTACCCTCCAGATGTTGGACTAGAAATTCCCATCATCCCTGACAAGTTGCTATGCTGGCTGGCACTGATGGGAGTTGGACATCTGCAGGGTACCATATTGGCCACCCCTGCTGTAGATAAATAAATGGTCATTCCAACTGCAGAAGTGAAGCCCAGCCTATTGGCTCAGCTGGGACCACCTGCCCCTTTGGCTCCTCCTCTCCCCAGTGGTCTCCAGCCATGGCCATTCCACCTAGCAAAAGTTGGTATCTGCATTCTCTTGTTTCTTCTTCTGTCACTTCCTTTTTCCTTTGATGTTGTGTCTCTTAGACTGCATGCCATTATTTTAAGTTAGGTTTGTTCCACTAGCCCTAGCAACAATAAGGTCCGGGGACAGGCATAGGAGCCTCTTCCAACTTTACTCAAAATTTTAAAAACATACATAGAACTGAGTATGCTGGCATGCTGGACATTTAATTGTGTCTTTGCAAAAAGCAAATTCAAGTGTGAAATATAACTAAGTTCATTTTGGGATAAAACAAACCTTGCTGTAAGGCGAGAGGGAAATAACATTCAAAGGTGTTAGCAAAGGGTAGTTTTTTTGGACACATTCTGACTGTGAAGACGCTCCTCCAATTTCCAAGAGGAAGAAAAGTAAAAAAGAAGGGTATGCATTTGTGCCTATCAATTTTACATCATATCTTTATCTTTTTCCCTTTGTGCCTGGAAGCCTGCTCAAAGCACTCACTTCAGCTAAAGCTAACAAACCCGCTCTTATGTTAAAAGACCAAGGTTTAAAATCTTGAGGGGTGTTGGAAAAGGTATCTTGCTTAACATTTGCCATCTAAAGGGAAAAGCCAGTCAAGTGGATCAACGTGTCCTACTGACAACCCAGGCAAAATAACAAGATGTAACATGGTTTTGGGGTCTGGAGAAGTTTTTGCAATAGGCAAAATCGCTGATTCCTTGCCCTTGAAAATTATTTATAAAGGGCATTTCCCTGTGTGTACTTCTGGCATTTAAACAGAGCGGAGGAAAATAGAAAGACTTTTTAAACTCGGTAGATCCAGAAGTAGAATGTTAAAAGGATAGCCTGCAAGGCCAACATCAACATTCATAGGAATTTAGAAAGCTCTTATACTGAATCAGACCATTGGTCCATCTACCTCAGTATTGTCTACACCAAGTGTGGGGAACTTTGGGCCCTCCAGATGTTGTTGAACTACAACTCCCATAATCCCTGGCCATCCTTCTTCCCAGGGAACTCAGAATTGTAGCTCTGTGAGGCAAATAAGGGATCTCCTACCAATTCTCAGCACCCATAACGCATTCCAGTTCTGAGGATTCTTTGGTGAGAAGCTATAACTGTTTAAAGTGATATGCTATTGCTTTAAATGTATAGTACAGAGGGGACCAGTGCTGGATCCAGGAGCACCCCCAAGCTACATGCCTGTTCCGTCCAGGGAAATGTAACCCCTTCCCTAACAGGCTGTCTCCCCACCTTCCAGATCTGAGAACTCAAAATACGTAACACCTCTGTCTTTTCAGGATTCAGCTTCAGTTTATTGGCCCGCATCCAACCCATGACTACCTCGAAGCACTGGTCTAGCTCCTCCACCACCTCTCCTGATTCAGACAGAGAAACTGTGGATCTCTGTAAGGAGTCATACATTGCAAAATGATAAGGAACACCGGGGGGGGGGGTATATGAACACATTCAAAGCCCACAGAGGAACATAGAAAGCTGCTTTATTCTGAGTCAGTCCATTGGTCCCAAGCAGGAACCTTACCTAGCCCTACCTAGAGATGCCACGGATTCTGCAGGCAGATGCTTTAGCATGGAGCCACATCCCTTCCCAGGGTCAGACAAAGACATTTGGCTGTCTTAAGCAGAGAAGCAAATCTACACACACACACATGTCAAGGTGGAATAATAATAGAGTTGGAAGGGGTCTTTATGGCTATGGAGTCCAACAATGCAAGGATCCAACTTAAAGCATACCCGATAGGTGGCTGTCCAACTGCCTCTTGAATGCCTCTAGGGTTGGAGATCCCACCACCTCCCTAGATCATTGGTTCCATTGTCGTACCACTCTAACGATTAGGAAGTTTTCGTGATGTTTGGCTGAAATGGGACTTCTTGTAAGTGGAGCCCATTATTCCGTGTCCTGCATTCTGGAATGATTGAGAAGAGATCCTGGCCCTCCTCTGTGTTACAGCCTTTCAAGTACTTAAAGAGTACTTTCACCTTTTTTTAAAGATGTCTTGAAAGCTTTTTAAAAAATGTTTTTAAAGACATTTTGTTTTAATCTATTTTAACGTCTGTTTTTATGATGTTTTAACGTGTTTTTAGTGCTTTTGTTTGACGCCCTGAGCGCCTGCTGGGAGGAAGGGCAGGGTACAACCTAATAATAAATAAATAAATAAGAGTGCGATCATATCTCCCTCAAGCCAGCCAAGTTATTTTGATGCCTATTTTGAGGCAGAGCATTCCACAAGAACCTCTTCCCCTCCCTGGCAGCAAAAATACAATAATCACACATCCAGCAACAGATAGTTTATGATGTGACAAAACTGTCACTAGGCATAGCTGCCTCACTTTGCTTGGTGGTAGCGTTGGCCCTGGCCACATGTAAGGGGAGGGGTCATGGGCCATGCCCTCCACCACCACAGGTTGGACAAGCATATGAAGAATTGCTGGCCTCCCTGTTGACAAATGCTTTGCTTGCCCAGGAAAGGCTGACCAAAGCCTTGTAAACCGGGGCTGAAGGGGAGGGCAGAGCCTTGGCACCTGAATCTAACATCATTTTGGCTGCCAAAGCCCCTGTCTTAAAACTGGGCGATCTACCATCAGCTGCCCTGTGGGAAGGATTCCAGGAGAGAGAGAGAGAGTAAGGCAAGTGAAGACCACATCAAGGCCTCTTCCCCCTCCCCACCCTGCCCACCTGACAATCTACCATACCTTGCAGAAAGGATCCTGATGACATCTTGTCTGTTGATACTGCTTGTCGAGGAGGGTTTTTAAAGAGTAGCATAATGTTTCTTATAAGCTTTGGAAGAATTTCGTGAAAGGCGGGATATGAATAACTGTATTAAATAAATAATTTAAACAAAATAAAATTGGCCCCATGTAATCTAATGGAGCAACGTCACTCCATCATGTTGCATAGATCCAGTATTAAGAGGTGCAGGGACAAAATCTGTGGGTAAGGGGAGGAAACCACCCAGCCACCCCTGCGGAAGACCCAGCTTCCCTCTAAACATTTGGATTAACCCCCCCCCTCCACACTTCTTAAAGCCAGACATATGCAGTGTAATGGAGTGATGCCTCCCCATTGCATTGCACAGGGCAAGAGATGGGGTATGTGCAAAATCTGCAGGTGGGTGGAGGAAGCACCCACATCTGCAGAGGACTTTGGTGGAATTAGCTTCTCCACATCACCACCCTAAGATTTTGCCCCTACAACTCTTCAGCCCTATGCAACTTCATTGCATCGCATAGGGCCAAAATTAAGAGGTGTCCAGGCAAAATTCCAGTTTGTGCAGAGGGGTGAGGGGCCACTCCCATGGGATTTCTGCAGAGGGGTGGTTCCAGGTTAATCAACAGTGTGTTTGAGTGAGCTAACTGATCTCAACTCACTCCCCAGGTTGCTGGAACCGCTAGCTAAGGAAAGGCAGAGCATTTCCAAGGCAAAAAGTTGGCACATTTTCCCTGAAAATGGCAGGGTTACCGTAACCCGAAGGCTGAGTCTGAAGCAGTTATTAAACACAAGCTGGTTTTAGATTGTATGCATGGAATAAGTTCCAAAATAAAATGAAGCAGCTTTCAGGGGTTAGCAGACAGAGAAATACGAGCCTGTAATAATAATTAAAAAGCTGTGTTTAGCTATGAGCTAAAAAAAAAATTTTTGGTAGGAACTGCTTTTTTACCATTTGGGGGGTTACATAGCCTCAAGTCTTCATTCCCCCTCAGTGCCCAGTTTCATCTGCAAATTTAAAATTAACACCTTTCCTGTGGCTCGAGGTTCACACATCAGATATGAAAGCTGCATTTCAGCCATTTCCATGTGAACGTGTTGTTTTTTTCAGCAAGAATAAAAACCATTTATTCCAAAGTTCAGCTGTATCTATAGTAACCTGAGCTCTGTGCACTGCAGCTGGCAATGTTAAAAACTAGTAACGCTGAAATAGAAGCATTTATTTTATCGCTTGTCGAAAATAATGTTGTCCTGATCATTTTGTTCTACAAAAATTAACCCGTCATGTTTTTCAGCTTGCTCCCATGTATATAAAAAAAGCCCATCCTTAACCTTTGAAAGAGGCTGTTGGCTTTTGAGTTTCTGCTGAATTAGAAACGCAGGTACATCCTTGGAAAATCGCAAAAAGGGATAGGGGCATGGATAGCTGCCTTATGCTGAATCAGACCATTGGACCATCTAGCTTTAGTACTGTCTACCTGACAATGTGACCAACTGAACTTAAGACTGGAAAACTGAGAGAAACCAAAATTGACAGGTTTGTACATCCCTACTTATCCTTGGTTGTGCCTCGTCTACACTGGATTGAGGGATAGGGTTGCCAGGTCCATGGCCTGAGACTGATCCTGTATCTTTAGGAGAAGAGAAAGTCAGCCAAGTGCAGGTGTACTTCCAACACTGTAATGGGAAAAAGCACAAGGTGGAATTCTCCTTTCCCCCTGCACAACTAGGGGGAAGGGAGAATTCCACCTTGTGCTTTTTCCCATTACAGTGTTGCAAGAACACCTGCACTTGGCTGGCTTTCTTTTCTCCTAAAGATACAGGGTCAGTCTCAGGCCATGGACCTGGCAACCCTATTGAGGATCTGCCCTGCGGTTATGCCAATATTTTTTCTCTTTATATAACATATATAAAATGAAGGTTCAAATTCAAGTTCTCAGTTTAGTGCAAACATGTTACAACTGGTTAGTGCAAACATGTTATAACTGTACACCTCTCTTCCCTCTCTTTCCAGGGTTGAAAGAAAAGAGAGGGCACGTTTAAAGACAGTGAAGTTTAACTCAAAACCTGGCGTGATCGATGCAAAAGGGGTATGTGGAAGTGAAACTAACCCTGCAGAGATTTCAGTTTTGCAGCTTAAATGTTTGAACAGCATGAAAGATACATGAGAATGGGATGATAATGAAAATAAAAGAGAGGGAAATATTTGAGCTGTGATATTGTTCTCCAAAGAAAAAACAGAGGTATATAAGTGGTACTGCAAAACAGAAAAGATAGAATTAACTATTTCTGTTGTACGGTAATACTGGATCATGAACACCTCTCTTTTTATTTAATATACTGTAGCACCAACAGCAAGCATGCTAACTGCTCTGCAATGTATTGGTTTAAATCAAGGCTGGGGAAGCTGTGGCCCTCCAGATGGTGTTGGACTCTGACTCTCATCAGCTCCCTGCCAGTATGGCCAGTGGTCAGGGATGAATGGACTTGTAGACCAGTAAGATCTCTAGGATCACAGCTCCCCCATCCCTTATTTCAAACATGCCTGTTCCGTGTTTCCTGAAATTGCTCAAGACAGTTTACGCCAACCCAAATATCCATAAAAATAAAGCAATAATCAAAGGCATCACTTAGAACACCAGCAGCCTAAAGCAACCAGCAGTCAGAGATCAGTGTAAAATGAGAGTGGGTCATAAATAAAATAATGAAAGGTTTGGACTATGATATTGCTTTACGGTGAAAGAAGAGAGGGTTTTTTAAATATTATTTATTTATTTTATTATTTATCTGCTTTTTCTAAACAGATGAGCTTTAAGATAAAAAAAAATGATGAGCTTTATGTTTTTCCTAAATATTAAGCAGAGTCCTGTGATTCTCTCCTGCACTTGAAAAAGAAATATTTAAGCCCCAAACAGCCTGAGCAGGCTGTGTCTGAGCAGAAAATGGGTGACTGTAGAAAGAAAGACCAGCACCTTATGCAGCTGCCAAGGCCACTGTTGTCTGCCAAGGGCCACTGCTGATGCCTGCTCTGGGCTCCCATTAATGTTCTTTTCTCTCCTGACACTCCAAACAATGTCAGTTGCTACATGTAGCCACCATGTCAATTTCCCACAATGCCCCTGACCTAGCGTCCCTCTGTGGAATTGTGGGAAATTTAGATTGTGGCTAGACCCAGCTGCCAAGCAGCGTTTGGAATGCTGCCACCGGAGTCAAATAAGCCTGCCAGGGCCCACTTACCAAGGAAGGTAAGTGGATAGGGTTGTCACACAGAGGAGGTCCAGGATCTCTTCTCGATCATCCCAGAGTGCAGGACACAGAATAATGGGCTCAAGTTAAAGGAAGCCAGATTTTGGCTAAACATTTGGAAAAACTTCCTAACTGTTAGAGTGGTACGGCAGTGGAACCAATGACCTAGGGAGGTGGTGAGCTCTCCAACCCTGGAGGCATTCACGAGGCAGTTGGACAGCCACCTCTCGGGTATGCTTTAATTTGGATTCCTGCATGGAGCAGGGGGTTGAACTCGGTAGCCATATAGGCCCCTTCCAACTCTACTATTCTATGATTCTATGATGGGGCCTATCAGAGGACTTTCCCTAGGCCCTCTTAAACCCAGAGCTGGGCCTAGAGCAGAGGCTGCTTCATTGCATTCAGCTTTAAAATCACTTACCCCCAGAATCTTTTTCACACTTGGGGGAAAAGATACAGGGAAGCTCTGTGGCCCCTGTTTCTCTCCTATCCTTTCAGGTAGAAAAGCAGTTCAGGGAAAGTGATTATGACCTGGAACGGGACTGGAGAGAAAAGGCTTTAAGCAGGGGAGGCTGGTCTAGTTGGGCAGATGGGGCACTGCTCCACTAACCTCAGTTTGCTATCACTGCCTGTCAGTTTCCTCCGCCTTAGTGTTGCCTTGGCAAAACTCATCAGGGGACAAAACTGGAACAGGTTGGCTCTGTCCGACATTGACTCTGCCGATTGTTGGCACCAACCCTTGGCATCCCTGCTTTCTTCCCAACCAGTCACAATGGGCATCTGCCACCACTTGCTTCAAGTATCTTCTCTCTGCAAGCTTTTCTCTTTTGCTTGGGCTGCTTGGGTTAAATAATTTCATAAATGAATAATGGGTCGTTTCAGACTCTCTTAAGCACCTGGAAATAAAATGGAAGGGAGAAGCAAATCTTTAATTCACACAGCCAGGATCAACATCAAGAAAGCTCTCATCCCTGGAAATGACAAATTCATTCCACAAATGGGAGGATCTTGAAGTGTTCTTAAATTGCAAACCTGTTTGGACATAGGTGTTCTTCCAAGGCATTTCAGTAGGAGGCCATGGAAGGCTTTAAAAGTAAGGACTAGCACCTTGCATTGGATCTGGAATCTCACAAGCAGCCAGTGCAGTTGATGCAAATTGGTTTTTGAATATGATCCTCCTGCCCACACCCAGCAACACACTGTGGCATTATGTACCACCTACAGCTTCTGAACCTTCAACACCACATTACAGTAGTCAATCTATGGCTACAGCATGAGAGGTCTTAACAAGAATACAGAACTAATTATTTTGAGGGCTTCTATTCACTTCTGCAAATTAATAACAAACTTCTGTTGGAGTGCAGTTGAACCAGGGCATGCATTGCTTCAAGACAGCTGGTTCGTATAGTCAAACTCACCCCAAAGTGATGCTCTCTTGAACATGCCTGCAGTTGCATGGAAGTCATAACCTAGGACCATGCTCAACCACGGCAATCTGTGATTTCCACAAATGCTTCAGCACTTAGGAACATTGCAAGCTGCCTGGTATCTAGCTCAGTATTGTCTACTGTAACTGGCAGCAGCTCCTCAGGATTTCAGGCCCTTGGAGATGCCAGAGATTGAACCTGGGACCTTCTGCATGCGAAGCAGACACTCTACCATTGAACTACAGCCCATTTCAGAGTAGCCATAGCCAGCGTCATACGTTGCATCTTCCATGTGATTATCTCCCCAGGGACACTTGGAACTTATTATGTGGAGGTGGTTTTGACCATGTGAAGCACCGCACACCGGCAGCTTTTTCTTTTTTCTCAGCACCTATTAGCAGTCCATGTTTTCTCTTGGGACTGTGGTCTTATTTAAGTTGCTATTAAACAAACCGCATCCAGACTTTCCCTCTCCTTCAGTAAAAATTTGTCTTGGCCAGGGATCGGATATAGCAACATCTTGCAATGGTGTTTTAAAGTTTACAAAAGGATTAAACAATATAGGAAATAAAACAGAGAGGGATAGATAGATAGATTCCAATTTGTCCCATGGGGCTGTTTTGGTGGAACTACATCCACCTGTCAAGCAGGTGATGTCACTTCGATGGGCAGGTAGCACCACTTCAATGGGCCCAGGTGATCCCTTCAGAAAGCAGGACTGAACACATGTATACCTGCCCATCAGCCAATGGGTGGGGGATTCAATCGTGCTTGGTCACTATTTCCCCCCACTCCCACTGGCCACCTTTGACAGGTGTGCAGGACCACCCATCTGTTCATCACCTGATATCATTATGATGTCAGATGATTGACGGGTGTCCCCACCCACCTGTCAAAGTGGGCCCATGGGGGTGGGAGGGGGAAAATAAAGACCTGGCCCACCAGGTCAAAAGAGTCCCCAATCTCTGTATTAGGGGACAACAATCCTGGCCTCCCGTTGCTGGTCGGACCAGAGCAGACTGCAGTAAGGCCATGGCAGGAGGGGAGGGGATAAGAACAGGCATCAGCTGTCACCAGGGAGACAAATCAGCGGCAGCACAAGGAGAAGCCCACCAGAAGCACTATGCCACTCCAGCCTGAGGCTGGCTCTGCCTGGTGGCCCCATCACACTGTAATGCAAAGAGTTTGCTGGTGGTCTTGCATGTAAAGAAAATAAATTTTCAAGATATAAAGACAGGGGTAGAGAATCTTTTCCAGCCTGAGGACTGAATTCCTTGTAGGCATCTTTCCAGCAGTCACATCTGCCCGTGCTGGGCAGGGCCAGAGGCAAAAGTAGGCAGGACCAATACAGTTGCTACAAGTTACTGAGACTGAGTCTGTCCAAATTTTGGCAAAACTTTGTTAACAAATATGGAAAACTAAACAATGGCCCACAGACTGGAAGCATTCCATATTCCAATTCCAAAGAAAGGGGATCCCAGGGAATGCAGTAATTATCGAACTATTGCCTTAATATCCCATGCAAGCAAAGTAATGCTCAAGATTCTACAACAAATGCTCTTACCATATATGGAGCGAGAAATGCCAGATGTGCAAGCTGGATTTAGAAAAGGAAGAGGCACCAGAGATCATATCGCAAACATATGTTGGATAATGGAGCGGACCAAGGAATTTCAGAAGAAAATCACCCTGTGCTTTATAGATTACAGCAAAGCCTTTGATTGTGTAGATCATGAAAAACTATGGAATGTTTTAAAAGAAATGGAGGTGCTACAGCATCTGACTGTCCTGATGCACTCCCTATACTCTGCACAAGAGGTTACTGTAAGGACAGAATATGGAGAAACTGACTCGTTTCCAATCAGAAAGGGTGTGAGACGGGTGTAGAAGAAGTTCTTTATTGCATAGTCAACAGACCTCAGCATTTGAACAAATAAAATAGATACAAATACAAGCATGAACAAAGACAGAGACATAAAATCAGGGCTTCTCCCTAAGCAAATTCTTCCTTATCTGCATGGCCTGATTTATAAATTTACCTACACATTAGGTAATAGATTTGTCTGTACCCTGTAGAAGAAGAGTTAAGAGTATATTTTTAGATCAACCTGGGAAAGTTAAAAGAATTGGAGATAAAAGATCAATTCTAACATGGTCATAAAATTTACAATGAAATAAAACATGCGAGACGGTCTCTATCTCATGTGCGCTACATGGACAATGCCTAAGGATTCTTGGAGTCTTATCAAATCTACCCTCGAGAAGTCTCGAGGGAAGGGCATTAAAACGGGCCAAAGTAAAGGCCCTCCTGTATTTAGGAACGGTGAGCCAATATAAGTAACGCTGGCCATCAACACAAGGTAAAACACTCAGGCCTAGTGCCTGAGGAGAACAAGGGCCAGATGCCTTGGCCAGTAGCTCTTGATTGTCTATGTCGATTAGCCTACGTTTTACCATTGCCTTAGCAGCAGTAAATTCCATATTTAGCAGTTCTGAGGGAGAGAGACCAACCGATAGAAGTTTTTCCATGACCAATGTAGGCCATGAAGCATTAAAAGAAACAGTTAAAACTCGCCTAGCGTAGGATTCTGTGGTAAGTATGGAAGAACAGCAAAGCCAGAAATAAATGGTATATAACCAGGTTAAACAGCGTAGGGAGTTTAAACCAGCTTCCAGCAGAAGCGTAGCCCCAGAAACACATCTGGAGACACCAAAAATAGATCTTAAACAAGAGTAGAGAATACCATCTAAGCAACCTTTGAAATAAGGAATCCAAATTGGGGCCCCATATGACAGCATCGGAATAATTTTAGCTCAGATTATACGTGTGGCTGCCGGGACATATTTTCCTCCATTAGTAAAATGAAAGCTAGTAATGGCTCCCAGATTTTTGCTCGCTTTTGCTTTTATGTAATTAACCTGGGAAGTCCAGCAACCCGACTCTTGGAACCAAATCCCAAGGTATTTGTAAGAATTTACCTGCTCAATTCTAGTAGAGCCTATATGCCAGGAGAATCTAACCTTCCTCTTTGAAAACACTATCACCTTAGATTTAGCATGGTTAATAGTTAAGGTATTATCATTGCAATAAGCTACAAAGCCAGACAATAGTCTTTTCAGACCCAACCGGGTTCGTGATAAAAGAACTGTGTCATCCGCATAAAGCAGGATATGCACTTTATCATCACCTAGTTTAGGAGAGTGAGATTGTATACCATCCAAGGCTGAGGAGAGATCAGCCAAGTATAAATTGAACAACATAGGAGCCAGTACACATCCTTGCCTAACTTCTTGTGTAGACTGTATCTCATGAGAGAGATGTCCTTGGAGGTTACACCGAACCCGAACCGAGGTGTCATGATATAAAGCTGCTATCAAACAGAGAAGTCTCCTGTCAATATGTAGGGATTGTAATTTATTCCACAGGCGGGCCCGTGAGATGGAATCAAAAGCTGACTTTAAATCAATGAAGGCAACAAACTGTTTACCTCCACTTGGCTTAGAGTATTTATATGCCATTTGGGCCAGGGTTAGACAGTGGTCTAGGGCAGAGTGACCTGATTTGAAGCCGATCTGTTCTTGGGCCAAGATATTATTAGAGCTAACCCATAGGTTTAACCTATTGCCTAAATAGCTGGCATAAATCTTATCCACCACCGAAAGCAGGCTAATAGGTCGATAATTATTTGGGTCATTTCTTGGACCTTTCTTATAAATTGGAATGATAAATGCCTTAAGCCAAGAAACCGGAATCAATCCAGATTTATTAATAATCGTGAAGACGGCAGCCAACATAGGGGCCCACCAGCTAATATTACACTTAAGTAATTCGGGTGGAATACCATCTGGACCAGCTGAGACGGGTGTATTTTATCACCCTTTTTGTTTAAATTTGAAATGTGTTGGAAGAGAGCTTTGCAGATACCATGGTCTGCGAAAAAGACAAATAATTGGGTGTTAGAACAAATTAAACCAAAACTGTCACTAGAAGCTAAAATGATGAAACGGAGGTTATCATACTTTGGACACATAATGAGAAGACATGATTCACTAGAAAAGACAATAATGCTGGGGAAAACAGAAGGGAGTAGAAAAAGAGGAAGGCCAAACAAGAGATGGATCGATTCCATAAAGGAAGCCACAGACCTGAACTTACAAGATCTGATCAGGGTGGTTTATAACAGATGCTATTGGAGGTCACTGGTTTATTGGGTCGCCATAAGTCGTAATCAACTTGAAGGCACATAACAACAACTCTGTCCCCATCCCGGCAAGGAAGAGGCATGGTCAGAGTTCAAGGACGCATTCCATTCAGGCAAAAGCACTCAAGGAGCGTGCAGAGCAGGGCCTTTCGGGCACATGGCTGGGGAAGGGGCGTGGCCTGGACAGAGTGTCCCAAGGGCCAGATAGAGAGGCTTGGAGGGCTCCATTCTGCCCCTGGGCTTGTTCTTCCTCCCCCTGCTAATAAGGTACAGGGAGGCTCTACACTCTCGTAATCCCTCTCCCTCTCTCTGAATGTTCTGTGTCAGAGATGACTAACCTGTGTTTGTTCTTTACGTGATGGTGCCAGTTCATATGGCAGCATCTGTCTCGGCCCCTTGCATCAGTGTCTGGAGACTGGGCTGGTCCCTCAGCATATAGAAGCTGGGAATCCCTGGTGTAACCTATATAACAGAATCCAGCTGAGAGGTAAATAGCACAGAGGATATTAAAGGTAAGAATATTTCACTCCAAATTATCATTCTGATCCCATGAGCCTTTTTCTGGGGTTTAACAGGCACCTAATCTTTGGGCCAATGACATCTTAAATGCCCATTTCTGGAATACAGTAAAAGCCGGAGGGAATAATTCTTTCAGATTGCTAATAATGCTCCACACAAACCAGAGTCTGGTGAGAATTTAATTACCCTTTAATTTCCTGCATCATTCTTCCTGCACCTCACTACTGGAGCAGTATGAGTCTTATCACTTCTAATTCCTTCCCTAGTTGTGACATTTCGGAAACAGCATTATTAGGGAGGCAAGCCGCTCTTCTCACCCTTTGCAAATCTTATATTACCTTGCCTCAACCTGTTTGTTGGTTGGAAAAGAGCATCTCCGGGCTATGTGTGAAATGTAAGATGTTAAAGAACATGACACAAGTGTGAGGCGGAAGGAGAGATACTTCAGAGCAGGGTATGATCTGAAAGCACAGGAGGCCACCAACTCCCTGAAGCTATGCAGGTCTGTGTCTGGTCTGGGCCTGAATGGTGACTACCTGGGAACCGCATGCATGCTGACCCGGGTTCCATGAATGAAGAAACGTGGGGTATACACGTAAGGAAAACAAATAAATAAATGCAATTTCTCCACAGAAATAGTGGGCTGTTGGTGTAAGAGACCTTGTGAAACTTAGGCCTCCTCACATAATTTTCTACCAATCCCCTTAAACTAGGTGTGGGGAACCTGTGGCCCTCTACATGCTGTCGGACTCCAATTCCCATCAGCCCTAGTCAATGCAACCAGTGGTCAGGAATGATAGGAGTTGTAGTCCAACAACTTCTGGAGGGCCATGGGTTCCTCACCCCTGACTGACTTACACTGTCCTCTTGGACTTTTAAGGGGTCTCGTGGAGTTAGGGATAGGGAACCTGTAGCCCTCCAAATATTGTCGGACTACAGGTCCCATCATCCTTGACCATTGGTTCTGCTGTCTGGCCTGATGGGAGCTGGGAGTCCAACAACATCTGGAAGGCCAGAGGTTCCCCCTATCCCTAGTTTAAGAGAATTGGTAGAAAATTATTCAACCACAGCCAGCATGGCCAATGGTTAGGGATGATGGGACCTGTAGTCAGCAGTATCTGGAGGGCCACAGAGATCCTCATCCCTGCCTTAAACATTTCCTTAAGCTGGATGTACAGGCGCATAACTCTGCAGGTGCCATTCACTTGCCTCATCGGAGCGCGGTGGCCAGAGCCACGAAGGCAAATTATACCTTTATACAGTAGGCTAGTGTCTGCCCATGCTCTCACACCCCTCTCTGTCCTCCAAAGAGGCATCATCCGAGTTCAAGGACACGTTCTAGCCAGGCAAGAACACTCAAAGAGGGGGCAAAGCAGAGCTGAGGACGGGTGTGCCTGGGGAACACGTCGCCTGGGGAGAGTTCTATGGGCAAAGAGAAAGGTCTGGAGGGCGTCATTCAGCCCGCAGGTGCAAGGTTCCCTACTTCTTCTCTATGGGGTTCCTCACCTCTTCCTCATAGGAGGCCCTCTTCAGGCAGGACCCTGAAATCGCACCACCAGGAAGCATCAGCATGCTTGGGGTAGAACTCCCAAAACAGCCCAGTGGAATGAGCATGCTCAGTGGGCATGGAGGGGGCAGCAACACTGGAAAAAACAGGGGAGGGGAGAATGGAGGATCTTGGAAAATGGCATGGCAGGCTATAATCCGGAATAGGAATATTTCGCACTGCAACACTTTGTTGCAGCCCCTCCCCATTTGTTGAGTCCTGCTGATCAACTGCTTGAGACAAATCTGCTGTTGAGAGTTCTGTCTTCAGGACACATCACTGTTCATTCCTATTGTCAGAGGGGTTATCCCCTTCATCTTTTTTCCTTTTTTCTTTTTTTAAAGGTTCTCTCTCTTCATCATCCCCCCACCACTTCTGAATATAAATGTACTTGAAAACTTCAAGAAATGTTAAAACAGTGGAAGCTGTGCAAAAAGATTGTCCCACTCCCGGGTGATTTTAATGCCGATAATAATATCAATTCAATTAAACATGCTGGCCCCTAGACGGTTTCTTTAAAAAGAAAGAAAGAAATGAAAGAAGGAAGGAAGGAGAGAGCCAGTGGTATAAATAGCAGGTGTAATGTCATCAAGCAAGAAAGGAAACCTGAAATTATCACTTTGAAGCTACCCATTAAAGCCTTTTAATTCAGCGTATTTAATAGCATCACACTTGTCTGATCATTTCAGTTTCCACTTTCCTAATTGCTGGTGTGCAGGGTTTCAGTATCCAAACAAATAGGTGATGTCTCCAGAGCAATATGACTTTTGCACTGATGTGGAAAAAAATGTAAATAAGTTTATTTCGGTCAATGACCAGCAAACTGATGTGGAAAACGGAAATTGAAATTAAAAGGGGCAAAAGGGAGAAACCTTGCTGGAATTTGATACTGTCAGAACATATTTGGCTCATTAAAAACGTAAGACCCCTGCTGGATCAGGCTGAAGGTCCCTCTAGCCCACTATCTTGTCCTCACAAGCAGGACCTGAGTGTAACAGCCCTGTCCCCACTTGTGTTCCTCTAGTCACAGTCAGCTCCCCCAATGGCCATGTCCGCACATCACCCTGAGACAATCCATGGTTTAGCATGAATGTGCTGGCTCCCAAGGATGAGATCATAGCCATATTGCTTTTAAGGCCCGAGCAGTGCAGCAGCTAAGCCAAGGTACCCAGGATTGTGGTTAGGGTCTCTCCTCCTTATCCACAATCTTCTACCCAAGGTGTGTCCTAGGGTTACAGGAGAAGAGACCTTAACCATAACCCCAGGCTTAGCTGCCATCCTGCACTTAAAGGGTTTTGCAGGAAATCTTTCCAGGAAATTTGGGGTGGGATGCTTTTTGGTAAAAGCTGTGGTGGCCACATCTCCTCCCCTTCTTGCTTTAAACCAAATATTTTCTGCCGCTTCAAGTGGTTTCTGCAAGTGGTGGCCAGGTGGCTCGACCAGGTTCCCCAAAAATATCTCAAGTGGAACAATGTTGTGTCATGTCATAGCATAACTCCAGAGGCATTGTTTGTGAGGTGGGGGGACAGCTAGGCCATAAGCCTCCCCATACCAAACCCTATTCAGCTGGCTTCCTTCCTCATTCAGTTTCTGAGCGGTCCCTCCCTGGAAGATATAAAGACTTAAGAAGAGCCTGCTGGATAAGGCCAAGGCCTGTGTAGTCCAGCTCTCTGTTCTCACAGTGGTCAGCCAGATGCCCATGAGAAACCTGCGAGGAGAACCTGAGTGCGTGCAACAATGCTCTCCACATTTGCAATTCTCAGCAATTGGTATTCGAACTGCCTACAACAAAGGAGGTAGAACATAGCCATTGTGGCTAGTAGCCATTCATGGCCTTATCTTCCATTAGTTTGTCTTATCCATCCAAGTTGGTAGACATCACTACCTGTTGTGGTAGCAAATGCCATAGTTTAACTATGACCTGTGTGAAGAATGGAGGCAACCAAGAGGTCTTCTGTATCTTTAAAAGTTGTGCAGGGGGAAGGGAGAATTCCACCTTGTGGTATTTCCCACTACAGTGTTGCAAGAACACCTGCACTTGGCTGACTTTCTCTTCTCCTAAAGATACAGGATCAGTCTCAGGGATTGAACCTGACAACCCTAGACTGAAGAAGTGCTTTTTTCTGTTCTCACACCATTCAGCTTCATTGGATGACCCGACTTCTAGCATTCTGAGAGGGAGAAAAACTTTTCTCTGTCCACCTTCTCCACACCTTGCATAATTTTATACATCCCTATCATAACTCTATTTACTCACCTTGTCGCTAAACTAAAAAGCCCCAAATGCTGCAACCTTTCCTCAAACGGGAGTTGCTGTATCCTCTGGATCATTTTGGTTGCCCCTTTCTGAATCTTTTCCTGCTCTGCAATACCCTTTTTGACATCAGACATAGTTCTCATTCTCCCAGCTCTCTGCCCTTCTGAACCTTGCCTGCTCTCCCATCCCTCCAAGCATCTCACTTGACCCACTTCAACTTGCCTTCACGCTCTAAACCTACATTACACACCTTCACTCTCAGCCAATTTCTTGTAGTCCTTTGCTAGCTCTCTCCTGGCATTGCTACAACCTGAGTTAACAAGACTGTCAGCAGGCCTCATCTTGTAATAACTGTGCAACTACAGGGATCATTCACTTTGTAACCTAAGGATTAATTCTTTTATCAGTAGGACAAGTAACCAAGGAGGGAATGGAGCTGTTACTTAGCAACCACTACAGTAGCATGACCTTTGCTGAGGTAGTGCATGCTGTGATTGGCTGTGCAGATCTGAGGGAGCTTTTCCCATTTGTTTTTGTTTGTATGTCTCCCTGCCCTGTACAATGCCTGAACTAAGAAAGACAAAACCTCTGTTTTTTCCCCTCAGTTCAGTTTACTCAGAAAAGTGTTATCAGTTTTTTCTCTCTCTGGACTTTGTGTTATTTAAGTGACTCTGCCAACAATAACCACACTCAGGGAACTGATATATCAGAATTAAAGGAACAAGTTTGCCATTTCTGAGACCACTGAAAATTTGCATGCTCTGAAAAAGATTATTTTAGTTATTAAAATGTCTTTATGCTGCCTTTTACAGAGAGTTTCAAGGTGACATACAACAGTTTTTAAAATATATCATCATCATCACCATCATCATTTACTACCCACCCTGCACCCAAAGGTCCCAGGGTGACTTACAACAATTTTAAACTATAACATTAACAACAATTTAAAAACAACCTAAAATCCCAAAATAGGGTGGCTCCTAAAAATACATGTCTCAGGTGTCAAAGGCCAGGGTAAAGAGATTCATCATCAGCATTCACATAAAACTGTATAGTGAAGTTTCCAGAAACAGTGGGGTGAGAGTTCCATAACTTAGGGGTCACCACAAAGAATGCCCTCTCCCAGGCTCTCCCCTCCAAACTTCTGAGGGGAAGGCAACTACCAAGATGACCCCTGTTTGCTGATCTTAACACCTGACAGGGACTGTAGGGAAGGAGGTGGTCTTTCAGATATTTGGGAACCTAAGTCATACAGGGCTTTAAACACTAATGTGAGCACCTTAATTTGGGCCCAGAAATGAACTGGCAGCCAATGCAGCTTTTTAAATATAAGGGTTATATGAGATCTAAAGGGTAATCTGGCTGCTGCATTTTGGACCAGATGAAGTTTCCAAGTTTGAAATGTTGGATGTAAATATCAAACATTAAAATTGCAATACAAATGAAATGCATCTAATAGCCCAGCTAATAAATCGCAAGTGGAATTAAGCACCCACGAAAGCCTGGGAGCACAAATACATTTTTAATAAGTGCCAGCACACCATTAATATTGGTGCTTGCTTAAGCCCGGAGGGGAGGTGATTCCACAGACAGGGCTTCATCACACAAAAGGCCCTCCCCTAACTGCTGCTACATAATCCTCCATTGGTTGCAATGTAACCAAGAGGGGCATCATCATCCAATCATAGTGACCAAGCCAGGCAGTGAGGGAGGAGGCACTCCTTCAGGTCACCTGGTCCCAAGTTGTTGAGGACTGTATAGGTCAAATCCAAAACTTTAAATCTGGTCCGGTACCTTATTGGTAGCCAGTGCAGCTCCCTTGAGAGCAGTGTCATGTGTGCACAACAGGATATCCCAGTAAGTAGCCTAGCTGCTGCATTTTGCATCTTCCGGACCTTAATAGAAGCCCCAAGTACAGAGCAATACTGTAGTCCAGTCTCGAGGTTACCAATGCATGAGTCACAGTGACAAGGCTATCTCTATCCAGGAATAGTCGCAGCTGATATACCAGCCAAAGGAAAGTGGATTAGCCCTTGCTTTGACATATTCAGTCCCTTTTGGCGTGCTTTATTTATTTATTATTTGATTTATATCCCGCCCTTCCTCCCAGCAGGAGCCCAGGGCGGCAAACAAAAGCACTAAAAACACTTTAAAACATCATAAAAACAGACACTGAAATGCATTAAAACAAAGCAACTGTATATAAAAAGCCATGTTTTAAAAAAAGGTTTAAAAAAATATTTAAAATGATCAGCAGTGCAGTGGGTATAGCCTCATCTGAAGGCACGGAGAAAGATTAATCCATCAACTTGTTGCCCTTTAAGTCAAGAGGAGAACTTGAAAGGCGATGCTAGCAATTGCTAGGGTCTGTTTATCATTCGGGAACACCCTTCAGCAGGGAGCAATCCAGCTTGGATTGATGTTGCCTGCCCTTTCAGCTTCCAGCGAAGGCTGCATTTTGAAGGAAGTATGACATCCGTAGGGTGGCAGACAGTGTAACATGCTAAAGCACTGCGAGGAAACGACAGAGGCTTGTATTGCATCCGTGGGGGTGGGCAGATTCACGGTAGTTCTGATATTCTTCGAAACCAGGTAAGAGAGGAGATCCTGTGGCGACTCTGGCCAGCATGGCCAATGGTCAGACATGATGGGACTTGTAGTCCAGCAACATCCGGAGGGCCACGTGTTCCCGCCCTTGAAATAAAAGGTCCCATTGGAACCAGGACCCACAGTGGAGGGCAAAGGTCCTGTTGACCAGGCCTGCAGTGGGGAGCAAATAGAAAAATACACACACACATTATTGAGTCCTGACCTAAATAAGACGTGGCCATGCTGGCTATTTGTAAAAAAAGAAACAAAACCTTACGCTTAAGGCTAGAACTAAGTATGGGGTTTGTTTTTTTTCAAAATAGCTTTTGAAGTAGTTTTCAGAGTTTCAGCTGAGAGAAGGCAGCTTCATAATGTCCTATCAGAGGAGTCCTGCTGGATCTCATTTTGGTCTATTTGCAATAGTTTCATATGGTTCTGTGACTCTCTTGTTGTTTCTGTGGTAAGCTCACAAACACACACACACTCCTGGGTAGCTTCTTTATACTGGAAGGGTGTGAGGTACAAATGTTTCAATAAAACAAACTTCTGAAGAGAGCCCTGCCCAACCCTTTGCAAAAGGATATCCACAAATTAAGTACTAAGGCAGGAAGGGGGATCCTCACACCTGGGGGCTAAATGCAATGCCACCGTCCCCCAGCCTCTTGATGTGGCCCTGGATGGAGACCAGAGGGGTGCATGTGAATGTTTCAAAACTAGCCTATTGTGCAAAGGTAAAATTCACTTTCGCCGCTCTGCTCACTTTTGCCCCTGTGACCCTGCCCACCACTGGCATATGGCCCCCAGGAGGTTGCCCGGAAGAAAACAGGGCCCCATGCCTGGTTTACCTAGTCCAGCATCATGTTTCCCACAGTGGCCATCCAAATGCCCCTGGACACCCTGCAAACCCAAGACGAGCACAATCACCTAGGAAGCTGCCTTATAGCAGGCCAGACCATCTCCATCTCACTCTACACTGACTGTCTACACTGTCTAATCCCCTTGTCAAGCTGTCTAAGTTGGCAGCCGTTCCCACATCTCTTGGAAGTGAATCCCATAGTTCAACTATGCACTCCATGATGGAGTATCTCCTTTTGTCTGTGCTGAATCTCACAACATTCACCTTCATTGGAAGGTCCCATTGGGTTCTAGTATTGGGGGGGAGTTCTCTTTGTCCACTTTCCTCACAGTATTACTAGGCTCTGTAATGCCTCCTCTTATGCACCTTTTCCCTAAACTAAAGTCCCCAAATGTTCATCAGTCGTAGAATGGTTGTTCACAAGTTTTCCTGGGCAGCAGGAATTCATTCATTTCATTCATTAGCGAACACTCGTGGCCAAGTAAAATTGTCTTCCAAGATAAAGTCTTTAACAGTGGGTCCGTAAGTGACTATGGAGGCCAATTCTGGATCCACACAGCCTCCCACAGTGAGGACATAGGTTTCTTCCTCAGTCGTAGAATGGTTGTTCACAAGTTTTCCTGGGGAACAGGAATTACTATGTGCCCGTGTAAAGAAACACTCCCTAACCCTGTTTCATGCTGTCCTTTCAACCTCAAATTGCTCTTTTCCCTGTTCAGGAAAGCTCTTTGTTTGCCAGTTCCTTTCATTCCATTGAAAACTCTGACATGTTTTGCTCTCAAATGTTTCCAGCAAGTGCCCTCAGTAATACAATGAGAATACAATGGCTGTGGGATGCTGTAACAGCAGGTAACATGAAGCAAAAATTGGTAGTATTCTGTACAAGGGAACTGTACAGGTCGCGGCTGATCAGACAAGAGTTAGCAGCCTCTTAAGTAGGTCACGGCTGCTGCTTAGAGCATTGAACGTTTTCAAAAGAGCCATCATACTAGGTCACATCAAAGGTCTGTCTAGACCACTGTCCTGTTTCCCATGATGGCTATTAATGGGTGCATTAGCAGTTTAAAGCAGATCATGTACAGAAGGGGGAGAAATTTGGTTCGGTTCGGTTCACATTTTAATTTGAATGTGAGTCTGCCTTATTCACCCTTCTGGAAACAAAGCTTGAACCAAATCACATTCCTTTGAAATGTTCACTTCTCTGAATTTTGTGGTGCAGATCTCAAACCTAGAAAGAAAGTTATGAAAATAATATAAGAACATCCATTATGTTGAGGAAAAATACTTGCAAAAATGTGTATTCGTCAAACTGCATGCAAAAAACTGTTTATTGGGAGAAATTCACGCTGATGAATTTTCAAGTCAATTTTTTTAAAAAAAATGCAAACCGCTGCAAAAATGTGGAGAACCGAATTTGAGCAGATCTTGGAAAAGTTACTTTTTTGAACTACAGCTTCCATCAGCCCCAGCCAGCATGGCCACTGGATTGGGCTGATGGGAGTTGTAGTTCAAAAAAGTAACATTTCCAACCTCTGGTTAAGAGTAAGGGCTGGAAATTGCTGTCTTGCCAAGAATATGCAGCTACACATTCCAGCTTCTTTAGAAGCAAGTTGGAGAGATCATTACCAGAACCTTCATTTAGCACTAGGTGACCCTTGGCTGTGGGCTGGGGCAAAAGCACTTGACACAGGGCTTCGGGAAGTGGCTATAGCTCATTGGGAGACAGGTTTTCGGCATGCAGAAGGTCTCAGGTTCTCTCCTCAGAATCTCCAGCTCAGAAGGGACTTTGGCAGAACATGCTGAGAAATGTGGTGTTGGAGGAGAGCTTTGTGGATACAACAGACCACAAAAAAGACAAATAATTGGGTGTTAGAACAAATTAAACCAGAATTGTCACTAGAAGCTAAAATGTTGATACTGAGGTTATCATACTTTGGACACATAATGAGAAGACAAAATCCACTAGAAAAGACCATAATGCTGGGAAAAACAGAAGGGAGTAGAAAAAGAGGAAGGCCAAACAAGAGATGGATTGATTCCGTAAAGGAAGCCACAACTTACAAGATCTGAACAGGGTGGTTTATAACAGATGCTATTGGAGGTCACTTCGCCGTAAGTCGAAATCAACTTGAAGGCACATAACAGCAACACAGATGTCGATATGGTTAGGTATAGGTATAGGTATAGCTAGAGAGAGTCTTCTGCACGTTTGTCTCTTCCTGTCTGGTGTTAGAGCCAAAGACAGCAGTGTTGTGAATAAAAGGAATTGGAACTGAGAAGGAACAATGGAAAATGCCTGCTGCCTGCTGCAGATGCTGACCGGAAGAAAACAATGCAGAACAAACAGGGATGTATGAACACATCTGTAGTTCCTACCCCTATCCAGAGCTCCATGTCCGAACAAGTCAGTCCTAGATCTTACTTTCATGTTTTTAAACAAAAATACAAACAAAAAATGTGCACTTTAATTCCCCTTTGTTTAGTAGAGTTGATGATAAGCCCCACTTTCTGCGCTCTCTCTCTCACACACACACACACACACACACGTACAATGAGCTAGATTTCCTAGTTTCATTACCATGTAATATCTGTTTTCATCTGACTACTTTTGGGGAGAAAGGGAAGAACATATGCAACAATTTTCTTTTCAGAGCAAAACTCACAGAAATATAGTAAATGTGGGGGGGGACATGGTGGTGATGTCATTAGGCTAGGGAAACTTGAGTTCAACTTCCCACTTAACCACAAATCTCATTGCACCACTCCTTATCTCTTAGGCTAGCCTACTTCACAGGGTTGCTGTGAGGATAAAATAGTCAGTGGGAAGAGTGGCTTTTGATCACCCCAGAGGAAAGGAAGGATATAGCTGGAATTAATAAATGAATTGTCCTGATGCGCAACCTATACTCTGCACAAGAGGCTACTGTAAGGACAGAATATGGAGAAACCAATTGGTTCCCCATCGGAAAGGGTGTGAGGCAGGGGTGTATTTTATCACCCTATTTGTTTAATCTGTATGCAGAACATATCATACAGAAAGAGGGATTGGACCAAGATGGAGGTGTGAAAATTGGAGGGAGAAATAGCAATAATTTAAGATATGCAGACAATACCATACTGCTAGCAGAAACCAGTAATGATTTGAAACAAATGCTGGTGAAAGTTAAAGAGGAAAGCACAAAAGCAGGACTGCAGCTGAATGTCAGGAAGACTAAAGTAATAACAGAAGATTTATGTAACTTCAAAGCTGACAATGAGGACATTGAACTTGTTAAGGATTATCAATACCTCAGCATAGTCATTAACCAAAATGGAGACAATAGTCAAGAAATCAGAAGAAGGCTAGGACTGGGGAGGGCAGCTGTGAGAGAACTAGAAAAGGTCCTCAAATGCAAAGATGTATCACTGAACACTAAAGTCAGGATCATTCAGATCATGGTATTCCCGATCTCTATGTATGGATGTGAAAGTTGGACTGTGAAAAAAGCGGATAAGAGAAAAATCCACTCATTTGAAATGTGGTGTTGGAGGAGAGCTTTGCGCATGCCATGGACTGCGAAAAAGACAAATAATTGAGTGTTAGAACAAATTAAACCAGAACTATCACTAGAAGCTAAAATGATGAAACTGAGGTTATGAACACATCATGAGAAGACAAGATTCACTAGAAAAGACAATAATGCTAGGAAAAACAGAACAGAGTAGAAAAAGAAGGCCAAACAAGAGATGGATTGATTCCATAAAGGAAGCCACAGACCTGAACTTACAAGATCTGGACAGGGTGGTTCATGACAGATACTCTTGGAGGTCACTGATTCATAGGGTCGCCATAAGTCGTAATCGACTCGAAGGCACATAACAACAACAAATCTATTTCATACCTGTCACACACAAACATACACACGCATAGCAGCTTGATGGAGAGGATTCAGTTGGCAGAACCAATGCAGAAGGAAAGGGTCAAGCCTCTTCACTGCAGCCTCAGTCTGGCTCGTGGCTCATGGTCTACCTATTTCTGCCATGGTGATGTGAGCCATGCTAGCAGTGGGTGGACCGGCGAGGTGTAGGCGGGCGAGAAGGACATGGACTTGGACGTACCAGTTGGGGAAGGACCAAGCGAGGGGCAGGACACTGACACCAAAGGTAGATTCATGATGGCGCACGAAACTGAAACTTTCTCTTACTTCAATAAAAGAAAAAAACACAGCCACGTCTGAGTCTGAGATCTTCAAGTTCGGACACAAGACCTTTGACTGTTCATGCTGGGAAGGAGAGGGCTAACCCTTTGCCTTGGACCACATTCACACATACATTCATTCCCCTATCATTCCATTTTAAACAGGCATGGCTTCCCCTAAAGAATCCTGGGTAGTGTAGTTTGCGAAAGGTGCTGAGGGTTGTCAGGAGATGCCGTATTCCCCTCACAGAGCTGCAGTTGCCAGAGGGGGTTAACAGATGGTCCCTCTTTCCAGAGAACTCTGGGAATTGAAACTCTGTGAGGGGAATCAGGCGTCCCCTAACAACTCTCAGCACAATTCACAAACTGCATTTCCCAGGATTCTTTGGGGTAGTGTGGTCCTGTAGAGGAGTGAGTGAATGGAGCCAATGCTGTTTTCAGAATCCAAGTCTTAGCCCGTTACAAATTTATTGCCGAGAAGGGTTCAGATCCGTATAATAGCTTGGACGATCTGCATTCTGTTCAGGTATGCCTGAACATGACGTTTCAGCCTATATAGGGGGCTATGGGACAATGCCAGCTGGGGAGTCCCCGGAGTCCCTGTCCCTGTCCACATAGTTCCTGAACTTTCTATGTTGAGCAGGGTCTTCTGTCTGTATTCTCTGAACGTAAATAGACGCCTTCATACAATCATGAAACCTGCTTTTCCAGGGTTCTCGATCACGTGAAGGTTTCTGCTTGCACTCAAGCAATTATGGGTCGAGCATAAGAACATAAGAAGAGCCGGCTGGATCAGGCCAAAGGCCCATCCAGTCCAGCATCTTATTCTTTCACAGTGGTCAACCCGATGCCCATTGGAAGCCCCTAAGCAGGACCTAAGCCCAACAGCTTTCACTCCACCTGTATTTCTCAGCAACTGGTATTCAGCGGCACACTGTCTCCGACAGTACAGGGAGATCATAGCCATCATGCCTAGTAGCCACTGATAGCCTTATCCTCCATGCATTTGTCTAATCCTCTTTTAAAAGCTAGTGGGTTGCACTACCATTTGCCAGAGCAAATTCCACAGATAGAGAGATAGATGAGATAGAGAGATATCTTGCCTGTTCAGCTTGGGATGGTCAGAAACAGAGAGGATGAAGCCAGTACCTGCAAGGAGATTGAGGACTGGGCCAGCATGCTACCTGTGCCCTATTTCCTGTTCAGACATAACGGCTAATCAGAACTTTAATATGTATTGGATCTGTTCAACAGAACAGATTAGTACCTTGCTAAACTAGTATTCACTATGGTTACCAACTTGAAGAAAATGAAGAGGTGTTATTCTAGTAAGGAAATGTTCCTGGTTATTTTTTTTCTAGAGGCTTTGATTGCTATTTATAACAAGTCTATTTATATATCTGTTTCCACCTATCACCAAGATACAGCTTCAGCTTTTTCCCCAATCAAATCATTTCTGAATGAGGTTCTGTAATCAACATAACACTGTGCAACCCTTATTTCTCCAAATTGTTCAAACCTGCATGGTGATCACCTGATGACTGTGACATCCAGTGGTGACTTAGATATGTGAACTGGACCACCAGAGATCAGATATCACAGAATGGAGGTTTTGAGGAGGCATTTAGTTTTCCTGGAGCTGGTTCAATATTTATTGGCTAGTAACCCTGTTCAGTGAGAGCCAGTGTGGTGTAGAGGCTAGAGTGTTGGACTACGACCTGGGAGACCAGGGTTCGAATCCCCACACAGCCATGAAGCTCACTGCGTGACCTTGGGTCAGTCACTGCCTCTCAACCTCAGAGGAAGGCAATGGTAAACCACCTCTGAATACCACTTACCATGCAAACCCTATTCATAGGGTCGCCATAAGTCGGGATCGACTTGAAGGCAGCTCAACCTGTTCAGTCATTCCTGTGTACATACACAAAACACTTGGGTGGGTCCAGTCTGCCCCCTGCTGGGCACATCCCTAATGTCGCCAGGTCCCAACAGGCCCTGCCCCTCAATGTCCAGAAGCAGAATATCTTTTTAAAAGCCTGAGAAGGCATTTCACATGTTTAGGAATCTTGATCATGCAGAGCACCTGTATGTATTATTATGTGTTTCATTGGTTAATTTATATATAGCTTCATTTTTCAACAGAAATCTCTACAGATTACACTTTACAGATCCCAGAAACCTTGCATACACACAGACATCTCTTTGCTGATGTCCTGCTGAATGTGCAGACAATTTGACCAGAGCCAGTGGGACGTAGCGATACCAGGATGCAGCCAGTGGGTTGCAGCTCTGCCCCTGTCCACATGTTCAGTTCATGAGTGGGAAAACAACTGAACAGGAGTTTCGTGGTACCTCCCTGTTGGGAGGAAGGGCAGGATATAAACCAAATAATAAATAAATAAATAAATAATAATAAAAATAAATAACGATCCCAAAGCCACTTCACACATTATTTTTCCCCGCACAATTTCTATTGTGGTGAGATTGGACAATCAATATACCCAGTAACTGTCCTGTCCAAGGAGGTAAATGTCCACCAGTCCAAACCTTGAACAACGTGGGAAACTCAAAATAAGTTGCCGGACAGCTCACCAGGAACATGCGCAGGCAATGATATGGAGGTGTAGTGTGCTTGGTTCTCACTAGGTAGTGGATCATGATCTACATCTGCAGAGCTATTAAGAAACTGCTTCATATTACAATAGACAATCTTTAAGGTTTGAGAAACAGAAATAATGGCTAGGCTAGGGTCTGACTGCCAGGATCACAGACTTCTTGCTGTATTGGGAAAATGTGTTCATGGCGACCTGCAAGACCTAAAATTCAAGGTGTAGCAATTACAGGGAGACATTTCACAAGAAGGCAAACAGGTGTCCAATCTGCATTACCATGAGGAGCTTCTGGTCTTGAGGATCTAGCTAATCAGGCATTTTTCTAAGATAAAAAAAATTACAGATTATTTCTGTCTGAAATGCACTTTTTCATATTTTGACTGTACGTTATTGAGAGGTGTGGCTAATACAGATACAAATTTAAATATGAAATGATATGATGACTGTGATACAATGTCTCAATAAACTATGTACAGTAATTTGATAATGTCTTTAGTTCCCCCAAATGAAAAGACATATAGCTTGCTGATTTTAGACCTGTCCTCTTTGTGTATTTGAAGGATGTCTGCAATAAATTTATGCGAGATATTTTTTAACAAAAACATAATTCTAACAAGTATCTGTTATCAAAAGACATTAATTTGAAAAAGTGGTCACAAAAAAAAGCAAAAACAAAAACAAAAAGCACACATTTTGATTTCCATTAAATTCCGTAGGCCATTCAATTGATGCTGTTTGCATGCCAGCCTCCACCCACCCCTGCAACCAAATTACTTTCAAAGCATATACGTTTATATTTGATCTGCCTTTCTTTTATGTCTGCATGATTTGTGTATTACTTTTTGCATGCAGTTCACATTGTTTCAAATTTGAATATTTGCAGCCCTAGCAAACCATTCATAGGTTTCCATGTATATTATTTCCCCCTCCCCCTTCGTTTTCTGTTACTAAATTTTAAATATGCTTGGAATGTAAAAGTGGCATGAAACTTTTGTGACACAAGTAATTAAATCCTTAACAATTTGGAATCATCCTCTTCTGAAAACGTTGTCCTTTTTCTAGCTGCTTAGTCCACCCTTTAGGATCAGACACAGTGCTGTCTTACCCGTTCTTAAGTATATTGGATTCTAAATGTAAAGCCAAATCTCGATGAGCTCATTCATATGGTCAAAGTTCATTGAACCAGCATAAACAAGAAACGCTGACTGGCACATCATGCAGAAAAATTATTTTTTATTTATATAACAATTTTTAGGCTGCTTTTTTTTCCAGCTAAAAAGGGCTCCAGTTTTAAGAAATCTCAGTTGGTTAATTATTGGTGAATTTGGAGTGATTGACTGATTAATTAATCACTTAAATTCTCATAAATCTGTATATAAGAACTATAGTTCTGCAGGAAACACTCTTTTTCTCTTCTTTTATTATTATTATTATTATTATTATTATTATTATTATTATTATTTAGTTACTCACCCATAAAATCCCAGGTTGGGTTACATCTACAATTCCACCCCTAAAATACTATAGAATACTATTATTTAATATATTATTATTTTATTGTAATATTTTATTAGAAGCAAGGATAATTTCAGGAAGAGTTTCCCTTCAATGGAACAGAGGAAGGGAATGCCATGTTTTAAATGGCACTTGCCATCTGCAGGGCCCCATAAATCTACTGCCTGATCAATTAATCATTTTTTAAAAATATTAATCTGTAGCACAGTCCTATACATATTTACTTGGAAGTAAGTCCCGCTGTGTTCCATGGGGCCTACTCCCAGGAAAGTGTCCTTTGTATGACAGCTTTAATCAATTAATGATAAAGGGCTGCATCCAATGTTAGTGATTAGGTCTATTGATTTCAATGTGTCTACTCTGAGTGTCAAAAGCAGCCTGATATCACTGCCGGAATTTGTCATCTTAAAAATCTGCCAGATCTTCAGGAACTTTTGACCATCTGCTTTATCAAAATGGGAGGGAAAAACAATTGGACTGAGTCACTACAGTTGTTTTCCACTTTTACAAACGAGTTGTGTCGTCAGCATGAGTGTGACAACAATTAGACGTCCTTGTTTTTGCCCCATGCCTTTTCTCCTTCACAGTCATTCAATGACAAGCGTAAAAAGAACTTCATCTTTTCACGAAAATTCCCATTCTACAAGAACAAGGAGCTGAGTGAGCAGGAAACGAGTGACCCGGAACGTAAGTAGATGCTTAGAGGCAATGTCACAGTGCAGCACATGGATGATGCGCATGACACTGGTAACCCACACACACACACATGCCCCTAGGCAAACAAAAGTCAGAGTCAGGACAGGTGAGGCATTACTACTGTGACCAATGTATGATGGCAGTCTGGATTCCTTTTACCTTTGGAGTATCCAAGGCTACAATCACTAGTTGAAGAATTCTTCTCTGCTGCTAAATTTAACAGCTGTTTGCCAGCACTATTCATTCTTGCTTAAATTCAGTTTCAAATATAGGTGAAAGAGAAGGCCACAGCTATCCAAACATTACTTTTGCTTCCTATTGATTGCATTGGACTTGGGAACACCTCTGTATGTGGCCCACTCACTGGTTTTAAACTCTGAAAGACTCATACTACAAACATTTCAACAGATCTTAGCCCTTAGCTCAGTGGTAGAGCAGCTGTCTTGCATGCAGAAGGTCCCAGGTTCAACCTCCTGCCTGAAACCCTGGAGAGATGCTGCCAGTGAGTGCAGAGCAGTTTGGGGAACCTTTTGGCCTTCCAGATGCTGCTGAACTCCATCTCTCGTCATTCACGCCATTGGCCATGCTCGCTGGAGCTGATGGGAGTTGTAGTTCAGCAACATCTGGAGACCCACAGGTTACCCACACCTGGTGTGGACAATACTAGACTGGATGGACAATGGTCTGACTCAGTATAAGGCAGCTTCCCATGTTCCTACATGCATGGTGTTGAAGCTAGAGAACACAAATCCCTTTGCCTATTTTTGTTTTTAAAAGGGATGTGTGTGGTGGTTTGACCTGCACACGATGGTTTGGCCCATGATAGATACTCCTGATAATTTCCTAACTAAGCATCATTTTTACTCTTTTCCCGCTTTGAAAGTTACAGCTATAAAATTGTAAGACACTTCCTGGTGGCATAGTCTGCATTGCTTTTTTAGGATGAGGGGAAAGGGTCTCATGCCACTTCAGGATCCCACAATGACATGCAGTTGAGGTCCGTGAGTGCCACTTTGGATAGCATTTGGATGGTAAATGTCATTAAGGATTCTAAAATCATTCAGCAGAATTGGGGGATCAGTGCCATGTGACATGAGAATTCCGTGATGCCTTTCCTTTCTCAAAAAGCACTTGCACCGTGTGTTTGTTTGTGTGTGTGTGTGTGTGTGTGTGTGTGATTTAGAATGAGCATTAGGGTTATGAGGAATGAGGTCACAGAGTGGCAGGAGGAGGAGGAGGTCTAGCCCTTTCCACCTACACTGATTCCTCAAGTTAAATCACACACACACACTCTCAAAAAAAAAAAAGCTGTAATTTCCCATGAAGGGGAAAACATACAGGGTTTTTATTGTTACTATTTGATTCTCAACCACTTTTTGGTTGTCTGAATTGATGCTTGGGTACGAATGATTTCCAAGTATAGTGCCATTTATTTAAATAAAAGCATAAAAAGTCAGGTATCCTTGGTGAAAAATAAGCTGGGACAGGATTTTCAACAAGTTCAAAAAGCCCACTCTTGGAGATGAAGGCTAAATTGCCAAAATCATCATCATCATCATCATCTATGTATTTATAAATATAATTTGCTGAGGTTGCTTTTTTGTATCTCCTAATGTCCTTAACAATGGCCTGGTTCACATTGGCAATGGGCTGGTTCTTAGCCAAACTGTGGCTTAGCAAGGCTGCGCAAATGCATGGGCTTCCAGAGAGGAACTCACAGCCACTTTGCTCCATCCTGGTCCTCTTTGCTCCTGCACCACACTGGGCTAAGCCAAGGTTTGGCTTCACATGTCATCCAATCCCAGAGTGATGTTAAACTATGAGCTTGTAGCCAACAATAAACTTTGGCTTAGAACAAACCATGGTTTAGCGCCACACGGTGCAGCAGTAAAATAAGCCAGGGAGGAGCAAAGCAGCTGCGAGCACCATTTTGGGAGGCTGCACATTTGCTTGGTCTTGTTAACCCATAGCTTGGCTTATTGTGTCATGTGAACCAGGTCAAAATTATGAATACATGTCAAACCATCTCATGCATCCTGTTTTGTGAATAGGCAAAGGGATTTGTGTCATCTGGCTTGCATGCCAAGTACATAGGCTGATTCAAATGTTTCTAACATGAGCCACTCATTGTTTAAGACCAGTGATCTGTCCAGAAACATAGGCATTCCTGAAATCATCCCACGTAGTCCGGAACAGAAGGAGAAAGGAAGCTCTCCCAACAACCCTCCCTGGCTGCCTCCCTGGTTTGCCACTCAAAACGTCTCCATCTGGGCAAATTTTCTGCACCAGGGTTGGGGGAGGCATGGCATCTCAGATGCTCCATCTCCCATCGACCCCAGCCATCATGGCCAGTGGTCAGAGACGACAGGGGTTGTGGTCCAGCAACATCTGGAGAGTCGTGGGCTCCTGGTCCCGTATGCTTCAGCTTCCTTAAGATAGCATGGACCTTCTCGCTTTAGCCAAACTAGACGGCCTTCCGCATGGCAGGAATCCAGACTGTGGGATCTGCATGGTCAGTCATGGTAGTACCCATTTCAACTCCACTGACCTCTTCCTTCCTCTTCTGCGGCTGTTCTTTTCTTTCATTGCTCTCTCTGGGGAAACTCCCGGGCAGGACATCCCCGGATTAGGTGACGACGGTTATGGAACAAAGACTCTGAGTAAGTTCCCAGGAATGGTCACTGTAACCCCCCCACACTTTTCTTTTCTTTTCTTTTATAATTTTTTTGATTTCATTTTTATTTTGGCTTTTGTTCCTTCCCTAAGGACCTTCCACCCCGGCATGCACAGATTAGATTTTTTAAAATTTTTGTTCCCCAGCTTGGAATGCACTGGGTAAAATAAGTTTCCATTGTTTGTTATGTTCTGCATGATAATATTAATAGCATACCGCTTATGTAACAGAAAACGTCTACTTCTGTAAATAACACTCTTTTGTTTTCCAATAATGCATTATTGATCCTTTCCTGACAGGTTTGGGAATGGTCATGTGTTTTTTTTTACACCAGTGGCTTTTAAACTGTGTTTGGAGGACTCCCAGGGTCCTCACTGAGAAAGTTCCTAAAGCTGTCTGGAAGATGGCCTGACCATGGCTGATGTCAAGGGTCAGCACCATTCAGCGGTGCCTGATGCCTCAGCCCTTCAGGAAGGCTAACTGATGCTGGCTAGCAGTGTAAACAAGAGCTATGGGGACCCTCTCCCAGAGCTTGGGAAAGTTACTTTTTTGAACTACAACTCCCATCAGCCCAATCCAGTGGCCATGCTGGTTGGGGCTGATGGGAGTTGTAGTTCAAAAAAGTAACTTTTCCAAGCTCTGCCCTCTCCTCTGCGCCATGTCGCTTAGAACAGGCATAGGAGCTGTGGCCCTCCAGGTGTTGTTGAACTCCAACTCCCATCATCATTGGCCATGCTCACTGGGGCTGAGGGGCGCTGAAGCCCAACAACATCTGGAGGCTCACAGGTTTCTCATCCCTGGTGTAAAGAGGTGAGCCAAACAGTCTCCAGTTTCATTTATGGAACAGAAACCAGCAAGATCTGTGAGACGGAGGGGAGATGAAGTCCAACCACATATGGAGGGCTGCAGCTCCCCCATCCTTGGCCTAGGCAGACAAGCGAGTGAGTGGAGGCAGCAATTGCTCCTCACCTCTTTCACTTGCCTGCTTCTGCAGGGAGAGAACATTAGAACATAAGATCTGCTGGATCAGGTCAAAGGCCCATCTAGTCCAACATTCTGTTCTCCCAACGGCCAACCAGATGCCCCAAAGGGAAGCCCACAAACAGGTCCTGAATCCAACAGCGGTCTTCCCACTTCTGATTCCCAGAAACTGGTTTTCAGAAGTTGTATGGAGGAGGATGGAGGAAACACTATACACATGTTGCCAAGGGAACGCCCCCCCCCAAAAAACATAGGTACAACTCTGGTTTAGCGCTCACGCCCAAGCTTCCCTTTTCTTGACAGCCAAGAGTGTGGAGTATGTTCTGAGGCACATGCTCTGTTCATGCTGCAATGACAGTGAAGGCCCACTGGCTTGACCGGTGCCCAAACTGAGAACATGCTCCAGGGTCCCCTGCAAAACATCATGCATCTGTGACAAATGCTCAATTTACAAGTCAGGGAGGATTCCCAGAACTTAGAAAATTTGAAAACCACTGCTTTGGACCAGCCTTTCCCAATCCTATACCCTCTAGAGCCTAGATAGTATTAAACTACAACTCCCATCATCTCTGATCATTGACCATGCTAGCTGGAGCTGATGGCAGTTGTACCCAATAGCATCCCATTGGCCGCAGTTTGGGAAAAGCTTTAGACAGACACCCATGTAGAACTCACACCCAGAATGCACTTCAAAGGCAGCATTTTGGCATAGTTTTCCTAGATTCCATCTCAAAATGAATAACCGGAGATGGTTCTTTGGTTTTATTTCTGAATGTTCAGCTGTAGCTCCTGCCTTTTTAAAAAATATATATGTTTGCTTACTTTCTCAGATTTTTGCTTTAGTGCTTTGCTCTTAATGGAAGAAGCCAGGAGAGACAGGAGGATTTTTATTTTTCCTGACATATTTGTAATTGGCGCTTACCCCTCAAACATCACTAATAGAGGAAATGATTGCTGCAAGAGTAGGTATTCTAGAAAAAAAACAACCTCAGGGCCAAACTAGACAAGACCCCAGTCACACATTTAGCAATTGTATGAATGACTATTTAAAAATCAATTTAAATAAAATGACTATTAACATCAGGCAGGCTCCTTCCTTGTACTGAGTTGTATTCAGTTAAGTCCTACTTAGAGGAGACCTATTGAAATTAAACTGTTAGTTGTGCCTTTTAACTTCAGTGGGTCTATTCTGAGTAGGGCCAACACTGAATACCACCAATTGCTTTTGATGCCTGCTAAAAACTATTTTCTTTCGGCAAGCCTGCCCAGACATGCAATTTTATTATGTATCCTCACTTTTAAATTCTGTTGATTTTATCTGGATTTTTAATAAATCTTATTACACCTGCTTGTTTTTAAAGTTTGCTGATTTTTTACCTGTATTTTTAGATCAATATTTTGTACTATTTTATGTAAACCACTTAAGAATTGTGTGGGTTTTTTTAAAAAAAACATTGAGCAGTCTAAATTTTTTTAAATGAATAAATATAATGGATTGTGGGCAACTAAATCCTACTCAGAGTAGACCCATTAAAATTAATGAGCCTAAGTTAGTCATGCCCATTAACTTCAATGGGTCTACTCTGAGAAACACTAGCATTGGAGACCACCCAATTAATTGCAGGTTGAGGGGGCCCTATCTGGGTAGAGATTCTGGTGTGGGGGCTTGGGGGCTTTAAGTGCCTCCCATGGTCCAGATAGGATCCCAGCACTTATTCTATATGCATGGAGAAAATGCTCTCATTCAAATCCAGTTTGGCCAGCAGGGTGATGGTGAATTGATTCATATAGCCAAGAGGAAACTAGATGGGATGAAATGGATTTCTTACAGCTGAAGCCAAACCATTGAGGATTCTGGTGCCTGGTGCCTATCCCTGCCTCATTCTTACCTTGCAACGACCTCATATGATATGCGTAGTGGCTGTTTCCTTTCTTCAGAGTTTGCTGATTCTTTTTCTGATGCACACGTTTGCGCCGGGAAAACAAAACACCAGCGTTGCCCCTGCATTGTCCACTGCTGTGAGTGCGCTTTTCATTATGGGAGTGTGTGTTTGTGCACCCATACGAAGGCAAGATGCATTATCTCTTGTGGAGCTGAGAGGTTCGGTTGATCAGCACATCATTTCCCAGTGATAGACCAACGAACGCCACCATCAGAATTTCAATCCAGAAATGTCTAGATAATTAAGGAAGGGAGAAATAACAAGCATTAGCATCCGAATGTATGACACTTGGACAAAATAAAGATGAGTTCTCACACATTTATTCCTAAATGGAGTTTATGAGTGATATTTAACACTAGTCCTACTTACGGTGGACCCGTTGAAGTTAAGGACATGACTAACTTAGGTTCATTCATTTCAGTGGGTCTACTCTGAGTAGGACTTAGTAGAATACATGCTATATCTCTGTGAATGAAAACTGCTGCGTTCCTCATTCAGTTCTCTAGGAATCTACATCCATTGGATTGGAAGAAGCTAGGGAACCTTTATCAGCCCAAGGGCCACATTCCCTTCTAGACAACTTTCCAAGGGCCACATGCCAGGGGTGACTAGAGGCAAAAGTGGGCGGAGCAGCAAATACTAATTTCACCTTTGTACAGCAGGCTACTTTCTACACACACTCGCACATCATTTTCCCTATCCTCCATCCAGACAAGTGAGAGGCATTGTCAGAGGTGAAGAACAGATTCCAGCAGGGGTGCAGTCATGCAGGATCTCAGGGTGTGTGTGTCTTAGACCCCTTACTTTTTGTGGAGCAGGGTCCCAGCAAGGTCCCTATGTCTCCAACATCCTACAAGCCAATCAGTGTGAAAGAACAGAGTGTTAGCCACTGAGAAGAGTCTTCTAACATGCTTCCTTGTCCTTTCCTGTGGATTGGAGCCAATCAGAGTGAAATGAGGTGAATCAAACACTGAGAAGGCTCTTCTCAGTAGCTAACACTCTTTCATGCTTATTGCTTCCTAGGCATTAACAAGGATCTCATTCCCAACACCACAACAAAAAAAGCGGGGAGGGGGCATGGCTGTGATGAACATGAAGGGACCCTGCACTTCTAAATTTGCCACAACACGACTGCATTCCAGCCAGGCAAAGACACTCGGGGTGTGAAGTGTGCCAGAGAGAGGTGTGGCCTGGGGATAGGGGGTGTGGCATGGGGAGAGTACTGAGGACCAGGCAGAGAGGCTTTGAGAGCCTCATTTGGTCTCCAGATTGGAGGTTCTTCACCCCTTGTGTAAAGCCTGATGTGCTCTTGGCAAGAGTGCGGCACCAGTCCATTCCAATGGAAGGGCAGATGTTTTCTCCAAGGCCCACCTCATGACCGCAGAAGACCTTGTCTGAGATCCATAAGAATCCAATGAAGGCTCATCTAATTCAGCATTCTCTTTCTGGAAGGTGCATTCTGTCTCCCGGGGTCACGTTTCAATGGCAGAACATATGTATGGCTGGCTGAATAGCTATGGGATCAGTCTGAGGCTTCTCCAGTTAAGAAAGATCAGAGGCACCAGGCCTATAGAAGATGTCTGCCTAAGACCCTGGAGAACCACTGCCATGGGGAGTAGTCAATAGTGGGCTTGGGAGGGCTAGTGGTGAGAGTCAAATGTAATTTATTGGCAGAGCAATTCAAAGGGGGAAGGAAAAGGAGAACCCAAGGTGGAGAAATGACCAGATCCAAGCAGTATGGGCTAGAAAAGGGTTAAGGTAGGGGTGGGGAAACCTGTGGCCCTCCAGAAGTTGTTAGACTACAACTCCCACCATCCCTGACCATTGGCCATGCTGGCTGGAGCTCATGGAGTCCAGCAACATCTGGAGGGCTGCAAATTCCCTGTCCCTGGCTTAAGGGGCGCCTTCATCATCATTCCAACTTAATCACCCCTTCCCGAAGCTGATTTTCCAAACAGACAAAGTGAGGAGGGCTTTTGTGTGCAAGTTTGTGCAGAAAATGCAGACAACCCCCTGGACTACCAGCCACTCTGTGCACAATAAGCAAGAGCACCGTGTAGCCTGTGGGTCTGCATCTCTGCTGAATGAGCATTGCCAGGCCCAAGAAATAAAATCCTCATGCAAACATTGGGATATAGGAACACAGGAAGTTGACTTATACTGAGTCAAACCATTGCTCCATCTGGCTCATGACTGTCTACACCAGGGGCTCCCCAACCTTTTTTTCCCTCACAGACCTCTTGGAAATCACTTACGGTCTTGGCGGACCATGTAATGATTTTCCTGCCTGTTGTAGCAATTGTAATGACCTGGATGCTGTATGGTTTTTTTTTTATTTGCATTTTATTGCTTCTTTTACATCTTGCATTGCATTTTATTTGTACTGCAGTTTACATTCCATAGAATGATAAAAGAAGCAATACCAACGCAATTAAAAATCAATATGCTGCGGACCACCTGAATGACGTTTGTGGACCATTGGTGGTCCATGGGCCACAGTGAACCCCTGGTTTACACTGACCAGCTGGGGTTCTCCAGGATTTCAGGCAGAGGACATTCCTAGCCCTACCTGAAGATGCCAGAGGTTGAACTCGGGACTCTACAGCCCTTTTCACTGGACGCTAGTGCTTTAGAAACAGGATTGGCACCACCCCTTCTCAATGCTTCCATGACTGATAATGCCTCTGGCCTTGACTTGATTGGTTTTCTGGAACTGTCAGGATGCACTGCTGCACTGATTTCCTGACTCCTACTATGCACTTTCCACCTTTTGCATGATTGGGGCAGTTCCTTAACATTCCGATGCTTGGTTATGTCCTTTTAATTTGCTGTCCTGTTCTTGCAGAACATGTTTCTTCTAATGCCAGCGATAGCGAAAGTAGCTACAGTAAGTTAAATGGATTTTGTTTGGGTCTCTTTACTTTGGCTTGCCTCTTATAGTTTTGTTTCTCTTCTTTCCCCCTATTCACCTTTCAGACTTAAAAAAATACATATATAATATCTTCTTATGATTATTATGGGGCAAATGGCTTGACTTGTTACTGAATGCAAATAGAAAACAAATCTAAGGTCACATCCGTATCATCCATTTAAAGCACTCTTATACCACTACAACAGTCATGGCTTTCTCCCAAAGAATCCTGGGAACTGTAGTTTATTATGGGTGCTGGGAATTGTAGCTCTGTGAGAGGTCTCCTCACAACTCTCAGCACCTTTAACATTGAATACAACCCATGGATTATAGATGTTCTCCTCCAAAATCACCGCCTTTGAAGCACTGGAAATCATTTGTGATTCATCATTTAAAAGCGAGACTGGAACTGAATATTCTTGAAAGAAATTCTATAGAAAAAGGGACAAGGGGAGAGAACTTACACATTAGGCCAGTGTGCACTTAAATCAGGTTGTAATCCTTTCGTTGTAAAACCTGAATTCTGACTGGCAAAACATTCCCTGAAATCCCTGAGCTGTTGAGTGCTCTTTACTCCTGTGCCCCTCACATTGAAATGAATTGGTGTTGCCGAACTATATTTCCCCCCCCAAAAAAGAATGTTATCATTCCCAATTTTCTTCTGCTGTTTGCTTAACATTATCAAGCCATTTGTGGAGCATATATATGTATGTGTGTGAGAGAAAGAGCACAAAGCATGGAACCTCTCTCTCTCTCCTGGGTTGCCAGGCCCAGTCTCCAAGAGGTCTTCAGTATCTTTCAAAGTTGTGCAAGGGGAAGGGAGAATTCCACCTTGTGGTTTTTCCCATTACAGGGTTGCAAGAACACCTGCACTTGGCTGACTTTCTCTTCTCCTAAAGATACAGGATCAGTCTCAGGCCCTGAACCTGGCAACCCTACTCTGTTAATAGTCAGAATGGTATTCCCTTCTTTCTTCCAGCTAAACAACATGTTTTTGACAGGTGTCACTGATATCATCTGAACGGACATTAATTGCTTTAGAAAGCACTGGCCAGAGGCTAGGGTGGGGAGAGAAGCTGGTTCGGTCCATATTTTAGTAGGAAGCTTGATTGGCATTGCTGAAATAACATGCAGACCGAAATGCAGCCACCCTTTGAAATGTGCACTTATCCAAATTTTTCACTGCAGGTCTCCAATCCCAAAAATAGTATGTACCAAAAATACAAAATACATTACATTCGTGAAATTTGCTTGCAAAATGTGTATATGAAGAGAAATCCCCACCAAAAAAGGTGTATGAATTTTCATGCAGACTTTAAAAAAACAAAGTTTGCAAACTGATGCAGAAATAGGATGAACTGAACTTAAGCTTAGGGGCAAAATGAGAAGTTGAAAGAAACTAAAATTGACCAGTTCCTCCATCTCAGGCCAAAGGCCCATCTAGTCCAGCATCCTGTTCTCACAGTAGCCAGTCAGATGCCTCTGGGAAGCCCACAACCAGGAGCTGAGTGCAACAGCACTCTCCCCACTTGCTAAAGCCCCCCCTTCTCACTACCCACCCATCCCCACACCCACCCCAAAAAACACAGTGCTCACATTAAAGGGGCAGGAGGGTTCTGCCTTCCTTAACCTTTGTGACAACCCCCTTGACTACTACTCTGCAGAAAAGGGATGAAGTGGATTTGGAAAAGATTGGGAAAAACTGAGGAACTAAGAGAACTTGACCTCAACAGATTCATCCATCCCTGCCAGAAGCCTGAGAAAATGATAGATAATACAATCTGCATATATTTTTTTGTCATAATTGCCTTCTGTCCTGTATAGGGCCAGCTCCAGCCATAAGGATGAGATCTTCAGCATAATCCTCTCTGGTGGCCCACTACCAATACCAGTAGAGGTGCTGATGTGGCATAATTGGCTCAATGCTAGGTGGCCGCCATGTTGATGTTGATACTCTCCAGAGGCACTACTTTTCTTACCCTAATCTCCTTTTGGTAGCATTCCCCTAAAGGTGTTACCTTCCTGGAGGTGTTAGCTTTCTAGCCTTTCCCTGTTTGTTCACCTTCTGTGGGAGATGGAGATATGATAGCACTCTTTTTTTTTCAATTAATTTTTATTCAGATTTTCAAAACCAAAACAATACAAAAAGAAAAAAAACACAAATAAATAACTAATACAATAAAAAAAAAAAAATATTGACTTCCGATTTGTCGTAGTTCAGCTATAAATCTATAATATATAACAAGCCTGTCTCTTAATAGATTATAAAATCACCTTCCTCCAGCGGTTATCTTAATTGGTTTCAAATCTCATTAACATCATATCATTTCATTCTTCCACAAAAAGTCAAAGAGAAGTTTCCAATCTTTGAGATATATGTCCATCAATTTTTTTTCTAAATAAACATGTCAATTAATCCAACTCATCAAGTCTACTAAGTCCAGTAATTTCAAATCGCTCTTCTTCCATTATCCATATTGGTTCCATCTTCCATCTTCCATCTTTACGCACCCAATAATCTTGCTGTCATAGTCATATAATAAAAGTCTGATAGGAATTTCCTTTATCACAGATATTTTCTTGCCATCAATTCCGAACGTAGCACTGAAGTATTGTTGCAAAGCCGCATCTCTGTTCCTCTTTTTTACATGATACACTAGCACATCTCTTGAAGATTTTTCCATTAACACAAAACAGGGATTAATTCTGTTAACTTTCTCCATTTCAAGTTCCATCAAATCCTTCCAGTCCAGGAATTTTTTTGAACCGATAATATCTTTATCTCCAATCTCTTCAATTCCTTCAGGGACAGCGCTGATTTCCAAACCATAATATTTGTCTCCAGGATCCATCACAACCAGGAAATTCAAATCTTTTTCCATGTCCATATTTAATCCAATCTCCATAGTTTGAACCTTGCTTTTAATTTCTCTTTCATCCTTTTTTGATTTTCCAGATCTATCTTTATTCTCCTTTCTCATAGAATCCTGAATTTCTTTCAGCTCCTGTCTCATTTCATCAAATTCAATTCTCCACGCTTGTCTATTATTTCTCAATTCTTGTTTTATTGACTTAATCCCATTCATTATTTTCTGAAACATGTCTAAAGATAAAGTCCCTTCTTGTACATCCATGATCTTCTTAATTGTCATTCTTAAAGCCAAAGGAACTAAACTCCTTCAATTTTCAATGTCCCAAGCAAAGAGCAGTTTATTTCTTTATCCAGTTATAAAGGAGTTAATCTTTCAAACCAACTGGCGTCACACTCTAGACAGCCCTTATCTCTTATATGCCCAGAAGTGCAAAAACAGCTTTAGTTCACAGCGTCCTAATGACTAGTAGCAACGAGAATGAGCAGATTCGTCAAAAAAAGAAAAAGAAAAAGTAGATCAGAAAAAATAGTTCCAGACATATATTACACAAAAGTCTTATAAATCAAAATGATTTTTCTTTTCTCTTCCAATCAGAAACCCCTCATCCGTTGTAATCTTTACAATGCCATTTTCCATGTCAGCTTTTTGCAATAGGAAAAAGATAGGCTATTTTTATTTTCCTCCCCCTTAGTTCCGTGAGTAAAAAAGAAGGAAAGTTTTGGCTCACCCAGGTTCTCTTAATTGCCGATCCTTTGACAAATCTCTTTAGCTGTATAGATAAGAAAGTGATAAGCATAGACAGGATGCTTGCCTGTTAGTCCGTTTTTTTAAAAAAGAAAAAAAAACGGGTCACTTATTCAGCTGAGCTGGCTATAAATCCTCGCTCTGTCCGAGCTGCTGGAAGACCTTCTTTCACAGACGATTCTGACGAATTCCAGTCTCCCACAACCACAACAAAGCTGTGTGGGAAATCTCACGTTTCTTCCTTATCCGGAAGAAATTGTCCCCAGTCAAAAAAAACCCTTCTGACTGGATTTAAGGCTGAAAAAGTTTCATCCAAGATGGGAGCCCGTCTCAGAGCTGCACAGGCGGAGGGATCCTCCTGGGAAGTCAAGATATGATAGCACTCTTCAAGCATCTGAAAGGTTGTCACACAGCAGAGGGCCAGGATCTCTTCTCGGTCGTCCCAGAGTGCAAGACACGAAATAATGGGCTCATGTTACAGGAAGCCAGATTTCAACTGAACATCAGGAAAAAATTCCTAACTGTTAGAGCCATATGACAATGGAACCAATGACCTAGAGAGGTAGTGGGCTCTCCGACACTGGAGGCCTTCAAGAGGCAGATGGACAGCCATATGTTGGGAATGCTTTGATTTGGATTCCTGCATTGAGCAGGGGTTGGAATTGATGGCCTTATAGGCCCCTTCCAGGTCTCCTATTCTGTAATTCTATGACAGCATAAAAAACTGAGTCATTATACTGAGTCATGCCATTGGTGTATCATGCTCAAGTACTGTCCACATTGACTGGCAGTGGCTCTCCAGGATTTGAGACAGGGCTTCCTCCCAGCGCTACCTGGAAATGCCAGGGATTGAACCGGAGACCTCCTGCATCCAAAGCGGAGGCTCTACCACTGCGCTGCAGCCCTTCTTGTATGGAATCTTCCCTATGATGATTAAGAACAAACAGTGCATAGGGCATAGAACATAGACAACTGTCTACTGTTGAGTCAGACATAAGAACATAAGAAGAGCCTGCTGGATCAGGCCAGTGGCCCATCTAGTCCAGCACCAGGTGCCTAGGGGAAGCCCGCAAGCAGGACCCAAGTGCAAGAACACTCTCCCCTCCTGAGGCTTCCGGCAACTGGTTTTCAGAAGCATGCTGCCTCTGACTAGGGTGGCAGAGCACAGACATCACGGCTAGTAGCCATTGATAGCCTTGTCCTACATGAATTTGTCTAATCTTCTTTTAAAGCCATCCAAGCTGGTGGCCATTACTGTGTCTTGTGGGAGCAAATTCCAGAGTTTAACTATGCGATGAGCAAAGAAGTACTTCCTTTTGTCTGTCCTGAATCTTCCAACATTCAGCTTCTTTGAATGTCCACGAGTTCTAGTATTATGAGAGAGGGAAAAAAACTTTTCTCTATCCACTTTCTCAAAGCCATGCATAATTTTATACACTTCTATCATGTCTCCTCTGACCCGCCTTTTCTCTAAACTAAAAAGCCCCAAATGCTGCAACCTTTCCTCGTAAGGGAGTCGCTGCATCCCCTTGATCATTCTGGTTGCCCTCTTCTGAATCTTTTCCAACTCTATAATATCCTTTTTGAGATGAGGTGACCAGAACTGTACACAGTATTCCAAATGCGGCTGCACCATAGATTTATACAATGGCATTATGATATCGGCTGTTTTATTTTCAGTGTTGTTGTTGTTATGTGCCTCCAAGTTGACTATGACTTATGGCGACCCTATGAATCAGTGACCTCCAAGAGCAACTGTGATGAACCACCCTGTTCAGATCTTGTAAGTTCAGGTCTGTGGCTTCCTTTACGGAATCAATCCATCTCTTGTTTGGCTTTCCTCTTTTTCTACTTCCTTCGGTTTTTCCAAGCATTATTATCTTTTCTAATGAATCATGTCTTCTCATTATGTGTCCAAAGTATGATAACCTCAGTTTCATCATTTTAGCTTCTAGTGATAGTTCTGGTTTAATTTGTTCTAACACCCAATTATTTGTCTTTTTTGCAGTCCAAAGCTCTTCTCTAACACCTCATTTCAAATGAGTTGATTTTTCTCTTATCAGCTTTTTTCACTGTCCAACTTTCACATCCATACATAGAGATCAGAAATACCATGGTCTGAATGATCCTGACTTTAGTGTTCAGTGATACATCTTTACATTTGAGGACCTTTTCTAGTTCTCTCACAGCTGCCCTCCCCAGTCCTAGCCTTCTTCTGATTTCTTGACTATTGTCTCCATTTTGGTTAATGACTGTGCTGAGGTATTGATAATCCTTGAGAAGTCCAATGTCCTCATTGTCAACTGTAAAGTTGCATAAATCTTCTGTTGTCATTACTTTAGTCTTTTTGACGTTCTTCTGTTGTCATTACTTTAGTCTTTTTGACGTTCTTCTGTTGTCATTATTTTAGTCTTTTTGACGTTCAGCTGTAGTCCTGCTTTTGTGCTTTCCTCTTTAACTTTCATCAGCATTCGTTTGAAATCATTACTGGTTTCTGCTAGTAGTATGGTATCATCTGCATATCTTAAATTATTGATATTTCTCCCTCCAATTTTCACACCTCCTTCATCTTGGTCCAATCCTGGTTTCCATATGTTCTGCATACAGATTAAATAAATAGGGTGATAAAATACACCCCTACCTCACACGTTTTCCGATGGGGAACTAATCGGTTTCTCCATATTCTGTCCTTACAGTAGCCTCTTGTGCAGAGTATAGGTTGTGCATCAGGACAATCAGATGCTGTGGCACCCCCATTTCTTTTAAAGAATTCCTTTGTTTATCATTAATTTTTATTCAAATTTTCAAAGACAAAAAACAAAACAAAACAAAAATAATTAAACAATAAAATAAAATGTTGACTTCCGATTTGTCGCAGATCAGTTATAGGTCTACAATACATAACAATCCTGTCTCTTAAATTATATTATAAAATCACTTTCCTCCAGTAGTTATCTTAATTAATCATCAAATCTCATAAACATTACTTTATTCTTTCCACAAAAAGTCAAAGAGAGGTTTCAATTCCTTGAGAGATATATCTTTCAATTTTTCTCCAAACATGTCGATTAATCCATCTCGTTCAAATCTGTTAGGTCCAATAATTTCAATAGCCATTCTTCCATTATCAATGTTAATTCCATCTTCCATCTTCAATAATCCTGTTAAGTCCAGTAATTTCAGTAGCCATTCTTCCATTATCAATAATCCTGTTAAGTCCAGTAATTTCAGTACCCATTCTTCCATTATCAGTATCCCATAATAATCTTGTTGTCATAGCCATAGTCCAAATAAACATATAGATTAATCCAACGAGATACGCCTGGCGCCTTCTCTGTTATCTTTTCGGCGCCAGGTAAAAACCTACCTTTTCGCCCAGGCATTTTAAACATTTTAAATTTAATATTTTAAACCTAATATGGATCTTAATTATAAACTCAATGGCAACTCTATTTCAGATTTTTATCATGTTTAATGTTTTTATAATTGTACTATATTTTTCACACTTGCTCATATTTTAATTGTGATTTTATTTGTTGTACACCGCCCTGAGAGCTTCCTGCTATAGGGCGGTCTAAAAATGTAATAAAATAAAATAAATAAATAAATAAATCTCATCAAACCTGTTAGATCCAATAATTTCAATAGCCATTCTTCCATTATCAATATTAATTCCATCTTCCATCTTCAATAGTCCTGTTCAGTCCAGTAATTTCAGTATCCATTCTTCCATTATCAGTATCCCATATTAATCTTGCTGTCATAGCCATAGTCATATAATAAGAGTCTGATGGGAATTTCCTTTATCACAAATATTTCCTTGTCATCGATTCTGAATATGTTGCTGAAATATTGTTGTAAAGTCATATCTCTGTTCTTCTTTTTTACAAAATGCACTGGCTCATCTCTTGAGAATTTTTCCATTGTCACATATCTGTAGTTAATTCCATAGATTTTTTCTATGTCAAGCTCCATCACATCATTCCAGTCCAGAAAATTATCCAAGACATTGATAACTTTATCTCTAATATCTTCATTAATTTCTTCAGAGACAATGTTGAATTCCAAACAGTAAACTTTGTTTCTAATATCCATAAACTCCAGATCTTTTTCCAATTCCACATTTGTTCCAATCTCCAGGGCTTGTATCTTCCCTTTAATTTTTCTTTTCTCATCTCTAATCTCATCAATCTCCTCTCTCACAAGATCCCCTATTTCTTTAAGCTCCTGCATCATTTTGCCTAATTCAATTTTCATCTCCTGTCTACCCTGTCTCAGGGTTTGTTTCGTTATCTCAATCTCATCCATTATTTTCCTAAACATAATTTCTTCCATGGTCTCAGCCACTTTCCTGATTGCCATTCTTAAAACCACGAAAACAAAAATTATTTCAGCCACAATTGGGTTAATATTCCAGGCTTGATGACATCACAGTGTAGACAGTACAGCCTGCCTTATCTCTTATTTGTTCAGGAATACAAAACAAATTTAGTTCCCAGCTTCAAAACAGTTAGTGGCGTCGTGAACAAGTAGATTCATCAAAATGAAATAGACCAAAAAGAAAATAGTCCCAGACATATAATACTCCAAAGTTCATAAATCAAATTTTTTTTTTCCCTCCTCAAAATAGAAATCCCTCTTCCGTTTGTATCTTTAGAATGCACTTCCAGGCCAGCTTTTTGCAATAAAAACAAAGATAAGCTCTTTCAATTTCTTTCCTCCTTAATTTCGTGAATAAAAGAGAAGAGTTATAACTCACCCAGAAATTCTTCAGAGCTGATTCATTGACAAATCTCTTTTTGCTGCAACGATTTAAACCAAGTGAAAAAAAAATAGAAAGAAGGATGCTTGCCTGTTAAAGTCCGTTTTTCTTTGAAGAAAAGATAAATGTGTCGCTTAATCAGTTAGAGCTTGTTGGAAGTCCATCCGGCATTTGCTGGCTGAACCTTCTCTCATAAATTAATGAAATCCAGTCCTCCCAACAAAAACAGGCTTTTGTGGTTAATCTCTACGTTTCTCCCTGCCCGGGAGAAAATCTTTACCAGTCAAAAAGAACGTTCTGACTGATTTTAAAACTGAAAAAGCTTCTTCTGAGACGAGAGCTCGTCTCAAAAAGCAGGCACAAGCGAAGTCACCCTTCCCGGAAGTCCCTCTTTTAAAGCATTCCATAGTTTTTAATGATCTACACAGTCAAAGGCTTTGCTGTAATCTATAAAGCATAGGGTGATTTTCTTCTGAAATTCCTTGGTCCATTCCATTATCCAACGTATGTTTGCGATATGATCTCTGGTACCTGTTCCCTTTCTAAATCCACCTTGGACATCTCGCATTTCTCGCTCCATATATGGCAAGAGCCTTTGTAATAGAATCTTGAGCATTACTTTACTTGCATGGGATATTAAGGCAATAGTTCGATAATTACTGCATTCCCTGGGATCCCCTTTCTTTGGAATTGGGATGTATACACTTCCAGTCTGTGGGCCATTGTTTAGTTTTCCATATTTCTTGACAGATTTTTGTCAAAATTTGGACTGATTCAGTCTCAGTAGCTTGTAGCAATTCTATTGGTATGCCATCTATCCCCAGTGATTTGTTTCTTCCAAGTATTTTAAGAGCAGCTTTCACCTCGCATTCTAAAATTTCTGGTTCTTCATCATATGGTTCCTTCATGAATGAATCTGTCATCCTGGCATCTCTTTTATAGAGTTCTTCAGTGTATTGTTTCCATCTTCCTTTTATTTCATCTCGGTCAGTCAGTGTGTTTCCCCTGTTGATTATTCAACATCCCTACTCTTGGTTTAAATTTCCCTTTCATTTCTCTAATCTTTTGGAACAGGGCTCTTGTTCTACCTTTTTTGTTGTCCTCTTCTATTTCTATACAGTAACTATTGTAATAGTTCTCTTCGTCCCTACGTACTAGTCTGAATGTGTTTCTTTCTCCTTTTGTTTTTGCTTTCCTTCTCTCTTTAACCATTTGAAGAGTTTCTTCAGGCATCCATTGAGGTCTTTCTCTCTTTTTAACTAGAGGTATTGTCTTTTTGCATTCTTCTCTGATAACGTCTCTGATTTCATGCCATAGTTCTTCTGGTTCTCTGTCAACTAAGTTTAAAGCCTCAAACCTGTTCCTTATTTGATCTTTATATGCTTCTGGGATGTTATTTAAATTGTATTTTGGCTTTATGATTGCTTTGTTGGTTTTCTTTAGCTTTACTCTCATTTTCGATACGACCAGTTCAAGATCTGTACTGCAGTCTGCTCCTGGTCTTGTTTTCGCAGAAAGTATGAAACTTCTCCATCTTCTGCTACCAATATATAATCAATTTGATTCCTATATTGACCATTTGGTGATGTCCATGTGTACAGTCGTCTTTTCGGTTGTTCAAAACATGTGTTCGCAAGAAACAAATTATTGGCTTCACAGAATTCCATAAGTCTTTCTCCTGCTTCGTTTCTGTCTCCTAGGCCCCATTTCCCCACAATTCCTAATTTTTCTCTGTTCCCTACTTTTGCATTCCAATCCTCCATGATTATCAGCACATCTTGTTTTGGTGTGTGATCAATTTCTTCCTGTACTTCTGCATAAAATCTCTCCAATTCCTCTTCTTCTGCATTTGCCGTTGGAGCATAGACTTGAATGATGGTTATGTTGATAGGTTTCCTATTTAATCTCATTGATATCACTCGCTCAGACCTTGCATTGTAGCTCCTAATTGCTCTTGCTACATCACTTCTCACTATTAAAGCAACCCCATTTCTTCTTAACTTCTCATTTCCTGCATAAAATATTTTGTAGTTGCCTGATTGGAAATGTCCCATTCCTGTCCATTTTATTTCGCCCACACCATTTCTTGCTTGACAATTTCTAACTTTCCCTGGTTCATGCTTCTCACATTCCATGTTCCTATTGTGTGCGTCGTAGAACTCCGGACTCTCCTTTCGCATCTGTGCGCATCAGCCTCTGGGCTTCCTTTCGGCTTTGACCCAGCTGCATCATTAGTCACAGCGCTACTCGTACTTGTCCTTTGTTCTTCCCCAGTAGCTTGGTGATTGCCTTCTGACCTGGGGGTCTCATCTTCCAGCACTATCTCTTGTTGCATTTTGGATACTCTGTTCATAGGCTTTTCATGGTAAGAGATATTCAGAGGTGGTTTACCATTGCCTTCCTAATTATCGCTAGCATGGAATTTGCCTTTTTCACAGCTGCCGCACACTGGGTCGACATTTTCATCGTGCTGTCCACTACAACCCCGAGGTCTCTCTCCTGGTCGGTCACCGCCAGTTCAGACCCCATGAGCGTATATGTGAAATTAAGATTTTTTGCTCCAATATACATAATTTTACACTTGTTTATATTGAATTGCATTTGCCATTTTCCCACCCATTCAGTCAGTTTGAAGAGGTCTTTTTGGAGCTCTTCACAATCCCTTTTTGTTTTAACAACCCTGAACAATTTAGTATCGTCAGCAAACTTGGCCACTTCACTGCTCACTCCTAATTCTAGGTCATTAATGAACAAGTTGAAAAGTACAGGTCCCAATACCGATTCTTGGGGGACTCCACTTTCTACAGCCCTCCATTGGGAGAACTGTCCATTTATTCCTACTCTCTGCTTTCTGTTTCTTAACCAATTCCTTATCCACAATAGGACCTCTCCCCTTATTCCATGACTGCTAAGCTTTCTCAGAAGTTTTGGTGAGGTACCTTGTCAAACGCTTTTTGAAAGTCTAAGTACACTATGTCCACTGGATCACCTCTATCTATATGCTTGTTGACACTCTCAAAGAATTCTAATAGGTTACTGAGACAGGATTTTCCTTTGCAGAAGCCATGCTGGCTCTGCTTCAGCAAGGCTTGTTCTTCTATGTGCTTAGTTAATCTAGCTTTAATAATACTTTCTACCAGTTTTCCAGGGACAGAAGTTAAGCTAACTGGCCTGTAATTTCCGGGATCCCCTCTGGATCCCTTTTTGAATATTGGCGTTACATTTGCCACTTTCCAGTCCTCAGGCACGGAGGAGGACCCGAGGGACAAGTTACATATTTTAGTTAGCAGATCAGCAATTTCACCTTTGAGTTCTTTGAGAACTCTCGGGTGGATGCCATCCGGGCCCGGTGATTTGTCAGTTTTTATATTGCCCATTAAGCCTAGAACTTCCTCTCTCGTTACCACTATTTGTCTCAGTTCCTCAGAATCCCTTCCTGCAAATGTTAGTTCAGGTTCAGGGATCTGCCCTATATCTTCCACTGTGAAGACAGATGCAAAGAATTCATTTAGCTTCTCTGCAATCTCCTTATCGTTCTTTAGTACACCTTTGACTCCCTTATCATCCAAGGGTCCAATCGCCTCCCTAGATGGTCTCCTGCTTTGAATGTATTTATAGCATTTTTTGTTGTTGGTTTTTATGTTCTTAGCAATGTGCTCCTCAAATTCTTTTTTAGCATTCCTTATTGTCTTCTTGCATTTCTTTTGCCAGAGTTTGTGTTCCTTTTTATTTTCTTCATTCGGACAAGACTTCCATTTTCTGAAGGAAGACTTTTTGCCTCTGAGAGCTTCCTTGACTTTGCTCGTTAACCATGCTGGCATCTTCTTGGCCCTGGTGGTACCTTTTCTGATCGGTGGTATGCACACCAGTTGAGCTTCTAATATAGTGTTTTTAAACAACTTCCAAGCATTTTCGAGTGATGTGACCCTCTGGACTTTGTTTTTCAGCTTTCTTTTTACCAGTCTCCTCATTTTTGTGAAGTTTCCTCTTTTGAAGTCACATATGAGGCAGTTGATCATTTACATGTATGTTTAATTTAATAGCATTATGTTCACTGCTCCCAATCAGTTCAACAACACTTACATCTCACACCAGGTCCCGGTCCCCACTTAGGATCAAGTCCAGGGTTGCCGTCCCTCTGGTCAGTTCCACGACCAACTGGTCTAGGGAATAGTCATTTAGAATATCTAGAAATTTTGCTTCTTTGTCATGACTGGAACACATATGTGGCCAGTCTATATCTGGATAGTTGAAGTCATCCATTACTACCACATTTCCTAGTTTGGATGCTTCCTCAATTTCATATCATCTCAAGGTCTCCCTGAGCATTTTGATCAGGGGGACGATAGATCGTTCCCAGTATTAAATCCCTCCTGAGGCATGGTATCATCACCTACAACGATACTGTGGAGGAGTCCGCCTCTTTGGGGGTTTCGAGCTTGCTGGATTCAATGCCTTCTTTCACGTATAGAGCGCCACCGCCACCAATACGTCCTTCCCTGTCCTTCCGATATAGTTTATATCCAGGGATAACCATATCCCACTGGTTTTGTCCATTCCACCAGGTCTCCGTTATGCTCAGTATATCAATGCTCTCCTCCAAGACCAATCACTCCAGTTCTCTCATCTTGGTTCGGAGGCTTCTAGCATTAGCGTACGGGCACTTGTAAGCCATGTCTCTCTTCAAGTGTCTTTGGCATTTTTGGTTTGGCCTGTGGTAATTTTGCCCTTCTGAATTGATATCCTGTGCCCCTGCTCTCACAATCCCTACTTCTAGGCCTACCCCTTTTAAAATTTCATCATTTCTTTGGTCTTTATCCCAGGGGGGAGGTTTGTTCCGAACCGGACCTTCCTCAGCTCCTGTCGGGTTTCCCCCCTCAGTCAGTTTAAAAGCTGCTCTGCCACCTTTTTAATTTTAAGTGCCAGCAGTCTGGCTCCATTCTGGTTCAAGTGGAGCCCGTTCCGTTCGTACAGGCCCGGCTTGTCCCAAAATGTTCCCCAGTGCCTAACAAATCCGAACCCCTCCTCCTGACACCATTGTCTCATCCACACATTGAGACTACAAAGCTGTGCCTGTCTGGCTGGTCCTGCACATGGAACTGGTAGCATTTCAGAGAAAGCCACCTTGGAGGTCCTGGCTTTCAGCATCCTACCTAGCAACCATTTGGCTCTTCTCGCTCAGTAGTGTCTGCATTGACCTGCAGCGGCTGTCCAGGATTTCAGGCAGGGGGTGTTCTGAGCCCTCCCTGGAGATGCCAGGGGTTGACCTTGGGACCTTCTGGGTGCAAGACAGATGCTCTAGCACTGAGCTGTGGCTCTTCCCAGTACTAAAACACTATTGGTTCATATCAACCAGGCCAGGAGGGGGAGGCTGGTTTTCCCAGAAAAAGACCCAGCAGATCTTTGTTTTGTTTTGCTTTGTTTCCTCCCCAGCAAATTTCTATAGAAGGCAGGAATGAACTGTGCCAGCTCCAGCCTGGTGTAGCTGATGAGCCTGATTCTGGGATCTCTTTGGCAAAGAAAGGAACTTTGGATCAGTGGGTCCAAAGCCACCTCTGCCACCGTTCTACCAGAATACCCTTGGAAATGCCCCATTTTAGAGCTGATCACTGGCAGAAACAATGCTAGTAGTAGATCTACAGGCATGCTACGGTCCGCCCTGGAGGACACATGGACACACACAGAGAGTGAAGAACTTATCTTCACTGGTGGAGGGTAACTTTCACCCCATCCAAACCCTCTCTTGCAGATCGGCGAGTTAGGATTTCACAGTATAAAGGTTTTTAGTTTTTAAAAACTGAGCTAGTAGGATACAATGTTCAAGTATTCATCATCACATTCCAGTTTTTCTAGATGATCAGGTTTACTGGGCAGTAACTGGTAACATCTTACCTATTACACTTGTGTGTGTGTCCACGCGTGCTCATGTGCGCTCACACACAAACACTGCCTTCATTAAATTGCATTCAATTAAATGTACAAAAGAATTAACATCAATTGCTCATTAATTTCTGTGGTCTATTTAGTCTAATTGCTCAATTGCTCATAATTGCCTGACTAAGCTAAATAGGCAATAATGAAACTTGCTGTATGTGTGTGTGTGTTTTCGTTAAAAAACTAAAACAAAAGATTAAAAGCCAAAAGCGGAATTGCTTGAAATGCACTTTTTGTGTACTTTTCCAAATTTTGACTCATTACAGAGTGAATACCTTCTGCAGCTGGAAAATATATTCCTTAACTATACATTTCCACACACATTACCCAGCAAGATAGTACAATGTGTGTGGTTTACGCAGCATTTTACATTTTAAAGACGGCTATTAATAAAAAAAAAATGTAGCATTTAGATAACACAAGTCAAATGCTTCCTATTATAAAGCTTTCCCCAAAAGCCCTCTCTCTAGCCAACACATGGAAAGAGTCTAGAAAGCTGCCTTATATACCAGGTCAGAGCATTCGCCCATCTAGACTAGCATTGTCTACTCTGACAGGCAGTAGCTGTCCAAGGTCTCCGGTAGAGAAGGACTTTTCCCATCACCTGAGCCCTGATCCTTTTAATGGGAGATGCTGGGGACTGAACCTCAGGCTCAGACCTGCTGCATGCAAACCATGTACTCTACCACTGAGCTATGACCCCTCCCTGCACCTTCCAAGCAAATGTCCATATGCCCCCCCAGCCCCACCCAAACTTCTGCATGTTGAGTGGAGCATTAGCAAGAAAGGCCTCGCTGCATGTGTCACTGGTAAACCACAATCATGCAAGATTGAGATGAAATAATGGGTTCAAGCTGCAGGAAGCCAGATTTCGACTGAACATCAGGAAAAACTTCCTGTTAGAGCCATACGTCAATGGAGCCAATGACCTAGAGAGGTAGTGGGCTCTCTGACACTGGAGGCCTTCAAGAGGCAGCTGGACAGCCATCTGTCATGGATGCTTTGATTTGGATTCCTGCATTGCGCAGGGGGTTGGACTTGATGGCCTTATAGGCCCCTTCCAACTCTACTATTCTATGATTATATGATTATATGGTGTGGAGTGCCTACATGTGTGCAGATGTGCACCCGTAGGCCCCCTTTGCCAATACCAGAGGACCGGGCCAAGAGTTGTGCAGACATGAGGGGTTGCTTAGCCAGTACCCTTCTGCTGCCCCCTACAGGGTTGCCAATGTCTATGGAGAAGGGGAAGGGCCCTAGCTCAGTGGCAGAGCATCTGCCTTGCATGCAGAAGGCACCAGGTTCAATCCTCAGCATCTCCAGGTCAGGCTGAGAGAGAACCCTGTCTGAAAACCTGGAGAAGCTGCCGCCCAGTCTGCAGATGAAGCTGGTCCATTAGGGCAAATGGGGCACTGTCCTATCAACCTCCTACCTGCCAAGTGTTCCCCATGCCTCCCACCCTACTAGTCCCATCTAAACAGTACTAAGCTAAGATGGCCCAATGGTCACCTGCTAAGGCAGCTCCCTTAGGACCTACGGAGGGGTCCTCTCCTCTGTGTGGTGCTGATAGTGGCCCCATTGTATATAAGGCTGTCATGTGCCGATTCAGGTCATTGGTCTATCTGGTCCCATGCTACCTCCTCTTGCTGGTGATGAATCTCAGGGTCATCTCAGGGCGAGCTTTTCCCTCAATCCTTCCATGTGAGATCTTTTGGCTTCGGATGTTGGGGAAAGTACTGGGCCTGGGACATTTAGCACCAAAGGCACGTGCTCTACACTTGAGCTGTGGCCATTGCCTCGAGAAAACATCAGCCTCTTCTCTCCAAATCCCACAAAGACCTTTGAGAATGAGCTGGTGTTGAATCAGGTCGTAGGACCAACTCTCACCGTGGATCTCCAAGGGTTCAGGCAAAGGCTGTTTCCCAGGACAGCTGTCTGGAGTCATGTTTGAAACCGGAGCTGCTGAGACCTTTAGCTTGCCAAGCATATTTTCTGACACTGATCTTTGGAACGTCCCCAGCTGTAAGATAGTATTACTATTAGCAAGGTTGTATATCTCTGCCATTTAATTATTAATTATTATTCTGTACCAGGAAAAGGTAAACTCTTCTGCCTGCATAAAACTGTCCAAATAAAGCAAATACCTATTGCCCCACTTACCTTAAATAATGTATTCTGCAGCTAACGTTGATATACATACTTTTAATTCCATATGCTAGTCATGGGAAAGGGTGAGAAGATGGAGCTCCACCCTCTAGGCCACTGGAAATCTTATTCAGCAACTCCTCTGGCTTCTTAAACATAGCCAGGCATTTTCTAGGAGCCAAGAATCATAAGAGTTAGAAGGGACCTCAAAGATCATCTAGTCCAACCCCCCGCTGATTCAGGAAACCCACTGCTACAACATACCAGATAGGTGGTCATCAGGCCTCTGCTTAGAAACCTCCGACAAATGAGAGTTCACCCCTTTCTGGGACCGGCCATCCTGAAGTTCTTTGTAATATTTATTCAAAATCCCCCTGCTAGTCAGTGGTGCTTACCTAACCTCTCATCCCCGACATCACTGCAGTTTACCATGAGTGGGAGGGATGAGCCAGCAGCAAGGCAGTGTGTGCAAACACACCACTGGGAGTACCAGACTGGTTCCGTTGGTACGTTTGAACCGCACCGACCTCACTGCCATCTCACCCCTCTCCATCCCAGACAGCTACAGCGACACCAGAGATGGGAGGTCAGGTAAGCACTGCAAACCCACCCCACCAATTGCTACTGTATTCGATCCCATTGTTTTGGGTCTTAGGCTGTGAGCACACTTGTTGCCTACAGCAAAGTGTTTCCATTGGCCACAGCTGGAGAGGGAACAGGTTGATCTGCTGATCTGTTACAAAATCTCTTTGAAGCTGATTTAAAAAAAAAAAAAAAGCACTTGAGCTGATCCCACCAGGTTTTACAGTAAAAGGGGGCATGGTTTGACTAGTGTCATGTTCCCCATTTTCAGAAAAGAGAGGTGGAGACGCACTGGAACTGGCAGAACAGTGAGTGTGCCTCTAGCCTTAGTCTCTGGAGCAACAGAGCACAAATTTACTCTGTCGTCTGTGTAACAGCCCTTCAAATATCTGAAGATGGGTATCATAGCACCTGTTAATCACCTCTATTCCAAGCTAAACACATCCAACTCCTTTATCCTCCAAGCAATCATAAGGGCTAAAAACTCTCTTTTTAAAAAAAGTTGAGGTTCGTTGGAAGCTGAATCCTGCAACCAGCATCACATCCTGTGATTTGTCTGTGTTGCCACAGGTTACACACAGCTCTGATTATTATCACCACTTTGCAGTTGGGGATTGAGGGAAGTCAAGGCTGAAGGCGTTATATACGCCGCCTTGGGTTCTCTGAGGAAAGAAATCAATGAATAAATACTTTGCTCTAAGACCACCTACTGAGTTTATGTAGAAGGCGAGGTTTAAATCATGCACTTCCTTGCAACACAGCAGTTCACGTTCAGGATTGCTATGCTACACCAGCTGTATTCATCAGCCACAGTATTCTTATGAATACAGTAAGGACCTCCACAAAAGTCCAGTTCAAATCCAGAGGCCCTTTGAACCTGCAGGAACTCCAGTGCTCATATAGAGCTCCTGTGTGTACATACACAGAACTGTTCCCAGCTTCAAATCACTCTGTTCCCCCGTCATGGTTGGTGGCTATTCAGCAATGCTCCAGATCTTTGTCAAATGCCTGCCTCCGCTCTATGTCTGCCGCTGCTTTCTGATTCAGACCAGAGTGGTCCTAGCAAGCCACGATGCTAAGAACGTCACAGAGTGGGGGCCTCGAAAAACCGTTGACTCTTTTGTGCTCCTCCTTAGTGCCTGCACTGATCACACTCAACCGAGCCTTTTTAAAATGTGGAATTTCAAGAAGTGCCCTGTTTAGTGGGTGCTGCCAAGCAGAAAATGAGCCATGACTTCCCTATCTTACGCCTGTTGGGCTGGCCACTGGTAATTGACAAGGAAGCTTCTTTGCCCACAGCTGAACAATTATAGTGGAAATTAGTTGACAGCTGAGACTGCTGAAGAATTCTGGAAGCATTTTGGAATGACTCGGGTTTCAGCACTCTCAAAGACCTAGGACTGATCTTCTTGGGTGCTTCTTTACAAGGTCTGTTTGTCAACACTGATTTTTCTTCTTTTTCTCTTTGCAGGAGGACAAGAGGACTGCATTCTCTCCTATGAACCTGTAACAAGGCAGGAAAGTAAGCAAAGACAAATGTTCTGCTGAAAATGCTTGGACAAATCAGAAGAAAGCCCAGTCTATTTGTGCAGCAAAATGAGGTGGTAAAGTCCTGAGGTGGCAGGATGGACTGTACCACTTCTCATTGTAGGTGGGAGGATGTCATTCGTAAATGCTTCCCCATGCAAAAATTTCCCACCAAGAGTAACCTAGCATAGCAGGGTGAAAGTTCCTAGCCTACCCTCTGCCCACTGTGCTAGTATTCTGATTGGCATCGAACATCTGTAAGTGGGGGAGCATTCAAAAGACATGATACCCCCAGCTGTAGCCTGAAATGATACCGTCCACTGTCCCATTTTTAAAATGCAGGCACCTCATGCTGCTGCTTAGGTAGATCTAGCCTCCGATCCAGTCCATACATGCAGCCAAATGAGTGGTAGAGCGGAATGAACTACTTCACACGACAGGCAGGAGACATCATTTTTTGAATGCTCCATCATCTAAAACAGATGTGGGGAACATTTGGCCCTCTGGATGTCACTGAACTACAACTCCCATCAACGCTGACCCTGCAGTGGATTTTATAAACTAGCTGTTTTGTTGTGATTTGAATCGCATGTTTTAATTTTTGCTTTTTAAGGAAATTGCATTTTTCTTATTAATGGAAAGCTGCCTTAGGAAGGCTAATACTTGAAAAGTGACTTAGAAAAATCTGAAATAAAATAACATCTGAGAGAAAGGTGCTCAACCATCCTTCTCCTTGCTTTTTTATGCTAGTTTGCAGAGATCTGTATCTCTATTGCTACTTCTATCTATCTATCTATCTATCTGTCTGTCTGTCTGTCTGTCTATCTATCTATCTATCTATCTATCTATCTATCTATCTATCTATCTATCTATCTATCTATCTATCTATCTATCTATCTATCTATCTATCTGTCTGTCTGTCTGTCTGTCTGTCTGTCTGTCTGTCTGTCTGTCTGTCTGTCTATCTATCTATCTATCTATCTATCTATCTATCTATCTATCTATCTATCTATCTATCTGTCTGTCTGTCTGTCTGTCTGTCTGTCTGTCTGTCTGTCTGTCTGTCTGTCTGTCTGTCTATGAGCACTAAAAATGTGATTTCTGAAGTGGTACAGTCTGTTCTGCCAACACAGGACTCTTCCACCTCATTCTCAGTCTGTTTTGCCAACACAGGACTCTTCCACCTCATTCTTCTGTGCATATAAGCCAGACCTAAGGTTGCATTTTGTAATATTTATTTTCCTGCATTTATATCCTGCCTTTCTTCCATCATGGAACCCAAGACGGCATACATGTGGCTCCCACCTGCGCCGCCAGCTCCGGCACTGGCTACACCCATACCTACTTAGTTTCAGCAAGGTGATGGCCTCATGTGCCTGGGATGTTGGATACACATGCCTTAGGACAGGGCTCCCCAAAATAGATGTTCCTAAACTCTTTGGGCCCAGTGGAAGAGCCTGAGGAGCAGGATCATTTGAATGAAATGGAAACCGCTCAGCATTCCTACATAAGAGTTTTCTAGCCTAGATCAGGAGTTCCCAAACTGTGGTTTATGAGCTTCGTTCAGGTGCTCTGTGGAGTGCCTGTAAAAATACAATTAAAGGGCGTACAGCATCCAGCAGAGCACATTGCAATCGCTACCGCAGGCAGAAAAAACATTAAATGGTCCACCAAAAACCTCAGCAATTTTCAAATGTTCCGGGGGGGAGGGAATTTGGGAACCCCTGGCCTAGACCAAACCACAGTTTGCTTAGGCTAGCATTTTCTTCCCGATAACAACCAGCCAGATGTCTCTGGAACTCTCATGAAGGCGATCATTACTTCTTGTTGTTAACTATCTAGGCTAGTGGCCATTCCTTATGGCGGTGAATTCCCTAAGCCTGGCTGAAATGTTTGTGGGAGGCAGAGATGAGAAGTGTTCCAAGGGGCATTCTGTGGTACGATCTCAGCTAGGCTGTACCGTGTCAAATTTCCCCGTGTAGCTTGGCCCTTAAATTACAAGGCCATTATTCATCTTGTCAACTCCCACTTTGTTGAAGAACAATAGACCTGTCCAGCTAGCCATTGGCTTGGACTTAGCAAAATCAGTTTCTGCCTTGGGAAAACCCCTTCTAACTCCACACATTTATTTCACCCAATTCATTTCCACTAACGGCTGAGGTGTTGATGTGCCATCATTCTTTGCTTGAGAGTTTCCCCCTTCAGCATCACCTAGACGCTTCCTTTTCTTTCTGCATTCCAGTTAATTACACCAGACCAGTTATTATCCTTGGTCCAATGAAAGACCGAATCAACGATGATTTGATATCTGAATTTCCTGACAAATTTGGCTCCTGTGTACCACGTAAGTATTATATTTTTGGAGGCATCTTTGCTAGTGTTTTCTTTGTTTAAAGCAGGGGTGTGGACATTTTTCCGCTCAAGGGCCACATTTCCTCATGAGCAATCTTCCAGGGGCTGCACGGCAGTGGTGGGCAGGGCCAGAGGCGACAGTGGGCAGAGTAACTGGTTTGACTTTTAACTTTGTACAGCAGCCTACATTCAGTCAGAGATTTCCATGCACACACACACAGGAAGAGGCATTATCACAATTAAAGAATGTGTTCCAGCCAGGCAAAGGTGCCTGAGGAGGATTGGAGCAGGGCCACTGAGAGCTGTGGCTTGAGCAGAGTGCCAAGGCCAGATGGAGAGGCCTGGTACCCATATTAAGTCCCAGGGCCTCAGGTTCCACACCCTTAGCTTAAAGCTATGGCAGTCTGTTTTTTAATCTCTGCTGCTGCCTTTATCCACGATACCTTACTAAACTAGCATCCATGTTTATGCCCAGATGTCTTTCAGAAGCCAGGGTGTCGCAGCTCAGTGGCAGCTCACGTGCTTTGATTGTAAAAACGGTCCAACCCGCAGCATCTCCATGAGGTCTGAAACCCTGGAGAGCTGCTGCCAATCAGAGTCAACTGTTCTGAGCTAGATTATATTATGTTCCTGTTTCCTAATTTGTGCTAGAGCCTGTTGTTCATACCTGGAGATAGCCCTGGGGTATGCAAACTGATAATATCAAAGAGTACCTCTAAACATGTGCTGAGTCAGTTCCCCATATGGAATTACACTGTGACTCCATTCCACTAAATACAATGTCTGTGCAGAATCAGACCCAAAGAGGGCTTGTAGTGTTTGGCTCCTGGGGTTGGATCTCCCAGTTTTGGGGGAGGGGGATCTTGTGAAAACCTCGGGATCCCTGAAGCCTGCTGGTACCTTACACCTGTTTTTGGATGATGCTGTTATGGCTACATATATATGATCAGTGCTTTTTTGCGTAACTACTCACCACTACGTAGTACTGGCATCTCTTTATTTTTGCTGCCTTTGGCAGCCATTTTATGCTGGCAACTACAACACTTTTATCATCTCATGTATTACCCCCCAAAAAGCCCTGTAGATTATGATGATGATATTGTTGTTGTATGGCAAGTGTGGGGAACCTTTGGCCCTCCAAATGGTGCTGAACTACAACTCCCATCATCCCTGGCCATTGGCCATGCTTGCTGGGGCTGATGGGAGTCATAGTTCAGCAACATCTGGAGGGCCAAAGGTTCCCCACTCCTGTTGTATGATGAAGATAGGTTTGTTGTTATTAAGTGAAGAGGAGAGCCAAGATGCAGACATATTTTTGTGTTCATTGATTGCATTTTTTTCTTGCTGCACTTATGGAAATCTGTTTTTCCCTTTATTTATTTATTTTCATTCCCCAAAGATACAACTCGGCCAAAGCGTGATTATGAAGTGGATGGGAGAGATTATCATTTTGTCATCTCCAGAGAACAAATGGAAAAGGACATCCAAGACCACAAATTCATTGAGGCCGGACAGTATAATGATAATCTGTATGGGACTAGTGTGCAATCTGTGAGATTTGTAGCAGAAAGGGTAAGTTCACCAAATGTCAGCACCAATGTGGTAATATCAAATATCAAAGAGACACAGGGTAAATTACCGAAGATTTGCTTTGAACTGATGGAACATTTAGAATTGGTGGATACCTGGAGATATATAAATGATAATGCAAAGGAATTTACTTATTTTTCAGAAAGACACAAAACATTCTCGAGGATTGATATGATCTGGATGTCTAAAATTTTAGCGAAGGACACTTTTAAAATGGATATATTACCAAAAACTTTTTCGGATCATAACCCTGTGATATTAACTTTAAAAAAGAAAAATCTTGGATTTAGATGGAGACTAAATGAATCTTTATTACAGAATGACAAAGTAGTACAAGAATGTAAGAAGAAATTAAAAGAGTTTTTTGAACATAATTTACATAAAGGAACAAGTGAAAATATCGTTTGGGATACAAGTAAGGCATTTATGAGGGGATATCTTATTAAATGTAACTCTGAATTAAAAAAAAAGAAACAACAGAAAATGCAATTAATTTTGGAAGAAATAAAACAAAAAGAGGAAGAATTGAAAAAGAATCCAACTAAAGTTTCTATTGTAAATCAAATCAAAATGTTACAGAAGCAAGTATCAATGCTGACAGTTAGAGAAATTGAAAGAAAACTAAATTTTGCTAAACAAAGGACTTTTGAATTTGCAAATAAACCTGGGAAATGGTTAGCATATAAATTAAGAAAAGAACGTCAAAAAAATATCATTTTAAAGATACAAGAAGGAGATGAGACGTTGACAGATAATGTAAAAATTAAAAAGATTTTTCATCAATATTATTCAACATTGTATAAATGTCAGGAAATTCCGAAAAAATAGAAGAGTATATATCTAAACAGAATTTGCCTAAAATTACAGACTTTCAGAGACAAGCTATTAATGGCCCTATTACGTTAAGAGAGATATCTGAAGCTATAAACAAAATTAAATTAGGAAAGGCACCAGGACCAGATGGGTTATCTGCAATGTATTATAAATGTTTGGAGGAAGAACTCTTACTACCTTTACAGTCTACAATGAATCTTATTCTGCAAGAGGGAAAGATACCAGATAGTTGGAAAAATGCTAATATAACATTAATACCTAAAGAGGAGCAAGATTTAACTAAAACAAAAAATTATCGACCAATATCTCTATTGAATAATGACTATAAAATTTTTACAATGATCTTGGCAGAAAGATTGAAAATAATATTGCAACAATTTATTCAGGAAGATCAATCAGGGTTTTTACCTAAAAGACAATTACGTGACAACGTCAGGAATGTCTTGAATGTCTTGGAATATTTAGAACAACGAAATGATAAACAAGCAGCTTTGATTTTTTTTAGATGCTGAAAAAGCATTTGATAATTTGAATTGGAAATTTATGTTTCAGGTTTTGGAGCAAATGGATTTTGGAGACAATTTTATAAAATGGATTAGATCGATTTATACATCTCAGAAGGCTCAGATAATTGTTAACGGAGATTTAACGGATTCATGTGAAATACAAAAGGGTACAAGACAGGGATGTCCTTTATCTCCTCTTTTATTTATTCTGGTCTTAGAAGTGCTGCTTAGAGATATAAGGCAAGATAAAAGAATTTCGGGATTAAAGATAAAAAAAGAAGAATATAAATTGAGAGCATTTGCTGATGATTTGATAATTGTACTAGAAAATCCTTTGGAAGGAATTAATGTATTGATGGACAAATTAAAAGAATTTGGACCGTTAGCAGGATTTAAGATCAACAATCAAAAAACAAAGATGTTGGTGAAAAATTTAACTAAGAGCCAGTTCAGATGTTTAGAAAAAGCAACTGGTAAAGTCCTCCCTGAAATATCTCAGAACAGGCATTCCTGTGAGCGAAAGGAGAGTGCTTCTTTTGAGATGGTGCTTGCAACCTGCGTATTTTTATAACCACTGATATGATATTGATGCTTGGAGGTTGTTGACTCTTTAATGTGCTGTCAGTATATTTAATCAATGTTGCTAATTAAATCCCTACACAAAATCAAGTGCAAGAAAGTTAAACACCCAATACCAAAATTAAAAGGAGAGCAACACAGCAAAACATCCTCAACAGAGCCAGTCTACGAGAAAAAATAATAATTTAGGTTGCAATCCAAGGACCCCTGGAAGGGCAAACAGGGGGGTGTTTCAGGGACAGCTCAGGGGTCTTCCTCTTCCCCCAACACCCCCAGGGGCTGATGTACATATTTTCTGTCTCACTGGGACGAGTGGTTTGACCTCCCCATGCCTCTCTCCCCTGCCCAGCAGGATTTCTCTGCTATTGATGTGTGTGTGGGTGGGTTGGTTGGTTGGCTGGCTGGCATTCCACCTTTCGGTCTGACAAAGCACCCCCAAGGTGGCTGACTACCATCCAGGTTAAAACAAATGAACGAAAACCTATTCAGTGAAATAGCAACAATACAGAATGACATGATGACAAATGATGGAAGGAGAACCGTAGCTCAGTGGTAGAGTATTTGCTTTGCATGCAGAAGGTCCCTGGTTCAATCCCTTGCATCTCCAGGTAGGGCTAGGAGCGACCCCCTGCCTGAAACCCTGGAGAGCCTCTACCAGTCAGTGTAGAACAGGGATAGCCAATGGAATGTGCTCCATCAGCTTCAGGCAATATGGCTAAATAGTCAGGGATGCTGGGAGTAGTAGTCCACCAACATATGGAGATCACCATATAGGCTACCACTGGTGTAGATAATACTGAGCTAGATGGACCAATGGTATAATTCAATATAAGGCTTGTACCCGAAACAAAGGCAGCAGCAGTCATTAATGTAGGCAAGGGATCATTGGCATGAGCAAATAATATCACTGACAACATCTAAGAGGGTATGGTGCAGACCTCCCTGAGGTAGGTCCACAACGTGGGCACTGCCCTGAAGAAGGCCCTCTCTGATGGACCCACCAGCTGTGCCTCTGATGGTGCTAGGTTTCCATAGATGACCTACATGAATGGGCAGGATCACCTCTTTTTTGACTGATGGGCATTAAGCGTCGCAAGCATAAACCACGTCTTCATCTGCTTTCAACAGGGCAAGCACTGTATACTTGATGTGTCAGGAAACGCCATTAAGCGACTACAAGCTGCACAGCTGTACCCCATTGCGATCTTCATTAAGCCTAAATCGTGGGAGCCATTGATGTGAGTACCGTCTCCTTGACTCTTCTTTTAAAGCATTATATAGGTAAGAGTAGGAGTGTTCTGTGCCTTCCAGAATTCAGGTGTCCCCCACTCCCAGGATTTGTAGCATTATGTAATGTAAGATTTAGGCTCAGCTTGTGAGCAGCTGCCTTTGGGCACCACTGAATGTGTGCAAATCCAGAAGGGGTGAGTCGCTCTTCCTCCATTGGTGCAAGTCGTTCGTGTCTGCAGTGAGGACGTGCACATTGACTTCATGGGGAAAGGTGTGTTCACATTTTGCATGCATATGCATCTCCCAGCAAGAGGGATGCACAAGTTCCTGCCTCAGTTGTTAATCAGAGCCTAACTCAGATGATCAGTGAATTACAGAGCCAGTTTCAGGGATCGGCATTGTCGGGCATGTTCCTCGTCCCACACTCCAGCACAGGGGCCCACTGCCGGTTGCTAGACTCATCTGATCCTTCTGCTGCTGCTGCTGCTCCTTGCTTCCACTACCTGCTCGCCTGCTCCTGCTGGGAGGAAGGGCGGGATATAAATCAAACAATACATAAATAAATAAATGTGTGTGTGCATGTTTATATATATAATTATTATGGTTTATTACTATGCCGCATTTTGGCCAAAAGGCCGTCAAGGCGGCTTACAAAAAATAAACATAGAAATACATATTAATAAAAACATTACAATTTACAAAAATTAAATAACAATTAAATAACCTTATTAAAAAGAAGAACAGCTTTCAATGAAAATACAAGAACAAATCACACTTTCCTAATAAAGAGCTTTGCAGATACCATGGTCTGCGAAAAAGACAAATAATTGGGTGTTAGAACAAATTAAACCAAAACTGTCACTAGAAGCTAAAATGATGAAACGGAGGTTATCATACTTTGGACACATAATGAGAAGACATGATTCACTAGAAAAGACAATAATGCTGGGGAAAACAGAAGGGAGTAGAAAAAGAGGAAGGCCAAACAAGAGATGGATCGATTCCATAAAGGAAGCCACAGACCTGAATTTACAAGATCTGATCAGGGTGGTTTATAACAGATGCTATTGGAAGATGCTGATTTATTGGGTCGCCATAAGTCAAAATTGACTTGAAGGCACATAACAACAACTCTGTCCTCCATCCCGGCAAGGAAGAGGCATGGTCAGAGTTCAAGGACGCATTCCATTCAGGCAAAAGCACTCAAGGAGGGTGCAGAGCAGGGCCTTTCAGGCACATGGCTGGGGAAGGGGCGTGCCCTGGAGAGAGTGTCCCAAGGGCCAGATAGAGAGGCTTGGAGGGCTCATCCCATAAAGGAAGCCACAGACCTGAACTTACAGTTGGTTTATAACATATGGTATTGGAGATCACTGATTCATTCAAACCCTCCACCATCATCTGGCCTAGGAGAGATCAACAAGAGCTCCACCACATGGTTCTCCAGTTGGTGGTGTTGCTTGTTTTTTTACTATGATTTGTCTTCAATGTTTTCCATAGAGCCACTAGAGTTATGGAGTTTTGTTGATGAAACCCAAGTACATATAACACTCTTTTTTGCAGCTTTTTTTTATAGTGTAGACAGATTTCGTACATCCACAATTTAGTCAGCAGGCAGATTCTTTTTTCTAAGAGCTAGGTCAACTGTAACAAATGTGTTGTCTTGCACTTCTTAGCCAATTCTTTATGCATCATCGTGCACGTAATTTTCTGCATGCATCAGGCGTGGTTTACGCTGTACAGTTCATTTTTGCAAGCTTCTCTGATTTCATCCAGAGCTTTAGATTACAGTGTACTGTGTCTGTTTTGCTTACCTACATGCCACAGTTGATTTCATGAAATTAAACCAGTGCCTGGAAGGGAATCCATATCCTCTGAGTCAGAAGCTTTGCATGCTAATCTCAAGATGTGTGGAAGCAGACTGTGGTCATTCACAATACTGAAGGGAAAGCACTCTGCACAGGCTCAGAATTGTTATTTGTTAATGTTCCCATTGAAAGTAGGTTTGACAAGACTGCCCTTATGAACTCTAGGACCAATTAAACCATGGCCATGTTTCCATGGAAAACAACACACACATACACACACGCACGCATTACTTGTGACTGACCATTGGCCATTCTGGCTGGGGTTGATGGAGTCCAACAACATCTGGAAGGCACCATGTTGCCTATCCCTGCATTTAGATGTTTTAATCTGAATATATTTTAGTGCTCATACAACACTAGGGATGAAATTATCTGCCAATTTCTGTTCTGTCGGTTTCTCATTTCTGAAGCAATTTGTGTACTTAGAAAAAAAATTCTCATGAAAATTCTTCAGCATTTCAGTGCAAATTTCTCCTAATAAATACACTTTTGCCCACACACCCAAGAAGACTCGTGACACAAGTTGGAATAATGTTATATTTATTAAATATAACATTCAACATCAAATGCAAATAAGCCAATTCATCAGATTAAATTGCTTCGGGCAGGTGAGGCCTCCTACAAATGTGGGAATATTCCCACGCCTTCTAAAGGCAAATAATTCTCTTCAGACCTTAACTCCATAGCCAAGGACGTGGGGGAAAACCTCCCTCCTTGCTGCTGAAGTCAGTTGTGGTTCCCACCTCCGCACCATGGCCCCGCCGTACAGGCGTTCACCCTGATGCGCAAGCAGGTCCCACAAGCACACTCCTCAGTTCGCCACCAGGCATTAAGCTTTGATGGTTCCCTGGGGAGTGCCCCTTACCTGTATACTTTAACCGCCTCAAAATAACCCAATATACCTCACCTGCCCGAATTCCATGCCACAAGAGGGGATCAGCTCAAGCTTGGTCCCCTCAACCCAATAAAGAAAACAGACTCCTTAAACCCAACCTCAAATCCTCTAAAAACAAATCACATCCCCTCTCAGACAAGTGGACACCATCGTCCCTAAACAATTGAGGGGAATAAAACTTTACCCTATCATGGGATATGCACACCCCCCCAAGGGATAAAATCAAATCCCTGACCTTCCTGTTCACCCATTTGCGCGACCTATCAATTTTGTTTGTGTAAATTGCACCCCTCCATATTCGTCTCACGAGCATATCAGACCACACCAAAATTAAATTAGGATAAGAACGCCTAAGCCACGTGAGATCACGCCTGACCTTAAGCAGCAAGTCCATACCAGGGCGCTGCACAAGGTCATTCTCCCCCAAATGAATTAACAAAATATGCGGCTGTGCCGCAGATGCCATGGTGCGGCACACCAATGGCAACAACGCATCCCATAACATGCCCCTCCGCGCCTCCCAGCTAACTGTCGCTGATGCAGAAAGCTGCAGCTGCATCCCAGAAAATGACGAAGAGGCCCTCCGATGCACCCAAAACAAGATGGAATGTCCACACAGAACGATCCGCACCGGGACTGGAAGATTCAAAATGCCTAAAGAAAAACAAAATTAAATACAACATTAATACCGGACATAAGACTGGAAGGCTGAGGAACGCCACCTGCCAATTGCCTGGATATCGCCAACGCTCATGCCCACGAGGGCAGCGGCCGTGGCCGCTCCAATCCGAAATGAATGCAGCCCATAGACTCCAGCATCGCGACCAGTGGCCAACAAGGCCCGCCGAACAACGGCCCAAAATTGGAACTGAGTCAGGGCAGAACCATCCGCATGTATAAACAGATAACGCAGGCCCTCTGGCCTTAGAAGCAAGAATTGATGCATGGCAGCTACAGGGCATAATTCCAAAACCTGGCAGCTGCGTAAAGACACAAGACTGCCATGGCCCTTCTGATCAATCTTAGAGACTCGCAGGGAGAACCTAACCATATCAGCACCTAATGTGCAATCGCCAGAGCATAAGGCCCTGTAAGACACGTCGCGCTTAGAGAGGACTAACACTTCACTAGGGCGAAAGGCACCATAGAACATCGTCAGACTTACTGCGGCGAAAAGGTGCGCCTCATACAGGGATGAGCATAAAGAACGAAACAATGCCAGGATCTGGAGGAGGACATCGGGTGTGATTGGCCTCCTCCGGTCAGCGGGCCTGGGAGCGGAACGCGACCAACCCTCAAGGACATTTCTGACCCTAAAATCTACAGAATGATCCGGCAGTCCTCGTGCCTTAGAGATAAAGGCCAGCGCAGAGAGGTGCCCAGCGATAGTAGAAACAGAAGAGCCTTGACCTTTCAAGTGCGTCATATACTGTAATAATTGATCCACGGGGATAGGCCACGCCATAGACAAAGCAGCACTGATTCGGAAAGCCTGGAACTTCGCAAAGGCATGCTGAAACGCTTTCTGAGTACTGGGAGCAAGAGCAGATGCAATAGCGGCCCCAACTTCTAAACCCCAAGGTTCCATAAGAAAGGCGGGACCGGGACAGGGTCCAGAGCTGCTCCAGGTGCAAGTTCCCGAAAGCGCGCCATCTGTAATCGGGAAAGAGCATCAGCAGCGCAGTTTTGTAAACCTGGAACATGCCGAGCAACGAAAAGGATATTAAAACGCAAACATTGCAATACAAATGTGCGCACTAGTTGCATAACTCGCGGAGATTTGGAAGTCTGGGCATTAATAACACACACAGTAGACAGATTATTGCACCAAAAGCGTACTGTACGGTTTTTAAATGCCTGCGGCCAAATATGGACCGCCACAACTATCGGGAAAAATTCCAAAAAGGTCATATCTCCAGTGGTCCCGGAGGCCTGCCATGTATTAGGCCACCTATCAGCGCACCACTGCGACCGGAATATAACACCAAAACCTATACCCCCGGCAGCATCAGAATGTACCTGTAATTCAGCTTCCAAAAGCAATTCATCGCGCCAAAAGGAAAGACCATTAAAGTCCTCCAAAAACGTAAGCCACATACATAAATCAGCCCGACAGAAACCCGAATGAAATAGGATCAAGAGCGCACACCTTTCATGGCGTCACAGAGACGCCTGAGAAATGCACGCCCTGGGGAAATGACTTTAGAGGCAAACACTAAGTGTCCCACAAGTTCCTGTAATTGAGCTAATGTAATCTTTTTTAATACAAGTACGGTCCGGAGACGCTGCCGCAAAGCAAGCAATTTGTTCTGAGGCAAACAGGACAACTGGGCAATCGTATCTAATTTGATACCCAAAAAGGTAAGTGAAGAAGAAGGGCCCTCAGTCTTTTCTGGAGCTAAGGGGACACCCAATTCAGCCGTTAAGGCCTCAAAAGAGTGCAACATATATAGGCAATGGGAAGAGCCTGCCGGCCCTACAAACAAAAAATAATCGAGATAATGAACTGACAGAGAAGAAAAAGTCCTTCTTCTCAGCGCCCATTCTAAAAATGTGCTAAATGCTTCGAAAGCAGCACAAGACACGGAACAACCCATTGGCATGGCCCTATCAATGTAAAACTGGCCTTGAAATTTGAAACCCAATAAGTCCACATCATCGGGATGCACTGGTAGGAGACGAAACGCAGATTTTATATCGCATTTTACTAATAAAGCACCTTTACCAGCTCTGCGAACTACTCGCACTGCCTCATCAAAGGATGTATACCTAACTGATGCATGACTTGGGGAAATGCCATCATTAACAGAAGCACCTTTGGGGAATGACAAATTGTGTATGAGGCGATATTCGCCTGGCTGTTCCTTGGGAACAATACCCAAAGGAGAAATTCTCAAATTCTCCAAAGGAGGAGAAGTAAAGGGACCTGAAATCCGGTCAGCACTTATCTCCTTCCTGATTTTGGGCAACACTATAGGGGCCATAGACATGAGAGAGGGCTGATTCTTTGATGAAATAGCAACCCGGGGGCCCTGAAAGGGTATACGAAAACCTTTAGTAAAACCTGCCAGCAAAAATCTAGCAGCAGACCTATTGGGGTAACCTGCCAACAAGTGAGCCAGGGGAATTAATTTAACAGGGCTACTGGCCTTGCGACGTACCGCCGCTGTTGCCAGACCCCCGTTTATGCTGCTGGTGTTCCCCTGTACCCTGGCGAGCCTGCCGGGCACGCTGACAGGAAGAACTGGGGTGGTTGCCACCACACAGTCCACAGGCGTGTCGAAACCTACATGGACGCCTGAGGCATCGGCCACTGCTGTTAAACGTCCAACAGACCTGCTGGGATTGAACCCACTGTCCGCCCTGACCAAAGCCAGCAGCGGAAGTCTGCGCTCGTGCTAACAGGTGTCCACTATCTGCCCTATCACCAGAAGTAGGCCTGGCCGCAGTCATGGAGCGAAGCCACAAACCGGCATGCTCCACGTCCCAACGGAGGGTGGGATCCAATGCCGCCCTCTGCCTGAAATTTTCATCGTACCGCAACCACGGGGTACCCAAAAATTCTCGAAAGGCCCGATGAATGATATCCTGGTATTTTATCATAGATAAGGCCCTCGATGGATAAGCCTGCGTCATAACTCCCATATAAATCGTGTAAGCGTTCAGCCAGTTAGGCCATACACGATCAACTCTCTTTTTTGTGACCACCTCACGTTCCTTGCTTTCCTGACCCTCTTTAGTTTTGACCTCGTTCTCACGAAAAAGAAGAGTAAATAAATCAATGTACTCTGCACGCCAGATTCTTTCCTTCGTTGTGACCAATAAATGGTCACCCAAAGGAAGAGAAGTATCACCCTGAGGATAAACACCCTGAGGGAGAGGCAAGGAAGCAGTAGGAAGACCCGAGGCAGCCACTGATGGCTGCCAAGGGGTCACAGCCGCAGCAGGCCAAGGGAGCTGTGGTTGGTGCGGAACTAAAACTCCCCCCATAAACACCACTGGTGGGGAGCCACTTGGCTGCTGAGAACCAGCTGAAGAGGAATCTAACGGACTAACACCGGCAACGTTATTCTGTGTAACAGGAATACGTGGTGCGAGTGTCTCACCTGCGTAAGCAGCCGGAGAAGCAACAAGCGGCGAAGCCACCAAAGCAGAGGACTCGGACGACCCGGGCAAGACGCTGGACTGTGGAGACTGAGCCTGTCCCTGCAACAACCCATCTACATCAGGACGTGAAAACATGGGGAAGGAGGACGCAAGCAGAACCACAGACGAAGCCACTGGGGATGGGAGAACCGCAGGCTCCTGCACCGGTGCGGCAGCTTCAAGAACGCCAATCCTAGAAACCAAAGAAGCAAGAATTCTTGACTTAGTGCACTTCTCCACGAGGCGGGCAGACTTCTTACCTGTGGAGGCAGTACTGGGCCCCGCCCCTGCGTCGCAAGGCTGCAAACGCTCCCTTTCCAGCGCATCTACTCGCGCCACCAAAGCACGAATGGTACCCATATCCTCCTCTTCATCAGACGGCTGGTGATGCTGAGTTGAGGGGCGCTTGGAAGCCTGCTTCAGTACGCGAACGCCTTTCTTCTGCTGCACCTTCCTAGGCGGCATATTTCTTGCCAGTACCAGAAATACAACAGCAGGAACAACAATTAACGCTTAATTATTAACCAAAACCATACGAAAACAGCAATCAACTTAGCAACTGGATTTATTTTTCCTATTTATTTATTTATTTATTTAAGGGGGGGTCAGAAATAATTATAAAGGGTGGTAAGGATAAAGGAATAATATATCCACTATAATAAAATAAATTTAACAATTAATATATTTGCCAAGGTATATAAATATTAATATATATGAACTACTTAATATAATTATTAAAGAACAAAATAAATATCAAAACCTATAAATAAAGCTCAACAATGAACACAACAAACAAATAAACTATAAAACAACAATAAATACAAGTAAGCTAGAAATTAATTTCAAACACTAACAGAATTAGGCACAGCAATGTACTAGGAGATAAAGTGCAACGCAACCCAATGGGAACAAAATTTTTAAAAGAAAAATAAGGTGGGGGGGGTTAGACAAACAGAACAATTCCTGAAAGACCAACAATTAACAGCCCCAACTAAACATTCCCAAGTGTTGAATCACAAAGGAAACTACCCCCACGTTAATTAAATCGAGCACAAAAAAGGCAGGCTGCTTGGATAACGATCAGCTGTGAAGTGGCGAACCCCCCCCCCGTGCTTGGGCAGAAGCCCGCAGCCCAGCTGATTGGCGGGAAATTCAAGGCAAACTCAAATAAATGATTAAAGGCACAGAACAAGAGCACACAGCAAAGGCAAACAAACAAAAACGCAAGAAGGGAGCTAAAAAGCCGCTGCCCACAGCCCAGCAAATTGGCGAGAACCCAAGCTGAGTTAAATAAATAAATTGAGCACAACACAGAAGGAAACAGCAGCGACAAACAAACCAGCCAGTAAGAAATGGAAACGACCACCACAAGATGCAGGCAGAGCCCCTTGCAAACGCTCCGCTCAAAGGTGCAGCGAGGCAAAAAAGGCAAACGCTGAGGGAAGGAGCGGCTTTAAATACTCCGCTCAAACCCAAACCTAATTGGTCCCTTGATCTCACGTGACACACTTGAAATTTTTCTAGATCATTCTCGAGTCTTCTCAGCATTTTGGGTGTAGGCAAAAACGTCCCTTTATAGGAACGACATTTTTGTAGGCAGTTTTGACTAGTTGTTGTTGTTATGTGCCTTCAAGTCGACTACGACTTATGGTGACCCTATGAATCAGTGACCTCCAGCAGCATCTGTCGTGCACTAGCCTGTTCAGATCTTGTAAATTCGTGTCTGTGGCTTCCTTTATACAATCAATCCATCTATTGTTTGCCCTTCCTCTTTTTCTACTCCCTTCTATTTTTCCAAGCATTATTGTCTTTTCTAGTGAATCAGGTCTTTTCATTATGTGTCCAAAGCCTCAGTTTCATCATTTTAGCTTCTAGTGATAGTTCTGATTTAGTTTGATCTAACACCCAATTATTTGTCTTTTTCGCGGTCCATGGTATGCTCAAAGCTCTCCTCCAACACCACATTTCAAATAAGTTGATTTTTCTCTTATCCGCATTTTTCACTGTCCAACTTTCACATCCACACATAGAGATCGGGAATACCATGGTCTGAATGATCCTGACTTTGGTGTTCAGTGATACATCTTTCCATTTGAGGACCTTTTCTACTTCTCTCCTAGCTACCCTCCCCAGTCCTAGCCTTCTTCTGATTTCTTGACTGTTGTCTCCATTTTGGTTTCACTTTTTCTGAACAGTGTATCCAAAATGCAGCTTTGACTAATGTACACATTTTTTGCAAACAATTTATCCTGCTATAATGCATTTTTGTGTGTTATGTTCACCAATGTATTCATTTTTTAAATGCACACTTTCCCCTAATATATGAATTTTGTCAGCACTGCTTGGTTGGAGAACTGCATTGCAAAATGCAGAAAAGTGCACATTTCAAAGGATGGCTGCATTAATTCGGCTTTAAATGCGAACTGAATCTAATTTCTGCCCCATCCCTATGCAATAGTTTAAAGGAGAGTTCTACCCATTTTTTCTGTCTCACCACTAACTCCATTTTTCCTTGCTTCCATGGCCTCTAACAATGTGGCCATATTTTACCTGTAATAAATTTTTGTTTTGTTGTTTCCTGGTTAAATGAAGACACCTTCTTTAAAAAATGGCAATTTCTTGGGGCTGTTTTATGCTTCAGCAAAGGGCTAATGAAATGTTGATTGATTTTCCTTATCTCAACTGTGCTTCTAGGGAAATGAATAAGCGCTTCACAGAGGAGCAAGCCAAGAAAACGTACGATCGAGCAATGAAACTAGAACAAGAATTTGGGGAATATTTTACAGGTATGCATTGCTTGGGAAGTTTTTCATGGGGTGGAGAACCTTTTCTAGCTCAAGGAAGGGCCGCGTTCTCCCATGGGGATCCTTCTGGGGGTGGCATGCCAGTGGTAGGCAAGTTCAGAGGCAAAAGTGGGTGTGGTCAGAGGAAAGTGGGTGGAGCAACAGACAGGACTGACCTTTGTACAGTAGGCTACATTTCAGCCACACAAAAGTAAAAGAATTCTACACACACACACATACCTCCATCCTCCATAAAGGCAAATAAGAGGCATTATCATAGTTCAGAAACAAATTCCGGCCAGGCACAAGCATTCAAAGTGAGCTCAGATCAGGGCCAGTGAGGGGCATAGCCTCGGGACAATTCTGAGGCTGGATAGAGAGTTCTGGAGTGCCAAGTTTCCCAACCCTAATCTATTTACAACACCGTCCAGAGGTAAACAAACAAGATTCTCTCTACAAGAAAGAGAACATGAGACTAACAACACAAGAAGCTCTCTTACACTAGTTCAGACTGTTTGTCCATTTCACCCAGGTGTGAGGAACCCTTTTGAGCCTGAGGGCCACATACCCTTCTGGGCAGCCTCCCATGGGTCACAAGCCATGTTGGGCAGGGCCAGAGGCAAAAGTGACAAAAGCCTAGTTTCTACATGCATTCTCACACACCCCTCACCATCTGTGTGAGAATCCAGACCATCAAAAAGCATTATTGGAGCCCAAAGACATAAGCCAGCCAGGGAAAAACACACAGGGAGCAGGTCCGGTGCCAGAGAGCGGCTAGATTGGGCCTTGGTCGAGGGCCCCTGCAGCCCAGAGGGGCCCTTAAAGGGTCCCTCCTAACGGTAGGAGGATAGGGCTCCCATTCTGCGATCCCTGCCATGGATCGCAGAATGGGATCTCCCAGGTACTCCCCCAATACAGACAGCACAAAGGCTTCAATAAGCCTGCATGCATGCCCCACCTATCTCCCCATCACTGTGAATGCCATACAGCTGTGCCCGCATGCCTGCCATCAACCAAGGTGGCGATGAGGGCTTCCCTAAGAGGTTGACACCCTGCTGCCATCTTGGTTGATGGCAGGCATGCGTGCTATGCACGTACATCATTCACATGAGACTACATGACACAAGAGTATGTGGGATGCGTAGGCAGGTGCGACAGGCCCAGGGCAGGCTGGTGCCCAAGGGCCCAGTCATGCCTGGCACTGGCCCTGTCAAAGAGGGCGAGAAGCAAAGCCAGTTGGGGGAGGGTACTAAACAGAGCTGGTAAAGGGTGTGGCCTGGGGAGAAGGGATGTGGTTGGGGAGGAGGTATGGTCCGGGGAGGACCTAGAGGGCCCCATTTGGCCCTGGGTTTGAGGTTCTCAATCCTGGATATAGCCAGTATTGTTTGCTTTGACTGGTAGAAGCAGTTCTCAAGGGCCTCAGGCCAAGGCCTTTCCCATCCTCTTTCAACTGGACCATTTTCATTTGAGATGCTGTGGGCTGAAAACCTGTGCTCTACCCAGAGCAACGATCCCTCAATAGCAGGGTGTAGGATCAGGCAACTGAGCTCCTACCACCAGTGCAGGACCAAACCTTTAAACCAGAGGTAGCTAACACAGTGCTGTCCAGATGTTGTTGGACTACAGCTCCCATCACCCCAGCCAGCATGGTCAATGGTAGGGGTGATGGGAATTGTAGTCCAGAATGTCTGAAGAACACCATATGGGCTACCCCGCTTTAGGCAGTCAAGTTGCAGATCAGCAGGGGTACTGGGTGCCAGCTGGCTAACCAGAAGTCAGTGGCTGGCTGGAGACATACTTGTGGCTGTACTGGTTTCAGTGCATCTCCGCCTCTGTGTTCTGAAACCAGGGTACACAACATTATTCAAGCTCCGCCCCTTTCTTACCTTTGTACCAGGCTTTTGATGGACTGATGGTGATGTTTTTGCTTTCAGTGTGCTACCAACTCCTGGGGGAATTGTTTTGTATTTTTTTATGAATTGCGTGTATAATTTGTATGCTTGTGTTTTTAAATATGTTGTAAGTTGCTTGGAGGCCTCTGTGCCACAAGCAACTAACAAGTCTAATAAATGATTATGATGCCGCCACTTTCCTGATATTTAGAAGGCACCAACAATTGTGCCTTGAGAGCTATTGAACGAGGCTTTGAGACCGAGTACTGAGAAAGGCATGGAGGTGGTAGTAGTATGCAGGAAGTCTGGGTGAGCATTCAGGATCTCATAGGGCTCCCAAATATGCACAAAGATGGTTTTGGCTCTATTCAAAGAGCCAAAACCATATATGTGCATATTGCGTCCTCGAGACCTTATACTGGAACCACAGCCCTGTAGGAGAGACATTTTTCCATGGATGGATCCCAACTGCTCACGGTTGTATCTAAATGATATAGGATATAGACCTCTGTTTAAGGGATGTTTGTTCCAGATCTATTTAGAGTCCATTTACCCCGGTTAGTTATCCGTATTGGATCTGAAATCGGTTTAACATATGCAATTTTTTTAAACAAAACTGCATATGTAATAGTTTTATTGTATTGTAAAATGGCTTTGAGATGCTTCATAGGAAGTGGTTATTGTTATTGTTATCATTATTATTATTAGCAACAACGATAACGATGATGATGATGTTGATAATAATAATAAATGTACAAGAAGGGGTATGAGGTCCTTGAAGTTGTCCAACAATAGTTAGTACCCAGAGAAGCTGAGCAGGCACACGGTCTCCTGAGATGTACTGTATTTCTAGAGGAAGGGCCATAGTTCAGTGGCAGAGCATCTGCTTTGCATGCAGAAGGTCCCAAGTTCAATCCCCAGCATCTCTAGAAAGAGCTGAGAAAGATTTCCTGGAGAGCCGCTGCCAGTCAATATAGACAGTACTGACCAAGATGGACCAATGTTCTTTTTTTTTTTATAATAATTTTTTTATTATTCAAATTTTTATAAAAACAAATACAAATACAACAAAAACAATACAACTGAAAAAAATAAAAGAAAAAGAAAAACTTGACTTCCGATTTGTTACAGATCAGCTATAAGTACATAATATATATCAAACCTGTCTCCTAGAACATACGAAATTCACTTTTCTCCATAGTCTATCTTAATTAATCGTCAAATCCCATTATCATCATTTCATTTTTTTCTTTCAACAAAAAGTCCAAAAGAGGCTTCCATTCCTTAAGAAATGTATCTGTCGTTTTTTCTCTAATAAGACATGTCAATTTGTCCATCTCAACTAAGTCCATTAATTTCAATAGCCATTCTTCCATTGTTGGTATCGATTCCATTTTCCACTTTTGTGCATATAGTAATCTTGCTGCCGTAATCATATATAATATTATTCTTCCATATTTCTTTTCCTTTTGTTTATCCATAAAACCCAATAAAAAAAATTCTGGTTTTGACTGAATATTTATCTTTAAGATTTTTTGCATCATCCTACCTATCTGTGCGCAAAATAATTTTGCCTGTTTACACAACCACCACATATGATAAAAAGATCCTTCTTGTTGTTTACATTTCCAACATACATTAGAAACATTACTATACATTTTTGACAACTTTTCTGGAGTCATATACCAACGATACATCATTTTATAAAAAATTTCTTTAAGATTATAGCATAATGTAAATTTCAAGCCTTTTTTCCACATATTTTCCCATTGATCCATTTGTATATTATAACCAAAAAATTTTGCCCACTTAACCATACACTCTTTTACTTGTTTTTCTTCCATGTCCATTTTTAATAAAAATTTATACATTTTTGCAATTATGCATTCATCATTTGTACACAAACCTATTTCAAAATCAGATTTATTTATTTCAAACCCATACATTTTCTTGTCTGTTTTAAATCTTTCTAACAATTGTAAATAGGCAAACCATTGTGAACTATATCCTTCCTTTATTAGTTGTTCTTTCTCTTTCATTATATATTCACCATGCACATTTTCTAATAGTTCTTGGTAAGTTAACCATTTCTCTTTTCCAGCCATTTCTCTTCTATAAAATGCTTCTTGACTTGAAACACATAGTGGTATTTTCGAAAAAAAACCTTGTTTTGTATTTATTCCATATATTCAACAAAGGACATCTTATAAAATGATTATTAAAATCCACATTAACTTTTTCTTTATCATACCATAGATATCCATGCCATCCCCACTTCAGGTTGTGACCCTCCAAATCCAATAATCTTTTATTCCTCAATAGAATCCATTCCTTTATCCAGACTAAGCAACAAGCAGCAAAATAAAGTCTCAAATTTGGTAATCCCAGCCCTCCTCTTTCTTTGGCGTCTTGTAATAATTTAAATTTAACTCTTGGTTTTTTCCCCTGCCAAACAAATTTAGAAATATCTTTTTGCCATTGTTTGAAAGGTAGATCAGAGGATATGACAGGTATTGTTTGAAATAGAAACATCATTCTCGGCGATACATTCATTTTTATTACAGATATTCTACCCATTAATGACAACTGTAATTTATCCCATCTTAACAAATCTTTCTTAATCTCTGTCCATAGTTTTTCATAATTATTATGAAACAACTTTGAATTTTTATTTGTTATAATGATACCTAAATATTTCACCTTTTCTTCTATTTTAAAATCTATCTTCTCCATTAACTCTTTTTGATCTCTTAAAGATAAATTTTTCACCAGCATCTTCATTTTTTGATTATTGATCTTAAATCCTGCTAATGGTCCAAATTCTTCTAATTTATCCATCAATACTTTGATTCCTTCCAAGGGATTTTCTAATACAATTATCAAGTCATCAGCAAATGCTCTCAATTTGTATTCCTCTTTTTTTATCTTTATTCCCGAAATCCTTTTGTCTTGCCTTATGTCTCTAAGCAGCACTTCTAAAACCAGAATAAATAGAAGGGGGGACAATGGACATCCCTGTCTTGTACCCTTTTGTATTTCACATGAGTCCGTTAAATCCCCATTGACAATTATCTGTGCCTTCTGTGATGTATAAATCGATCTGATCCATTTTATAAAATTATCTCCAAAGTCCATTTGCTCTAGAACCTTAAACATAAATTTCCAATTCAAATTATCAAATGCTTTCTCAGCATCCAAGAAAATCAAAGCAGCTTGTATGTCATTTCGTTGTTCTAGATATTCCAACACATTCAAAACATTCCTGACGTTATCACGTAATTGTCTTTTAGGTAAAAACCCCGCTTGATCTTCCTGAATAAATTGTTGCAATATTATTTTCATTCTTTCAGCCAAAATCATTGTAAAAATTTTGTAGTCATTATTCAATAAAGATATTGGCCGATAATTTTTTGTTTTGGTTAGATCCTGCTCCTCTTTAGGTATTAATGTTATATTGGCATTTTTCCAACTATCCGGTATCTTCCCCTCTTGTAAAATAGAATTCATTGTATACTGTAAAGGTAGTAAAAGTTCCTCCTCCAAGCATTTGTAATACATTGCTGATAGTCTATCCGGTCCTGGCGCCTTTCCTAATTTAATTTTACTTATAGCCTCAGATATTTCTCTTGACGTAATAGGACCATTAATAGCTTGTCTCTGAAGATCTGTAATTTTGGGCAAATTCTGTTTGGATATATACTCTTCTATTTTTTCTGAGGGAATTTCCTGACACTTGTACAAAGTTGAATAATATTGATGGAAAACCCTTTGGATTTTTAAATTGTCTGTCAACATCTCATCTCCTTCTTGTATCTTTAAAATAAGATTTTTTTGTCATTCTTTTCTTAATTTATATGCTAGCAATTTCCCCGGTTTATTTGCAAATTCAAAAGTCCTTTGTTTAGCAAAATTTAATTTCCTTTCAATTTCTCTAACTGTCAACATTGACACTTGTTTCTGTAACATTTTAATTTGATTTACAGTAGAAGCTTTAGTTGGGTTCTTTTTCAATTCTTCCTCTTTTTGTTTTATTTCTTCCAAGACCAATTGCATTTTCTGTTGTTTCTTCTTTTTTAATTCAGAATTACATTTAATAAAATATCCCCTCATAAATGCTTTACTTGTATCCCAAACAATATTTTCATCTGTTCCTTTATGTAAATTGTGTTCAAAAAACTCTTTTAATTTCTTCTTACATTCCTGCACTTTTTATCATTCTGTAATAAAGATTCGTTTAGTCTCCATCTAAATCCAAGATTTTTTTTTTTTAAAGTCAATATCACTGGATTATGATCCGAAAAGGTTTTTGGTAACACATCCATCTTGGAAATATCTTTCACTAAATTTTTAGACATCCAAATCATATCAATCCTCGAAAATGTTTTATGTCTTTCTGAAAAGTAAGTAAATTCCTTTGCATTGTCATTTATATATCTCCAAGCATCCACCAATTCTAAATTTTCCATCAATTCGAAACAGATCTTCGGCAATTTGCCCTGTGTCTCTTTAATATTTTTCTCAGAAAGTCTATCCATTTTTGGTGAAATTACCCCATTCCAATCACCCATGACACACCAATGATCATATGCAAACTCTGATAGTTTTTCCATAAGTCCAGTATAAAACCTTGTTTTATCTTCATTAGGAGCATAAATGCCCACTATCAAAATTTTTGTACCCTGAATGGTGATTTCAACTCCCACAAATCTGCCACTATCATCCAATAATATCAATTTAGGAGACAATTGTGAATTAATATAAAAAACACACCATTTTTTTTGAATCCTGCCGAAATAAATTCTTCACCCAAATTTTTACAAATTAAATCTTTAGAATCTTTCTTCTTAATATGAGTTTCTTGTAAACAAATTATATCCAATTTTAATTTTTTCAAATAATGAAATACTTTCTTTCTCTTCTGCGACGAATTAGCTCCATTTATATTCCAAGTTAGATATTTGTAAAAGATGGACCAATGTTCTGACTCAGTATAAGGCAGCTCCCAATGTTCCTATTAAATTATAGAAATTATTTTGAAATTTGCATCTAGACATATAAATTAGCATATGCAAATGTTGTGCTAATCTTTTGACCTCTTTTTCAATGATACATTATTTCATTTTCTTGCAATGAACAAGTGGCCTCTCTAATTGCATACCAGAGATATTTGCTAATGTACGTATTGAAAACCTTTGGTGTTTTTTTTAAAAACCATTCTTTCCCCAGCTTTTGTCCAAGGAGAAACATTAGAAGATGTATATAACCACTGCAAACTCGTAATTGAAGAACAGTCCGGGCCTTTCATCTGGATTCCTTCCAAGGAAAAGCTATAAATTCGCCAATTCACCTCTGATCAAGATGGAAGAATCTTTAGAAGAAAACTTAATCCTATCTTATTTGAAAGCTTTTTTGGGGTGTCACTTTTTTTCCGGGCGGGGCGGGGGAAGTTACTTTTATGTTTCTTGCAGTCAATGTGAATTTTTTTCTGAATGTACAACACAAAGTGTTTGAAGCCATGAAGGACATTGATTTGATCATAAAGGGTTGAGAAAAGAAAAACCTTTCCAAAAAAATGAGACTTCTGCCATATTAAAAAAAGAACTGTTAGCTGTGTGGCGTGTGCTCACTTCAGCTCTTCGTAGAGAGACAGACTTTTGACACGAAAGCCCACTGTCCGAGAGAGCTGGCTGGCAGCTCTGCCTCCATCCCAATGTGTTTCCTTGGCTCAGCTCAATGTCTCCATTGATTGCTTTGAAGAAGAAGTTGTTCCTGGGTCTTGGATCTCAATATTATAGCTTAATCCTGCAAGAAGCATCGTTCTGACTCCAGTCGGTAAGATGGACTTTTGAAGCAGACATGGATGAAACTTGTATTGAACTGGATAAGAAGCAGAGAGCACCCCACGCCTTGCAGGGTAGTATCCTATAAGAACCTGATCCATCTTCCACTCAATTTTGCAGAGACCTTGAATGCTTGTTCTGGATGTTGGATCAGGGACTGGTTTTTGGTCATAACACATTTGTATCTGCTCCACCTTGACTGTCGTATAACTATGCACATCTCTTTCTTTTTGTCTGAAACCGGTCTGGAGTATTACTTCCCCTTGCCACTTCAGACCGAGCATTTCATTAGGTTTGTAATGACAATGTGGGTCCCAGTCAATGGGTTTTGGTGGAAAGGGAAGCACTCCACACCAGAACATGCTCGCGTTAAAATGTGAGGGTTCAGGGTTCTTAAACTTGACCAAGAGGGATACAACTGGGAAAAGCTTTACATTTTATTCTGATTGTCTATATTATCATTTATATAAAGACAGAAGGCACTTACAGATGGAATAATTTATTTAAAGAAATCTATATTGATGTATAGGAGCTAATTTCTATAGGTGACAAAATATTTTGTGAGATATTTTGTAAAGATTAAGTAATTGAAAGGTGAACTATTTTTCACCCTTGGCTGGCTGTGAAAAGCAGAGAGGGGAGAGATTTCAAGTTGCACTATCCCATTGTTTTCCCCAGTAGATTTCCTGATAATCTTAATTTCTAGATATTCTCTTTTACCTTCCTAATTTCAGGTATCATGTTCTTCTTTTTTATTTTAGTTGATAAAATTCCTGTGCGCTGCACTCTTGAGATACACTTAGAACAAAAGAAAACCAATCCCATCAGTAAAATGGATTTCCCCCCTGAAATAAAGGGTGCTTGCTGGTGGTGGTAGGGGTCTTCATTTATAAATTGTCATTGAAATATCGCAAATGGGTTGTTGGTAAAAGGTTTTTTGTTTTTTTAACTTGTTGGATTTTCCCAAGAAAGAGTATATCTGGGTTAAATGGGGGAGGGGATATGGGCTGGCATTTTTATGCCAGTTTGATTATGCTGATGATGCAAAATTCTTGCATGCATGAGGAGGACCCATGCCATGATAAACACCCACCTAGAACCACCTAAAACATCAATGGCCTCAATGCAATTTCTACTTTCGTTCTTGTTCTTTAAATTAATTTAGACAGCTCCACTATTGTAAACTCAGTCTCTTTCTTTCTTCACGAATTCTTGACAGAGAAATTGCCAAAAAGGAATGGTGCATTTTTGCTGGCAAGTTGCTGATAAAATGTTGGTTTTGCAGTCCACAATAGTTATAATGTTGCGGGTGGAACATTCAACGCTTAAGAGCAGATTTGGGAGTTCATCTGTGGAAGTTCATCTTAGGCTCGGCATTTGGTAGATGATTAATATTTCAGAGATCATGAGTATGTGGAAGCCTCCTAGAAACTCCATTTTCTAATCAGAAGAGCCGGTGATAGTGTCTCAGTGATGTGCACTCTGTACATGCATAGGGAAACTGCCACTGACAGTGCAATCCTATGTAGGTCTGCTCAGAAGTAAGCCCCACTGAGTTCAATGAGGCTTACTCCCAGGCGAGTAAATATAGGATTGCAGCCTGACTCTCCTATAGATTCATGTGATGGAATTTTTGTACTTGCAAGCACCTGTTCATATTATTAAGCATTGCTGGAAGGATGAAAAATTATCTTCTTTTGCCACTTAGCTTTTCAAGACCAGATGATCTTTAAACTCCCCTTTGTTGCTGGATTATTTTTCAATCAGGGTATGAAGAAAAATTAGCCACTGCTTATCAGTGTGTAGGAGTTGATCACTTTACACCTCTTCTTTGACAACTTTTTTTTAAAATGTGGCTTCAATTTGTATGCATATGTTAAGAACAAACATCTCAATTTCTCCCCCTAAGATCTATTTTTGAAAAAAAAAATGTTTCTGGCTCTCTTCTAATGTTACAATCCAGAGAAAGGTTGGCATTTGTCATGGAGATTAAAACGATTCACTGTGCTTTTAAATTCCACTGATTTCAATATCAAATTTCTCGTAGATTGAAACTTATGCTTCTGATAGTTACCTCAGTGGCTTCCCTATTTCCTTCAATGGATAGAGAAGTTGTAAGGAAGCCCTCATGGGTAGAGGAACCCCCAATCATGAATTGGGGCACCTACAAGTGCATGGACTTGCATGCCTGGGCAGATAGAATTAGCTGGAAATACTGACAAGCAAGGGTGAATGTACTGAGAAATTTCATAGGCCAAGGTTGTTGTTAATCTTGTATGTAGCACTTTCCAAGACACAAGGTGCTGTACAGACTTCTACTTGCTTGTCCTCACAGTCTCCTTGTGAGGTGGGTCATTATTATCCCCCATTTTACAATGTGGGAACGGGGAGAGCAGACAGTGAGTAAATAGATTTGCCCAAGGCCACTCGATGAGGAACATGTACTCATTTTGCCTTCATCGTTTGACCTGGAGCTCACTGGACCACACTGGCCCTGTAAAACCTTCCTTAATGACCAACTTAAGATGAACATGGGAAAGGTGTTCTCTTAGTGCTGTTTTGCTTCAGTCCAGCCAGCTAGCTCCAGACTTGCAAAAAAAAATCAAATATCCAAATCAAAAGGGCTAGAAACTTGGTGTTTTTTTTTCTTAAAAAGAAAACAAAATCAAATCAGTGATGTTTGGAGATCATTCTGCAGAAATACACAGGAGAAACCCAAATCCTTGGGAGCAATTGTTCATTTTTATGTCAGCAAAACGTTATTGTTGTCTCAGGTCTGGGGTCTAGGACACTCCCCCAAGGACCTGAAGCCAAATCTTTTTGTCTGATTTTTCAGCTTTGTTTTTCATCACTCCCATCAGCTTTTCTGTTTGTTTGGTCTGTTTTGTTTCTCACTGAAGCATGCAACCTTTCAAGAGAACTATCCTACTGGTAAATGTTCTGTCATGTGCTGTGCTTTCCAGCTTGGCAGTACCACTGTGGCTGAGTACAATCAATTTTTTCCCATCAGTCCTTGGTTACTGGAGTAACATTTCCCCCCTGTTTCTGTGTGTGCGTGCGCGCGCGCTTCCAGCTTAGAGTTGCCATTGCACTTTTTTTAAGCAAAATTAAAAAAAAGAAAATAAAGTTGGGGGAAGGGGAGATTATATTTTGAAGAGGTGGGGAGGGGAGAAAATCACCAACAGAAGTAACAAAATAAGCCTTGCTGTCCTTAGGATTTGCATTTCTGTTTGTTTCATGTCTAGATAGTGTTTGTTTTTTTGTGTTCCTTGGCAGCTGAAAGACGTTTCCATACAGTGTGGTCTTTTCCTTCAAAAGCACTCAGCTACTCTTCTGTGAGATTAAGAGTGTGAACAGGTGGGAATCCACAGGGAAGAAAAAGTGGAAAACCACAAAACACATCGTTGAAGGAGCTATTGAGGTGACAAGTTTCCACTTTTTATAATCTGTCGAGGGCTGAATCAGACTATACCCCAACCCTAACCTGGCTCATCTGTAAAGTGGACCTTACTCATCCAGTGCAACAGCTGTACTTCCAATGTCTCCTGACATCTACATGGGACCATAAAGTTCAAATACAGCCTATAATGTGTAGGCCAAACGTACATGGTCAATTTCCTGAACAGAATCTGGTAACTGACTGTGCGGTTTTTGTCGGTGTCCACTGGATTTTACATTCGTTGGCCATATTGACACATTACAGCCCCATGTGAATGTCCAAGGATACCAGTGGTAAGCCCAGAGTTCTGGGGGAAGGGGCATGTAGAGGGGAAGTATGTCATCGCAATGACATGTGTGGGCTGGATCAGGGCGAGGTATTGCCCAATCTTATCCATGAATGGAGAAAATATAAGGAGGGGATAAAGCTCCAGATGCTACAAAAAAGCATTTCCTGTGAGCCCAATGTGTGTTTGGGGAAAATAAAATCCTTTCTCAAGGGCTCAGGAGTTACTGCAGTACCCCTGCTGTGTTAAAATTGTTGCTCAAAAAATGTGCCCTTGATAAAGGAATTTTTCTGAAATAAGTTGGGCTCACAATAAGCGCCATTTTGTAGCACCTGCAGTTGCTCCCCCTCTGTTCGTTTTTGGGGTTTGTTGCACAAATTTAGACATCAAATGGCATCCCCTAAGGAAGAGCATTAGGAGGTCAAAGTGCATCAGGGTATATGGTTTTTGAAGTCATACTAAACTTGTGCACCTTTGTGGCCTGCCTTTCCCCATCTCCCACCCTGTCGATTTTTAACACGGGAGTTTGCCGAGCCAAGGCAAGTAGCCAAGAGCCCTTTAAAAGCTGCAAAGAAAAATGTGGTGATTGTGGCAACAAGGGACACTTGAGAGTGTTATGCGCAGGCTGTCGAAGGAAGACAATCCACAGCGATGGGCCGTAGCTCAGTGGTAGCTATGCATGCAGAAGGCATGTATAGTTCAATCCACGGCACCTCCAAGGTGGACTGGAAAAAACTCCTGCCTGAAACCCTGGAGGGCCTCTACCAGTCAGTGTAGACAATACTGGCTCAGATGGACCAATGACCTGTGTCAATATAAGGCAGCTTCCTAGGTTCCTATAACCAAGCTTGGGTTTCCCAGACAATGTTGGTGCTAACGTCTGCAACAAGCCGTGTTTCGATTTCTTGGCGGGTTGGAGGAAGTGAGGGTTGGAGGAATGGAAAATACTGAATCCTTTAGGGGAATGTGCCAGATCACTTCCCTGGTGCTATTTCTTATATTCATGTGGCACAATCTGTAGCACCGTCGGCAGTCCAGCTTGAACCGAAAAACATTGTGGTTTCACTTCCGCTAACACTGACAGCTTGCCGACAATGCAGTATTTTAGTTTTATTTCTTCTCTCTCAAATCCACAAACCACTCTGCTATACACATAAAATTCTCTCAGAAGGAGCCGTTTGTATTTATTCATTGATTTATTTGTATGTTTTGGACATGCCGCCTTTTGCTTTTGATGTTGTTCAGTAGGGAAGTGATGGAGCTTCATGAGGAGATGTGATGGGTTTTGACTTCTTGTAAAATGGATTATATAAGGTCTCCCAGAGGTAATTCTGCATCACCAAGGAAAGAAAACGTCCGTGTGGTGTTAAAAAGCTACCCGAGTATGAAGGGTCAGATTTTCAAAAGGCTTCCAGGTCTGCGTCTGCTTTAAAAATCTCCCTTGAAAATATGAAGATTAGAAATGAGGGCTGGGGGGACACCTTGCCTTGAAGTAGAAGAGGGGAATCATGCTAGATAGACTCATTCTCCTTTGGGGTATTTTGTTGTTGTTTTCATCTTTGCCTTGTGTCAGCCAAAATTAATAATAATAATAAATTAATAATAAATTTAATTTTTGTGTTGCCTATCTGGCCGAAGCCACTCTAGGCGACGTACAAACTAAAATTCAGTAAATTACAATACAATACAGATAAAATACAATAAAATCAGTACGATCATTAATCACAGCAGCATGAAATCAGTTAGGGTGATCAATAGATAATAAAATATCCCAAAAAAATTAGCCCTCCCCGGAATTCCTGAAGGCCTGTCCAAAAAGCCAAGTTTTTAATGCCCGGCGAAATATATCCAGGGAAGGGGCATGGCGAAGATCGAATGGGAGGGAGTTCCAGAGAGTGGGGGCCGCCACTGAAAATGCCCTCTCTCTAGTCCCTACCAACCTAGCTGTTTTCGTTGGTGGGACTGAGAGAAGGCCCTGTGTGGCTGATCTGGTTGGGCGGCTTAATTTGTGGTACTGGAGGCGCTCCTTCAGATAAACTGGGCCGAGACCGTATAGGGATTTAAAGGTTAATACCAACACCTTGAATTGGGCCTGGAAAACAACTGGCAGCCAATGTAGGTGAAATAATACTGGCATGATGTGATCACGGCTGCGGCTGTTTGTAAGCAACCGAGCCGCCGCATTCTGCACCAGTTGTAGTTTCCGGACCGTTTTCAAGGGTAACCCCACGTAGAGCGCATTGCAGTAGTCTAATCGAGAGGTGACCAGGGCATGTACCACCAGTGGGAGCTGATGAATAGGGAGGTAGGGTTGCAGCCTCCGTATGAGATGTAATTGGTACCAAGCTGCCCGGCTCACTGCCGAAATCTGAGCCTCCATGGACAGCTTGAAATCAAGAACCACCCCGAGGCTGCGGACCTGATCTTTCAGGGGTAAACTCACCCCATTAAACTGTAGGTCAACAGCACCCAACCTCCCCCTGTCACCCACAAGTAGCACCTCAGTCTTATCAGGATTGAGCTTCAGTCTGTTCCTTCCCATCCATCCACTCACGGATTCCAGGCACTTGGACAAGGTCTCCACAGCCATCTCTGGTGAAGATTTAAATTAGAGATAGAGCTGCGTGTCATCTGCATATTGATGACATCGCAGCCCAAAACTCCTGATGATAGCTCCCAGCAGCTTTAAGTTTTCAATGGGAAAGACCTTAGCTCAGTGGCAGAGCACCAGCTTTGCATGCAGAGGATGTGCTGGCTGGGGCTGGTGAGACTTGTAGGCCAAAACATCTGGAGGGCACCCAGTTGGCCAAGGGCTGTCCTAGGCAGCTTGATCCAGTGCTTTGCCATGAACTGAAGCATGGACCCAGAGCATCCTGTATATTGCCAGTGAGGAAGAGAAGTCCTGCTTGGCCCCACTTGATGGCAGCCCTATAACCCCATTTGTATGGGGAAACAATGGCACATAATTATGCCCATGGCCATACCTCCCAGTCTATTGTAAGTCCTGCTTACACACACACACCGTCTTGAACAGTCCTAAAGTATAACCTGCCTTGTAACTGGGATGAGCCATTGGCACAGGTGTGAGGACATGAGATTTCCCTTTGTCCAAGTTCTTGGATATGTCTTCTTGATCCTATGGGCTGTGGCCATGGTTTTCATCCCCCTGCCCCCCCTCAAAAAAACCACTTTTAATCTCACTTTTGCATTTAGAAGAACAGGCCCAAAGTGGCTCACAAAATTAAAATACATAATGCCATATAAGAATGCCAGCCAGGCCACCTCTAGCCCCTGGCTGCTTCTCCTGGGCCCCTGGCACTCCCCTCTGTTGCCAAATGGCATCTCCTGGGCCTCTTAATCTGGTCTGCTGCCTCAGGAGTGGTAGAGGATGCTATCCCATCAACAATGTCCCCATCAACAATCCCCATCAACAATGTGCTCCTACTGGGAGGAAGGGCAGGATATAAATCAAATAAATAAATGTCAAAGTAACATTCAGCCACCCAGTCCAGTCAGCTTCTGTATGTGAAACTGGGAGGGGGTGCCGTCTTGTCATTCCCCTCAAGGCAGCAAAATGTCTTGGGCCAGCCCTGAATTTCAACAACATAAAAAGTTGTGTGATGATTACAAAGAGTCTCAGTGGCAAAACTGTGAAATATCCGTCAGGGAAAAAGCATTGTAAAAGCACACAGGAGGAAGCCAGGTAGACCTTCCTTGGGAGGGCATTCTATAATCTTGGTGCCACAACAGAGAAGGCTCTGTGCCTTATATGCCACTGATGGTAGAGAAGCCTCTGATGATGACCTCAGAATTTGGGCAGGTTCATATGGGGTGACATGGCTACATCTGTTGATTTCCATTTTGCTTGCTTCAACAAGAAGTGGAGGGGAGTACCTTGAAAGCAAGATGGTATGATATTTGCAGCAACCTTCCCCAACCTGGTGCCCTCGAGCTATTTTGGACCAAAACACCCATCAGCCCTGGCCAATAGTCCAAGATATCTGGAGGGCACCAGACTGGTATAGAGTGACCTCATCACAGCATCACCATTGCATCCACATCCTTTCACTTTCGATTTCTACTCAAACCATGAGCCTTTCTATGAACATCTCTGTGCATTCCTTTCAGGCTTTCTAGTCTCCCTCCTTCCTAAAATCCTTGTCTTTGGAATTGCAGAAAGATTGTTTTGTGGGGTAGGAGGACTGAGTCTATGAGTTAGCAGCCTTTTTGGGGGGGGGGGATATTCTAGTCCTCCTGCTTCCCATATGAATCATCTCTGATTTGTCTGTGACCTAATGAGGACACTAGTAAATGGATGCCCTTCCACTGCTGTGTTGGCCATGTAAGTAATAACTGGAACAGCCAGTGTTAGAGGTTCTGTTTCCTTTCCCATCTCAAATGGCTGCCGCATAATCCTCATAAAGATAGCAAGAATGGTACTGGCAGGAGGTGATGGAAGAAGGCAAAGATGGTGAGGAGCAATTGGAATTGCATAAGGATTGCTTTATGGGGTGGGAGGACTATGAGTTCACCTTTTTTCGGGAAGGGGATGTAATGTTTCTTGAATTACAAATTCTGAAAATTTTCACAAATGTAAGGGAAAACCATGCTAAGAGGCAGTTCAAATCTGATATTTTGCCACCCAAAGCTGTTTTCGGAACGATTCCTGTGGATACAAACATGTTAAAGCAGATCATGGCTGCAACTTGCACAAAAGCACTGCTGCAAAATGAGTTTAGAGCCTGTCTTGCCCTGAACATGCTAAGCAAGTAACAAGAATGTAAAAAAAAGAGCAAAATATACCCTATTGAAATGCATTTAATTTAAATAACTATAAGTAATAGATGTAAAAAAAAAAAAGCCTGGCTCATCAGTGGAACAAGCTATCTAGGTTGATGACAGAATATCCTTGCATGTTCTTGGCTATTCTCTCTCCCCTTTCTGGGCAGAGCACGAGGACTTTGCATGCATAAGGATTCAGCTCCTGGCATCTCCTGTTAAAATAATTTTGTAGTAGGTATCAGAAAAGTCGTCTGACTGAGAGACTGGAGAGCCAGCCCTAGTCAGAGTAGAAAACACTGGGCTTAATGAACAAATAAGGTTGCATTCCACACTAATCCTACTCAGAGCAGACCCACTGAAGTTAATGGACATGACTAACTTAGGTTTGTTGATTTCAGTGGGTCTCCTCTGAGTAGGACTAGTGTTGAATGCAACCCACAGTCTTGCCTGATGCTTTGAAGCTCGGGGGTAGTCAATGTGGTGCCCTCCAGGTGTTGCTGGATTACAATTCCCATCATCCCTTACAATAGGCTATACTGGATGTGGTTGATGGGATTACAGTCCAACAAGATCTGGAGGGTCTGAAGGTTCATACAGGGAAAGGTAGTCTTTGGGTCCTTCACCATGCAGGGCTTTGTAGATCAAAATCAGTTCACTTTCCATGTTCCTGAACCACTGCATTAAATTATTATCCATGGATATCGAGTGAAATATGTAGATAGTTAATGAATATCTCTGGCTCAGAAACAAGGAAGAACAGTGCATGGAGGTAGGGGAGTTCTCTTTCAAGGATGTTCATCCATCACTACTGATTAGGGATGTGCTAGAATTCTACCCAATTCAGATTTGGTACCAAATTTTCCATTAATTTGCTTCTTCTCAATCGCTGACGATTGGATTTTAACGTAGTGAATTTCCACGGATATTTTTGAAACCAGACTTTTTTAAAAAAAAAAATAATCCACCTCTAAAACACTGGTTGCAAGAATGATCATTTGTCAATATTTCCTTTTAAAATATTGACATTTTCTTCAAACTATCGATATTTTTCTGAGTGGAAACAAACATGGATTAGTTAAAGCAGCAGCTAGTGGATACAGAACAAACTTGAATTGATGCCAGCCTCTTAAGTCTATGGATTGCTTTCAAACTGGCACTAGCCAATAGACCCCATCCCTACTACTGATCTTCTCACTGAGGAGCAGGACTATAGTCACAAGGGGAGGGCAGTGGGAGCTTCCACTGCTCATATATATGTAGTGCCTCTGCTCAATTGTTCAGCCTTCTTTTAAAAAAAGGCACATATTTGTTTATTTAGCAAAGTGTATGTACCACTTGATTGTGAAAAACCTCTGGTTTACAAAAACATTAAAATTATCAATAAAAACAGTTAAAGACATTTTTGTCAAAAAAAAAAAAAGATTCAGAACAACAGTAGACTAAAAGTAGTAGCTGCCCTGGGCTCCTACTGGGAGGAACGGCAGGATATAAATCTAATAATAAATAACAAGACATCAAAACACAGCAGCATCTATGGGTCTGGATAGGCTTGCCTAAAAGGTCTGAAGGCACATGAGGCCAGCTCCCTGATGAAGCAGGTCTGGTCAGCGCCTGGATGGGAGATTGCCTGGGAACCATATGTAAGCCACCTTGGGTTTCAATCATGAAAAGAAAGGCAAGGTATAAATGTAAATAAATAAATAATAAATAAATAAAAGAAACACTTTTTAAGCAGGTATCAAAAAGACTACAGCAATGATGTCAATAGGCAGGGAGTTCCAAAGCATATGTGCTGCCTCTGGACCTTTTTAATTCTAACGGCAGAGGAAAAGCATATTAGCTTTATTCTACCTAGTTCCTCACATCCAGAACAATCCAATAGGGGCTGAGGAGGAAAAATCCAAAGCTCTGCCAGGCTCACATCAGGAGGGTGGAAGGTCGGGGTGGCATTTTTCTTAGTTTACCCCCATCATTGATTCTAATCAGAAGGAAATAAGGGCACCAAAGTCTCCTCCAAGCCACCTAGGCACACTCCAGAACACCTCTTTTTTACCACAGGTGGAAAAGGATCTCATATGCCCCCTGGGAAAGCCTTCTAGAGACCATGAGGCAGTATCTAACTAAATTCTACTCAGAGCAGGCCCATTGAAATTAAAGGACCTAAACTAGTCATGTCCATTAATTGCAATGGGTCTACCCTGAGTATTTTATTTTATTTATTATTACATTTATATCCACCTTCCCTCCAAGGAGTGTAAGGTGGTAGACCAACATGGTTCTTCCCCTCCCAATGTTATCCTCACAACAACCCTGTGAGGCAGGTTAAGCTTCAAGACCATGACTGGCCCAAGGTCACCTACTGAGCTTCACGGCTAAGTGAGGATTTGAACACTGGTCTCTTAGGTCCCAGTCTGATGCTCTAACTGTTACACCATACTGCCTCTTATGTTAAATATAAAATAATTAACATTGAACATAACAATGATTAACACTAGATACAACTCCATAAGACTGCATACTAAGAAGTGATAGATTTTAATAACTCTAAATATATTAGGCTACCTGTATTTATGTTCTGCAATCACACACACACACACACACACACTAATACTTCCTCAGGACCCCTCAACAGAACATTTCCACCTACAAATCTCTTGAGAAGCCATGAAAGTTTTTAAAGGAAAGCCAAAGGTTGCCAGCAAACAGTTTGAAAGTTAAAATCTAGGGTCTTGGCCTTTTGAGCAAGCTAGAAGGACGCCTCGTTCCAGTTCAATGTTTGCATCCACAAAAATCTTTCAAGAAATCATCCATTGGTTATGAAATGCAAGATATGTCCTAGCCATAAGGAAATGAAGGGGGAAATCAGGATCATGCCTTATTTCTGCAGGGATCATAGCTCAGGTAGAGAGTTGCTGTACTAAATGGACTAACGTCCTTCCGATGTCCTTATGCACAGGGAGGGCAAAAAGGCCTACTGAACATCACTTTTGAAACACATGGCATTGCAGAATCCCAGTAAAGTAATAACAACTATTCTCTTGGTTACTTTTTAATGGGTGACTTTGTGTGCTGAAATTGGAGAGTCTGAATGCCAGAGTGCAAATGGGTTGTATGCTTTGTCCCTGACACATTATTTTTTCTTTTTACACGCTTCTCTTCGACAGGATTGTTTCTTAACTCAGATGTAATTTTGTGGGAATGGGGGGGTACTCTGAACTGGAACTGGAGTTTACAAATACACTAGACAGCATTCACTCCTGTTAAGTGTAAATACTCAATGCATCCATTCCATTTGTGTAAAAAAAAAGGAAAAAAAATAAAGCACACAGAATGAAAAAAAAAAGTTAAGATGTATGTTTCATACCAGCTGTGTCCTTGCTTATTTATTCAGTCTCAGACTCGTTTGATTCAGCAGTGTTTACTAGGTAGGTATGGTTTTTTAAAAGATGTCGGGTTGTATTCAGCTAAATCCTATTCAGAGTAGACCCACTGAAATTAATGAAACTGAGTTAGTCATGTCTATTTACTTCAGTGGGTCTACTCTGAGTCAGACTAGCGTTGAATACTACCCGTTTTGTTTAAAAGAATGATTGTCACTCCCTGGTAGAGCACATGCTTTGACAAGCAGAAGATCTTGAATTCAATATGTGGCATCTCCAGTTTAAAGGACCTCAAGCAGGGATAAACAGATCAGTCACACTGGTGAAGTGGACTCTGCTCCACAAAAGCTTAGGCCACATAAATGTAACATTCAAAGCATTCTCATTTGTTACAAGAATTATAACTGGACAGCCACCGGTCGGATATGCTTTAAGTTGGATTCCTGCATTGAGCAGAAGGTGGGACTCGGCCTTATAGGCCTCTTCCAACTCTACTATTCTATGGATTCTATTGTAGAAAATGCCAGAGTAGCTCCTTTGAAATCCAGTGTTATAGTACAGGGATTGCCAAATTGTGGCCCATGGACTGCTGGTGATCCGTGGGCTTCATTCAGGTAGTCTGTGGCATGTCCACATTAAATATTCATATTAATTTCTAATTTTTGAATTGCTTATTTTATTTGCTATGTTGTATTTTATTCTATTGCCATTGGAATTCTACGAACTGCAAATTGTAAGACAATAAATGCAATGTAAGAAATAAAAGAGGCAATTAAAATACTATTAAAAATCATATAGCATCTAGCACAGCGTATTACAATTGCCACAACAGGCAGAAAAAGGGGTCTACCAAGACCATCAGCACTATTCAAGTGGCCAGATTTCAGCTGAGCATCAGGAAAAACTCCCTAACTGTTAAAGCAGTACAACAATGGAACCAATGACCTACGGAGGTGATGGGCTCTCCAACACTGGAGGCATTTCAGAGGCAGCTGGACAGCTCCCTGTCGGGGATGCTCTAACTTAGATTCCTGCATTGAACAGGGGGTTGGACTCAATGGCCTTATAGGCCCCTTTCAACTCTATGTTCTATGATTCTATAAGAAACATATGAAGACCCCTACTGGATGAGGCCAATAATCCATCTAATCCACTAATCCTGTTCTCACAGTAGCCAGCCAGGTGACTATGGGAAGCCCACAAGCAAAACCTCAGCACAAAAGCTCCCTCTCCACTTGTGATTCCCAGCAACTGGTTTTCAGACATTGTGTGGAGGAAGATGGGGGAGCTACTATGGGCATGTTGCCAAGGGCCCACCAAACCATAGGTACAGCTCTGCCTTGCTTGGCCCTCACATGCAGTCTTCCCTTCCTTTGCAATACACAGACAGAAAAGGGTGTGGGACATGTTCTGAGGCACATACTCTGTCCATGCTGTGATGGCAGTGAAGGCCCATTGGCCTGACCAGTGCCCAAATGGAGAACAAGCTCTCGATCCACTGCAAAACCTCATGCCCCTGTGGCAAATGCTCAAGTCAATTCAGAGAGAAAAGTTCCCAGAATTTAGAAAATTTGAAAACCACTGCTTCAAACCAGACTTTTCCAACATGGTACCCTCTAGAGAGTACTGAACTGCATCTCCAATCCTCTCGAAACATAGACCACCAGGTTCACAAGGTGGACCTGAGTGCAACAGCACCCTCCCCACTTGTGATTCCCAGAAACTGGCATTCAGAGGTATATTGCCTCTGACAGTGCAAGTAGAGAACATAGAAGTCAACTCGTGGCTAGTAGCTATTAATAGGGTTATCCTCCAGGAACTGTCTAACCCTCCTTCAAAACCACTGAGGTTTGTGGTCATCACGACATCTTGTGGAAAAGGATTCCGTAGTTTTAACTGTGTTAAAGAATTTCTTTTGTCTGTTTTGAATCTTCCAACGTTCAGCTTCATTGGATGGCCCAAATTCTAGTGTTATGAAAGAGGAAGACAAACTTCTCCCTATCCAATTCCCGCGCACCACCGAATGGCTTCTTCACAGAGTATGTTCCCCCAACACCATAAAACATAAAAGAAAGCACACATGTTGTTTGTGCTCCAAATTTAAGCTGCCCTCACACTTGTGGGATTCCCAGCTTCTGAAAACTCTTGCAGGAGGATTGAGCTGGAGAGCTCATTTCTGTGACCTTTTGTGGCCGTTGGCACCTGTATTGTGTTCCTTTCATATTTTTTTTAATGCTCAAAAAAGAGTAAAGGCGCACATATAAAAATAAAGCATGATAAACATTTAATGCACAAATATTATAGAACCAACGTAAAATCACTACTGAAATTCTGTATGTAGTATTGAATCAATGCCCATGTGTAAGATGAAATAGAGAAAAACAGAATACAGCCATAAAATTCTGAAGATGGTAATAAATCAATGCCCATACAAGATGAAATAAAAAAACAGAGAACAGCCAAATGCATTTTGACAAAGAGTCTTAGTGGCAGTGTGACTTGAATTTTTAATACTGAGATGGTTTTTCCTTTCCTTTTTGCATTATAATTGGATTGGGTGAATAAGGATTTAAAGGAGAAAAGTGTGTTCTAGCTTCTGCTTGCCTGCAACATCATGTGAACCATGTGAATTACAAAGGGATGCAAATAGCCCCAGACACACGCTAAATTGCCGTGCGGATGAGCCCAAGAAACAAAAATGGGGGCATGGGACATGAGAAGAAAAGGATGGCCATAGGGGTGGGAGAAGCTGGTGAGTGAGTAAGAAAAATGGGGGTATGGAGTTGGAAGGGCTGGGATGAAGGAAAAGGAGGGGTAGGGGCAGGAGTGGCTGGTGAGTGTGTGTATGAGAGAGAAAGAACAGTTGTGTGGGGTATGAGGGTATGAAGAGAAAGGGAGAGGTTATGGGGTAAGGAGGAAAATAAGGGGTATGGGTATGGGGTGAGAGGCGGAAAAGAGGCACAAAATGAATGGAAAAAGCTACAAGATGAATGGAGAATTATGGTAGGGAAAGGGGTGCATAAGGTGTTACAGTGGTGGCAGCCACCATGAGGCAACACCTGGGTGCCCTGGGGACAAGGGGACACGGTGCCCAACGGCCCCTTGGAGTTGGCCCTGAGTGGACCAAATGAATTTCTCCCCCAGCATCAGCAAGTTGGAGTGGGAAACCAGTTAGACTAGAATTGGTGGTGGTGATAGTGTTATTTAGATTTATATCCCACACTTTCCTCCAAAGGAGCCCAGGGCAGCAAACAAATGAATATTAAAACAATATAATTAAAACCTCTAAAAACAGTTTAAAACAGACTCCCAAAAGCAATTAAACATAACCTTCTAAAAACAGTTAACTCCTAAAAGCAATCATCTACTCTCTAATAATTTCAGAGTTGCCAGGGGCAGGATTTTCAGGTATCAAATGTCTGGGTAAACAGGAAACTTTTTAAAATTTCTCCTAAAAGTAAGCAATGAGGGGGACTGATGCACCTCACTAGGGAGGACATTCCACAAATGGGGGACCATTACCGAGAAGGCCCTGTCAAGGGTCACTGCCAACCGAGCAGCCCCCAGTGGCAATATTTATTTATTTATTATCTTATTTACATCCTGCCCTTCTTCCCAGCAGGAGCCCAGGGCGGCAAACAGAAATGCTAAAAACACTTTAAAACATCATACAAACAGAGCTTAAAATACATTAAAACAAAACAACGTTAAAAACATTTTTTTAAAAAGCTTTAGAAATATCTTTTAAAAAGGGTTAAAAACATTATTTAAAAAAACACATATTACCAAGCAATTCTAACAAGCAATCGAAGTGATAATAAGCCTTTGCACATCCTGGTAAGCCAAACGATGGCTTACCATGAACACATGTATGTGCTGGCCTTCAGGGGCAGTGCCAGGTGTGACTGTGCCCTTGGGCACCAGCCTGCTCCAGGCCCGCAGCACTGTAGCCCAGTCTCCCCATACAGACAACACAGGGCTAATAAGCCTGCCTGCGCATGCCAGCTACCTCTCCCATCCCTATAAATGACATGCACACTGTGCACGCATGCCTACCATCAACCAAGATGGCGGCAGTGGTATCAGCCCCTTCAGGAAGCCTTTGCCGCCAACTTGGTTGATAGCAGGCTTGCACACACAGCATACATGTCATTCACAGGGACGGGAGAGGTAGGTGGGGTGTGCATGCAGGTTTATTGAAGGCTGCACTGACTGTATCAGGGGGGTGGTTCTTGGGAGCTCCCTCTCTGCGATCTGCAGCAGGATCGGGAGCTAATGCGGCTGCGAATCGTGGAACGGGAGTGCTACCCTCCCACCCTAAGGAGGGGCCCTTTAGGGGCCCCTCTGAGCTGCAGGGGCCCTTCGCCAGGGCCCAACCGGACTGGTCTCTGGCGCCACCCCTGCTGGCCCTTAAGGAGGAGATCACAGCTGCTTTTCTCCTTCCTGCGTTTTTTAGGTCAGCATGGCACAGCTGCTAGGCCAAGGTTTGGCTTGGCATGTCATCCGGAACTGGGACCGTGGTTAAGATGTCTCCTCCTTCTCCACAATCTATCCTAAAAAGCCTCAGGGAGAGCAAAGTGGGTGTGAGCTCCTTGCCAAGAGCCAGCACATTTCCACAGTCACACTGAGCCATTCTCTGGTTTGCCACAAGATGTGAACCAGGCCTACGACTGTGATGGTGAGTGACTCTAGTCTTTTCCTAGCTCTGCAGAGGCAAGGAGGAAATGCACATTCCAGATTTATCACCGTTCAAGGACACCGTTCAAGAGCACTTCAGGGAGGGTGTGGAGCAGGGCCTGTGTGGGCTGGGGGAGCATGGGCTGGGGAGAATTCCAAGGGCCAGATAGGGTGGCCTTGGGGCTACATTCAGCCCTCCAGCTCTGAGGTCCCCCACCCCTTAGGGAAATGAATCTAGCAAAAGCTTTTGTGTGCGGTGTTACAGGTGCTGTAAGTCCGAGGGGGCACGATATGCTTGAAATATAAGATTAAAAAGACAAGAAAGCAAATCATGGTAAATGAACCAGCCTTTCTATAATACAGTTGTGGCCAAAAGAAGGGGGGATTTTTAAAAGAAGGCTCAGCAAAAGGTGTTTTTAGGAAACTATTACAAGTTGCTTGTATGCTCAGCTAGCCGCAAGGGCTAGCAAAGAAGAAGAAAGAAACCCAAGCGCTATGTAGTGATGATTTATTTTATTTTATTTATTTAATTAATTAATTTGTATCCCACCCTTCCTCCCAGCAGGAGCCCAGGGCGGCAGACAAAGCACCAAAACACTTTAAAACATCATAAAAACAGATCTTAAAATACATTAAAACAAAACAGCATTAAAAACATTTTTAAAAACAACCTTTAAAAAGGGTTAAAAACATTATTAAAAAACATATTAAGCAATTCTAGACAGACGCAGACTGCGATAGGTCTCAACTTAAAAGGCTTGTTGAAAGAGGAAAGTCTTCAAAAGGTGCCGAAAAGATAGAGATGGCGCTGAATAATATCTGGGAGACGAAATGTCTATTCAGGCATTCGAAAATCGTGAACACTTATCATGTCATGGGACCAGAGGGGATACATACGCATGGGGCTAACCCTGCCCCTTTTGATGATGACATGTGAGTCAGCCACATATCCCTGGCTGATGCATCACTGGTGTCAGTACGGGGTGTGTGTGATTCTACGCACTTTGGGGTTCCTCTATCAGTTGGCCAGGGCTGTGGCCAGTGCACATGGTGGCACTGAGTTTTAGTACCTACAGGTGCCAAATGCTCAAGAGGATAAGGTCTCGTGAACCTACCAAAAAGGCAATAGACATATATCCCAGTCCAACTAGGTGCTCTGTGTGTGTGGAAGATAGATGCTGCACAATTCCCTGTTGTCCATTTGGCCAGTGTCAGATTCTGTTCCAGCAGGGGATGAGGGAGATTTTAATTACTGATTTCCTCACATTTTTCTCTTTTTTCTCCCCTTTTACATAGCAACATGGGGTGTTTTGCTATAAAAAGTAAGAGAAAATAAAATGATAAAGATAGTAACAGTAGTAGTAGCAGCAGCAGCAGCAGTAGCAGCAACAGGAGCAACAGTACTAGAAATAAATTTCCCCACCCCTGCTGCGCCAAGTAGGGAACCGAAACTTATTTTGGGACAATACATGAATCAATCAAACGGGCCACACCTTCAAACAGGAAGCATTTTAATAAAGGCAAAGAAGCCCTTAAGAGCCTCAATAGTGCTTTGCCACACCACAGAGGCTAATGCTGTAGTTGCATTTCATTACTCCACACATTTCCATAAATCAAATTTGACAAAACAGGGGAGGGCCAACTTAGCAAACACCATGTTGTGACTGGCCGACAATGATGTCTTTTTGCACGCTCCATAAAAGTAAGTGAACAAAGGCCATTCCAGAGAACAGGGCCAGTGTGGAAGCAACCAAACTTCCCTTCTCTGATTCTTGACTGATTTTCTCCAAAGAAGCTCTAGCAGACTAATCCCTACAATCCTGTACTCCACTCATTCCCCAGCATCATGTAAATCAGTGCTCAGCAGAGCAAAATCAGAGCAATCTCTGGGCATGCAACTTATTTGTAGACCAAAACCAATTCAGGACACTTTCTCTCCTTCACAACTAGAAATGAAACTCAGATTAACAACAGACATCTGTTCCTGACACAGAAGGCAGAAGGCAAACTGTTATTTTGCCTTTTGGCATGGATTGGATTGGCAAACATTCACAAACTGTTGAAATGTTACCAGACAATTTGATTACAGCCAGAGATTCAGATGAGGCATCGGAAAGCTACAGAGCCACCACCACCTCACCCAGTGAGGTAACCCATCTCAGCTCTGCTGGTGGCAAACAATTTGATAATGGATGAGAATGCAATTTGGAGAACAATCATCTTTTCTTTTCTTTTTGTATAATTTTTAATTGATTTTTCTTCTCAGGTAACATCATACAAAAAGAACAACAATGATGCTTCATATATCAGACATAAGCACAATTAGATTAAAATGTTTTTAAAAAACTAGCGAACCAACTAAAAGATGTTTAAAGTATGTATTGTGGAGCTTGGAACAGAGAAATGATTATCACACCGTCCAAAAAAACAAAGAATAGCCAGCAGCTGAGGGTAATAAGTTCAATGTTTGTGTTCTATTCATATTTGTGTCCAGATCTGCCAGGCCTCTGAGGAAGGGCAATGAGCAAATGTGTCCTCTGATGTATAGTTAATTCACTAATAGGCAAAAAAAACCTTTGCAGTTTAAGAACGTACTTTTGGCCCACAGATATCTCTATCAAATTTTAAAAAGCAGGGAAATTGGGCAGCTATAGTGAATGCACCAGGGGAGCAGGAGACCTGACCTCCTCTCTGAGATATTATACTGCCCTACAAATTTGTAAAAAAATTTACAGGTAAATTTTTATAGGTTTTATAGGTAAAACTGACCATGCTGCAGGGAGGAGGAGAAGTGGGAGGGAGGGCTGGAGTGGGCAGGGGAGGAAGAAGAAGGAAGAGGAAAGGGGAGGAAGAAGGGAGGAGTAGGGGAAAAGAGACGGGAAGGAGAGGAGGGGAGGGGAAGGAAAGAGAGGGAAGGGGAGGAGAAGGGGACAGGTAGGGGAAAGGCAGGTCTGATCATTTGCATGCTTATTGAGTTCAGTGGGATTTACTCCAGTGTAATCATGGTTAGGATAGGTAAAACTGACCATGAGGGAGGGGAGGGGGAGGGGAGAAGAGAGGGAAGGAGGAAGAGAGGGGAGCGGAAAGAGGGGGAGGGGGAGATTGGAAGGGGAGGGGAGGGGGAGGGAGGGGGCAAGAGGGAGGGGATAGGAGGGGAAGGCAGATTTGATCATTTGCATGCTTTTTGAGTTCAGTGGGATTTACTCCAATGTAATCATGGTTAGGATAGGTAAAACTGACCATGAGGGAGGGGAGGGGGAGGGGAGAGGAGAGGGAAGGAGGAAGAGAGGGGAGCGGAAAGAGGGGGAGGGGGAGATTGGAAGGGGAGGGGAGGGGGAGGGAGGGGGCAAGAGGGAGGGGATAGGAGGGAGAAGGAGGGGAAGGCAGATTTGATCATTTGCATGCTTTTTGAGTTCAGTGGGATTTACTCCAATATAATCATGCTTAGGATAGGTGAAACTGACCTGAGGGAGGGGCAAGGAGGGGAGGAGGAGGGCTGGAAGGGGAGGGGGAAGGGAGGGAAGAAGGAGTAGGGGAGGAGATTGGATGGGTGGGCACTGGGCAGAGGGGAAGCCCCTTTCCTTTCCAAAAGGAAAACATTGTGAGCAGTATCATTGTTTTTCAGCATTTCCCCCACCTTTTTATTCTACAGCAGGCACATGAAGCCTCCCACCCAAACTTAAACCAAAGCTGGCCCTGGCCACATCCACACCAGACCTTTATTCCACTTTAGATAGTCATGGCTTCTCCCAAAGAATCCTGAGAAATGTAGTTAGTGAAGGGTGCTAAGAGTTGCTAGCAGACACCCATTCCCCTCACAGAGCTACAATCCGTAGAAGAGAGGGGCTGACTGTTAAACCACTCTGGCCACTGGAGCTCTGTGAGGGGAATAAGGCGTCCCCTAGCAACTCTCAGCACTCTTCACAAACTACACTTCCCAAGATTCTTTGGGGGAAGCCATGATTGTCTAAAGCGGAATAAATGACTGGTGTGGGTGTGGCCACCTGTTTAGCCAAGCCAAACAAGTATGATTCTGACTTTTAGAACACTGACAGTTGGTTCTTAATGAGCATGCCCAACACTATAATAGACTTCAATGTTGAATTTTCTAAATTAATGAAAAATCAGCCATTCCTTTTAGACTGCAGAAGATGATGGTCAGAGTATGGGTCAAGGTCAGTATTAGGATTACAGGTACTGTGTGAACACAGCTGATTTTTAATTGATTTCAACAAATTATGAGAACTCTGACAGAAAAAAGTCTAACATGGGTCTGTTTTTCCACCCTCTCTTTTTACACTTTGAATTCTCGATTCTCTCTGACTGTTTCATGTATCGCCATGAAAATTTAGAGGGTTGTTAAGCAAGTGTTTCTGAGTTCAGGACTATAAGTTTTGTAAGGTTTTGTTTTGAAATGAGCTTATGGGAAGCATCAGAATGGCATGGGGGATATTTTCAGTTTAACACTGCGGAATGCAAAAAATCCATGCTGACTAGAGTATACAACCACTCTCGGGGCTGTATAATAAAAGACTGTCAAATCACAATCATAACGTCATTGTGAGGATAAAAATGGGAGAGTTATCTTTGCTGCTCTGAGCTGCTTGGATAAACCTGAGTCCAGTGAATTCTTGAATTTTGAAATCTGAACTTTCAAGTCCAGATTTTATTATGTAACAAAGAGTCCACTATGGACATACATTTCTACTCAATGTCTGTGCTTGCTTATATGGGGCACTAGATTCTGGTTTGTGGTTCAGGATCATGTTGCACCACTTTGCGACATGGTTAACTTCTTCCAGTTCAACTATGTGCAGCCAAGTCTCTAATTCAAAAGAAAAACAGCCTGTTTTTGATATTTTAATGCCAAGCCAGGTCAGTGTGACCTTGCTGAAATCTAATTAATATTTTTAACACCTTTCAGTGCCACTCAGAAAGCTGCTCAGAAAGCCAAGAAAAAATGAGCCAAAACAACTCCAGTTACACCTAGGTAGTCAGTTCTCTTCCTGTCTTGGTCATGCGTCTCTGCTAAGATAGCAACTCATCTGTAATACTCTTAAGGCTGCAATGCTAGAGGCAAGACTAGGTAGGAAAAATGAAGGTGGATGAACTGCTACATCCAACATCCCACCAGGCTCTCACCAGCAGGACAGAAGTGAAGGTGGAATAGTGGTCTTGTGCTCTGCTGTCCTCTTCTGGTTTTGAAGAAGGTTCGGTTTGGTTTCCCTAAACCTACACACACACCCGATTGGAAACAATAGAAGGAAAATTCACTGTGCCAACTCCAGAGCTAGCATAGTTTCCACCTTGATTTTGGGATCGTTTGGGTCAGGGATGGAAGGATCTGTCCATTTTGTTTCTATCAGTTTCTTATGTTTCCAGTATTAAATTCAGGTCTCCACATTTCTGTAGCAATCTGCCATTTTTAAAAAAGAAAAAAACCCTCTGAAAATTCTTCAGCATTATAGTACAAATGACTCCTAATAAGCACATTTCCGTATGCAGTTTTGACTAATGTACACATTTTGGCATCATACTTTGGACACATCATGAGAAGACATGAATCATTACAAAAGACAAAGATGCTGGGGAAAACAGAAGGGAGTAGAAAAAGAGGAAGGCCAAAGAAGAGATGGATTGATTCCATAAAGGAAGCCACAGACCTGAACTTACAAGATCTGAACAGGGTGGTTCACGACAGATGCTCTTGGAGGTTGCTGATTCACAGGGTCACCATAAGTCGTAATAGACTTAAAGGCACATAACAACAAACTCAGACATACATCCCATTGACTTGCACACCCAATCCTATAGAGGATTGCTCTATATATCTCTGGGTGTGAGTAGATACGTCTTGTCAGTAATACGTATTCATGTAAATATATACATGCATGAATGTTAAGGCATGATTATTAACATTATTCTTAAGTTTAGACAGTGCATCTAGATGTCATCTGAGGGGTCTCTCACAGTCCTATGAACTACCAGAACTATCACTAGAAGCTAAAATGATGAAACTGAGGTTATCATACTTTGGACACATCATGAGAAGGCCTGATTCACTAGAAAAGACAATAATGCTGGGGAAAAGAGAAGGGAGTAGAAAAAGAGGAAGGCCAAACAAGAGATGGATTGATTCCATAAAGGAAGCCACAGACCTGAACTTACAAGATCTGAACAAGGTGGTTCATGACAGATGCTATTGGAAGTCACTGATTCATAGGTCGCCATAAGTTGTAGTCGACTTGGAGGCACATAACAACAACAACAAAGAACAAATTAAACTAGAACTGTCACTAGAAGCTAAAATGACAAAACTGAGGTTATCATACTTTGGACACATCATGAGAAGACAGGATTCACTAGAAAAGACAATAATGCTGGGAAAACCAGAAGAGAGTAGAAAAAGAGGAAGGCCAAACAAGAGATGGATTGATTCCACAAAGGAAGCCACAGACCTGAACTTACAAGATCTGATCAGGGTGGTTCATGACAGATGCTCTTGGAGGTCACTGATTCATAGGGTCGCCATAAGTCATGGTCAAGGCACAAAACAACAACAAAAACACATTTGGGCAAGCATTTTCTCCCAATATGATGCATTTTTGTATGTTATTCTCACTAATATGCTCATTTTAATGCACACTTTTGCCTAATATATGCCTCTTTTACTGGTTGGTTGGAGGACTGCATCACAAATTTCAGGTCAGTGCAGGTTTCAATGAATGGCTGTGTTTCAGTCCTCGTTTCCTTTCGGAAAGTGCACCTTTGATAGGTTCGGCTTTCAATGTGATCTGAATCGAATTTCTCCCCCATCCCTGCTTTAAATCTGTGCTTTCCCCCAGTCTGCTCTAGCACATGACCAGTCTGCCTCTTTTCCTCACTTTCACTGACATCAGTGCTCCAATGTCAGTGTAGCTAAAACCTCAGAGGTTTCTGGGACGAAGGATGAGGGACCTATGAAGCTGGGTCTTCTTCTACAAAGGCAGTGAGAGAAGGAAGCCCATTCTATTCTATGGCCCCTGGGTTGCCCTCCCAATGACCATAGGATGGCAGGGCTCCGATACACTCAAATACACGTTAATTTCAATCCTGAACTCATTGCGGAAGTGCACTCACGGTATTTGGGAGAGATGTACAACTTTCTCCCTCAAACAGAACTCAGGGGAAACCTGTTCTGGCTGTCAGTGGAAATTAGAGATGCACAGTGCTGATTGGTTGGCCTTTGTGTCATTGTGACACAGCCACCTTGTCTCTCTCCTTGTAGCAGGGCTATGCATGGTGCTGATTGGCTGGTCCTTTCTGTATGTAGGTCTGATTGATTGGCCTTTCCACATTCCCAGAGCAGTTTCTAACACATTTTGGCAAGCGTATAACCAAAAAGAAATGTTTAAAATGTATTAATTATGAACAAAAGTTTATTTATGTTACGGCAGAACTGAGAAGAAATATATCTCACTGTGGTAGACAGAGGCATCCTGGAATGACTGGACCAGACCCTACTCAGGCAATGTGACATGAAAACCAGTTTGGGAAGGGAGAAGTGTCATGACCCCTGAATCTAGCCGTGAACTGGACACAGAGTCAGAGGCTGCAGGTGTACCAAATGGGGAGCTGGGTCAGGTTCAGAGCTCAGACCTGGTTGCTGCTAGGGGGCCATGGCACATCACAAAATGGCTGCTGTGGGGAAATGGCACAATGGCCTCAAGACAGGAGAAGCTGAGCCAGTTGAAACAGGAAGAGCAAACAGTCTCTCTCTTGTGTTGTAGTTTTTGAAGGAATATTTACTGAGACCTTTCATGAGCATCATGGGAGAAACTGGTGGGCACACTGGTACTTGCGAGTACCAAGTTGTTGACCTCTGGCAGCGTGAGGCAGCTGTCTCAAGCACCTGATTTGAGGTGTCATGACAGGGCATCAAACTTTGTTAATCAATTTATTATTGTTACATTTTCACAGCCAAAGAAGGGGAGAGGAACTTGTGGGATTGTGGGGGGGGGGGGTTGCCTCATGCAGGTGCCAAAATAACTAAGTTACCCATTAATACTACACACCTTCTCTTGGTGGAGGGACATTATGCCATTTGTTGGTGTGCCTTGGGCCAGCCTTGGCCTCATAACTGTTTCTCATACTATTTTTGAAGGAGACCATTGTAATCTCAGAGGCAAAACCAGGGCTGGCCTGAGGCAAAGGAGAAGATGACCCCCACCCGCCCCCATTCTATGTACACAATTGCAGTGAACTGACAAGTGATGGAACAGCATCCTCTACCCTACCTGAGGGCAGCCAGCTAGCTTGGGGACAAGAGGCGGGTTGCATAGAACACACAGCTCTGTTCTCTAAAACCTCCCTCCCCCAGTATGTACTGTCTGAGGAGGCTGCCTTACTCTCCCTAATGATAGGGCCAGGCCTGCTTCACAAAGCATATAAAGTGTGGAATTTGTTTAAATGGCTGCTGGCTTAGATGGGTACATCTCTCCATGGCTGTTGGTCATGATAGTCGTGTGGAACCTTCAGATTCAGAGCCATATTTCCTCTCTGAATGCCAGCTATTTCTGGGGAGCTTTCATACCCACATGTGGATTTCTTGGAGTTATCTAATACGCCACTCTAAGAAACAGGATGCTTGGCTAGACTGGGACTTTGGACGGATCCAGCAGGTCTCCTCCTGAAAAGTGAGAAGATTGCAGGTCCAGGCCCTTCTCCATGTCCACCACCATCCTGAAAAAGTCTCAGAGGATGGTGACAAGGGAAGGGGCCTTTTGGTTGTGGCTCCCCATCTGTGGAATGCACCCAGTGAGGTGTGCTTGGTGCCTTCATTGACATCTATTCGGTGCCAGGTAAAGACTTAGGTTTCGCCATCACCACCAGGCCTTTGGATAGACTAGGATGATGCTGTTTGTTATTAGTGTGCTGCCAAAATTTCCTGTGGCTGTATGGGGGTTGTTATTAACTTATGGGGGCTGGTTATAGTATGATATATTTATTTTTGTTTTTAACAATGTTGTAAGTAGCTTGGAGAACTTCGGGCAACAAGCGGCTAACATATTTAATAAATAAATAAATAAATGATTTTCCAGCAATCTGTTTGTTTTCAGCATTTGTATGCCGACCCAGTTCTCTAGGGAGTTAAATAACGATGATAAAGGGAGAAATACAGCTTAGAAATATGAATGATTAAGTAATATATAAATTTCTTAAATAAATAAAAAACTGAAATAAAAAATAACCCATAATCTAGGACTGCATATATATAAAATAAAAAAATAATGAAAACACTACAAATTTTCGCTCTAAATCTAAATCTTCTCAAATATTAGTATTTCTCTTCAAAGCTCAAAGTAAAAAAAAAAAACCAACTGCATAAACAAGAAGGAAAAAAGGAGAAAAATGTTGTTTGATGTTAAAGGCCAAGTGAAATATTTGACATTTTCATTTTGCTATTTGCCTTCAGGGACTCTCTGTACAGATGCTGCTGTAGTTTGAGATATTTTCATCCTAAGCAAGACACATAAAGAGAATATCATGTAGTAACTTTGTGTTTTTCCCCACACGCATTAACAGACCTTTAGTGTAGTGACACCTACCCTCTGGAATTCCCTCCCCTTAAATATTAGACAGGCGCCATCTCTGTTATCTTTTCCATGCCTACTGAAGACCTTCCTCTTTCAACAAGCCTTTTAAGTAGAGACCTTATCCCAGTCAGCATCTGTGCTGAAATTGCTGTTAAGATGTTTTTAAAGATTTTTTAAAAGATTTTTAGATGTTTTTAAAGATGTTTTGTTTAAATATATTTTAAAGTCTGTTTTTAAGATGTTTTCAAGCATTTTTAGTGCTTTTGTTTGTTGCCCTAGGCTCCTCCTGGGAGAAAGGGTGGGATATAAATCAAATAATAAATAAATAAATAATAACACCTTTAAGGTTTTGGGGGGAAGGTTCCCTTTTATGTGAAGTCCGTTTTTTTTAGAGGAAGAGGAACATAAGAACATAAGAAGAGCCTGCTGGATCAGGCCAGTGGCCCATCTAGTCCAGCATCCTGTTCTCACAGTGGCCAACCAGGTGCCTGGGGAAAGCCCGCAAGCAGGACCCGAGTGCAAGAACACTCTCCCCTCCTGAGGCTTCCGGCAACTGGTTTTCAGAAGCATGCTGCCTCTGACTAGGGTGGCACAGCACAGCCATCATGGCTAGTAGCCATTGATAGCCCTGTCCTCCATGAATTTGTCTAATCTTCTTTTAAAGCCGTCCAAGCTGGTGGCCATTACTGCGTCTTGTGGGAGCAAATTCCATAGTTTAACTATGCGCTGAGTAAAGAAGTACTTTCTTTTGTCTGTCCTGAATCTTCCAACATTCAGCTTCTTTGAATGTCCACGAGTTCTACTATTATGAGAGAGGGAGAAGAACTTTTCTCTATCCACTTTCTCAATGCCATGCATAATTTTATACACTTCTATCATGTCTCCTCTGACCCGCCTTTTCTCTAAACTAAAAAGCCCCAAATGCTGCAACCTTTCCTCGTAAGGGAGTCGCTCCATCCCCTTGATCATTCTGGTTGCCCTCTTCTGAACCTTTTCCAACTCTATAATATCCTTTTTGAGATGAGGCGACCAGAACTGTACACAGTATTCCAAATGCGGCCGCACCATAGATTTATACAACGGCATTATGATATCAGCTGTTTTATTTTCAATACCTTTCCTAATTATCGCTAGCATGGAATTTGCCTTTTTCACAGCTGCCGCACACTGGGTCGACATTTTCATCGTGCTGTCCACTACAACCCCGAGGTCTCTCTCCTGGTCGGTCACCGCCAGTTCAGACCCCATGAGCGTATATGTGAAATTCAGATTTTTATGCATAATTTTACACTTGTTTATATTGAATTGCATTTGCCATTTTTCCGCCCATTCACTCAGTTTGGAGAGGTCTTTTTGGAGCTCTTCGCAATCCCTTTTTGTTTTAACAACCCTGAACAATTTAGTGTCGTCAGAGCAAACTTGGCCACTTCACTGCTCACTCCTAATTCTAGGTCATTAATGAACAAGTTGAAAAGTACAGGTCCCAATACCGATCCTTGAGGGACTCCACTTTCTACAGCCCTCCATTGGGAGAACTGTCCGTTTATTCCTACTCTCTGCTTTCTGCTTCTTAACCAATTCCTTATCCACAAGAGGACCTCTCCTCTTATTCCATGACTGCTAAGCTTCCTCAGAAGCCTTTGGTGAGGTACCTTGTCAAACGCTTTTTGAAAGTCTAAGTACACTATGTCCACTGGATCACCTCTATCTATATGCTTGTTGACACTCTCAAAGAATTCTAATAGGTTACTGAGACAGGACTTTCCCTTGCAGAAGCCATGCTGGCTCTGCTTCAGCAAGGCTTGTTCTTCTATGTGCTTAGTTAATCTAGCTTTAATAATACTTTCTACCAGTTTTCCAGGGACAGAAGTTAAGCTAACTGGCTTGTAATTTCCGGGATCCCCTCTGGATCCCTTTTTGAAGATTGGTGTTACATTTGCCACTTTCCAGTCCTCAGGCACGGAGGAGGACCCGAGGGACAAGTTACATATTTGAGTTAGCAGATCAGCAATTTCACCTTTGAGTTCTTTGAGAACTCTCGGGTGGATGCCATCCGGGCCCGGTGATTTGTCAGTTTTTATATTGTCCATTAAGCATAGTTTTGTTTAAGGTTTATTACATCAATGGGTTGGAGACTGCGGTTTAGTTGAGGTGAGGGAACAGACGGGCAGAGTGGGGGGCCCTGGCCTCCTCGCTCTGCTGCCGAACTCGCTCTGCTGCCGAACTCGCTCTGCTGCCGAACTCGCTCTGCTGCCGAACTCGCTCTGCTGCCGAACTCGCTCTGCTGCCTAACTCGCTCTGCTGCCTAACTCGCTCTGCTGCCTAACTCGCTCTGCTGCCTAACTCGCTCTGCTGCCTAACTCGCTCTGCTGCCTAACTCGCTCTGCTGCCTAACTCGCTCTGCTGCCTAACTCGCTCTGCTGCCTAACTCGCCTTGATGCTTTGTCAGCTGGGGCTCCCTCTAGCTCGTGGAGCAGGCTCCCTCGCTAGGGTGCTCTGACTTTATATGTGTGGCTGGTTCCTCCCAGCTACTGCTGCCAGCCAATGATGTGTTACTTGAGGCTGATGGCTATCAGCTGGGGCTTAACACTTTAGTATTCTCTCAGGCTTCCTTCCTTCCTGAGCGAGGGGCGGGGCTGTTTAAGCTTTTGGCTGCTTTTAATCTAATCAAGGGGCTGCGCCTTCCAGGCAAGTCTTTTGTGTTTGTTGTTTTCCCACCTAGAACAGCCTGACCTTTCTTTAACCTAGGGAAACAGAGCTTGTGGTTGTGTTTCAGGAAGGCTGAAGCTGCCCTTTTTAGCAAGGACTGAGCTGACTCTCTCCCTGTATGTGTTGGTGGAGTTTCCTTTTCCCCCTTCTCTTCGACTGGAATTTAGCCTTGTTTACAGTGTCCCCTGAAGCTTTCCTCCTAGGGTGGTGTTGAAAACTAGCTTTCTATGGGCTTCCTTCTCCTAGGATCTGTCTCCTAAGATATAGGTTCTTTCAGGATTTGGCTCCTAGCTCAGGGTGACCTTGGGCTGCCCTTATTACTTATTGCTCTGAGCTGTTTTACTTCAATTAAATAATGGAATAAATGGGAGCTACTTACCCTCTTTTCGCTCTGCTGCTTAACTTCTTGTCCATTTTATATCTTTCAAACAATTGTAAATAGGCAAACCATTGAGAACTATATCCTTCCTTTATCAGTTGTTCTCTCTCTTTCATTATATATTCTCCATGTACATTTTCTAATAGTTCTTGATAAGTTAACCATTTCTCTTTTCCAGCCATTTCTCTTCTGTAAAACGCTTCTTGACTTGAGACACATAATGGTATTTTCGAATAAAACCTTGGTTTATATTTATTCCATATTTTCAACAGAGGACGTCTTATAAAATGATTGTTAAAGTCTACATTTACTTTTACTTTGTCATACCATAGATATCCATGCCATCCCCACTTCAAATTATGGCCCTCCAAATCCAATAGTCTTTTATTCCTCAATAAAATCCATTCCTTTATCCAGACTAAACAGCAGGCAGCAAAATAAAGTCTCAGATTTGGTAATCCCAGTCCTCCTCTTTCTTTGGCGTCTTGTAGTAATTTAAATTTGACTCTTGGTTTTTTTCCTTGCCATACAAATTTAGAGATATCTTTTTGCCATTGTTTAAAAGGTAAATCAGAGGATATTACAGGTATTGTTTGGAACAAAAACATCATTCTCGGTAATACATTCATTTTTATCACAGATATTCTACCCATTAATGACAGTTGTAGTTTATCCCATCTTAGCAAGTCTTTCTTAATCTCTGTCCATAATTTTTCATAATTATTATGAAACAACTTTGAATTTTTATTTGTCATAATGATACCTAAATATTTCAACTTTTTCTCTATTGTAAAATCTGTCTTGTCCATTAACTCTTTCTGTTCCCTTAAAGTTAAATTTTTCACCAACATCTTTGTTTTTTGATTGTTGATCTTAAATCCTGCTAACGGTCCAAATTCTTTTAATTTGTCCATCAATACATTAATTCCTTCCAAAGGGTTTTCTAATACAATTATCAAATCATCAGCAAATGCTCTCAATTTATATTCTTCTTTTTTATCTTTAATCCCGAAATCCTTTTATCTTGCCTTATATCTCTAAGCAGCACTTCTGAAACCAGAATAAATAGAAGGGGAGATAATGGACATCCCTGTCTTGTACCCTTTTGTATTTCACATGAATCCGTTAAATCTCCATTAACAATTATCTGAGCCTTCTGAGATGTATAAATCAATCTAATCCATTTTATAAAATTGTCTCCAAAATCCATTAGCTCCAAAACCTGAAACATAAATTTCCAATTCAAATTATCAAATGCTTTCTCAGCATCTAAGAAAATCAAAGCTGCTTGTTTATCATTTCGTTGTTCTAAATATTCCAACACATTCAAGACATTCCTGACGTTATCACGTAATTGTCTTTTAGTTAAAAACCCCGCTTGATCTTCCTGGATAAATTGTTGCAATATTATTTTCATTCTTTCTGCCAAGATCATTGTAAAAATTTTATAGTCATTATTCAATAGAGATATCGGCCGATAATTTTTTGTTTTAGTTAAATCTTGCTCCTCTTTGGGTATTAATGTTATGTTAGCATTTTTCCAACTATCCGGTATCTTTCCCTCTTGCAAAATAGAATTCATTGTATACTGTAAAGGTAGCAAGAGTTCTTCCTCCAAACATTTATAGTACATTGCAGATAACCCATCTGGTCCTGGCGCCTTTCCTGATTTAATTTTGTTTATAGCTTCAGATATCTCTCTTGACGTGATAGGGCCATTAATAGCTTGTCTCTGGAAGTCTGTAATTTTAGGCAAATTCTGTTTAGATATATACTCTTCTATTTTTTCAGATGGGATTTCCTGACACTTGTACAATGTTGAATAATATTGATGAAAAATCTTTTTGATTTTTACATTATCTGTCAGCATCTCATCTCCTTCTTGTATCTTTAAAATAATTTTTTTTGACATTCTTTTCTTAATTTATATGCTAACCATTTCCCCGGTTTATTTGCAAATTCAAAAGTCCTTTGTTTAGCAAAATTTAGTTTCCTTTCAATTTCTCTAACTGTCAGCATTGATACTTGATTCTGTAATATTTTAATTTGATTTACAATAGAAGCTTTAGTTGGATTCTTTTTCAATTCTTCCTCTTTTTGTTTTATTTCTTCCAAAATTAATTGCATTTTCTGTTGTTTCTTTTTTTTTAATTCAGAGTTACATTTAATAAAATATCCCCTCATAAATGCCTTACTTGTATCCCAAACAACATTTTCATTTGTTCCTTTATGTAAATTATGTTCAAAAAACTCTTTTAATTTCTTCTTACATTCTTGTACTACTTTGTCATTCTGTAATAAAGATTCATTTAGTCTCCATCTAAATCCAAGATTTTTTTTTTATAAGTTAATATCACAGGATTGTGGTCTGAAAAAGTTTTTGGTAATATATCCATTTTAACAATATCTTTCACTAGATTTTTAGACATCCAAATCATATCAATCCTCGAGAATGTTTTATGTCTTTCTGAAAAATAAGTAAATTCCTTTGCATTATCATTTATATATCTCCAGGTATCCACCAATTCTAAATTTTCCATCAGTTCAAAGCAAATCTTCGGTAATTTACCCTGTGTCTCTTTAATATTTTTTTCAGAAAGTCTATCAATTTTTGGTAAGATTACCCCATTCCAATCACCCATGACACACCAATGATCATATGAAAACTCTGACAATTTTTCCATAAGTCCTGTGTAAAACCTTGTTTTATCTTCATTGGGGGCATAAATACCCACTATCAAAATTTTTATGCCCTGTAAAGTAATTTCAACCCCCACAAATCTACCACTATCATCCAGTAATATCAACTTAGGAAGCAATTGTGGGTTAATATAAAGAACAACTCCATTTTTTTTTTTTTATCCAGCCGAAATAAATTCTTCACCCAAATTTTTACAAATCAAATATTTGGAATCTTTCTTCTTAATATGAGTTTCTTGTAAACAAATTATATCCAATTTTAATTTTTTCAAATAATGAAACACTTTCTCTTCTGCGCGGTGTTGGCTCCATTTATATTCCAAGTTAGATATTTGTAATCCATCTTTAAGCGTGTATTTTAAAATGTACCTGATGCTCCCTTTAATCCATCATCTTCCTTCCCCTCCTCTGCATGTTCCTGTTGACTTTGTTTCCCAGGAATTGTATCCATATCTTTGAGTTTATCTTCTTCCATGTCTTTTGAAGCTTTTCTCAAGAAATCCCTTGCTTTTTGAACAGTATTCAATCGATATTTCTGTTGTCTGAATGTAAAAATCACTCCTTCTGGAACATCCCATCTAAATTGAATTTTGCATTGCTTAAGTTTTTCTGTAAAGAAAGCATATTCTTTTCTCTTACGTAAAAGTCTAATAGGAATTTCTTTCATCACCAGTATTTCCTTACCATCAATTTTAAAGGTATTGTTGAAGTGTTGTTGTAATACCATATCTCTGGTCATCTTTTTTATAAAGTGAACAAGCACATCTCTTGGAATTTTTTTCATTGTTGCATATCTGGAATTAATTCTATAAACTTTGTCTATTTCAAATTTCATCCGATCTTCATTCAAATCCAGAAATTTTACTAAAGCATTAACAATTTTATCTCTGATGTCTTCACCTGTTTCCTCAGGGATTGCACGGAATCTCAAACAATGTTCTTTATTTCTTAATTCAATCACAGCCATGTAGTCCAAATTTTTTTCTAATTCCAGATTTAATATATCTGTTCTATTCTCCAAGATTTGTACCTTTTCTTTAGTATTTTTTGCATCCTCCTTTATTTGCCCAATTGTCCCTTTAATCTCATCCACTTGTGTTTTAATATAGTCTTTTATATCTATCAATTCAGTTTTCATTTCCTGTTTTATATCACTAATCCCTTCCATTATTTTTTGAAACATATCTGGGGGTATAGCCCCTTCCTGTGGATCAATTGAACCTCTTCGCTCCTGAGCCTTAGCTGCTTTTCTAGTTGTCATTCTCAAAAGAAGACTTTAATTTCTGATATTAACCACTGTTCCAAAACCTAGAGGCAGTCTATTTCTTTTTTTTTTCCTCCACCAACAAAAGAGTTAATATTCCAGGCCTGTTATTATAGTCCGGCCAGCACAGTTCTTATCTACGTCCAGGAATGCAAAACAATTCTGGTTCACAACACCAAGCGATTAGTAACATATACGAACAGCAGATTCATCCAAAAAGAAATAATTTAAGGAGAAAAATAGTCCAAAATATATTTCCATCAAATAATAACTACCTCTCATCCGTTTTTAATCTTTAAAACTCCAAATTCAGGCCAGCTTTTTGTCGTAAAAAAAAAATATAAATTGTTTACATTTTCTTTCTTCCTTAATTATATTTAAATGAGAAAAAGTATGACTCACCCAGGTTTCTCAGTTGCTGATTCGTAAACAAATCCCTTTTATTGTAGTAATTTAAGCCAAATGATAAGATTTAGACAGAAGGAGGCTCGCTGGTTAAGAACGTTTTTAGGAAGAAAAAAAACGCTTCGCTTTTTTTCAGTACAGCATGTTGGAAGTCCTGACTCCGTCTTCAGCCGATCGGTATGCCTTCTTATCTCAGGGAATTCCTGATCAATTCCAGCAGCCGACAGCTCAACGAAGTCCTGTGGAAAATCTGATCGGTTCACCTATACCTTGGAGAACATTTAAGCCAGTCAAAGTTTCCTCTTGGCTGGCTTTTAAACTGAAATAAGCTTCCTCTGAGGCAGAGATCTCTCAGAGACAATCACCAGCTGGGCACTCACTTCCGGGAAGTGACCACAACTTTTAAAGATACAGAAGACCTCTGGGAGGCCGGGCCTGGCAACCAGCAGGCTCTTCTTTCTTTCTTTCTTTCTTTGCCGCACTTTCCATAGACATACATCAAGGCAGCTTATACCATGCAAAGACATAATAAAATTTTAAAACCAATGATAATATGAAAAACAATAATAAAAACATCAATAAATACTGCATTGGTTGGGGGGGGATTCATGTTACAAAGGGCTGTCTCAAAAGTTGAGATGCCTGAAAGAAAGGAGCGGTGGTTCCTGCTGAACCTCTATTGGTAGGGAGTTCCAAAGGGCAGGGCCTGCCACGCTGAAGGCTCAGTCTGGGGTGGAGGTCAACCGAACCTCAAGGGCATGGGGAACCTCTAAAAGCGGCCCATCAGAAGATCTCAGTGATAGAGATGTAACATAGGGAGTGAGGCAGTCCTTAAGGTACTTTGGCTCCAAGTTGTTTAGGGCTTTGTGAAATAACATTTGTTGTTGTTGTTACGTGCCTTCAAGTCGATTTCAACTTATGGTGACCCTATAAATCAGTGACCTCCAATAGATCTGTTATAAACCGCCCTATTCAGATCTTGTACGTTCAGGTCTGTGGCTTCCTTTATGGAATCAATCCATCTTTTGTTTCGTCTTCCTCTTTTTCTACTCCCTTCTGTTTTTCCCAGCATTATCGCCTTTTCTAGTGAATTGTGTCTTCTCTTGATGTGTCCAAAATATGATAACCTCAGTTTCATCATTTTAGCTTCTAGTGATAGTTCTGGTTTAATTTGTTCTAACACCCAATTATTTGTCTTTTTCGCAGCTTGAATCTGACCTAGCAGCAAATTGGAATTCTTGTGTTCCTTCCAGATGTTCACACCTAACAAGTGAACACTGAGAAGGGAGGATCCGTGACATATGCAGTGGGGGGGGGAGCAGGAGCATGACCTTGCTTCCCATTAATCATGAGGAGCCTCTTCCTTGTATCAAGCTTCTGCCTTGCATCCAGTGTGATCTGTGGAGCTTTTGTCTTTTATCTTGTAATGACCAGCCCCACCATTAGATATCCATGGGCTTGATTACTCAGCAGGCTTCAGCCTGAAACAAGAGGCCTCCCCTACACAAACATTGCTTCTCCTGGGACCAAACCCACACATTCTGGGGCTTCTCATGTACCTCTGCACCAGGGGAAGCGGCTGCACTGCAGAGGCTCCCTCACAATGAATGCAATGAGAAAATGAGTCCTCAGATTCACACATACGGAAGAGTCATTGAATTGGGACTCCTTACCATGAAGGTTCCCCAAAAGCAGTGAGTTGGCCACTATGGGAAGCAGCAGGCTGGGCATGTAAGACTTCACTCTAATCCAACAGGTTCTTCTTATGTTCTTATACGGATTGCCAACAGAGGGAAGGGCTTTTCCATGACATCCAGAGGTGACCCCACATCTGACCTCGAGGCAGGGAATTTTAAGCTTGATCACTGCAGTGAACACTTTTAGAGCACCACGGAAGAACCATTAGAGTATGCACAATGTATTGGTGATGTGGTGCTTGATCACTACGTGCAAAGTCTTCAGAAAATGGTGGGTTTTTAAAGGGAAGAAATACCTCTATGAATTCCACATGAAGGTTAACTTTCTGTCCTTCATCCCTAAAAGAAAATTACTGGTTTCTTCTTTTGCTGCAAGCAACACACCTTTGTGCTCAATCTCTATCAATAGCTCACAATCTTAAGTGCCTTAAAGGGTACCTGTTCTGTGGCATTTGCAGATTTCAAGCTGGCTGAAAGGTTATCATCAAGATTGTGGCGCTCATAGCAACTGAAGCCATTCTCTCTGAATGACTTTTTTTTGCAGTGAATTTCTTTAAATAGCAGGAGACTATATTATGAAGTCTGAGTGGCTAGAAGCTTCATATTCAGTCTAGAGTCAGACAATAGTTCTTGATAGTGAGGGTGATTGTGTGTTTTAGGGGGAATATCTGGGCTTAATAAGGACCATGCACACAAGAGGGACTCAAACACCATTTTTCTCTCTCTGCAAGTCTCCTACATATCCATCTGTATACTGTGTCCAGTCACTATGGGACAGGATTCATAGTCATAGAATTATAGAGCTGGAAGGGTCCAGGGAGGTAGAGGAGACGGGTGGCTCCAGTGTCAATGGCGCAGTGAGTCTGCTCTGTGTTTTAGTACAAACTTTCATGGAGCTGTCCCAAGTGCTATTCTTAATCTAGATTCAGCACCTTGGACAGCTCCTTGAAAGTTCAGGCTAAAACCCAGAGAGGATTCACTGCCCCACTGACATTGAAGCGACCAGTCTCCATTGCAAGGAGGTCATCTGGTCTAACTCTGTGTTCAAGGCAGGATCTGCAACATAGGATGCAATGACAGCATCCCTAACAGATGGCTATCCAGGCTGGATTAAATCCCTCCAGCAAAGAAGAGCCCACCACCTCCTGATGCAGTCTGTTCCACAGTTGGACAGCTCTCACCATTAGGACATCTCTCTTAAAATTTAGCTGAAATCTGCTTCCCTGCAACTCCCACCCGTTGGTTCTCATCCTGCCTTCTGGAGTGAACAAGAATATGTCTGCTCCATCCTCTATCTGTGACAGCCCTTTGAATATTTGAAGACTGCTGTCATGCCTCCCCCTTAATCTTTTATTCTCCAGGCTAAGGGTATGCAACTTTTTCCGCTGCACTTCAGAGGACTTGGTTTTTCTCATCAACCGGGTGATTTAAATAATTCCTTATTCAGAACTTTGTCAATTTCACTTCCCTGCAATCTAAAGCAAGGGTTCCCAGACTGTGGTCTGTAGGCTTCATTCAAGCGGTCCACGGCATGTCTGTGGATTTGTGGTTGAAGATGGGAGATGGCACATGTGTCACATTGAATTCATTCTATTTGGAAGAGGGAGTGACTTACCTTTTCTAATAGTAGCAACAACAGCAGCAGCATCTGCCCTTGGTGGCTGGCCACAATTTTTCTCAGAATGCCCTGAAAGTTGCATTATTCTAGGGCATTTGGTCATGCCGGTGGGTGGTGGGGAGATGGCCACCACCAGTGGTGAGGTAGTGCATCATCCTTTGCCACAGTCTCCATTTTCTTCCCCAAGGTGCTGTGTAAAAACACAACATCTGAGGCGTTCTGGAGGAAAACAACATGGCAGCCACCAGGAAGGGCTTTCTGTTTTTCCCAGCATTGTTGTCTTTTCTAATGAATCATGTCTTCTTATGATGTGTCCAAAGTATGATAACCTCAGTTTCATCATTTTGGCTTCTAGTGACATTTCTGGTATAATTTGTTCTAACACCCAATTATTTGTCTTTTTCATAGTGTTACGACAGGACCTTGAACTTCCTCATGAGCATAGCTCACTAGAATTCCAAATTCCCCAAAAGAGAGCAGCAGGATCTTTTGCTGGAGTTACCCGCACGTCACCCCCAGAACATGTATAATTTTACCCTTAACCCAATAATACATACACTGAAAGTAAAATAAAGAGTGGTTTTATTAAGAGAAGGAACAAGGAAAAATATTGCAGTTTACAATTGCAGTTAACAATGAGTAGTTTTCTAACTATTATTCATTCATTCATTCATTCAGCAACACTGGATAGACTGAAGCAAAGAGACTAGCCCTATAAACATTTTCACATTAAGCTCACCCACACAGAAAGAAAGAAAAAAGGAAAGAAAAAGGCCCAGATAGTTGCATATACCTTTCCTGGAGAGTTGCTGCAAGCCTAAAGCTGAGAGAGAAACTTTCGTATCTAGCCCAATGAGCAAAAGCTCCACCCTTTGTAACCAGCGCCAGATTTGAAAGTTCTCACCCAAGTCCATAGCTCTGAAATTGTCCCAAAGATGCTAGCGTGCGTTGATAAAAAAAGCAGTTGTTGCAGCCCCCCAGAAGATGAACTGCCTTCACCTTCTCACTCCTCATGTTTTATACCTTTTCCTAACTAAACTGACCCCAAAGTAAACCTAAAGTAAATGTCTCCAGGAGGATGTGGACCCACTCATTTCCTGATAAGTTCCCAGATGATAGGTGTGATCTCCCTGCTGTAGATTCCTGATGATTCCTCAAAGTTAAGATTATCATAATCCTTGTGTAAAACAGTTTCTTTGTTTGACAGGAGTTTATCCTGTCTTCTCCAAAGTCTTAGAAATGCACAACACCTCCTACTTTGAAAGGAGCTATTCTGTCTCCTCCTGATGGCCTAGGTTATCATAAACATTTCCTCTGTTTGAAAGGAGCGCCTATTCTTACTGGGTGACAAATCCCAAATTTCCATGAGTCAGGAAGTCTATACCTTCAGGCATTGCAAGGTATGTACTCAGAGGTCACAGAGGGGCTGTTTCCCAGGAATCTTTGCTGTTGCAGGCCTTTCCAAACTCTGGTTCACTGAGATGAATCAAAGATTAAAAATTCCCAATATTTGATACCTCATAACAATAGTCTATGGTATGCACAAAGCTCTCTTCCAACACCACATTTCAAATGAGTTGATTTTTCTTTTATCCGTTTTTTTCACTGTCTAACTTTCACATCCATACATAGAGATTGGGAATACCATGATCTGAATGATCCTGACTTTACTGTTCTGTGATACATCTTTGCATTTGAGGACCTCTTCTAGTTCTCTCACAGCTGCCCTCCCCAGTCCTAGCCTTCTTCTGATTTCTTGACTATTGTCCCCATTTTGGTTAATGACTGTGCCAAGGTATTGATAATCCTAGACAAATTCAATGTCCTCATTGTCAACTTTAACGTTGCATAAATCTTCTGTTGTCATTACTTTAGTCTTTTTGACATTCAGCTGTAGTCCTGCTTTTGTGCTTTCTTCTTTAACTTTCATCAGCATTTGTTTCAAATCATTACTGGTTTCTGCTAGTAGTATGGTATCGTCGGCATATCTTAAATTATTTATATTTCTCCCTCCAATTTTCACACCTCCTTCATCTTGGTCCAATCCCGCTTTCCATATATGTGCTGTATATAGATTAAATAAATAGAGTGATAAAATACACCCGTGTCTCACATCCTTTCCAATGGGGAACCAATTGTTTCTCCATATTCTGTCCTTACAGTAGCCTCATGTCCAGAGTATAGGTTGCGCATCAGGACAATCAGACGCTGCGGCACCCCCATTTCTTTTAAAGCATTCCATAGTTTTTCATGATCTACAAAGTCAAAGGCTTTGCTGTAATCTATAAAGCACAGGGTGATTTTCTTCTGAAATTCCTTGTTCCGTTCCATTATCCAACGTATGTTTGGAATATGCTCTTTGGTGCCTCTTCCCTTTCTAAATCCTGCTTGGATGTCTGGCATTTCTCACTCCATATATGGTAAGAGCTTTTGTTGTAGAACCTTGAGCATTACTTTACTTGCATTGGATATTAAGGCAATAGTTCAATAATTACTGCATTCCCTTTCTTTAGAATTGGGACGTATATGGAACGCTTCCAGTCTGTGGGCCATTGTTTAGTTTTTCATATTTCTTGACAGATTTTTGTCAAAATTTGGACAGGTTCAGTCTCAGTAGCTTGTAGCAGTTCTATTGGTATGCCATCTATTCCTGGTGATTTGTTTCTTCCAAGTATTTTCAGAGAAGCTTTCAACTCACACTCTAAAATTTCTGGTTCTTCATCATACGTTTCCTCTATGAATGAATCTGTCCTGGCATCTCTTTTACAGAGTTCTTCAGCGTATTGCTTCCATCTTCCTTTTATTTCATCTCAGTCAGTCAGTGTGTTCCCCTCTTTAACCATTTGAAGAGTTTCTTCAGTCATCCATTGAGGCCTTTCTCTCTTTTTAACTAGAGGTATTGCCTTTTTGCATTCTTCCCTGATCATGTCTCTGACTTCACTCCATAGCTCTTCTGGTTCTCTGTCAACTAAGTTGAAAGCCTCAAACCTGTTCCTCATTTGATCTTTATGTTCTTCTGGGATGTTATTTAAATTGTATCTGGCATTATGATTGCTTTATTCTTTAGCTTTACTCTGATTTTTTATATTACCAGTTCATGATCTGTACCGCAGTCTGCTCCTGGTCTTGTTTTTGCAGAAAGTATGGAACTTCTCCACCTTCTGCTAGCAATTATATAATCAATTTGATTCCTATATTGACCATTTGGTGATGTCCATGTGTACAGTCGTCTTTTCGGTTGTTCAAAAAATGTGTTTGTAAGAAACCAATAACTGGCTTCACAGAATTCAATAAGTCTTTCTCCTGCTTCATTTCTGTCTCCTAACCCCATTTCCCTGCAATTCCTAGTTCTTCTCTGTTCCCTACTTTTGCATTCCAGTCCCCCATGATTATCAGCACATCTTGTTTTGGTATGTGATCAATTTCTTCCTGTACTTCTGCGTAAAATATCACCAATTCTTCTTCTGCATTTGCCGTTGGAGCATAGACTTGGATGATGGTTGTGTTGATAGGTTTCCCATTTAATCTCATTGATATCACTCGGTCAGACCTTGCGTTGTAGCTCCTAATTGCTTTTGCTACATCACTTCTCACTATTAAAGCAACCCCGTTTCTTCTTGATTTCTCGATGTGTTTTAGATCAGTCTTGGAGTGTATAATGGGGCACAGAAAATGATGTCCTTGTGGTGGTAGGTCTCCTTCCCACACCACCTTCAGCAGGTGGCAGATTAATGTCCTGTTGTCATGGTGACTTGGCCCAGGAAGCCTAATAGGTTGCAGTATCATTTTCCAATGAAAATTTGATGTGACTGGCAAGGTAACAGCAGGGAGAAAAATGTGTCCCTCTCCCTCTGCACATCACATCCATTAATGCTCTGGTTATTCTCTGCCCAGGTGTTTTTGGTTAGGTGCTGTGACCTGTCTGTTTTCAGTTCTACTCCCATTAATTTACGTTCACCATAAGGAGGAAATTACTATGCAGCCATGTTGCTCGCTTGTCAGGTGCCAGTTTGAAACCTTTCAGGCTATTTATAAAAACATGCTCATTCCAGCTCTGTGGGGGTTTTTCTTTAAAATTACTATGCACTACAGATGCTTGTGCATTCTGTTTGTAACAATATACTACAAAAGGCACTTGATTAGTCAGGCTATTTTGAGATAGGGTACAAGAAAATTTTAATATTTTGTATTTGTAGCAATGCTCTATTGCTTTGGTGGGCTTACATCCCCAAAATGTCCTGATGTCTTGATCCAGCAAATGAGATCCATGCACATAACTGATGAGGATGGATGAGCAGCATGATGCATTTCCATAGAATGCAATGGGTGCCAAGCACAGGCTGAGCAATCCAGCTCAGCGGAAGCCGGCGTAAGTGTGCCGGTGCAAGAGAAGCTGGAATAAAGTTCCATCCAATTGCCATTCAGGAGCTGGGAGCTGCATGCAGGGACCAAAAAGTAAAAGCCTGATCTCCCAAATACCCCTATCAGGGAGTAAGACATCTTCATTGTTTCTGTTGTATTTATTTTCTTAGATTGACCTTTTTCCCAGCTCAACTTTTGCCCAAATTGGGACCTGTAGGAGCACTCTGAACATGAGCTGGATGTGGCCTAAGTCCCCTCACCTCAGGCCCTCCCCTGACACGCACCCAGAACATGCCTTTTTCAGGACTTTTGCTGGCTTACACCAGCTTCACTTACAATGGTCTCGTCTGAGCTGGCCAAGCCCCGGCTGAGTCTCGGCTGAGCTGGGCTGAGAGACTTAACACTGGCGTAACCCAGCTGACCCAGCTAGCTCAGCTGGAGATCCAAGAATAAAAAAGGATTTTATGCTGTAATGTACTTTGTTTATTATCTGTAATAATGTAGTGTGTCTTTGCAATTTTATTTACAGCCCCTGACGAAGGCCAGACAGCATAGTGGCCGAAACACGTTGGGCTTTTTTCATCCAGCATCTTGGGATTTCCCCTCTTTTTTTATTCTCGGCTTTTTCAATGCTTGCCACTTTCTGCATTCAGCTGGAGATCCTCCACATCCAACTTCCCTCCCCCAGCATAAATGTGAGCTGGATTTCACCCTAAAACAGGAAACTCCTAGTATTTTTATTTATATGTTTATAAATAAATAAATAAATTTATAAATAATTTACCAATTTATAAATAATATTTTAATTTATTAACTTTAAATTTTAATTTAATTTTTAATTTTTAGATTTTTAAATAAATAAATAAATAAAGACATTTATGTACTGCTTAATCATTCACATTTCAAAGAGGTGTACATAAAAACGAGCCACACGTAAAATGAAACAGTAAAACAATAAAATAATCATAAAACCAAGTACTACCTTAAAAAGCTTCCTGCAACAAGAATGTTTTAGTGATATGAAGGAGAGTGCCTGCCTAATCTCAGCTGGGAGGGAGTTCCACATGCTTGGGCCCACGACACTGAATGAGTGGCTTCTAGTCGTTACAAGCTATGCATCTGAGCCGTGGGCAACCAACAACAGAGACTCCCCCACAGATCGCAGCAATCATCAGGCTCGGATATAAAGCATCTTAAGTTATTCATTCATTCATTCAACTACACTTATACACTGCCTTTTTGCCATGGCACCCAAGGCTGTTTACAATTTTAAGATACTACAACAAGTAAGTAGAATAAACGATAGAGCAGCAGAGACTTCTCGGGCCAACTGATGGTCTCTTCAGCAGCTGTTGGCACAAGCTGCCTGGGCTGAGCTTCCTTGCTGAGCTTCCAACAGTTTTCTCAGGCCACTGACGGAGCTGGCAGTATGTGCTCCCTGGCCAGGGCTTTCTCGATTCATACAGAAGTGTGTTGTTTTGAACAGAAGGGACTTAATTATCCCTAAAGCTGGAGTTCTCTTTCAAATATGCAGCCGCCTCCTGAAAAGAAAGACCTTTCTTGATTGTGCGCCAGTTTAGGATCTATCCTTATCGACAAGTACACTTTTTCCCCCTGAAACACTTTCATGCTCTACAGTGAAATGTTTTCATGCATGGAACATTACAGCATGAGACAGAAAACTGTAACCTCTCCAGAGAAATATACATTCCATTAACCTCAAACACACCACACTGGCCAAGAAACAACAGTGTTCTCTCCAATCAGAATGTTTTCTTATTATTGTCATAGATGCACTTCTATCAAGGAACATGGAACAACCTTCTGGTAATATTCAGCAGGTGCTGCCTGATAGCTTTGCTCCAATACGACCTCTGTGAACTTATCTGCATGCCAAATTTCTCATTGTTTTTGAAAGAAAGCACATTGGCATGCGCAAAAGAATGCACACCTAGATCTGACCCATTTGTTTAATTGAATGTGGAAGCCCTTGCAAAATGGTTGAGTTCCATATTTGCACTGTATCCCACACCCATAGGAGAAAAATAGCTATATTTGGTTTAGTAGGAGGAGGAGGAGGATGTCCTGTCCCTTCCCACAACAGGAGAACTAAAATTGTGTATTAGCATATTGTTGTGGTTTGGGGGTTGGAATGGATGATCCCTGTGAGTCCCCTTCCAGCCTCTGATTTGGAATCCTGTGCCTTGGGGCTGGCTCTGCTGGCCAGATGAATTTCTTTTGTTAAGCTAATAGCGTGGCCAGGCTGCTAATGGGTCTTTCAGGTGCCCAGCAACTGGTGAATGAGCCAGGAAGATTCTTTTGTCATTTAAACTCTGCAGGAGAGCCACCCCCACCCCCACCCCGGCGGCTAGCAGAGGTTTGTGCTTTGAGTGTTTTGAGAGTGTGTCTGGAGAAAGGCTGGGAATTGGAGGCAGGCAAAGAGGCTATCTCTCTGCACAATGGCTTTAGGATGCCTCCTGTAACACTGATGGAAAAGCTGGATATTGGACTGCTGATGCCTAGAACCCCTCCATCCTAAGCTCAGGTTGGAATGTGTGTAAATAAATAACCCATATTTCATAAAGACACCACAGTCTCCACTGAACTTCTTCCCAAAGGAAACCAAACCCTGGATGAGCACAGGGACCCCTGAAATCTCACCGCTCGGAGATTGGGGAGGCACGCAAGAATATCATAGTTCTATGGCCCCTCTCAAGAAGAGTATATAAGGAACTACTGGCATCTATGGACAGCAGCCCCTTGTGGCGAACCATTGAACTGAATTTGACAACATCTCAGTGAGCTACCATCAGGCCCTGGTCTGGCTATTCATTGGATCCTCTTGGACAGGAAGGAATACACAGAACTTCCTTGAGCAAAAAGGTCTTCCAAGCCTCTAGCATATGCCTGCATCCTTGGTTTTTCTCCAGTTCTGTCTTCTGTCTTTGCCTTGTCCTTTGGATCTGATTTACTCTTCAGTCCTTACAGCTCCTGGTCCTTGCTTTCTGGCCTATCTCAACTGCTTGCCCATAGCCCAGCTTATAGCCCAGCCCTGCCAATCCACCACAGAAACCCCCCCCCAATATGTTGCAGAGGAATCTGGGAAATATTCTAAGCTGAAATTTGATTCACATGTGGCTCTATGAGGTGCTTTGGACCTCACCACCAACCCACATGAATGGAGAATGCAGTGTACCCGTTTTTGTTTTTTTTAAAAAATACCCTGTAGCTGCACATAACAGGGGACATTCATGGAAGGCCTGCATTTCAGGGATTGTCTGCCATTACTGATCTTCTCACTAAAGAACACCTCATAATGTGCTCACAGAAAAACCTACCCTTTAACTGAGAGTTTCATTAGAGGCCCCACCTCATGTGACACACTGTTTAGGGTGACCACTCACACATTGCTGAAAAAAAGGAAATGCATCACCCAAAAAGAGGGCAGAGATTTGCATATACTAATTTATAAGTATAAACGCAGATTTATAATCACTATAATTTAAATAGAAATTCAATGCACCTCACCACAGTAGGAAAAGCTGTGTCCAAGTGACCTGTGCTCCTGCTCAATCTTTTGTCCAGGTGCTCACTGCTGATGGGCAACTTCAGAGCCCTGCTCTGTCTTCTTAGGGTCCTTTATCTTTCAACCAGATTTTGACCAGATTACACTTCAAATAGAGCATGCTATCAAATAGAGGACTGCCCTCTGACAACCTTTCAAACAGAGATCTGTCCTCTGTAAAGTAGGACACCTGGACAGCCTGCCACTGTTTGAAGTATGCTGAGGGGCAATACAAGAGGACAGGGGCTTCTCCACAATAGCTCCAAAGCTGTGGAACTCCTTCACTCAGGACATTTGTCTTCTTCCTCTTTTATTGGTTTTCAGATCCCAGACCGAGACAGCTTTCTTCCAAATAACTTTTGGTCGCCCTGATTATACCCCCACCCCCGTTACTGTCTAGTCTGATCAAAGGCTAATTAAAAACCAGTTAGTCAGTACAGTATTTTTTAAAAAACAAAAGAAAGAAAATAATATGTTTCTACATGGGTTTGCAATGTTTTTAATTCATGTTGTTGGCTGCCCTGATGAACTTTAAAAATAAAGTTGGCTATAGATATTTTAATAAATAAAGGAACAATTAGCTTTGGGACAATCCAGGGTTCCTCCAAGAAACAGTTTGAAAATCACTGTATTACTCATTTAGGATGTATTTAGAATACTTATGTCCCACTTTATAGCCCCGAGAAGCTCTCACAGCAGATTACAAATGATTTTCGAAAGAAAGCCACACTCAATTTTAGTACAGGAACAGAAATGACAGGGTGTCCATATGGAACCAGGATTATTCAGCCAACATTGCCCTCATCTTTGTTCTTTCCTGCTAGATCCCCTGAGGCAAGGGAGTGGGGCTGAGCAACTGGAAGTTGTTTAGCCCAAGATGGAGGCAACACTTTCTTGACTGGCAGTTGCTAGGCAACAGCCTCCTCCAAGATCCTCTGAGGCAAGGAGTGGAGCAGAGCAACTGGAACTCACTCAGCCCAAGATGGAGTCAAGAATTCCTTGACTGGCAGTTGGCAGTTGCTAGGCAACAGCTCCCTCCAAGGTCCTTTGAGGCAAGAGAGAGGGCCCAAGCACTCTGATCTTGGTCAGCCCAGGATGGAAGTATTTTAAATATGTATTTCTTCAATTGGTTCTTGTAAGTCCCTTTTCAGCCAAATGTACAACCTTCCTCAGAAAAAAAATCTCTATTAGAGAGCATCAAAGAGCATAGACTCGGTATGATCTTGCTCTGTATTTTATTCAGAAACTTTTAAAGATGAGTCATTTAAAGGTTTGAGATGGATACAATTTAGATTTCCTACCATGATTGGAAAAATAAGTTTTTTTAAAAAAGAGGAATAGAAGCTGAATTAATTATCTCTCGAAATGACATTTGAAAAATATAATTCTGCTATTTGTTCCTGCCTGAAGTAACAGTTTATTACAGTCTATTAGTATTAGGCCTACAGCCATACTACCCTGAACACACCTGATCTTGTCTGATCTCAGAAGCTAAGCAGGGTCAGGCCTGGTTAGTACTTGGATGGGAGACCACCTGGGAATATTGGGTGCCATAGGCTTAGAGGAAGGCAATGGTAAACCACATCTGAATACCCTCTTACCATGAAAACTCTATGAATACCTCCAAAAAGATTCATAAGGTCACCATAAGTCTTGTTTGTTTATTAAATGTATATAGCCAAAGGTGGTTACAAAAGCAAAACATAAAACATAACTATACACAAGACTAAAATAAAACAAGCAATAATTTGCTAATAAGTTCAATTACAGCTATTAGCACATTTGACTCTAAGTTTCTTTGCTGCCAAGGCAAACTTGGCTGTAGATAACACAATGTGGGGTTGTACAGAAGATAATAAAAGGATCACTTTTTGGGAACTATTAAGGTCTTTCCTCGTGGCAATCAATGGATTTAAAAAATTTTCACGTGGGAGAGAGAACATTGGGCATACAAGCATATAGTGTACCAAATCCTCAGGTACCTTGCATCCAGCTATGCATAAACGGTCACCAATAGGAATTCCAAGGTATCTGCCCTGTAAATATGCTGAAGGCACTACCTGGAATCTCAGCTCAGTGTATGCTTTGCGCAGGGGGGCCAACGTTAGTATATCAAAATAATTAAGGGCTGTACCATTTGGCATAATATGTGGAAACCAATGGGAAAAGGATGAGGTGGCGATCGCTGCTCTATCCACTTGTAGGCCATGTTCGAACATGAAATTACGTAGCGCGTCTGGGTTAAAATTTGTAAGAAGGGTGGGCGTCAAAAGATATTGGAAACCAAGGGCAAAAAAGTTAGAGGCCCAGCCCCCATTTTCCATTTGGTCCTCCCAGCATAGTTTTACCAGGGAGGATGAGTCGAGGAGCGAAAGTTTTTTCCAATAGCGTAGAAATGATAAATCAAGTCTAACCATTAAGGAAGGGGCATTTAATTCCAGTCTCACATGAGCGGCTGGGGTACTTTTTGGGAGGCCCAAGATTTGTTTAAAAAAAGTATTTTGGATTGACTCGAGGGTCATCCTTAGTGAGTGGCCCCAGATCTCATTTCCATACAAAATTGTGGGAAGAAGCTTAGCTTTATAGAGATTGAGCATAGGTCTTACTAGTTGGCCACCCTTTGAGTAAAAAAAATTTTTTTTAAATAGGCCCAATGTTCTGAGAGCTTGTAGTTTGATATACGCTAACTGGTGGGACCAGTGTAATTGGTTGTTTATACGTATTCCCAAGTATTTAAAGGAGGATACTTGCTCTAGAGTGTGGCCATTTAGTCTCCAGATGGTTCTGGATCTGCTGTATCTCCCACACACCATTATTTTTGACTTTGAATAGTTAATTTTTAAAGATTGGGAATCGCTATATTCCTGTAGTGCCAAAAGCATACATTTAAGGCCAATCTTGTTCTGTGATAATAGAAGTAAGTCATCAGCGTAAAGTAGAACAGGCACCTTCCTGTTCCTGACCGCTGGAGGAAAAAACTCTGGTGAGGCCATTACTGGAACAATATCATTGATGAAAAAGTTGAATAAAAATGGCGCCAGTATGCATCCCTGTTTGACTCCTTTCATCATTGGGATTTTTTGGGAAAGCGTACCATTAAGTCCCAGGCGTATTCTTATGACTGTATCATAATGGAGGATTTGAAGAAGCCATAAAAGCCTTTTATCTAAGCCAGCCTTATCTAGTTTCTGCCATAGTAAAGTGCGATCGACAGAATCAAAGGCTGCGGCAAAATCAATAAACGCTAAGTAAAGAGAATGCAATGGGCCTTTTTTAACTTTCCCAATGAGATGATGCAATATAAACAATTGGTCCAGCGTGCTGGCTCCCTCTCTGAAACCTGCCTGGACTTCAGATATAATGGAATGTTCCCTATCCCAATCACGGAGTTTATTTAATAAATATCGCCCATAGAGCTTTGCTGCAACATCAAGAAGGCTGATAGGTCTATAATTTGAAGGTAAGGCAGGATCACCCTTCTTGAATATCGGAATCACTATGCTCGTTCTCCACCCCTGGGGAATACATCCAGTATTATTTATTTTAGTAAATAGAGCCGCCAGGATGGGGCACCACCATAGGGAGTAGGCTTGGTATAAGTCGGGAGGAATCATGTCCTGGCCAGGGGCCTTGCCTAAACGTAGAGACTTGATTAATTTGTCAATTTCCTCGACCGACACTGGGGGCCATACTGGAGAGTCTGGAGGAAGAGATGGCAAACTTTGGGTTGATGGTATTAACTCACCAAATATAGTTTGAAAATGTGTGACCCAAGTATCTGGAAGAATCGGAGGGATTGAATTTATAGATTTATCATAAAGGGAGACGTGAATCAGGCTCCAAAATTCCTGCTGAATTCCTTGGCGGGCTGCTAGGTCAAGGCGATGCCAAAATTTAATAGAATATGATAATCTTTTATTTTTCAATAAATTATTGTATTCTTTTTTTAATTGTAAAAGTTTGGCAACCGCCGATTCCAAATAGTGTAGCCTTGTAAAACGGGTTTGATAACAACGTTGTTTCTTCTTAGCCCTACAATATTTATCGAACCATGACTTAAGGCCTGTTCGAAAACCAGCTTGGGTGACAATTGATGAGGTGACAGCAGGATGGAATTGATCAAGAATCTGTTCAAAAATCTTTACAATGTCATTTGTTTGACATGTAGCTTTTTGTCGTAGATCCATAAACCTAGGGGACATTAATAGTATTCTAGTCTCCTCTAATAAAAGAGTGGACCATTTTCGTCGTTTTGGCCCTTGGGATATTAAAGGATTGGGCGAAGTTTGTAATTTAGGTGCTTGAGTAATTGGTGAGGACAGGGACAATAATAGGGGGAGGTGGTCACTATCGGATCGATCTAGTATATCTAGTTTATTTACAATTTCTAACAACTGGGGAGAAACCAAGATATAATCGACCACGCTAGCTCCTTTACTATTGATGAAAGTGAAAAACCCCTTGGACTGGTAAAATTTCGATCCATTAAGACATAATAGATGTGCTTTAATCAATAGCTTAAACAGATTGTGGCCATTTATATTTGTTGTCTTGTCACATGATGTGCGGGGCAAATAAAAGGGGTCTCCTAACATTAGATCTGAATGATCCAAGGATCTTAAGAGATTGGGACCCATCGCATTGAAATCCCCGCCAATTATTAAACTATAACTGGGATATTTTTGGTAAATTAAATCAATAAAGTCCAGAAAATCATGCCAAAGCTGGTTACGTAGGACTGGACAGCAAGGTGGAAAATAAACATTGATACAGATGAAAGGAAACATAAAGTGGTGGAGAAGTTCTGGGGATGTTTTCGGTGTTATAATTAAGACCTGGCAATTTGCGGGGGGTGGGCATAAAACCTCCGATACTACTACATTTAGGTCAGTAGAAATTAGGAGGGCTAAACCTCCACTGGCCCGACCTTTTTGGGCCTTACGTGCGGCAGGCTTAGTCCAGCATTTAAATCCATTAATCAACATAGGTTGGTCATCTGTCAACCATGTTTCTTGAAAACATAGAATATCGAACCCATGAAGGAAAGATAGTAATTCCTGGTTGTTACTTTTATTTTTCCAGCCCGCTATATTCCAATATAGTATAGTAGATGGTGCTGGAGATAATGTAACAGGAGGATCACTTTGCAGATCAATTGTTAAGTTATCCACATCTTGACACAATGGATTTCAGTGGTTTGGAACGGGGCAGGGGGAAATTAGCTCTAATTCAGGTCTTATTACACTGACATTTGTGGTGGGGAGTTTGCCCACACTAACTTGGGGGTTTAGTGGCTGTGGTGGTTGACTATTATATCCGATTTCATTTGGAGCCAGAAATCTCCTATCCGTCCAAGAAACCACTGTGGGATCAGACTCTCGAGACAGTAGTGCTGGGGGAATCATATGGGCGTTATCATATTGCGAAAGTAGGGGAGGAGAGTTCTTGTATTGTTGGCATAAATCGCCCTTAAGCCGATCAAGTCTACTAATTATTTTCCTTTGCTCTTCTAAAGGCAGTTCTGGAAAGACTTCTAGTAACTGGAGGTCCTCTGACTCTTGTGATTCATTTAGTAGGTTTTCTGGCTGGTCATAATGGTCTGATTGAGACAGTTGTAGAGAGAGAGGAGAGTCGGAATTAAATGTGATAGATTTACTTAAAGGTGAATTCAAAGACAGGGGTCTAACCAGCAGTGGTATCGGGTTGGCTATGTTCTTAAAACAGTTGACTATAAATAAACCACGATCCTCCAAATAAGGTTTTAAAGTGTAAAACTTCTTTGAGTGTTGCTTATTTACAAAGGTTATTATTACTCTAGTTGTTGGTTTATTACTGTAAAGGAATGAAATTTTACTTATCTCCTCAGGTGTAATTTGTAACGAAGAGAGCGCTTTTAGGTGCTCACAGAAGTGGTATTTATCGGGGTAGTAGCCTTGTCGCCTCGGAAAATTGGGATAATTTAAAAGGGCCACTTTGTTTTGATCCAGAACTAGTTTCATGTGACTCTTCGACAGGTCAGTTTCAATAACTTTATGAGATAAAAGATTGTCCTTGTGGAGAACTAAAGCATTTTTTCTTGGTGTGGGTCTAGCAACTTCTTTAGCATTTGTGGGAGGAATTGGATAGCTTGGAGATAAAATTACTGAAACATTTTGACTAGTAAGGGGCTCAGATCTCCTAGTAGTATTTGCTTTTATATTTGTCTCAGTAGAATCTGAAGGGGGTAGCCTAATAGGGGATGTGTCTTTAAACAATCATAGGCTTTCAAGATTTCAAATAACGGCTTGAAATTGAATTTCTTATATGATAGGAATTTAACATTATTTAAATTCTTGGTTTTCTTAACTTTCTTGTCTCCTTTTTTGTGTTTCTTGCATTTTCTGCGTTGAGTAGATTGATTGATTGAAAAAGAATTTTTGGAAGAATTTTTAAGGGAGTCGACTTTTTTCCTTTGCGTAAGGTAGCCTCCATTCCCGATGAAATATTAGGTAAAAAATTTTTAGTTGTTAATGTCAGTGTTTTTAAAAGGGCATATGCTTCAGTACAGAAAGACTTAATTGAGTTCAGGTCCTCTAGAACCAATAGCAGAAGCGCCGTAATGGTGGCAAGAGATGATGGTGGTATATCTTCTGATGTATTTTCCTCAGTCGGCGTGTTCTTGTTCAAAGATGAAAGTAGGAGCGGGGGGGGGGAGGGAGAAGGTTGTTGTTGAGATTGGAGGCAGCTGGCTTGAATCTCCCCAGCTAATATATTAGCTTCTGCTAATTCAACGTTCAATGGAGTTGAAAACGAAACCTCTCTGGTAGGAAGAAAAGTGTCAATATGACTTATTGACCAATCCAAGGTCAGTGGAGGCGTCGTGGGGTGGGATTCCATATCAAGGCTTCTTTGATCTCGCGTCTGTGAAAGATTCTTTTGAGAGAAGAAGTCAGTAATTTTCGGCTGGGCAGTTTGGTGAGGAAGAGATTGTGGCTGTAGAAGTTGGCTGTCAGCCAATGCTCTATATCTTTGCCTCGTCAGGACCATTTTATCCGTTTATTGTCTTAACTCTTGGAGACAAATTTAGTTCAGTAAGTTTGGTTTTTCAAGGTATGTTGTCAGTTATTATAATCCACTGGTTCAGGTATAGGGGTGCCCTCAACCTTCCAAACCCCAGAAAAGGAACACAAGCACGGCTGCAGTTTCATACAGTTCCGTGCAGCCCGAAAGGAGACAAGAGCTTGTCAGAAAGGAGAGAAAGATAACTAGCTTATCTATCCAGCTAGCACTAGGAAGAAAAACATTTGCCGGTAGAAAGTAAATAGCTGCTTTGCTGGGCTATTGAGAGATGTTGATAATTTAAAAATGTGTTTATAAAATAGGAATAAAAGGGATAAAATAAAAGGCTTCTTACGGAGCTTAGATTAGAGGGGCTGAATCGTGGCCGCCATCTTCTTTCGCACCATAAGTCATAATCAGTTTGAAGGCATATAACAACATTAGTATTAGAGAGCAACAGTCTATTATAGACTGTAGTGTAGAGGCAAATTTATAAGTGCAGAATCCCTTCATGAGTCATGCTACGCCCCCTGCAGCCATCCCGCCTGCAGTCACACCCCTCTTCTGCCCACCCCTCCCTCTTCTCTATTGAATTTGTTATGATAATAAAAAGTTGATACTACATTTTTTTAAAAAATAATAAAATTAAAATATTTTACCATTTTATAGATTATGTTTATTACTTTGAGTTATAGAGAATTAAAAATGAAGACCGCTGCCAACAGCACCACTCACAAAGTGGTCACCATGGTGTGTGTGGCATAGCCAACAATGGGAGCATGGCATTGCACAAAATTAGAGTAGAATAGAGCCACTTCATGCTTACCCTGGAAAGTCAGTGCTATATCCCGCTGGTCCTGTTTATGGCAATCGTACAATATTGATTTTCTCTCTCTCGCACACACACACACACTGATGCTATTGTTGTCTAATAACAACAGGGAGCATTTCTTGATATGAGAAAAATATACAAGGTGGCTAACCACACTGTCTCGTACACACACACTCTTCCTTGGAGGTCGGCAACCAAGAGGTCTTCTGTAGTTTAAAAGTTGTGCAGGGGGAAGAGAGAATTCCACCTTGTGGTTTTTCCCATTACAGTGTTGCAAGAACACCTGCACTTGGCTGACTTTCTCTTCTCCTAAAGATACAGGATCAGTCTCAACCCCTGAGCCTGACAACCCTATTCCAAACTGAGTTCCCCCTTGATCCTTCCCTCTGTTCTGCTCTAGATTTTCCTTCCTGGATGATGTATGTGTACATCCTCTTGGCCTCCCAGGTGTATCCGTCCTTCTGGAATCCACTCCAGTTTTTCTCTCCTGCCTTCCCTAGCCCTGAGTGGAGCTGGCTGGCCCATCACCATTGCCTTCTTGTCCCTGATGTGCAAAGGATCAAGCTTCCCTGGCCAGTGTCAGTGGTGAGTGTGCCTGTGCATGTTTGTGTTCACTGATATGGTAGGGTTGCCATATTCTAATCCCACAAATCCAGGCTCCCGACCCTGCTGCAGATCACGACAGGGAGCTCCCAGGCATCCCCCCTCACTGTGCAGGCCCGCAATGCCCTTCTGCATGCTCCACCTACCTCTCCCTTGACATAAATACTGGTCACTCTGTGGGCACAACCCTGCCATCAACCAAGACGGCAGCTGAGGTTTCCCTAAGGGGCTGATGCCCCTGCCGCCATCTTGGTTGATGACAGGGATACACGCACATAGCATGCTCGCATGCCATCAACCAAGATGGTGGCAGAGGCATCAGCCCCTTATGGAAGCCTCAGCCGCCATCTTGCTTGATGGTAGGGTTGTGCCCCCAGTGCTACCAGCATTTATGTCAAGGGAGAGATAGGTAGGTAGATTGTGCATGCATGCGTGAATGTGCGTGCAGGGGCCTGGGGCAGGCTGGTGCCGGCCCTGAGCACTGCCCACCTTGCCCTCCATGCACTCCTCTCTTCTTTTCTCCTCGCTAGTCTCTGCAGCTCAGCGCCCGCCTGGAAAATCCAGGCCACCTCATGGGCTAAACTGGTGCTGGGTAGCAGGGCTATAATCTGGGTAAAACCCAGCTAACGGGCAATATGGCAACCCTATGATATGGGGGGAGCATAGAAGAGGAGTGCTAAGCAGGGAGATGGAGCCTCTGGCCCTCTACCATTATTAGCACCAGCAGCTAGGGAGGGTTAATCGGAGACTTGAGACTCAAGAAGTTGGGCTGCCAGCCCTTGCTTTGCTGTCCCTAGCAGAGCCCCCCTGGGTCTTCCCATAGCATGAGGGCTTTGGCTGCCTGCTGGCTTTCACTTTGCAAAGAATCGCTCACTCAAGACAGAGGAATCCAGGAGGGAGCTGGTTCCAAAAAAAAGCTCCAGGACGGCATCACGGACCAACCTGGCAGGACTACACAGCTGATTATAGAGTATTAAAAATGGACTACCTGCAAGTCAATTCTGACTTATGGTGACCTATGAATAGGGTTTTCATGGTGAGTGGTATTCAGAGGGGGTTTACCATTGCCTTCCTCTGAGGCTGAGAGGCAGTGACTGGCCCAAGGTCACCCAGTGAGCTTCATGGCTGTGTGGGGATTTGAACCCTGGTCTCCCAAGTCAAAGTCCAACACTCTAACCACTACACCACACTGGCTCTCTATAGAGTATTAGAGAGTATTAAAGAGCACAGGCTGTGTATAATTTTGGTCTCTATTTCATTAGAATTTCTTTTAAAAATGAGACATTTAAAGGTTTGGGATAGATTCAAATTACATACCTACCATGATGCAAAAAGTAAGATTTTTATTAGTAATGATGATGGTAACAATAATTCCAATTAATTGTCTCTTGAAATGACATTTAAAAATATGACATTTAAGCAATGTTGTCTCCCAGCTGACAAAGAAACACATCACAAATGTTTTACAGGTGAAGGTATCGTGATGTATCTATACAAAAGATCTTTCCTACAAGAACAGAATGGAACTGTTTAGATTTCACCACCCAATTTGATTTTCCAGGCTTGTTGTTCTCCCTCAGGAGCTGTGGCCTAGTTTCTTTCTTTTTAAAACTTCATTTCTTGACCCATGAAGCCTCTAGTCAGTCACGTCACTGTAAGCTGTTTCCCTTCCATTCTGCATTCCCTCAACCTCACTTTACCTCAAATAACCAAAGTAACTGGGTTGCAAAAAACTTTCCACAGAGCATTGCAGAAGCTAAGTCTTTTGCTCCAAGGTTTATTCACAGCTGGGCCTGATATAACATTTGGCCTTTTATTTTAATTTAATTTATTTTTTATTATTTATTTATTAAGACAGTTGTTAGTTGGAACAAGAAGGCATGAACATAACACACCGGTTCTGGCCCAACTGCACTGGCTGCCAATTTGTTTCCAGGCCAATGCAAAGTTCAGGTTTGGACCTTTAAAGCCTTACATGGCTTGGAACCTCCCATACCTTCAGGACCGCCTCTTCCCATATGGGCCTGTCCAGAGCCTGAGGTGGGTGTGCAGTAGGGTTGCCAGGTTCATGGCCTGAGACTGATCCTGTATCTTTAGGAGAAGAGAAAGTCAGCCAAGTGCAGGTGTTCTTGCAACCCTGTAATGGGAAAAGCCACAAGGTGGAATTCTCCCTTCCCCCTCCACAACTTTTAAAGATACAGAAGACCTCTTGGAGGCCAGGACAAGCCTCCAAGAGGTCTTCTGTATCTTTAAAAGTTGTGCAAGGGGAAGGGAGAATTCCACCTTGTGGTTTTTCCCATTACAGAGTTGCAAGAACACCTGCACTTGGCTGACTTTCTCTTCTCCTAAAGATACAGGATCAGTCTCAGGCCCTGAACTTGGCAACCCTAGTGTGCAGTGAGAGAATGAGCACTTCTTTGCAGTAGCTCCTCTATCTATGGAATGTTCTCCCAAGGGAGACCCATCTAGCATCAACCCTGTCATCACTTAGGTACCAGACGAAGGCACTGAGTTGTATTCAACTAAGTCCAATTCAGAGTAGCCCCAATGACACTAAGTTAGTCATGTCTGTTAACTTCAATAGGTCTACTCTGAGTAGGAGTAGTATTAAATACAACCCATTTTTGTTTTCCTGGTCATTTGTATAGCACCAGTGATACAACTGTATTGTTACATCTATCTGTGTATTTTAAAAAATCTGTTTTTAATCTGTTGTTGTTATATGCCTTCAAGTCGATTTTGACTTATGGCGACCCTATGAATCAGCGACCTCCAAGAGCATCTGTCATGAACCACCCTGTTCAGTTCTTGTAAGTTCAGGTCTGTGGCTTCCTTTATGGAATCAATCCATCTCTTGTTTGGCCTTCCTCTTTTTCTGCTCCTTTCTATTTTTCCCAGCATGAGTGTCTTTTCTAGTGAATCATGTCTTCTCATTATATGTCCAAAATATGATAACCTCAGTTTCATCATTTTAGCTTCTAGTGACAGTTCTGGTTTAATTTGTTCTAACATCCAATTATTTGTCTTTTTCACAGTCCATGGTATCTGCAAAGCTCTCCTCCAACACCACATTTCAAATGAGTGGATTTTTCTCTTATCTGCTTTTTTCACTGTCCAGCTTTCACATCCGTACATAGAGATCAGGAATACCATGGTCTGAATGATCCTGACTTTAGTGTTCAGTGATACATCTTTGCATTTAAGGACCTTTTCTAGTTCTCTCATAACTGCCTTCCCCAGTCCTACCCTTTTCCTGATTTCTTGACTATTGTCTACAACACCACAAATATAAAACAGCATTAAAAGGTAGAAAAGGAACAGATGTATGAACTTACCAACTTAAAATGCCTGGGCAAACTGGGATAACAACTACCTAATGGTGAAAGCATAGCAAGGTTGACACCAGGTAAGAATAGTAGTGTAGTGGCAAATTCAGAAGTGCAGGGTCCCTTCATGATAGTCACAACCGTACCTCTCCTTCTTTTTTGCTGCTGAGTTGAGAATGAGATTCTTATTAATGCCTTATCTCACAACAGCAAACATCCCTAGCAACCAATAAGCATGAAAGAGATTTAGCTACTGAAAAGAGTCTTCTCAGTGGCTGACTCACTTGCCTTTACTCTGATTGGCTCCAAACAGCAGGAAAGGCCAAGGAAGCATGTTAGAAGACTTTTCTCAGTGACTAACACTCTCCCCTTTTGTACTGATTGGCTCCTAGGATGTTGGAGACATACAGACCCTCCTGGGACCCTGCTCCCAAAAAAGTAAGGGATCTAAGTACCCTCCCAAGACCCTGGATGCTCCCAATAAAGTAAGGGATCTAAGACCCTCCCAAGACCCTGGATGATTACACACCTGGGTAAGGGCCATTCCTCAGTGGTACAGTCATCTGTTTGGCATGCAGAAGGACCCAAGTTCAATGCCGGTATCTCCAGGTAGGGCTGAGAAAGACCCATATCTGAAATCCTGGAGAGCTTCCTCCAATCAGTGCAGAGAATACCAAACTAGATGGACCAATGGTCTGATTGTACAAGGCATCTTCTTCCTATGTTGCCCTATCAGTCACACCACCTTGTGGAGGTGAAAATTCTGGAACACACTCTCTAGAAAGCCAGAAAGGCAACAGACTTGGATGCTTTGAGGCACTGCCTGGGTTCATGAAACATGATTAGCACGTGATAATTCATCATAATTAGATGAAATCAAACACAATCCTCACTCCCTGAGGAAAAATTATCCCTCAGATTAGATCTATCCATTACTTTTATATATAGCCATTACTCTTGTGTCAGGGTGGGGAAAGGCTAACAGGCTCTGAAAACTGCAACTCAGAATTGTAAAAGTCAGAGCTGAGAGAAAAGTACTGTGTGGTTTACATAGATTAATCAAGTCCTGAGGAATATATTCATCAACCGTGCAAAAAGCTGTTCCAGCCACATTATTTTTCAGGTTTTAACAAAGCCAGCTGCTTAGTCCTGCGGTGATCTGCTTGTTAATATGCTCCTCTTTGCTAATGAAATTAAAGTGGATTTCTTTTTCTTGCTGAAGCTCACAAAAAAAACCCTCGATGGATTAAGTAAGAGACGGCTTTTAAAAGCATTAACTGGGACTGAAACAACCATGTTTCCATAAAAATTGGTTGTGGGGCAAAACACTGAGAGCATCAGGCTGGTAGGTGGGCGTTTGTCAGCCAGGCAAAGAAGACAGCAGGGCCAGTTCCAGCTGGACTGTCCCCTCTCCCACACAGGGCCACCAAATGCCATCTGCCCTGTGAGAAGGAAGACAAGAGCAATGGAGGCAGGCAGAGACAACACCCGGGCCTGCTGCAGTTGGACTGTTTCCTCTTCTCATACAGGGCAAACTTTACAATGTTATATTATTTATTCATTTTACATCATTAAGACCCTTTGGAATTTCCTCCCCTTAAATATTAGACAGGCGCCACCTCTGTTTTCTTTTCGGCGCCTACTGAAGACCTTCCTCTTTCAAGGAAGTACGAAGAGACCTTATCCCCAGTCTGCACCTGTACTGGAATGGCTTTGAAAGATGTTTTTACAGCTGTTGTTTTTTTTAAAATACTGTATGTTTTTAAAGATATTTTGTTTTAATGTTTTAAAGTCTTTTGTTTTTAAGATATTTTAGTGTGCTTTTAGTGTTTTTGTGTGCTGCCCTCGGCTCCTTATGAGAGGACGGGCAGGATATAAATGTTAACAGCAACAACAACAATAATGATGGTATTTTAAAACTGTAAACTGCCTTGGATGCCTTAACAGAAAGGCCGTTTATAAATGTAATAGATAAATAAAAGTTGATGCACAACTGCTAGTGGCCAGCAAGAGGAGGATGTATCAAAGAGGCTGTGGAAGGAGAGCAGGACCTTCAGCCCTGGATTTCTGTTTAAAAAAAAAAAAAAAAAACCATGGCCTCTTGCTCTTGGCATCAATGGCAGCTTCTCTCCCAATGTAAATAACAGCTGCAGAAGGCAGACGACTCTGACAAGCACTCTGAGACTATACTCTAGAAGATGCCTTGCTGAAGAAGCCTGCAGGGTTGTGAGGTGGGTGGAAAACCTGACATACCTTGACTGGTCCCATTCCCCAGCTCCAGGTCTTTCACAGTTGCCACCACTGGCCTCAGAACTCTGGGAACAAAGATGGCAAATAATCTCAGCTGCCGTCCAGACCAGAAGGTAAAATGCCTTGGGAGGAGGGACCACAAACTAAATTTTGTTCCATTTTAGGGCCAGGAAGGGCTAGGGCATCCAGACCAAATATTCTATATTCATTTGTTCAAATATATAACCTACCATTCTCATAAAATCACTCAAAATGGCTAACACTGTATCATTAAAACAGCAACACATGAACGATGCCCCACACTTGCAACATCAAACCAGCATCTATGAATCACAGCTACTAGCTGTGATGGCTATATTCTGTCTCCATAGTTGGAGGAGATATACTTCAAAATACCGATTGCTAGCAACGGCAGGAGAGGAGAGTGTTATTGCACTCAGGTTCTGCATGCAGACATCTGAAAGGCATCTGTCCAGCCATGGTGAGAATGGGATGCTGGACTAAATGGGCCATTCGCCTGATCCTGCAAGCTCTTCTTATATTCTTATGGTCTTATGCTATCACCTAACTTCCTGGAAAGCGCCACTGAATTCAATGGGACTTACTTCTGAGTAGACATGGTTAGGACTGCAGCCTAAAGAAAGGATGGAGAACCTGCAGCCTAAAACAAGGATGGTCCTTCAAATGTCGCTGGACTCCAACTCCCACTAGCCCAGCCAGCATTGCCAAGGGATAAGGAAGATGACAGTTGTAGTCCAGTAACATCTGGAAGGCCACAGGTTCCCCACTCTGGATCTCAAGAGAGAGGCTGCCAAAGGACACCACCAAAGAAAACTGGTTTTCAAAGTGGCTGCTCTCTTTTGTTGTTCTGCTCTCTCTCTCTTTTGCTCGCTCTCTCTTCGTTGTGCAGGTCAGAAATGCAATAGTTGGGCCAGAATGCAGAATTTATATAAGGGCAGACAAGGGAAGAGTAAAAAAGGTAAAGGTGTCCCCGCACTTATAGTGCGAGTCCTTTCCGACTCTTAGGGTGACGTCTTGCGATGTTTACTAGGCAGACTGTATATATGGGGTGGGATTGCCAGTTCCTTCCCCGGCCTTTCTTTACCCCCCAGCATATGCTGGGTACTCATTTTACCAACCACGGACGGATGGAAGGCGGAGTGGACCTCAACCCCTTTTACCGGAGATTCGACTTCCTCCTTCCGTTGGAATTGAACTCAGGCCGTGAGCAGAGCTTCGGCTGCGTTACCGCCGCTTACCACTCTGAGCCACGGCGCGTCATACGGGAAGAGTAGCTAGGCAAATAACTGAGCTCAGGGGATGGAGACAGTTTGCTATGAATATGGATAGCTGCCATGCCCTCTAATCACTAGTAGGGAGAGAGCTATTGCCCTCAGATCCTTGTTGTAGGCTTCCCATAGGCATCTGGTTGGTCACTGTGAGAACAGGAGGCTGGACTAGATGGGCCTTTGGCCTGATCTAGCAGGGCTCTTCCGATGAGCTTATGTGATTCATCAAACAGGGGCCTGTGGGGTACTTTTTGCAAGTCACCAGTGTGGTGTAGTGGTTAAGGTGTTGGACTACAACTTGGGAGACCAGGGTTCAAATCCCCACACAGCCATAAAGCTCACTGGGCGACCTTGGGCCAGTCACTGCCTCTCAGCCTCAGAGGAAGGCAATGGTAAACCCCCTCTGAATACCGCTTACCATGAAAACCCTATTTATAGGGTCGCCATAAGTCGGAATCGACTTGAAGGCAGTCCATTTCCATTTCAAACTATACCTAATTACCCAGCTGAATCTAAGAAGCTGTGTAGGATTGAGTTGTATTCAGCTGAGTCCTACTCAGAGTAGACCCATTAAAATTAATGAACCTAAGTTGGCCATGTCTGTCAATTTTAATAGGTCTACTCTGAGTAGGACTAGCATTGAATACCACATATAGTGACTAAACTAGCCTTGTATTTAACAACTCGCCTAGGAGCTGGCCAGGAATTCCGTGCAGGCAAGTGAGCATGCTGGAGGAAAGGGGACAGATCATTCCATGGAGGGAGAGAGTCTTCTTCCTCCATGACCATCATGGAGCCATATCTGGCTGGTGGAGGTGTGGCCTCCTCCACCATCCACACGGTAGAAGGCACAATGGCGTGTGTTCTGCCTCTCCCCCACCTTCTAGGAAAAAACATCCACAACCCAAAACCAACATCCAACCCTATTAAACCCTTATCAAGGATCTAAAGCATTCACAGCACGAGGGACTTGGATTAATTGAAATGCAACATATTTCCAAAGAGGCCACCAGCAATTCGCTCAAATTGCACAATGAATGAGCACATGTGCTGTTCTGTGGCAACAGCGACACTTCCCAAAGGCCAGAGCTCTTTTGTTCAAGTTGGATGAAAACAAACCAAAATGATTTCACGGTCCTAATTTCTAGTTTCACAAAACACTGTTCAAGAAATGACATAATTAAGGACAAAATATTTATGAAAGTAGGGTTTTTGTTCTCTTAACTAAAGCTGCAGCTCTCTGCATACTTTGGTAAATTCAACATGACTGATTTGGCCCTTACGCCACCCGCCTCCCTAACCATGTGCATAGAGAGTGTTTTTGCAGGCTATGGTCACAAAAGCAAATTCATGCTGTGCACTGGGATTGCCCAAAGGAGTCGTGGCGTGCCTCTTCCCTCATTTCCATCACCTCAAAGAGGGAGAGGAAGGAATTATTATAATGCAGGGGTAGGAGGGACAGCATTCCCTTCTGAGCAAACTTCAGGGGCCACATGCCATTGGTGGGCAGGGCAATAAGCAAAAGTGGGTAGAGCAATGAATGTAAATTTGGCTAGTTTCTGCACATGCTCACACCTCTCTCTCTCTCTCTCTCTCTCCATCCAGGAAAGAGTTCAATGACACATCCCAGCCAGACAGCTGGTGAGGGGTGTGGCCTGGAGAGAGAGGTGTGGCTGAGGAGGGCGTGTGGCCTGGCGAAAGTCCCGGCCACAATTGACTCCCCAAGCATACGGTTCCCCATCGCTGTTGGGACGGTTAAAGGCTTTTCCTATCAGGAATGAGTACGGGCCGACTGCAAACACTGAAGTGTCGAAGAGCATCTTCACAACTGAACTCAACCAATAAGTGAACAATTATTATAACAATGAACAAATAATTAAACGCTCCACCATGTCTCAGCCCCAAATAAATATTGGTTAGTGGGCTCCTCCAAGTAGTTCCTTCCCTGCTTTCCTGATATATAGGAACACAGAAAGCTGCCTTATACTGAGTCAGACCTTTGGTCCATCTAGTTCAGGATTGCCTACATTGACTGGCAGCAGCTGCCCAGGATTCCAGGCAGGGGACATTCCCAGCCCTTCCTGGAGATGCTGGGGTTGGACCTCGGACCTTCTGCATGCAAAGCAGATGCTCACCGCTGAGCTACTGGTAGAGGACAAGCAATGGCTACTGGGCCCAGTCAGTGGCAATATGAAACGTCCAGGTTCAGAGGCAAAAATATGTTGCTGAAAAAGAGTTACTGGGGAGAAGCAACTAGAGACGGCTGTGGTCTTCATGCCCTGCTTATGGGCTTCCCTGAAGCATCTGATTGACCTCTGTGAGAAATAAGATGTGGGACTAAGACTACATTCACACCACGCATTTATCTCACCATTATTCCACTTTCAACAGTTATGGCTTCCCCCAAAGGATCCTGGGAAGTGTAGGTTGTGAAGGGTGCTGCGAGTTGTGAGGGGACCCCTATTCGCTTCACAGAGCTACTATTCCCAGAGTTCTCTGGGAAGAGGGGCTGGCTATTAAAACCACTCTGAGAATTGTAGTGGAATAAATGTCTGTGTGAAAGTGGCCTGGGTTAGGACTGGGGAACTTGTGGCTCTCCCTGAACATTGGACATGCTGGTTGAAGCTGAGGGAAGCTGGAGCCCAACAACATCTGGAGGGTATCACGTTGGCTACCCCTTCAGCAAACGCTAAGAAGTATGATGTTTAAAAGATGCATCGCATGAAAGTTTGTTGCAAAAGAAGAGCTTGCCTAGGGCTTGCTGTCGGTTCTGGTGTTTACCTTCTTCCTTAATCAAGGAGGCCATTAAGGTTAAGGTCACCCAGATGACAAGAAGACATTCTTTGGAATGGTGTCTTCCCCTCGCCTAATGGATCGGTTGTGAGCTGTCACAGGCCAAGAACTGTCATCCAAAGCAGAGAAAGGGCATTTTGTATTGTCACTCACCAGGACAGAAAATACAAGACATCTAGCGGGAACAAATATGCACAGTGCTGAGATTTAAAAGAAGAAGAGGAGGAGAAGCTCTTGTTATAAGAACACAACAGAGTTGGAAAACGGCAGAGCAGTGCATTTGTTTGTTCATCCAGCCATTCGTTTACTTATAAAATGCTTGTATTATTTTTCAACTAAAGAGCCACAAAGGTGTAAATCATCACCATCAAAATTAAAGCCATCGAAATGGAGGTCGATGGGGGAGAGATGAGCACAAACCAACAAGAAAGCTCACCAGTAACTCACTGGGAAAGCTGGCAAAATAGGAAGGACTCTATACATTTTAAACTCAAGGTGTATTTACACCCCATGCTTCGGTCTTACCCTCTGCCTAGGGTACTGCAGGAAATAGCCTAACAAGGGTTGCCGGCCCTATCATTAGGCAGAGTGAGGCAGCCACCTCGGGCAGCAAATGCTGGAAGGCAGTGTGGGCCAGCCTTTCCAGTTTTTCTCTTGAGGCTCCTGGTCATTTCTTTCTGTTGGAGGACAAAGCTGAGGGTGCTGAGATGCCTGTCCTGTGCCCCCATAACTAGCCTACTGGCCCCCAGACACAATGGAGGGCATGATCCCGTTGCCTGTATTGAAGTAAGATTTAACTGTCAGTCCAGTCAGTTTCTGGACATGGAGTCTGGAAGGTTGCCATCTTGTCCACTATAGGCAGCAAAATGTCTTGGGCTAGCCCTGGTGGGGCTAGGGATCTTTAATTGAGAATTCTTAGAACCCTCACCAAACTACAATTCCCACGGGAGGGGGGAAAGTCATGATAGTTAAACTGATACAAAACCAAAGGTTGGAGTTGCTATACGCTTAAAAGAGACAAAACTGGATGGGCTTCCTCTGGAAGCTCATCCCTTTCTCGGTGTCCCAAACTAGACGAAATTTGAATATTTTGAAAACTGGAAATTTTGGACTCTGGTTTCCAGCTTTCATTTCAAATCCATCTTGTTCAGTGTTAAAACAACACAGCCACAAAGGCTTCCTGTAATCTAAAGATATGCAGCCTTTGAAGTCATTTTTAAAACAAAGGAATTAACAAGGCACACATTTCCAGTCCTGCAAGGAATTCTTGAAAGTGCTGGGTATGTTTATTCTGGAGAATAGAAGATGTAGCCTGGACAAAAGTTCCTCCCTCCCTCTCTCTCTCTCTCTCTCTCTCTTTCTCTCTCATATAACACTAGGGGCTCATCCAGACGACTGCAAAATGTGTGACACGCCGGCTATGTGTGTTCATTATTTTTCGGTCGTCCAAATGACGTCTCGTGCTGTTACGCATTTTCGCTGGTTAAATCCGCTCCTTGCAATATTGGCAAAAATGCGATTTGCTGTTTAAAATCAGGAATCATCTGCTGTGCCTTCAGGAGTTAGGATGCAATACCGTGGACTTTACAGCTGATGGGCGGTTCTTGAGCATTTCCCCTTGCCCCTTCTCCTCATTCCAGCCAATCATGTATCTGCACTTTTGCGCATGTGTGAGAATAAGCCTGGGAAAATTGAACCAATCATCGCAATGGTGGGGTGTTGGGGGGGGGTCTGCAACTACTGCACAGATGCATTTTATTTTTTGCCAGCCTGCAAACTGGGCGGCCGCTCTGGGTGAGATCTGCAATGCACAGCAAGTGAGAAAGGGGTGGTGGTCAGTTTCAGCCTGCCTCTGAAAGCTTTGTCAATTTCATTATACTTGCTGGGGGTTTTGCTTCAAATCAGAAAAGCATACATTGGTTTAAGTGTAATATCGCAAATACAAACAAGAAAAGGGCTTCTGGTCGGTTTCAAGCCTGCTCCAGAAAGCTTTGTCAATTTCATTCTCCAGGAAGGAAAGGGAGAAGGAGGGAGGGGGTGACACGTTTCTTGCTTTTTTGGAGAAATAAGTGCAATTGCCAGCGTGTGTATCTCCTTAAATATCAATAAAGGCAGAAAAGCATACATTCATTTAAGCATAATATAGCAAATACAAACAAGGCAGGTGTGAAACCAACCAGCAGCCTTTCCTTCAGAGGCGAGAACTCCTTTACAGCCATATTGTGCTTCGTTGCAAAGGGGGAGAGGAGCATAAGTAATTTTTTTGCTGACCAATTGGTTGATAGGGGGAGGTTTTAGAGGCGGAGCTTGGAAAAAGTGAAAAGAATATAGGGGTCTTACTGCTGCATGTGTGGGTGCAAAAAAGTGTTTTTTTTAATTGGGAAGAGCGAACTAAAAGGCAAAGTGAGGACTATCAGATGACAAACCGAATATGGAAACCGTGGATTATCCCGCTCCGTTTGGATAAGCCCTAGAACTCATAGATGTCCAATGGAGCTGAATGTTGGAAGATTCAGGACAGGCAAAAGAAAACACTATTTCACACAGGGCATACTTAGTGGCAGCTAGCGTTTCCATGTGAGTGGGACAGTGGAATCTGTTCTGAGCTTTAGTCCAAACTTTCAAGGAGCTATCCCAGGTGCTGAAAGTTTGGGCTAAACTCCAGAGTGGATTCCAATGCCCCACTGACATGGAGCCATCAGCTGCCACTGTACATAGCTAAACTATGGAATCCATTCTCTTGGATAGCAATGGCCACCAACTTGTATGGCTTCAAAAGCATCTAGCCGTGATAGCTATGTTCTACCTCCACTGTCAGTTACAGTATGCCTCTGAATGCTAGTTGCCGGGAATCGCAAGCAGGGAGAGTGCTCTTGCTCTCAGGTCATGCTTATTTATTTATTTGATTTATTATTTGATTTATATCCAGCCCTTCCACCCAACAGGAGCCCAGGGTGGCAAACAGAAACGCTAAAAACACTTTAAAAAGACCTTAAAATACATTAAAACAAAACTGTAAAAACATTTTTAAAAGCTTTAAAAACATCTTTTTAAAAAAAGGGTTAAAAACATTATTAAAGAAAACATATTAAAAGCAATTCTAACAGACACAGACTGGGATGGCTACTGTGAAGCTTGGAGGTTGGCAACAAAGGAGAGGGCCTTCTCAGTGGTGGCCCCCAAATTATGGAATGATCTCGCTGATGAGGTGTTGACCATTGAACCGCACTGTCACTGAGTCTGTTTTCCATCAAGTCTGCAAAACTGTAACTAGGGGGAGTTATGTCTTAGCCCAGTCTGGGAACGGACTGCCAAGGCCGTTGCTATGGTAACCATCTGATAGACTGGGAAAGTTCTAACAGAGTCTGTAAGTTGTGTCTTCTCTGTAGTGCCTCTGAACTGAGAGGTTCTCTTCTGTGTTGGAGAGAGATGTACCAGAAGGGGGGGTGACTGAAGAAACTCTACATGTATTTACTCTTAAGCCTCTGGCCATAATGTCTTGTAATAAAGACTCTTAACATGCTCTAATGCTCTGAAGAAGTTTCTTGCTCAACTTAACTCCAACGTAATGTATGCTGTTTCACGCAACAACGCACACACGTCAACACGAGGTGCTCCTGGCGCCAACACTGTTATCTTTTTGGCGCCAGGTCAAGACTTTCCTCTTCTCCCAGGCATTTTAGCATGTGTTTTTAAATTGCTTTTTAAAATGTGTTTTTAATTGTGAATGTTTTTAAAGTTTTTAATTGATGTAAACCACCCAGAGATCTTTGGCTATGGGGCAGTATATAAATGCAATAAATAATAATAATAACATTGACCATCTGGTTGTCCACATTCTCTTGTTCTGAAGCTATCTCACTCTTCTGGATTTTATTCAGGAATATCAACTAAAATGCATCTCCATACAACAGTCTTTCATGAAATATCACAATTGGGACTACTCCTAGATAGATGCAACACATATACTGTAATAAAGCCCCTATTCCCCATAGTAATCTCATGAGGCAAAAGACTTTCCTCTTAACTAGTTTCTTTTTAATGGCTTAAGGGAACAAAGGGATAATCCTTTATTGATTGGGCAGGAAGGGTCTTTTTTCCAGCAAAGAAAATGAATTTTTTTATTAGCCTTATACTCAGTTATATAGATTCTCATGTATTATCTCAGCAATGAAATATTGTTCTGCATTTATTATACTGCCACAAGAGTGGCTGTATACTACAGTCAGCATGGATTTTTTGCATTCCGCAATGTTAAATTGAAAATACCTCCACGCCATAAGCTCATTTCAAAACAAAACCTTACAAAATGTATAGTCCTGAACTCAGAAACACTTGCTTAACAACCCTCTAAATTTTCATGGCCATACACAAAACAGTCAGAGAGAGTCGAGAGTTCAAAGTATAAAAAGAGAGAGAGAAAAACAGAGCCCTTTCAGAGTTCTCATAATCTGTTGAAATTAATTAAAAATCAGTCATGTTCACAGAGTACATCACAGAGTATTACTGACCTTGTCCCATTCTCTCACCTTCATCTTCTGAAGTTTTAAAGTTTTAAAAAATGCCTGGTTGATCTTTAATTAATTTAAGAAATTTAGCATTGAACTCAATGATAATGTCGGGCATGCTCAGTAAGAATCAACTGTCGGTGTTCTAAAAGCTGGGGGGCTTGCCTAATCAGAGGGCCACACCCACACCAGAACTTTATTTTACTTGAGACAGTCATGGCTTCCCCCAAAGAATCCTAGGAAGTGTAGTTTGTGAAGAGTGCTAAGAGGAGTCTCCTATTCCCCTCACAGAGCTCCAGCGGCCAGAGTGGTTTAACAGTCAGCCGCTCTGACTGAAGCTCTGTGAGGGGAACAGGGTGTCTGCTAGCAACTCAGCACCCTTCACTAACTACACTTCTCACGATTCTTTGGGGGAAGCCATGACTGTGTAAAGTGGAATAACAGTCTGGTGTGGATGCGGCCAGGGACAGCTTTGGTTTAAATTTGGGTAGGAGGCAACATGTGCCTGTTGTAGAATAAAAAGGTGGGGGAAGTGATGAAAAACAATGATACTGCTCACAATGTTTTCCTTTTGGAAAGGAAAGCAGCTTCCCCTCTGCCCAGTGCCCAGCCACCCAATCTCCTCCCCTCCTCCTCCCCTCCCCTTCCTGCCCTCCCCCCCACTCCTCCCCCAGGTCAGTTTCACCTATTCTAAGCATGACTGCACAGGAGTAAATCCCACTGAACTAAAAAAGCATGCAAATGATCAAATCTGTCCTCCCCTCCTCCTCCCTCGTGCCCCTTCCCTCTCCCTTCCTTCATCCCCTTCCAATCCCCTCCTTTCCCCACCTTCTCCTTCCCCTCTCCTCCCCCCTCTCCTCCTCCTCCCCCATGGTCAGTTTCACCTATACTAGGACTACAACCTGGGAGACCAGGGTTCGAATCCCCACACAGCCATGAAGCTCACTGGGTGACCTTGGGCCAGTCACTGCCTCTCCGCCTCAGAGGAAGGCAATGGTAAACCACCTCTGAATACCACTTACCATGAAAACCCTCAGAGGCACATGTTACCAAATTCTTCCAAGCCACACAAGGAAGTGGATTGGACTGTGAAAGACCAACCCAAATTGTGTTTGCATTTTGACAAATTTGTAGGGCAGTCTAATATCTCAGACAGGAGGTCAGGTCTCCTGCTCCCCTGGTGCATTCACTATAGCTGCCCAATTTCTCTGCTTTTTAAAGTTTGATAGAAATATCTGTTGGCTATAGGTACGTTCTTAAACTGCAAGGTTTTTTTGCCTATTAGTGAATAATGTTTAAATCTATTATTTGGCATTTTATTTTAACTATATGTTAGTATAATTAGATAAAAAGGCTTTACAACCAGGGATGGCCCGTACTCTCACATTTTCAGGGCTGCTCTACGGACAGGTCACCATAAGAAGAGTCCCGCTGTATCAGACAAGTGGTCCATCTAGCCCAGAGCAGCCAGTCAGGTGCCTCTGAAAAGCCCACAAGCAGGGCATAATGAAAATAGCCCTCTCCTGCTCTCCCCAGAAAGTGTTGTTCAGTCGCATTCTACCTCCGAACGTGGAGTTTGCACTTTGTCACACAGAAACTGACGTTGCTAAATTAAACATGTTTTTTGAGAAAGCTATCAACCACGCCAGGGAGGCTACAACCTGACATCCCAGTGCATCCCTAATCCCTACGGCTAACTTGTCAGAATGACAAGATGAAGAGAAGCTGTCCTATTTTGGAATTGGTGTCAACACTCGCTGTCTGGCAAGGACTCAAAATGCATTTCACCCGTCATGTTGCTTATTTACTCTCTATTTACACTGCAGAAAGCAACTGTTTATTTCATTATAGGACGCACACGCGCACACTCATGCGTAATTATTCAAAGCACTTCTGTCCTCCTGCCTATTGCATGGCAATGCCCAAGGCAGCTTACAGCACACAAATAAAACCATATTATGCATGCAAAAGTAAGTTAACTTAGGGAGCAACCCAACTCATCCTTCCTCTGGGCTGGGGTGAGTTGGATGCTACAGAGTGCTGGCTGGGCCGGGAGGCTCCCAGCTGCATTGGCCTCCGCTGCCCTCCACTGGTAGCATCCTTCTGCCACAGTGGAGATGTGGCTCCATTAGGAGCCTACCGGCACCGCCGGAGGTCCACTGAGGATGGCAAACCCGGTGGATGGAGGGCTGGCAGAAGCCCCGAAAATGGGGCATTCCAAAGGCATGGCAGGTAGAGAGCTGGGGGGGAGGGCTTATGTGAGATCCTCCTCTCATTCAGAACCCTCCCCCAGATCCTGATCCCCCTTCAATTTCCACCAGCCAAAAGGCCAGCACAGTAAAGGAAAAAATCATTACCATTGTGGCATACAAGGAATGCTTACTCCCCGGGAAGCCTGTTTGTTAGAGCTGGTGCTTCCTGGCTGGCTTGGGTGCATGACGTCTAATGGAGCCAGCGTTCAGCCAGGCCGATGGGATCCTGCAGAACTTTCTGACAGCTCTTCCTCTGCCGGCTTCCTGGCACGTGGATCGCACCAGGAAAACGTGCATGTGTGTGACTGTATCTGAAGGATATTTATTTATTTATTGCACTTGCCCAAAGTCTCACGGAAATAATATGTTTTTTGTATGGCAAATAAATGCCATTAAGGAGGGTGCAGAGTGGATCTCCCGCATTAGGGAATTCTAGTTGCTGGTAGAACCCAATAATCATTGATCACAATCTTATGTTGGAAGATTTAGGACAGACAGAAGAAAGTACTTCTTCACGCAGCGCATAGTTGAACGATGGAATTTGCTCCCACAGCTGCCAACATAGATGGCTTTAAAAGAGAATTAGACAAATTCATGGAGGATAAGGCGATCAGTGGCTACTAAACATGATGGCTATGCTTTGCCTCCACGACTGGAGGCAGCATCCCTCTGAAGATGAGTTGCTGGAAACCACAGCAGGGAAGAGTGCAATTGCACTCAGATCCTGCTTGTGGGCTTCCGATGGGCATCTGGACGGACTAGATGGGCCTTTGGCCTGATCCAACAGGCTCTTTTTATATTCTTATGTTCTTAAACCTTCTGTTACACACAGGAACACAGGAGGCTGCCTTCTACTGAGTCAGACCAGTGGTCCATCCAGTGCAGTATTGTCTACACTGACTGGCAGCAGCCCTCCATGGTTTCAGACAGGGGACATTCCCAGTTCTAACTGGAGATGCTGGGGATTGAACCTGGGACCTTCTGCATGCAAAACTGATGCTCTGCCACTGAGCTACAGTCCTCCCACAGTTGTAACGTCATGAAACAAAGGCCTCCAGCTTGCCGCTTAGCATGTCGCATCCTATGCCCTCCACATCTGCCACCTGCCATTTGCCCAAGAGAGTTTTCATCCCCGTTGGGTGCAGCATTATTATAAATTAGCCGCTCCACCTCCCTTTTGATATTCACAAGCGGATCAATGGCAAACGGCCCTCATCAAGATCAGAAGGGACCTCTATGAATCGCATTAGCCTGGGATGCCAGAGCAAATTGAAGATGGCAATTAGATGTGCTTTACCAGTGGGAGACTGAAAATCCATTAACTCCCAAAGCCTTATGTCCTAACAAGCGAAGGGAATTGGGGCACAGAGGTGGGAACAAGCTGCTGTATTATTATTCCGGTCAAACTTCCTTGAGAGATTCTGTATGGCCTGCAAAATCAATAAGCAATGAAACAAAAAGAGGGGTGAAACACAGTTGCTTCCTTAGAAAACTAATAAACAGGGCTGTCTGTCTCCTGCAATCCTGGCCGAGGACAGGGAAGGTGCGGAGTGTAGTACTCGGCATCTGCTGCAGACGAACCCAGTGCAGGCCTAATGGGCAGCCACAGCCAGGCACAGCTTTCTAGTGCACACATGTACAGAATGGGAAGCCCATGTGCAAAACAGACATATAACTATAACTATATCATTGTGGAACTAAGAAGAAAAGACAAAAAGATATTTTAATTTTATCATCTACCTTGACTGTTGAGCTGGTTCCACCCTGTTGGATGAATACTGCTGATGAATGTTTGTGAGAGGCTTGTGAGGCTTGTGAGAGGCCTCTGTAGGCCATGTTTTGTTATCCATGATTCAGCAGTCTTGAGTGGAGAAGGACGCTGGCTGAATATAGCCCAACAGGAGAGCTGATATTGAATAACGTTGTGGTGTTGTGGCGGCTAGTGTTTAGCTGAGTTACATCTGTGATATTTTGTGGGGTATCTGCATTCTCCTGCATCGGCGGATGCTCATTGACTGTTGCAGATCTAGGCCCTGGGAGTGATGGACATCTATAGACTACAAGAACATCTATGAGGAGAGATACCATCTACAGGTGGCTGTTACATCTTAAACTAAATCTGGCAGAAGCTGGAAGACGTAGAAGACCATCTGGCAGTTTTGGAAGCCTACAAGAACATCTATGAGGAGAGATACCATCTACAGGCTGCTATTGTTTGAGCGTGCATTGTGTTCGTGTGAATGAGCTCGAGTGAATGTGCTTGGAGGATTCCATCTGAGGTCAAGACGTGCCGAAGAGGAGAGATTTAGTGCTGGCTGCTTTTGGTTGTGTATGGAGCGTATGGTATGAATGTGTTGAGTGATTGTGTATGTCTATGCAGTCCCAGGACTGGAAAGACTGGTTAGCCCCAGTGACACTTTGTATTGGACCTGATTGACCCATCCCTTAATATCTCTAATAACATCTTTTGACTTTTAATATCTAGGCTTGTTGATTGGCGGACGGGATAGGGGCATGTGTAAACCAGGGGGGGAGGAAGGGGGGAAGGTTGGGGGCCAAAACATAATGAGATTGGGCGGCAGGCGCTGGAGTGGTGCTGGGGGCAGACCACGTCAATCTAGAGGAACAAGGAATAGATACATAATATCCATCCCTTGTTCCAGGTCTGTCCACCAGAAGGAAGCTGGGGGACGCAGGATTCCTACCGACCTTCGGCTGCTGATGCGTAATGCCAGGTCTGTAGTACAAAAAACATCTACCATCCGTGATGTGATCCTGGATGAATGTGCAGACCTGGCATGTATTACGGAGACCTGGTTGGATGAAGCCTCAGCTCCTATTCTTGAGGCCATGTGTCCACCAGGTTTCCGCTATGCACAGCAGCCGAGGGTGGGAAGGCGGGGAGGGGGAGTGGCAGTTATTTATCGAGAGTCGTTGATCTTTGCCAGACCTCCCCTTCGTGGGACTAACTTTGTTGACTGTATGTACTGGAGGTTGGGCTCGAAGGGCAGTTTAGGGATCCTGCTCGTGTACCGCCCACCCCGCTGCACGGCAGACTCCCTGGCCGAGGTGCTGGAGGTGATCTCGGATGTGCGAATGTTGTCCCCGGAGCTGTTAGTTCTGGGTGACTTTAACATACACGCCGAGACCACTCTCACTGGAGCTCCTCGGGATTTCCTGGAAACCATGGCTTCCTGGGAACTGCGCCTAAGTAATAGTGAGCCCACCCATGTAGCCGGTCATACTCTTGACCTTGTATTTGTCCCGGGGGGGGAGGGTAGTGTGCTGAAATTAGGGGTTATTTCTTCTACCCCCGTGTCATGGTCAGACCACTATCTGGTAAAGATGGATCTCTCGATGCCACACGCCCTCCGCAGGGGTAAAGGTCCTATTAGAATGGTCCGCCCCAGGCGCCTGATGGATCCAGATGGTTTCCTGACGGCACTTGGGGAATTGGAACCTGCTGAAGGTCGCCCGGTCGAAGCCCTGGTGACGGAGTGGAATGAGAGGATCGCCGGGGCGTTAGACCGAGTGGCTCCGAAACGTCCTCTCCCCCTGAACAGAACTCAGGTAGCACCATGGTACACACCACGGTTGCGTACTTTGAGACAGGAGGTGAGATGACTAGAGCGCCGGTGGCGGAAGTCGCGCTCCGAAGATGCTCGGACACAGGTTAGAGCAGCAATAGCTGCCTACCAGGTGGCAGTAAGGGCAGCAAAGAGGGAATTCTTTGCTGCCTCTATTGCATCAGCAGAGTGCTGTCCCAGGAGGTTGTTCCAGGTGGTCCGAAGCCTGGTCGGTCCAGTTGCTCAGGAACCCTTGGAACAGTCCAAGGCCTCCTGTGACAAATTGGCAAAGCACTTTGCTGATAAAATCGAGCACCTAAGGAGCTCGATTCCGTGCGCCGTGGATACAGTGAGTGAGCTAGAGTTGGCCAGTTGCAAACCAGTCAATTGGGAGCGATTTCGGCGTCTTCCATCTGAGGATGTGGACAAGGTGCTCTCATCTGTAAGGCCTACCACTTGTCTACTTGATTCTTGCCCGTCGTGGCTCCTTATGAGCTGCAAAGAGAGATTGGGCGAGGGGATCAAGGCAATGGTTAATACATCCTTGCAAGAGGGTGTTATGCCACTAGCCCTCAAGGAGGCTATTATAAAACCCATCTTAAAGAAGTCCTCCTTGGATCCCCAAATTTTAAACAACTTTCGCCCAATTTCGAATTTACCATTCTTGGGCAAGGTCATTGAGCGAGTGGTAGCAAATCAGTTGCAGACACACTTGGATGAAACAGATTATCTAGATCCATACCAATCGGGTTTCAGGACTGGACATGGAACTGAAACAGCCTTGGTCGCTCTGGTAGATGATATGAGGAGGACATTGGATAGGGGAGAATTCACCTTCCTTGTCCTCCTGGATCTCTCAGCGGCTTTTGATACCGTTGACCACGGTATCTTTTTAGATCGCCTGGAGAGTTTGGGATTGGGAGGCACGGTTTTACGGTGGTTCCATTCCTTTCTCTCCGATAGGCGTCAACAGGTAGCATTGGGTGATGAGGTTTCAGACCCTTGGCCTCTCAATTGTGGTGTGCCACAGGGTTCTATCCTCTCTCCCATGCTATTTAACATCTATGTAAAGCCGCTGGGAGCGATCATCGGGAGATTTGGGCTGCAGTGCCACCAATACGTGGATGACACTCAGCTCTATCTCTCATTTAAATCTTCACTGGAGAGGGCTGTGGAGACCGTATCCAAGTGCCTGGAATCCGTGAGTGGATGGATGGGTAGGAACAGGCTGAAACTGAACCCTGATAAGACCAAGGTACTACTTGTGGGAGACAAGGGAGGGTTGGGAGATGTTGACCTGGTGTTTGGCAGGGTGAGGTTGCCCCTACAGGACCAGGTCCGCAGCCTCGGGGTCATTCTTGATTCCAAGCTGTCCATGGAGGCTCAGATTTCGGCTGTGAGCCGGGCAGCTTGGTATCAATTACATCTTATACGTAGGCTGCAACCCTACCTCCCTGTTCAACAGCTCCCACTCGTGGTACATGCCCTGGTCACCTCTCGATTGGACTACTGTAATGCGCTCTACGTGGGGTTACCCTTGAAAACGACCCGGAAATTGCAACTTATACAGAATGCAGCGGCGCGCTTACTTACCAACAGCCGCTGCCGTGATCACATTACGCCGGTGTTATTTGATCTACACTGGCTGCCGGTTGTTTTCCGGGCCCAATTCAAGGTGTTGGTTTTAACCTTTAAAACCCTGTACGGTTTCGGCCCAGCTTACCTGAAAGAGCGCCTCCACCGCCACCAATTATGCCGCCCGACCAGATCAGCCACGCAAGGCCTTCTCTCAATCCCACCAACCAAAACAGCTAGGTTGGTGGGTACTAGGGAGAGGGCTTTTTCTGTGGTGGCCCCCACTCTCTGGAACTCCCTCCCGTTTGATCTTCGACACGCCCCTTCCCTGGATGTATTCTGCAAGGCCCTGAAGACGTGGCTATTTCAACAGGCCTTTGAGATCCTTGGGATGGGTTAATCTCCATGATTTTGTCATCTATTATATGCTGCAAATGTAAATATTTTATAAATGTATTGATGACTGTCCAGTATTTTATTTATTGAGACTAATGTGACTGCATTTGATATTATTGTATTTTATCTCATTTTAATGTACGTCGCCTAGAGTGGCTATCTGCCAGATAGGCGACACACAAATTAAATATTATTATTATTATTATTATTATTATTATTATTATTATTATTATTATGTACGGTAGCACATGGGTGCTGTGGCAGCAGAGCTTACCTGACCTTTAGTCACTCACATCACTGATGATTACTGGGAGTAGGGTTGCCAGGTCAGAAGCATCCCAAACCCTGAGATTTCAGGGGCGGGCCCTAGTGATGTCACGGGGGCAGGTTGTAGTGATATCATGGGGTCGGGCCTTAGTGATGTCATAGGGGCAGGCTCAAGTGATATCACAGGGGTGGGCACTAGTGATGTCATTAAGCATGATATATTAAGCATCAATCACAGTTGCTTGGAGCATACAATTCAAACAAAAACATTTCTCTGATTGGAAATTAAGATAGAAATCTTGCTAAAAGATACAGCCTGGGTAGGGAACATTTAACCAAGCCTGCTTCTGGCAAGAAGGGTTTAAGTGCCCTCAGGCCAGCCCAGTCACCAGAAGGCCACTGCAGGAAGGAAGTGGCCTAGTGTTGTGGAAATGTTAGATAGAAGCACTCAGGAATAAAGATGGATGCCCCTGAAGTCTGCAATTCTAAACACATTTACTAAGTCCCATAGAACTCAATAGGACTTACTTCTGAGTAGATATGGTTTGGATTGTGCTGTTGGTAAAGCTTGACTAGTGATCATATGCAAAGATGTCCATATCCAAGCAGGGTTGGCAACCCCCTGCCTGGAATGCCCTGCCGTACCTTTTAACATAGCTGTTCCAAACTTCTTTACAGATTTGACCCTTCACTTGAGAAAGAGGTTTGAGAAATGAGTAAGAATAAGAAAATTCTCTACTCTTTTCTGTCTGCCCTGTGGGCTGCTATAAACTCACTTTGACAGTCAACCCAATTCCAGTGAATTATAATTGACAGAGAGAAAACATGGTTTGGTCACAGGCAGTAGCTTGGGAACAACAACAATTGCAGCCACACTGCCCGGTATTCTCTTTTATCACTATTGGGCAAGAAACAAACCATCATTCAGCCAACAAGGTGCATCATCAGTGGGTTTAAGGGGGTTGACCTGAGTGCATGGAACCACTCAGCTCACTGTTGTTGCTTCTATGGATGTAAGGGAGTGAGGATAAAGGTAAATGAAATGCAAACAGAAAAACAAAAACAAAAGACGGTGATGATTTCCTAAATGCAATATCATACCAACCACAACAAAATCCCTATGAGTAAGGCAGAAAACTCAGCATCTCACAACCAGTCAGGATTCCTAACCAAAAACCCAAACTAAAAAAATCCTGGCAACCAGTCAGCCAAGGTCACAGAAATTCCCACACAGCACAACCTGGGGCTGCAGTTAGTACAGAATGCTGTGGCAAGATTGCTGACAAGAGCGAGACTCCATCAGCACATAATACCTCTGCTCTGAAATCTGCACTGGTTGCTGATTTGCTATTTATTTATTTATTTACTTACTTACATTTATACCTTGCCTTTCTTTTCATGATAGAAACCCAAGGCAATCTCCCATCCAGGCACTGACCAGACCTGACCTTGCTTAGCTTCAGAAGGCAGCTGGCCTCATGTGCCTTCAGTGAAGTTCAAGGTGCACTTTCCATGTTACGGGTGCCATCTAGTACTGCTGTTGTAAGAAATCAGTCCTTTAGTATGGCAGTACCTACGCTTTGGAACTCCCTGCCTACTGACATTAGGCAGACACCTTCATTGTACTCTTTTCAACACCTGCAAAAAACATTTTTGTTTAGGCAAGCCTATCCAGGCAGGTAGAAGCTATTGTGTTTTTAAATCTGTTTTTAACTTTGTTGGTTTTATTATTTTGAATGTTTTGAAATACCTGTCTTTAACTGTTTTTGCCAATAATTTCATATATAAATGTTGGAAATAAAATACATAAATAAATTTTGGAGTCACTGTGGCCCTTGGGTCTCTTTCCACATTTAGGAACAAAGGAATCTGCCTTATACTGACCCAGGCCATTTGATACCATCTAGCTCAGTACTGATCACATGAACTAGCATTGGCTCTCCAGGATTCCAGGCAACAGTCTTTTGTAGAAATTGAATTTTGGACTGTTGCATGCAAAGCTACAGCCCTTTCCCTGTTTTAAAAAGTATCCTTTAAAATTGTTCTTTTTCATTATTTTATTTATTTATTTATTATTTGATTTATAGCCCGCCCATCCTCCCACAGGAGCCCAGGGCGGCATTAATGAATGTACAGCATACCTAAGGCAGATCCACATCATTCATTTAAAGCACATTAAACTAGGGATGGGTGGGAATTTCGAATCAGTTCACATTTCAAGCAGAATTTATCAAATTCGCACTTTCTGAAACAATATGAGAACCGAAACACAGCCATCCTTTGAAATTCACATTTATTAGAATTTTGGGATGCAGTTTGCCAACTAAACAACATTTACAAAATGCATATATTAGGGGAAAGTGTGCATAAAAATGAACATATGAGTGAACATAACTTGCAAAGAAGCATGATGTGATGAGAAATGGCTTGCAAAAATGTGTGCCTTTGTGTTTATTTGGAGAAATTTGCACTAAAATGGTGAAGTCATAAGAATGTTTTTTTTAAAAAATTGCAGATTGCTACAGAAATGTAGAGAACTGAACATTAGAAAAGTGAGAAACTGAGAAAACCGAAATTGACAGACCTTTCCATCCCTACATGGAACACACATTTGAAGCACATGAATCCCACCACAGAATCATGGGAACTGTAGTTTGTTAAGAGTATTGGGAACAATAACTGTGAGGGGGAAACTACACTTCCCAGGATTCTTTAGTGGACGTCATGCACTTTAAATGCAAGTTGGATGTGCTTTAAATGTATTGTGTGGATCTACTTCATAACCTTTGCCTGCATGTACATTGTTTTAATTAATTTTTTAAAAATGGAAATGAGCTGGGTGACCATGGGCTACTCACCATCTCTCAGCCTAATCTGCCCTCAGGATGAAAACAACAGAGGGGAACCATGACCACCCCAAGGAAGAAGGGCACACTTGAAATGTAGAGGAAGTAATCATGTACAAGTACAACCATAGTAAAATCAAATACTTATTGGGACATAGTATGAAGAAATATTTATATAAGCATGACTGTCAAAGATGTTTATTATTTACACAACCTGTAAAGATATTTGTAGTGCAATCCTATGTTTGTTTACACAGAAGCAATGTATTCAGTGGGACTTACTCAAACAGGGAAGCATGCACAGAACTGCAGCCTCAAGTGATAAGGAACACTCACCCAACTCAAAATTCAGAATCATGCCACTTTAAGCTGTTTCGCAACTGTTTATACTTTTTATTGTTACTGGATTTTAAAGGGATTTATTTCTTGTTGTAAGCTGCCGTGGTTTCCAATTGGCAATCCTACCTCACAGACATACACAAACACACTGCAGATGTAAAAACACATACACCCCATAAAACAATTTGTTGTCCAACCAGTTGGTCATTGCAGAACATTTTTTTTAAAAATCAGTATTAGTTTCCTACATAATAAAAGCAGTGACACCTATGTAAGCCCTGCCTAATTGCTTTAAAAATAGGATTGGAGGGGAAGAGAAAGATTTCCAACACAAGCACAATCCTTTGCTATGTTCACTCAAAAGTCCCATTAATTTACAGCACAATCCTAACCATGTCTACTCAAAAGTAAGTCCTATTGAATTCAGTGAGGTTTACTCCGGGACCGGGTATGTGGGATTAGCATTGCAGTTTTACTCCCAGAAAGGCAAGTATTGAATTAAAGCTTCATATTGGGAAGGTTTTCAAAACATTGCCCTCTTCAACAGCCCAGGAAAATTTAAACTTGTTTGACTCCTGCATACAAGAGAAAAAAAGACTTAGTATTGCTGAAAGCTATATACTTACTCAATTTATGAGATTTTCAGATAAACAGGGAAAAAACAACAGTCTTCTACCTTTGCAGTAGGGTCTAGGTACTGCCAAGAGGCCCAGAAATCCCTTGTCAATCACAACCCTGACTTCACTTATTGGCTACAAACCTGAAAGGGTGGGGTTAGAGTAGCAAGCTAAGAGATCATTTCACAGAAGTTGGGGGGCTGACATTTTGGTGTATATCTCATGAAACAGATCACCTAGAAAGTTAAGTTTTTTAAAAATGAAAGCTGAGAGAGATTAAGCTGACTCACCCGGAGACCCAGAGAGGACCCCAAAAATCCAGAGTGTCCGGGCAAAAACCAGACACCTGGCAACCCTAACTGGGAGGTAGTGAGGGAAGAGGGAGGCAGAGGCAAGGTCATTCCTATTACCTTTTTGGCACCCACTTACTGAAGACCTTCCTCTTTCAACAAGCCTTTTAAATAGAAACCTTATCCTAGTCTGCGTCTCTGCTAGAATTGCTTTTTCAGATGTTTTTAAACCTTTTTTTAAAGATGTTTTGAAAGATGTTTTGTTTTAAGATGTTTTAAAGTCTTTGTTTTAAGATGATTTAGAGTATTTTAAGTGTTTTTGTTTGGTGCCCTGGGCTCCTTCTGGGAGGAAGGGTGGGATATAAATTTAATAAATAAAATAGAATAAAATAAAATGATTTTAATTGCAATTTTATTTTAAAAGGGGGAAAAAGAAGAAAGGGGAGGAGAAAGAAGGGAAGAACCTGACAGCTCATGTTAACAGAACATTTAAACATCTGTACATCCATTTAATTTACACATCAGTATATGCCATCCAAATGTATATAGTGTGATCAACCAAACAGAAATTTTTAGTCTGGATCCAAGCCATTGAATTTTTTTTTTTAAAAAAAACCCTTCTGTTGTCTGCAAAAACTCTTTTATAGGATGACCTATAAATACTATAAATAAATAAATAAACAGTTATGACACTGATCAACTGATGTGGAGCTGCAGTTGATTGTGATGTGTTCAGCTCCTTTCAAACCGTGGAAATACATCCCCACAGTCATTTCAGCAAGGTAGTACTTCAGTCTTGTTCTATTTGCCCAGTTAGAGGTGATTCGACAACTGTTATTCCTTTTTTACTGTGCCCCAGACTCTTGCAATGGCCATGTACATGTATGTTAATGTGTGTCATTGTTGCCTACTGGAAGAAGAAACCAGACTTTCCTCCATACAGCAAGCATGCCCCAAACCTATTAAATCTTCTCAACCAGAGTTCACAAGAGGAGAGAGAAAAAACTATGGACATTATGGACAGCAATGACACTATCAAACCATCTCTACCACTCAAAAAATGTTACATCTGTTTCCAGTTGACATATGCCAGGTTCCCTTTTACCTGGATTCTGTGGAAGATGCTTCAAATTTCTTTGGGGGAAGGAGATTTGTTGCGCAAGATAGCTATGGGCTCATCTACACGGTGGTTTACTGTGTGTTTGGTGCTACTCACATCTTCTTTTAATTTGCATGATTCAAATGATGTTACCGGCAAATAGAAGCTATCACACAGTTTTCCCCCTGTAAATCTGTACTAACCCAATCCTCTGATAATACGAAAAGTGGAGAAAAATACGTCTCCACTACGCTGCACTCCTCCTTGTAGGCACTTTGCTTCACTGTTTTCAGGTAGGTGTGTCAATCATTCCCCTCTCCACGCCCACTATCTCCTTCCTTCATTCATTTTGTTTCCTGTTGGCTGTCAAGCAACTTCTGGCTGCTCTCCTCCATTCTGCTGGCCTGTTTTATGTTGCTGCAAATGGTGCATTGCCTTTCTTTTCCCCCTAAGATCTGTGCAAAAACATAACACTGCTCAAACAAAGATTTTTATTTCAGCTGCATTGGAGCTGTGAAAATAGAAATAACTGCACTTCTGGTTTTTTTTAAAAAAAGGAATCTAATGCAGCTGGTAGAACAAACTGAGCGTGCTTGGTTACCTAGAAACCACAGGGCAACCAGAGGGAGTGCAAATGTAAATTAGAGGGCATGGTCATTAGGAAACTGTGTAATTGATCCTTCATAGAGGGTATGAATGGAAACCTCCGTGTTTGCAGCTAGCATTGAGCACTTACTGCAGACAGTGGAAATCTATTATGAAGGTAAAAGCAGTTTATTTGCTATTAAGAAATGCTCCCATGTAGATGAGCTCTATATAATTGTGCAATCTGAATTTGCTGGTATATAATTGAATCCTATCCCCAAAATAACAACAGTTTGGAAGCGCCAAGGGTGTCTTTGGCTATATTCATGCCACATTTCAGCTCCAAGTCAGTTTGAAGTCACTTCACCACTTATGAATAAGACAGATGTCCTAATGCCACACACAAACACACACTAGGGTCCTCTGGGCTATGTGTGTTCCAAATTTCAGCTTTCTTCATTTTTCCAAGGGATCTGGGTAAAAGTTGGATCTGAGAGAATTAACCTGTGCCTTGAAAAGCACGCAGAGCTGAAAGAGGACATGGGAGAGTCACTCCTCCAACTTCCCCTTCAGCTCTGTATTTTTCAAGGGAGGAAAGGGTAACCACCCACACCACCTCCTGACCAAGGAACACTGAGTGGCAGGTAGGGGAGGTGGGGGCTAAGAGGCTTCATGAGCACCAAGGGAAGACCTCAAGGGCACCATTGCAACCATGGGCACCACGCTGGTGATTCCTGCCTTAGAAAGTGTCCCAAATGGTTAGAATTGGCTCAGCCTGCAGAACAAAGACCAGTGTAATGTTACCGAGGCACATCAGGGCAGACTGCAGGATGGAAGCTCATCTATTTTGACAAGGATGAGTGGAATTGGGCCAAGATCCCTGTAGAATTTCAGGCACATATTCTGTGAGCCTGTCCCTGGCACACATATGAGCTGCACTGTGCAAAATGCAAGAGATACACTACGTAAACACGCAGCCTGGCCCTGCTATATTGAGCTGGGTTTTAATTTGTCGGATACTCCTTTGGGATGCTTTTTGCCAGGGAAGAGTGAGCAAGTACGTTGTTTAAATGACTTTTAAAAGACTTTTGCTGTCAGGGACAAGTTTCCCCTCTAAGGCATAGATGCTCAGGAGCAGTGTGAAAAACTCTTTGTGCCAGAGAGCTTTAATAGGGAAATGAGAAGAATTGAGGTGTATCCAGTGGTTGCTCCTTGAGACAGGTGGGGCGGAAGGCAGAGAGGCCAACAGGAGGTAGAGCCAACTAATCTCTGCTTTCTTCTATCCTCCCCTCTGCTGAGTTCCAAACTGGCAAGACTGAGATGAAGGAGGAGGAAGCTGGCACAGCCAGTGCTACCACTTGCGCTGGTTGTAAGAAGGCAGAGAAGGTGGGCCTGGCTCTGGGCAGCACAGCCTGTGCCAGGCATGCCAGGGCCCTTGGGCACCAGCCTGCCCCAGGCCACAGCACCTGCATGCAAGCCCCACCTTCCTTTCCCCTGAAGTGAATGCTGCCCACACTGTGCGTGCATGCCTGTCCAGAGCTTGGAAAAGTAACTTACTTTGAACTACAACTCCCATCAGCCCAATCCAATGGCCATGCTGGCTGGGGCTGATGGGAGTTGTCGTTCAAAAAAGTAACTTTTCCAAGCTCTGTGCCTGTCATCAACCAAGATGGGGGCTGCGGCTTCCCTAAGGAGCTGATGCCTCTGCCACCATCTTGGTTGATGGCACACATGTGCCCGCAGCATGGCCAGCATTTTTCAAGAGAAAGGTAAGTGGGGCATGCAGGTGGGCATTGCGGGCCGGCGTGGTAGTAGAGGGGATGCCAAGGAGGTTCCTCTCTGCGATCCACAGCAGGGTCAGAAGCCAACACTGCAGCAGATCGCAGAAGGGAGCACTACCCACCCACCCTAAGGTTGGGCCCTCGGCCAGGGCCCAACCTGGCCGCCCTCTGGCTCCGGCCCTGAAGGGCAGACTGAGGTTGGTGAAGTAATGCCCCATTTGCCCTAATGGACAAGCCTCCTCTGGGTGTATCTGGGGATAGTTCAGTGGCAGAGCATCTGCTTTGCATGCAGAAGGTCCCAGGTTCAATCTCCGGCATCTCCAGGTAGGGCTGGGAGAGATTCCTTGCCGGAAACCCTGGAAGAGCTGTGGCCAGCTAGTGTAAAAAATGTTGAGCTAGATGGACCGAGAGGCTGACTTGATGTAAGGCAACCGCCAGTGTTCCTACAGCAGGAAAGGTTTGTAGCTCAGTAGCAGAGCACATGGTTTTGCATGTAGAAGGTCCCAGGCTTGATCTCTTGTATCACCAGGTAGAGCTCGGAGGGGTCCTATCTGCAACCCTGGAGAGCCACTGCCGGTCAGTGTAGGCCAGAGATGGGGGACCATTTTGAGCTCGAGGGCCACATTTTCTTTGCGGCAACCTTCCAGGGACCACATCCCAGTGGTGGGCGGGGGCCAGGTGCCAAAGGGAGTGAAGCAAAAAATGTAACTTTTCCATTTGTCCAGTGGACTACTCTCTACACACGCCCCTTTCTATCTGACATCCAGGCAACCAGGAGACATCATCAAAGTTGACGGGCACACATTCCAGCCAAGCAAACCCTCTCATGGAGGGCTGGTGTGGGGTGTGTCCTGCAGAGAGTTCTGAGGGCCACATAGAGAGGCCTGGAGAGCTGCATTCGAACCCCAGGCTTGAGGTTCTCTGTCCCTGGTGTAGATCAGCCGTTCCCAACCTTTGGGTCCCCAGATGGTGCTGGACTATCATTCCCATCATTCTTGACCATTGGCCATGCTGGCTGGGGCTGATGGGAGCTGCTGTCCAACAGCATCTGGGGACCCAAAGGTTGGGAAAAGGCTGGTGAAGATGATACTGCACTAGTTGAACCAATTGTCTCAATTTAAAGGCAGCTTCCTATGTTCTCTATGTCAAATTCAGCACTAGCACCATCTCGCCGCCACCTCCACCAACTTGGCTGTTCCCTAATTGCTTTGCACTCCTCTTACCCTTGTCTTCCTGACAAAACAAGCTCCTAGCCTTCAAACCTCCTGTACTCTAACCCTTTACACAAATCCCTGCAGCTAAGAAGTGGTCACCGTGATGAGAACTAAATGAAGCCTCTGTGTTCAATGGTCGCACCAAATGTCGGAGACAACCAGCTTGCTGTCTTCAACCCTCTGCTTTGATTCCCCTGTTGATTCTTGGGGGGCGGAAGGGATGCAATTTCAACGTATAGCATGTCACCAGCCTCACCAATCAATCTGTCTACCTATCTATCTCAGTGGCGGTTGGCGGAACTGATGTCAGTGGGAACAATGGAATTCACCCCGGGCTTTAATCCAAACTTTCAAGGAGCTGTCCAAGGTGTTCGCAGCCATCCTTCAAAATTTGCACCTAGTCAGATTTTTTTTTTTAATGCCATTCGCCAACCAACCAACATTTACAAAAATGCACACACTAGGGGGAAACGTGCATGACAATCAATAAATGAGTGAAAACACGTGCAAAAATCCATTACATGGTGAGGAGTGGTTTGCAGAAACGTGCACATTAGTCAAAACCGCCTACAAAAATGTGTTTATTAGGGGAAATTGGCACTGAAATGCTGGAGAATTTTCATGAGGATTAAAGAGAAAAGAAATTTGCAAATTGCTGCAGAAATGTGGAGGACCAAATTTAAGATTGGGAAAGTGAGAGGACCAAAACTGTCAGATCTTTCCATCCCTACTCAGGAGCAGTCTGTGTGTGGGAGGGATCCACATGGCAAACTGGGCCATTCTCTCCCCCCTCTTCTGCCCCCCATGCCACCTCTTTTTCTCCCTGCCACCTCACCACACAGCAGGCTGCTGGAGGAGGGGCAGAGGTTCTGCCCCCCTCGACCGCTCTCTCTGTTTCAGCTCCTCCCCACCCCCATTTTGCCCCTCCCTGATAGAGGTCAGAATTGATCCTATGCAGAGGGCTTCCTCCTCTTCCAGAGCCTGTGAGTTTAGGCTATTCCCCCCTCCAGTTTTCCCCCTCTTTCCCTAGTCAGCATGAAAATAGGCCAAGGGCCACATGAACGTCAGCAGAGGGCCACAGGTTCTCCACTGACTGCTTTAAGTCTTCTTCTCCCCATGACTGGGGAGCAAATAAGTAGGATGGGTCAGACATGAGGTTTGCATCGAAAATTTGAAAGCCACTGTGCTATAGCAGGTGGATAACAGCAGGGCATTAAGAAGGAACATAAGAAGCTGCCTTGTACCGAGCCATAGAATCATAGAACAATAGAGTTGGAAGGGTCCTATAAGGTCATCAAGTCCAACCCCCTACTCGATGCAGGAATCCAAATTAAAATATACCCGACAGGCTCCTGTCCAGCTGCCTCTTGAAGGCCTCCCAGTGTTGGAGAGCCCACCACCTCCCGAGGTCATTGGTTCCATTGTCGTACAGCTCTAACATTCCAAGCTTTGGTCCATCTAGCTCAATATGGTCCACTCTGACTGCCAGCAGCTCTCCAGGATTTTAAGCAGGAGTCTCTCTCTGCCCTACTGGGAGATGCCAAGGATTGAACCTGAGACCTTCTGCATGCAAAGCAGATGCTCTACTGCTGAGCTGTGACCCTTCCCCATAGGAAGAGAATGGCACCTGCCCAGAAATAAGAAACAAGAATACGCCTCTGTTGACATTCCTCTCAATATGGTCAGGTCTGCATTCTGGAGCTTCCATTACTGTCAATCCGGATGGCAATTGCGTCTTTCTCCCTCCCAGCCCCCCTCCTCTGAGATGTGTCGAATTAAATTTTGAAAGGCATCTGTGTGAACTTGTAAGGAAATCTCTTCTCTGCATTTCCAAGCTCATAAATAGTTGACCGGTCTGTGAAAAACAGCTCTTAATCCTTTTATAATCTATTCAGGCCAAGAGAAATCTGTGAAAATGACAGCCAGCAAGCTGCTTCTGCAGCATATAGCCTGGGGAGGGGGCATGCAGAGATGGTCACAGCGTGCATTAGAAGTCATTGTGTTCATGCCCTTCCAAGGCAGTTGCAGCAGTGGCATTAAAGCAGTAAGCCGAGGGAATCGAAGGCAGCCCTACCCGGCTCTCTGCTCGAAATCGAACCAAATTGCTGTTGGCCATTTTGGCAAAAACAAGTGGGGCCTGCAACAAAAAGTTGCAGCATAGTGTGCCAGCCAGCCATCGCTTTTCCCAGGATACTCCATTCCCCTACTCCCGATCTGCTTTCCCATTTTTTGCCCTCCAAAAGTCAGCACGCATCCTATGGTTGCTGAGCATGCTCAGTCCTCACTGAGCTGTTTTTGGTGCATCCCCCTCCCACACACACAAACACTTAGAAATCCCCCCCATACAGGGTTTTTGTTTCGTTTTTCTTTCTTCTTCAGCGAAGCTAAGAGTTGCCCCGAACCTGATGACATCTTCCTGTTGTGTGTGGATAGTGCCATTTAGGCTACATAAGGAGTCCCATGCATTTGCTATATATCAGCCTTCTACAACTGGGTGCCCTTCAGGTGTTGTTGGACTCCAACTCCCATCAGCTCCAGCAGCATGGGATGATGGGAGTTGTAGTCCAACAGCATGTGGAGGGCCACGAGATCCCCACCGCCGTCATAGACACTCAAGGGACAGTGACTGGAAACATTCCTACTGTTGCAATGTGTCACGTGGGGCAATTTCACTGAGGCCCTTTTCTGTTACTAAAAAGACTCAAGCTGTCCCAATATTCAAGAATGACCCTACCAGATCCTGAGGGTGAGTGGGCGCAGGGCAGAGAGAGAAACTGAGCATTATCCCTATAATTGGGAGACCTAGGTTCAAATCCCCACTCAGCCATGAAGCTCAGTGGGTGGCCTTGGGCGAGTCACAATCTCTCAGCCTAACCTACCTCACAAGGTTGTTGTGAGGATAAAATCAGTAGGGAGAGAACCATACTTGTATGTCCCCTTGATCTCCTTGGAGGAAAGGTGGGGATATAAATGTAATACATAAATAATTGCAGAACGGATGATTTAGGGAGGCAAACCCTTACCATCAGATGCTAGGCTGCGTCCCCTGCTATGCCGTGTCCTGATAAATCTAAAGCAGGGGTTCCCAAACTGTGGTGCGCAGACCACCAGTAGTCCAAAGCTTCATTCAGCTGTCCACAGCATGTCCACAAGATATGTATACTGATTTTTCAACTGTATTTATTAAATTGCTTCTTTCCTTATTGATTCTTTTATTTCGTATATTGTATGCCAATCTGAATTCTATGGGATGGAAACAGTAATACAACAAAACAGAACAGAACAAATGCAGAGCGCATTTACAATTGCTGCAGCAGGCACAAAAGTCATTAAGTAGTCCACCAAGACCCTCTGCAAATTTCAAGTGGTTCGTGGGCAGGGGTGTAGCTGTCTGGTGTCTCAGGACCTCTAAGACCCCCGACTTTATGAGGAACAGGGTCCCAGCAGGGTCTCTATGCCTCCAGCATCCTATGCACCAATCAGCATGAAAGGGAAGTGTGTTAGCCAATGAGAACTTTTCTAACATGGTTCCTTGTCCTTTCCTGCTGATTGCAGCCAATCAGAGTGAAAGGAGGTGAGTCAGCCACTGCAGCAACTGAGAAGACTCTTCTCAGTAGCTAACACACTCCCCTTTCATGCTTATTGGCTGTTAGGGACATTTGTTGTTGTCGGAGAAGGCATTAACAAGGATCTCATTCTCAACCCAGCAGCAATAAATAAATAAATAAATAAAAGGATGGGAGGGGTTGTGGCTGTGACCATCATGAAGGGACCCTGCACTTCTGAATTTGCCAATACACTACTCTCCGGGGGGGGGGAGAGATTTGGGAACCAATGATATAAGGAAGCCAGGGCTATGAACAAACTAGTCGCCTACAGCAAAGTGTTTCCATTAGCCACACCTGGGGAAGGGAACGGGTTGATCTGCCAATCAGTTGCAAAATCTCTTTGAAGTTGAATTTTTTTTAAAAAAACATGCATTTGAGCTGCTCCCAACAGGTTTTACAGTAAAAAGGGAGCAGGGTTTGACTGTGTGCCTTAGTTTTCAGAAGAGAGAGATAGAAAAGCACTGGAACCTACCCAATATGTACTGCATCCATCCATCGGGTTGCATTGTAGACTGCTGTCCTCTGATGGTTACAGGCATAAATTACAGCCTTGTTCCTGCAATATTGCCTCGTTCAGGAAAGCAGCCTGAAAAAGCATCCCTACCCCATCGGAAAGGGTGTGAGACAGGGGCGTATATTATCACCCTACTTGTTTAATCTATACGCAGAACATATCATGTTCCAAGCGGGATTGGACCAAGAAGAAGGAGGTGTGAAAACTGGAGGGAGAAATATCAAGAATTTAAGATATGCAGATGATACCATACTACTAGCAGAAACCAGTAATAATTTGAAATGAATGCTGATGAAAGTTAAAGAGGAAAGCACAAAAGCAGGACTACAGCTGAACCTCAAGAAGACTAAAGTAATGACAACAGAAGATTTATGTAACTTTAATGTTAGTCAAGGACTATCAATACCTCAGCACAGTCATTAACCAAAATGGAGACAATAGTCAAGAAATCAGAAGAAGGCTAGGACTGGGGAGGGCAGCCAGGAGAGAACTAGAAAAGGTCCTCAGATGCAAAGATGTATTGCTGAATACCCAAAGTCAGGATCATTCAGACCATGGTATTCCCGATCTCTATGTATGGATGTGAAAGTTGGACAGTGAAAAAAGCAGATAAGAGAAAGATTAACTCATTTGAAATGTGATGTTGGAGGAGAGCTTTGCGCATACCATGGACTGCAAAAAAGACAAATAATTGGGTGTTAGAACAAATCAAACCAGAACTATCACTAGAAGCTAAAATGATGAAACTGAGGTTATCATACTTTGGACACATCATGAGAAGACCTGATTCACTAGAAAAGACAATAATGCTAGGAAAAACAGAAGGGAGTAGAAAAAGAGGAAGGCCAAACAAGGGATGGATTGATTCCATAAAGGAAGCCACAGACCTGAACTTACAAGATATGAACAGGGTGGTTCATGACAGATTCTGTTGGAGGTCTCTGATTCATAGGGTCGCCATAAGTCGTGATCGACTTGAAGGCACATAACAACAACAAACCCCTGATGTAGCTAGTTTGTGATAGTGTCAGCAAGGCTAACAACAGCCCAATGCTAGGAGGAAGCTTAAGCATCTGTAAGTGGTGTGACAAAGCCTGGGCTATACATTAAACGGAAAAACCGATGCTTCAGGTGGTATTCGGTGTTAGTCTTATTCAGAGTAAATCTACAGACGTTAATGGCATGACTGTGGCCCCATTGCACTATGCATTATCATATTACTTTTTTTAAAAAGCAGTATCATATTACCTTAAGCAGTCACAGCTTCTGTTGTTCCCCTATTCCCCTCACAGAGCTACGGTTCTCTGTGTTCCGTGGGAAAGGGCTGATTGCTAAATCACTCTAGAAATTGACATTATAGAAGTGTATAAAAGTATGCGTGGCATGGAGAAAATGGACAGAGAAAAGTGTTTTTCCTTTCTGATAACACCAGAGCTCCTGGACATCCAAGGAAGCTGAATGTGGGAAGATGCACGACAGACAAAAGAAAGTTCTTCTTCAAGCAGCGCTTAGTTACATTGTGGAATTCGCTCCCATGGGAGGCAGTGATGGCCACCAACTTGGATGGCTTTAAAAGGTTAGACAAATTAATGGAGGAAAAGGCTATCGGTGGCTACTAGCCCTGATGGCTCTGCTCTGCTACCATAGATGGAGGCAGCATGCTTCTGAACGCCAGTTGCTGGAAACTGCAGGAGGGGTGAGTGCTGTTGTGCTCAGGTCCTGCTTGCAGGCTTCCCAGAGGCATCTGGCTGGTCACTGTGAGAACAGGATGCTGGACTAGATTTTTTATTTATTAAAATTATATCCCACCCTTCTTCCCAAAACGAGGTCAGGGTGGCTGGCCTGATCCAGAAGGCTCTTCGTATGTTAATTCTAAAAATTGCAACCCCTAAATGTGACAGACCTGAACTTACAAGATCTGAACAGGGTGGTTCATGACAGATTCTGTTGGAGGTCTCTGATTCATAGGGTCGCCATAAGTCGTGATCGACTTGAAGGCACATAACAACAACAAACCCCTGATGTAGCTAGTTTGTGATAGTGTCAGCAAGGCTAACAACAGCCCAATGCTAGGAGGAAGCTTAAGCATCTGTAAGTGGTGTGACAAAGCCTGGGCTATACATTAAACGGAAAAACCGATGCTTCAGGTGGTATTCGGTGTTAGTCTTATTCAGAGTAAATCTACAGACGTTAATGGCATGACTGTGGCCCCATTGCACTATGCATTATCATATTACTTTTTTTAAAAAGCAGTATCATATTACCTTAAGCAGTCACAGCTTCTGTTGTTCCCCTATTCCCCTCACAGAGCTACGGTTCTCTGTGTTCCGTGGGAAAGGGCTGATTGCTAAATCACTCTAGAAATTGACATTATAGAAGTGTATAAAAGTATGCGTGGCATGGAGAAAATGGACAGAGAAAAGTGTTTTTCCTTTCTGATAACACCAGAGCTCCTGGACATCCAAGGAAGCTGAATGTGGGAAGATGCACGACAGACAAAAGAAAGTTCTTCTTCAAGCAGCGCTTAGTTACATTGTGGAATTCGCTCCCATGGGAGGCAGTGATGGCCACCAACTTGGATGGCTTTAAAAGGTTAGACAAATTAATGGAGGAAAAGGCTATCGGTGGCTACTAGCCCTGATGGCTCTGCTCTGCTACCATAGATGGAGGCAGCATGCTTCTGAACGCCAGTTGCTGGAAACTGCAGGAGGGGTGAGTGCTGTTGTGCTCAGGTCCTGCTTGCAGGCTTCCCAGAGGCATCTGGCTGGTCACTGTGAGAACAGGATGCTGGACTAGATTTTTTATTTATTAAAATTATATCCCACCCTTCTTCCCAAAACGAGGTCAGGGTGGCTGGCCTGATCCAGAAGGCTCTTCTTATGTTAATTCTAAAAATTGCAACCCCTAAATGTGACAGACCTGAACTTACAAGATCTGAACAGGGTGGCTCATGACAGAAGCTATTGGAGATCACTGATTCATAGAGTCGCCATAAGTCGTAATCGACTTGAAGGCACATCACAACAACAAATGTGACCTTATTGTAAACTTGACTTGATTTGTTATATTATCATAACATAATTGATAGGTGCTGTATAAGAACATATACAACAAAAATAAGATTTTTTAAATATTTCAATATTTTTGCCACATATGCAATAAAGCTGAAACAAGGTGCTCAAAATTTGTCCATTGCATTTCTTGAATTATTTCTGTCTTTTTTAAAATTCAGTTTCTTAAGTCAGATCGCTGATTCAGAGGGTCGCCATAAGTCGTAGCCCACTTGAAGGCACGTAACAACAACAGTGTACGAATCAAAATCTTCATAGAAAAAAATACGATTTTTTTAAAAAAAGAACACAGCAGTTCAGGCGTTCATCGACGTTCACTCATCTCCGCACCTTGCTTTTTACATCTCCCAGAATTCTAACTGCGTTGCCTACATTTCCCAGAATACTTTGAGGCGGCAGAAGGGGGAAGTGAGGAAGTCCCGCCTGCCTGGTAAGGACTACATTTCCCAGCAACCCATTGGGTTGCAGGCAGGAATTGGGGGTTCCTGGTTCTGATTCTCTATTCTTAACTCTATGGCTGGAGTAAGAAGAAATTAGGAAGATGTACAGATTTAGCAGAGTAGGAGTGAGGCTTCTGGTCCGGGGGAGCAACGGATCCTCGACACTGCAGAAAGGTATTTCCCCCCATTACTAGGTCCGCTGCTTGGGAGTAAGGTCTACTGTACTCAGTCGGGCTCGTTTTTTGAGTAGATAAGCATAGGATTGCACCGTGAAGCGCCTTATTCACACGCTACTTTTTTCAAGTGTAGACCTTCATTTTATTTTTAAGGAAACTCCTTGGGGGTGGGGGGTGCGGGGTGGGGGGCGGGAAGCGAGGCTTTGATTTGCAGGGGCTTTGAAAACACGTGTGTCGTACAGACACGCTCGTCGGAAAACGGTAACAAATCTCCCCTATTCTTCCGCCACCCCCACTGCCTCTTCCCTCTGTTCTGCTGCTGCTGTGCCTAATTTTATATATTTTTTTTATTATTACACTTATATCCCACCTTTCCTCGTGGCAGCTCAAGGTGATGTGCATAGTTCTTCCCTTTCTCCATTTTATCCCCCCAACAACCCTGTGAGGTAGGTTAAAGCTGAGAGATGGTGACTTGCCAGGTGGGTTGGGGAAGGGCTGTAGCTCAGCTGCAGAACATCTGCTTTGCATGCAGAAGGTCCCAGCTTCAATCCGCAGCATCTCCAGGCAGGTCTGGGAGAGACTCCTGGCTGAAACCCTTTTTCATGCAGCGCAGAGTTAAACTCTGGAATTTGCTACCACAAGAGGCAGTGATGGCCACCAGCTTGGATGGCTTTAAAGAAGATTAGCAAAATTCATGGAGGATAAGGCTGTCAGTGGCTACTAGCCGTGATGGCTGTGCTCTGCTGCCATAGTCAGAGGCAATATGCTTTTGAAAACCAGTTGCAGGAAACCGCAGGAGGGAAGAGTGCTCTTGCCCTCGGGTCCTGCTTGCGGGCTTCTTAGAGGCATCTAGTTGGCCACTGTGAGAACAGGATGCTGGACTAGATGGGCCACTGGCCTGATCCAGCAAGCTCTTCTTATCTTCTTATGTTCTAAAGCTGCTACCTGTTAGCATAGACACTAATGAGCTGTATGTGTTATGTGCCTTCAAGCCAATTTTGACTTATGGCGACCCTATGAATCAGCAACCTCCAAGAGCATGTGTTGTAAAGCACCCTGTTCAGATCTTGTAAGTTCAGGTCTGGGGCTTCCTTGATGGAATCAATCCATCTCTTGTTTGGCCTTCCTCTTTTTCTACTTCCTTCTGTTTTTCCAAGCATTATTGTCTTTTCTAGTGAATCGTGTCTTCTCATGATGTGTCCAAAGTATGATAACCTCAGTTTCATCATTTCAGCTTCTAGTGAGAGTTCTGGTTTAATTTGTTCTACATCCAATTATTTGTCTTTGTCGCAGTCCATGGTATGCGCAAAGCTCTCCTCCAACATCACATTTCAAATGAGTTGATTTTTCCCTTATCCGCTTTTTTCGCTGTCCAACTTTCACATCCATACATAGAGATCGGGAATACCAAGGTCTGAATGATCCTGACTTTAGCGTTCAGTGATGGACCAATTGTCTGACTCAGTACAAAGCAGCTTCCTATGAGCTTCATGGCCGAGTGAGGATTTGAACCTTGGGCTCTCAAGGGCCTAGTTTGACATTCTACGGCACGCAGACTCAGACTTGACCTCTTGCACCTGTAAAGTGCCATGCACCTGCAGAGCTGCCGCTGCCACCAATCCAGAGCTCCACCACCACCACCTCGGTGCGGCCTTGCCCCATCCCTGTCCAGACAAGTGCAGCCACTCCAGGAGAGGACACCTCTGCCTTTGTGCCCCCCCCTCCGAGCCACCATTGCAGAATATACAATACTGAGCTTGGTGTACAAATAGCCTGATCCAATATAGGGCATGTTCTTATGTTCCTAACTAACATACTGAGTACCATTCCAGTGGGGAGAGGCCATAGACTGGCGGCACAGTGACTTGCTTTGCATGCAGAAGGTCCCACGTTCGATCCTCGGCAGCTCTAGGTTGGGCTGGGAGAGTCCCCTGTCTCCACCCTGGACAGCTCCTGCCGGTCAGTATCAGCAATACTGAGCTAAGTGGACCGACGGTCTGATGCCGTATAAAGCAGCTTCCTGAGTTGCTATCTCGCCTACTGGGAGATTTAACTTGTAGAACTATAAGAAGAGGCCTGCTGGATCAGACTTGCCTAGTCCGGCATCTTGTTTCCCAGGGTGGCCAACAGTGGAGGCTGGCGCATTAGGGCTAATGGAGCACTGTCCCTTCAGCCTGCCTACTTACTTACAACCTGTCAGCAGGGCAGCCCTGGCTGCCAGCTTCCTGCTGCGTCTCAGTGTTGCCCTGGAAGAACTCAGCAGGGAGGAGGAAAGGGTTGTTGTTATATGCCTTCAAGTCAACCACGAGTTATGGCGACCCTATGAATCTTTTTTGGATATATTCATAGGGTTTTAATTTCTTCCCCTAAGCCTACGGCCCCAGTATTCTCAGGCGGTCTCCCATCCAAGTACTAACCAGGCCTGACCCTGCTCAGCTTCCAAGATGAGACAAACCCTGAGCCCGATATCCAGGAGTCCTTTAGAGTCCAGCATCCAGATTTTTTTGATAACTTCTTCCCTTGAAATCCCTTCCTTCTCTAAGGCCATAACAATCAGGTGAGCTATACCCATTGCAGCCTAAAAATAATCAGACAACCAGTCATTTCCTCTGTGGAAGGACTGAAGGAACTGCTTTACATTGAAACAGGCCGGCTCCAGCCAGCATGGCCAATGATCAGGAATGATGGGAGTTGTAGTCCAAAACGTCTGGAGTGCACCAGATTGAGGGAACATCGGCGTACTCTGACTGGCAATAGCTTTGCACTGTCTTGGATTTGTTGTTGTTATATGCCTACAAGTCGATTACGACTTATGGCAACCCTATGAATCTGTTTTAGATATATTCATAGGGTTTTCATGGTAAGAGTTACTCAGCGGTGGTTTACCATTGCCTTCCTCTAAGCCTATGGCAGCCGGTATTCCCAGGCGGTCTCCTATCCAAGTACTAACCAGGCCTGACCCTGCTTAGCTTCCAAGATCAGACGAGGTCGGGCGTGTTCAGGGTACTATGGCCGTAGATGGAGGAAAGGGACAAAACTAGAATTAGTTGGCCTTTCCTGCTCTTGGCTCCAGCTCTACTTACTGTGGGGCTCCCTGCCTTCTGCTCTTCCAGTTCCAATGGACACCAACCACCACTGGTAAGCAACCAGATGGAATAACCTTCTGTTGTTCCCAGTGCAATGGAATATATCACCCTAAGACGAGGTTGATGCTGGTCTGTAGATTGCTGCTATGAGTTTGCATCTATCATATTGGGGGCTCCTCTGAATGCAAATTCATACTACTTCCTGCTATTAAAAGTTCAGCTGTTTTAGGTGCTGGGGGCAAACATGGCTCCAATCTGTATTCAGTGCTTAGAAGTCTGGGAGACTTTGGAATAATGTATATTGGCTTTTTTTTTTTAAAAGGGATGTCAGAACTGGTCCAGGAGAGTTCCTGCGTACAAAAAGATTCAGGCTGTCATCTTATACATGCTTTTCAGGAAGTGAGTCCCACTGAATACGATAGGACTTGCTTTTGAGGAAATGTGCGGGATAGTATCACCAGAATCTTTTCTGTGTAACCATACAATGCCCTTAAACTCTTTGGGAATATCAGCAAACATTTAAAACTCATTGTCCTTCTCAGGTTTTGCTGTCACTGCCCCAGTGAAGTCATATGATGTGAGAAGAGTTGAAATAACGCCACTGGAGCAAAGAAAATTCACCTTTGACACCCATAACCTAGTGCGAGATCTAGAGGCACATGGTAAGCAAAAGATATGATTGAGCAACTGTGCAACAAGGATTCCTGCTAGAAGAACCCTTTTCCTTGAACGTCTACTTTTCTGTGTGCGGGGATCTGTTGTATATGAAGGAGCAATCTGTTTTGTAAGCCCCTCTCTGTTTCTGTAGTCTGAAGTGCTACAGCCCTTGTTAGCATTGGAGCTGAATGCTGGCAGAAACGTAACAGGATCCCTGTTGAAGGAGCACATTTTACCTTGGGTATAACCACACTGAGAAAACAATAAAGCTTACATTTATTGTAGGAAATACATACTGGGTAGATCCTAACTAAAGTTGGAGATGCAAAGAGCCATGCAAGCACGGCTCTTTGATCTCTGCAAGAGAGACAGAGAGAGAGGCATTTGCAGCATTTGGGGCTTTTTAGTTTAGAGAAAAGGCGGGTCAGAGGAGACATGATAGAAGTGTATAAAATTATGCATGGCATTGAGAAAGTGGATAGAGAAAAGTTCTTCTCCCTCTCTCATAATACTAGAACTCGTGGACATTCAAAGAAGCTGAATGTTGGAAGATTCAGGACAGACAAAAGGAAGTACTTCTTTACTCAGCGCATAGTTAAACTATGGAATTAGCTCCCACAAGATGCAGTAATGGCCACCAGCTTGAACGGCTTTAAAAGAAGATTAGACAAATTCATGGAGGACAGGGCTATCAATGGCTACTAGCCATGATGGCTGTGCTGTGCCACCCTAGTCAGAGGCAGCATGCTTCTGAAAACCAGTTGCCGGAAGCCTCAGGAGGGGAGAGTGTTCTTGCACTCGGGTCCTGCTTGCGGGCTTCCCCCAGGCACCTGGTTGGCCACTGTGAGAACAGGATGCTGGACTAGATGGGCCACTGGCCTGATCCAGCAGGCTCTTCTTATGTTCTTATGAGGGAGGTATCTCCTGTCCCAAAGTGGGACGAAGAAGAAGGGAAGAAGGAGCAGGAAATTAGGTCAGCAACCCTAAGAGTATCCGCTTACACACCGGAAGGAAGGTCAGTGCAGATTAGGTCAGAAAGACAGTCTAGGCAGCATGGAGGTTCCCCTCTCTGTCTACCCTTCCACATGCAAACCCACCAGTGGGCTGAGTTGCACCCCAAGACTTCCAGCAGCCCTGCCAGTGGAAACTGCCACATTCTCGACTTCTCCCCATAGGAGTGAATGGGAAAGAAACTGTCCCTTGATTGGAGAGAGAGCAGCTGAGGACACCGTTGGGGTGGGGGGGCTTCCAAGGTTGCCCTCTTTGCCACCCACTGCACCACTAATGGTGGTTGAGCATGTCGGTGTGCATCTAAGCTGTCACGAAGTGGCTTTTTGTCGCAGCACCTGACTTCTGGGCAGCCTTTCGAAGCACCGTGCCAGTGGTGGGCAGGGCCAGAGGCAAAAGTGGGCGGAGCAACAAACATCTGTGTTGCCTTTCTACAATAGGCTAGTTTCTACAACACACACACCTCTCTCCATCCAGGCCAGCAAAAGCCTTTATCGGAGTTCAAGGGACACACGCCAGCCAGGCAAAAACACTCAGGGAAGGTTCATGGCAGGGCCAGGGCACATGGCTGGGGAGGGGGTATGGCCTGGAGAGATTCCCAAAGACCAAATAAAAAAGCTCAGAGGTCCACATTTAGCCTCTGGGCCTAAGGTACCCTACCCTGATTAGAGGGAGGGATTTTTTTTTATTATGTCTGATAAAGTGTTGAAAACTACAGTTTGCCCTGTTGTGATAAGTTACCAGCACTTGCCAGGATTTGCATTGCAAGCTATTTATCATTTATTTATTAATTATTTGATTTATATCCTGCCCTTCCTCCCAGCAGGAGCCCAGGGCGGCAAACAGAAACGCTAAAAACACTTTAAAACATCATAAAATGACCTTAAAATACATTAAAACAAAACAATGTTAAAAACATTTTTTTAAAAAGCTTTAAAAACATCTTTAAAAAAAAAAAGGGTTAAAAACATATTATTAAAGAAAACATATTAAAAGCAATTCTAACAGACGCAGACTGGGATAGGTCTCAAAAGGCTTGTTGAAAGAGGAAAGTCTTCAAAAGGCACCGAAAAGATAGCAGAGATGGCACCTGCCTGATATTTAAGCTATTTGGGATGAAAACCTGGTTTCCATTCACTTTTGGAACACTCTTTGAAAATATGGCACGTTCCTGTTAATGTCTCCATGAGCAGATTTTGGAGGAGTTGTTAAGAACCACCTTTTGAGACCTCCGTCCTGAGCTGCAAACCCTAACGGCTTGTGAACCTCAGTGACTTCTCAACCGATGGATCACAACCTGCAAATGGATCACACCCTTAGCTGAGATGGATCATTAGCAGCAGCAACTTTTTTCCTCTTCTGTCTTCTCTTCTGCTTTATTTATTTTTTTTAGCAGAAGAGTGGAAGAGAGAGAAGGAAAAAGAGAATTTGCACACTGAGGGACGGAGGCGGGCAGGAGAAGGCAAGAGAAAAGAGAGAGAGAGACGGATGTAAAAAGTAAAAATAAATAAATAAAAATGGATCATTAAGTAGGCCCTGGATCTGAAGGTGGAAGGCTTCTGGTGTAGTTCATTCTCCTCTCTTTAGATCAGGGATCTGTGGCCCTCCAGGTCTTGTTAGACTCCCAACTCCCATCAGCCCCAGCCAGTATGGTCAATGGTCAGATGGGAGTTGTAGTCCAACAGCGTGGAAGGCCACAGATTCCCCGTCCCTCCTTTAGATAATGTTACCCTTTTGTCTTCCCTGCAGGATTTGGGAAAGAACAGGCTGAAACCATTGTGACAACATTGGCATCTTTGTCTGGCGTTAGCCTGGATACTGTCTACAAAGATATGGTGACTCAGGCTCAGCAGGTAAGAGACCTCTTTGCCCCATTTCCTGCCTTGCATGACCATAAAGAAAATTCGGAGACAGGGCCTGTTGTTTTTGTAATTCGTCACACGAAGTATTGTTGATGCATTGGCTGGTTCACACTCCTTTTTTTTATGTGGGAGAATCACCACGTGGGGACTTGTCTGCTCGAAAGTGAAATGGCCTTTTAAGCTCCTAAGATAATCATAAGACATGGCAAGATCACAAGGTCACCATCTCCCTGCCCTGTGTTTACTTTCAGAGTTTCAGAGCTTGACACATAAATGTTGGGTTCAATCTGCAAATGTGTAATCTGGTGTCTTCTGAACAAGTGGCTTCCTGGACATCTTTATATCCGTTTCCCAAAAATACAGTGCCCAACATGGGAAACACAGAAAGCTTGCTCATACTGGGAAAAAGCGTGGAATATAAATTTAATAAATAGTAATAATACCAAGTCATACCCTTAGTCCATCCCACAGTAGCGTAGAGGCAAATTCAGAAGAGCAGGGTCCCTTCATGATAGTCACGCCACAGCCCCTCACAGCCATGCCCCTGCACAGCCTGCCCTCTTCTAAGATTATACAATCTTTTAAGATTATACAATAAAATGAGCTTTCGGTCTCTTACTTTGTTTGGAGGACTTGCAACGATCAATTCAGATCTCCATGTGTTGTGTTTCAGCTAGATCTATTTTCTGTGCAAGTACTTGAGCAAATATGCTAAGATGCTGTAAGGAACTTCCTTTGCTGAGTTTCCCTTCTTCGTTGTCATACTAAGACTCAGAGTAACTGCATTTGGGAATAGCTTATGAGTTTCAGGAAGAAACTTAAGCATGGAAATTCCTGATTCTAACCTCTGGTGTTGGCTGCACCACACACATGCACTTCATCATATCCATTGCACTGATATGCTAATTTGTACGTCGCCCAGAGTGGCTGGAGAACCAGCCAGATGGGCGGCTAAGACATTTAATAAATAAATAAATAAAAATTTGCATTTTTACCTTACTGTGCATGACACACATATATATAGAACATCATTGAAAGCGGAAACACATCACACACAAACACTCCCCCTCCCAAAATGTATTTTTTTCTCTCTTTTCCTCCTCGTCTCCTACAACTCCTGGCTTTGGACTAGAACTTTGGACTGTGAGAAGGACGTGCCAGGTAAGGGGAACGCGGTCCAGACATGTTGTGGCTGTGCCTTGTTCCGGTCCTTCCCACACCCGCAAGGTCGTTGGTAGTCCTATCAGCCAACTCTCAGATCTCCAGTTGCTGTTATTAAATGCCAGATCGGTATATAATAAAACCTCCCTCGTCCACGATTTGATTGTGGATGAGGCAGCCGATCTGGCATGTATAACTGAGACCTGGGTGGGTGAGCAGGGAGGAGTTGGTCTCTCTCAGCTCTGCCCACCGGGGTACTTGGTTCAGCATCATGGTAGATCTGAGGTTCGGGGAGGTGGGGTTGCTGTCGTCTATAAGAGTTCCATCTCACTCACCAAGCACCATGTTCATTCAGTTACTGGCCTGGAGTGTTTGCACCTTGTGTTGGGCCAGAGGGACAGGCTGGGAATCCTTTTGGTGTACCGCCCACCTTGCTGCCCAATGGCTTCCCTAACTGAGCTGGCGGAAGTGGTCTCGGATATATTGTTGAGGTCCCCCAGACTAATAGTACTGGGGGATTTCAACATTCATGCCGAGACCACTTTGTCTGGCGCGGCTCAGGACTTCATGGCTTCCATGACAGCCATGGGGCTGTCTCAATATGTTAGTGGTCCAACACATGTATCGGGGCACACTCTAGACCTTGTTTTTGCTACTGAGCATGGGGAAAGTGATCTGGATGTGGGGAGTTTTACAACACTCCCTTTGTCATGGACAGACCACTGCTTGCTGAAGTTTAGACTTTCAGTAACCTCTTCCCTCTGCAAGGGTGGGGGACTTATTAAAATGGTCCGCCCCCGGAGACTAATGGATCCTGAAGGTTTTCAAAGGGCTCTGGGGGATTTTCCGGCTGATAGGACTGGCGCTCCTGCTGAAGCCCTGGTCGCTCTGTGGAATACGGAGATGACCCAGGCTGTAAACACGATCGCTCCTGCACGCCCTCTCCTGTGTAGAGCTCATACAGCTCCATGGTATACTCCGGAGCTGAGAGCGATGAAGCAAGATAGGAGGAGGCTTGAGCGGAAATGGAGACGAACTCCCGACGGATACAATTATGCGCTGGTTAGTGCTTCGACTAAGCTCTATGCAGGAGCAGTGAAGGCAGCTAAAAAACATCATTTTGCTGCCACTATTAAATCATCTCTTTGCCGCCCAGCGGAGCTCTTTCGAGTTGTCCGGGGGCTTCTCCATTCAAACCCTCCGGACACGGTGGAATCATCAGAGGCCCGCTGTAATCAGTTTGCCGATCACTTCCAGAATAAGATCTCATGTATCCGCCGGGACCTAGACTCTCAAGTTATAGCAGTAGATCCTAGTGAGATGTCCGGAGCACAGTCTTGTCCTGTTTTGTTGGATGAGCTTCAGTTGGTTCAACTCGAGGACGTGGACAAGGTGCTTGGACAGGTACGTGCAACCACTTCGGTACTGGATCCTTGCCCCTCCTGGCTGATAAAAACTAGTAGGAATGGAACAGGTAGCTGGGCCAAGGAAGTGATAAATGCCTCTTTACGAGAGGGAGTGGTCCCGGGCTGTCTGAAAGAGGCAGTGGTGAGACCACTCCTGAAAAAGCCTTCCTTGGACCCAGACAATTTTAACAGCTACAGGCCAGTAGCGAATGTTCCATTCCTGGGCAAGGTCTTGGAACGGGTGGTTGCTGGCCAGCTCCAGGCGCTATTGGATGAAACTGATTATCTAGATCCATTTCAATCGGGTTTTAGGCCCGGTTTTGGCACTGAGACAGCCTTGGTCGCCCTGTACGATGACCTATGTCGGGAAAGAGACAGAGGGAGTGTAACTCTGTTGATTCTCCTTGATCTCTCAGCGGCTTTTGATACCATCGACCATGGTATCCTTCTGGAGAGGCTCGCGGAGTTGGGAGTTGGAGGTACTGCTTGGCAGTGGTTCCGCTCCTACTTGGCGGGTCGTCTCCAGAAGGTAGTGCTTGGGGAACATTGCTCGACACCGCGGGCTCTCCAATATGGGGTCCCGCAGGGGTCAGTTTTGTCCCCCCTGCTTTTTAATATCTACATGAAGCCGTTGGGAGAGGTCATCAGGAGTTTTGGAGTGCGTTGTCATCAGTATGCTGATGACACGCAGCTCTACTTCTCCTTTTCATCTTCTTCAGGTGAGGCTGTCGATTTGCTGAACCGTTGCCTGGCCTCGACAATGGACTGGATGAGAGTTAACAAACTGAAGCTCAATCCAGACAAGACTGAGATGCTGTTGGTGGACGGGTTCTCTGATCGGATGGTGGATATATACCCTGTCCTGGACGGGGTTACACTCCCCCTAAAGGACCGGGTTCGTAGTCTGGGAGTCTTTTTAGACTCTTCCCTCTCACTTGAGGCTCAAGTAGCCTCGGTGGTTAGGAATGCGTTTTACCAACTTCGGTTGGTAGCCCAGCTACGTCCCTATTTGAGTAAAGAGGACCTTACATCAGTGGTACATGCCCTGGTAACCTCACGTTTGGATTACTGTAATGCGCTTTACGTAGGGCTACCTTTGAAGACAGTTCGGAAGCTACAACTAGTGCAAAATGCGGCGGCCAGATTGCTGACAAGGACCAAGCGGTCCGAGCATATAACACCTGTTCTGGCCAGCTTGCACTGGTTGCCAATATGTTTCCGGGCTAGATTCAAAGTGTTGGTATTAACCTATAAAGCCTTATACGGTGCGGGACCACGATACCTTGCGGAACGCCTCTTCCGATATGAACCGGCCCGTGCACTACGTTCTGCTACGAAGGCCCTCCTCCGGGTTCCAACTCACAGGGAGGCCCGGAGGGTGATGACAAGATCTAGGGCCTTCTCAGTGGTGGCCCCCGAACTATGGAACAGTCTCCCTGAGGAAGTACGCCTGGCGCCGACTCTGCTCTCCTTCCGGCGCCAGGTCAAAACCTTCCTATTCTCTGAAGCATTTTAAATTACACTGATTTAATTTTAAAAATGTTTATTGTGTTGGATTGTTGCTTGTATTTTAGTATTGTTTTGTTATTTATTGTATTTTTATGCTGTTTTATGTTCACCGCCCAGAGAGCTATTGCTAGTCGGGCGGTATATAAATTTAATAAATAAATAAAATAAATAAATAAACAAATCCACATACCTTCCCCATCCCTCTGCTTTTTTTGCTGCTGGGTTGAGAACAAGATCCTTGTTAAACAAACAAAATGGAGACCATGCAGCAGAGAGAGAGAGACCCCCTTCGTGCCAAGATCTCTCCTCCCCAACCTCCTTTTCCACTTTCCTTGCTCACTTGCTCTCCATGCTCCTCAGTCCTTCCTGCACGCACCTTCGCCCACAGCAGATATCTCTAGGAGCTAATCAGCATGAAAGGGGAGTGTGTTAGCAACTGAGAAGAGTCTTCTCAGTGGCTGACTTGCCTCCTTTCCCTCTGATTACCTCCAATCAGCAGGAAAGGACACTGAAGACATAGGGGCTTTCTGCAACCCTGCTACCCCCCAAAATAAAAGGTCTAAACCCCCCAGATTACTACACCCATGATTTCCTATACAGACTTAACAGCGGTTCTCTTTTTTTTTTTTATAATTTTTATTCAGATTTTTCCAAAAACAAACAAAACAAAGTCAAAAAAACATAACAATACAACAACAAAAAATGAAAATAAAATAGTTGACTTCCGATTTGTCACAGATCAGCTATAAGTATATAATATACATCAAACCTGTCCCTTAATATATACATACAGAATCCCTTTTCTCCATAGGCTATCTTAATTAATCGTCAAATCCCAGTATCATCATTTTATTTTGATCTTTCAACAAAAAGTCTAAGAGAGGCTTCCATTCCTTAAGAAATGTATCTGTCGATTTTTCTCTAAGTAAACATGTCAATTTATCCATTTCTACTAAGTCCATTAATTTCAATAGCCATTCTTCCATTGTTGGTGTTGATTCCATTTTCCACTTTTGTGCATATAATAATCTTGCTGCCGTAATCATATATAATATTATTCTTCCATATTTCTTTTCTATTTGTTTATCCATAAAACCCAATAAAAAAAATTCTGGTTTTGACTGAATATTTATCTTTAGAATTTTTTGCATCTTCCTACCTATCTGTGCCCAAAATGATTTTGCCTTTTTACACAGCCACCACATATAATAAAATGATCCTTCTTGTTGTTTACATTTCCAACAAACATTAGAAACATTACTATACATTTTTGACAACTTTTCTGGAGTCATGTACCAACGGTACATCATTTTATAAAAATTTTCTTTAAGATTATAGCATAGTGTAAATTTCAAACCTTTTTTCCACATATTTTCCCATTGATCCATTTGTATGTTATAACCAATTTTTTTTGCCCACTTTACCATACACTCTTTTACTTGTTCTTCCTCCATATCCATTTTCAATAAGAGTTTATACATTTTCGCAATTATATTTTCATCATTTGTACACAGTCCTATTTCAAAATCAGATTTACTTATTTCAAACCCATACATTTTCTTGTCCATTTTATATCTTTCTAACAATTGTAAATAGGCAAACCATTGAAAACTATATCCTTCCTTTGTCAGTTGTTCTCTCTCTTTCATTGTATATTCTCCATGTACATTTTCTAATAGTTCTTGATAAGTTAACCATTTCTCTTTTCCAGCCATTTCTCTTCTATAAAACGCTTCTTGACTTGAGACACATAATGGTATTTTCGAATAAAACCTTGGTTTATATTTATTCCATATTTTCAACAGAGGACGTCTTATAAAATGATTGTTAAAGTCTACATTTACTTTTACTTTGTCATACCATAGATATCCATGCCATCCCCACTTCAAATTATGGCCCTCCAAATCCAATAGTCTTTTATTCCTCAATAAAATCCATTCCTTTATCCAGACTAGACAGCAGGCAGCAAAATAAAGTCTCAGATTTGGTAATCCCAGTCCTCCTCTTTCTTTGGCATCTTGTAGTAATTTAAATTTGACTCTTGGTTTTTTTCCTTGCCATACAAATTTAGAGATATCTTTTTGCCATTGTTTAAAAGGTAAATCAGAGGATATTACAGGTATTGTTTGAAACAAAAACATCATTCTCGGTAATACATTCATTTTTATCACAGATATTCTACCCATTAATGACAGTTGTAGTTTATCCCATCTTAGCAAGTCTTTCTTAATCTCTGTCCATAATTTTTCATAATTATTATGAAACAACTTTGAATTTTTATTTGTCATAATGATACCTAAATATTTCAACTTTTTCTCTATTGTAAAATCTGTCTTGCCCATTAACTCTTTCTGTTCCCTTAAAGTTAAATTTTTCACCAACATCTTTGTTTTTTGATTGTTGATCTTAAATCCTGCTAACGGTCCAAATTCTTTTAATTTGTCCATCAATACATTAATTCCTTCCAAAGGATTTTCTAGTACAATTATCAAATCATCAGCAAATGCTCTCAGTTTATATTCTTCTTTTTTTATCTTTAATCCCGAAATTCTTTTATCTTGCCTTATATCTCTAAGCAGCACTTCTAAGACCAGAATAAATAAAAGAGGAGATAAAGGACATCCCTGTCTTGTACCCTTTTGTATTTCACATTAATACGTTAAATCTCCGTTAACAATTATCTGAGCCTTCTGAGATGTATAAATCGATCTAATCCATTTTATAAAATTGTCTCCAAAATCCATTTGCTCCAAAACCTGAAACATAAATTTCCAATTCAAATTATCAAATGCTTTTTCAGCATCTAAAAAAATCAAAGCTGCTTGTTTATCATTTCGTTGTTCTAAATATTCCAAGACATTCAAGACATTCCTGACGTTGTCACGTAATTGTCTTTTAGGTAAAAACCCTGATTGATCTTCCTGAATAAATTGTTGCAATATTATTTTCAATCTTTCTGCCAAGATCATTGTAAACATTTTATAGTCATTATTCAATAGAGATATTGGTCGATATTTTTTTGTTTTAGTTAAATCTTGCTCCTCTTTAGGTATTAATGTTATATTAGCATTTTTCCAACTATCCGGTATCTTTCCCTCTTGCAGAATAAGATTCATTGTAGACTGTAAAGGTAGTAAGAGTTCTTCCTCCAAACATTTATAATACATTGCAGATAACCCATCTGGTCCTGGTGCCTTTCCTAATTTAATTTTGTTTATAGCTTCAGATATCTCTCTTAACGTAATAGGGCCATTAATAGCTTGTCTCTGAAAGTCTGTAATTTTAGGCAAATTCTGTTTAGATATATACTCTTCTATTTTTTCAGATGGAATTTCCTGACATTTGTACAATGTTGAATAATATTGATGAAAAATCTTTTTAATTTTTACATTATCTGTCAACATCTCATCTCCTTCTTGTATCTTTAAAATGATATTTTTTGACGTTCTTTTCTTAATTTATATGCTAACCATTTCCCAGGTTTATTTGCAAATTCAAAAGTCCTTTGTTTAGCAAAATTTAGTTTTCTTTCAATTTCTCTAACTGTCAGCATTGATACTTGCTTCTGTAACATTTTGATTTGATTTACAATAGAAACTTTAGTTGGATTCTTTTTCAATTCTTCCTCTTTTTGTTTTATTTCTTCCAAAATTAATTGCATTTTCTGTTGTTTCTTTTTTTTTAATTCAGAGTTACATTTAATAAGATATCCCCTCATAAATGCCTTACTTGTATCCCAAACGATATTTTCACTTGTTCCTTTATGTAAATTATGTTCAAAAAACTCTTTTAATTTCTTCTTACATTCTTGTACTACTTTGTCATTCTGTAATAAAGATTCATTTAGTCTCCATCTAAATCCAAGATTTTTCTTTTTTAAAGTTAATATCACAGGGTTATGATCCGAAAAAGTTTTTGGTAATATATCCATTTTAAAAGTGTCCTTCGCTAAAATTTTAGACATCCAGATCATATCAATCCTCGAGAATGTTTTGTGTCTTTCTGAAAAATAAGTAAATTCCTTTGCATTATCATTTATATATCTCCAGGTATCCACCAATTCTAAATGTTCCATCAGTTCAAAGCAAATCTTCGGTAATTTACCCTGTGTCTCTCTGATATTTTTTTCAGAAAGCCTATCAATTTTTGGTGAGATTACCCCATTCCAATCACCCATTACGCACCAATGGTCATATGAAAACTCTGACAATTTTTCCATAAGTCCTGTGTAAAACCTTGTTTTATCTTCATTGGGGGCATAGATACCCACTATCAAAATGTTTGTACCCTGTAAAGTAATTTCAACCCCCACAAATCTACCACTATCATCCAGTAATACCAATTTAGGAAGCAATTGTGGGTTAATATAGAGAACAACTCCATTTTTTTTTTTGGTCCAGCCGAAATAAATTCTTCACCCAAATTTTTACAAATCAAATATTTGGAGTCTTTCTTCTTAATATGGGTTTCTTGTAAACAAATTATATCCAATTTTAATTTTTTCAAATAGTGAAACACTTTCTTTCTCTTCTGCGCCGTATTAGCTCCATTTATATTCCAAGTCAGATATTTGTAATCCATCTTTAAGCGTGTATTTTAAAATGTGCCTGATGCTCCTTTTAATCCATCATCTTTCTTTCCTTCCTCTGCATATCTTTGTTGACTTTGTTCCCCAGGAATTATATCCATATCTTTGAGTTTATCTTCATCCATATCTTTTGAAGCTTTTCTCAAGAAGTCCCTTGCTTTTTGAACAGTATTCAATCTATATTTCTGTTGTCTGAATGTAAAGATCACTCCTTCTGGAACATCCCATCTAAATTGAATTTTGCATTGCTTAGGTTTCTCTGTAAGGAAAGCATATTCTTTTCTCTTACGTAAAAGTCTAATAGGAATTTCTTTCATCACCAGTATTTCCTTACCATCAATTTTAAAGGTATTTTTAAAGTGTTGCTGTAATACCATATCTCTGGTCGTCTTCTTTATAAAATGAACAAGCACATCTCTTGGAATTTTATTCATTGTTGCATATCTGGAATTAATTCTATACACTTTGTCTATTTCAAATTCCATCCAATCTTCATTCAAATCCAGAAATTTTACTAAAGCATTAACAATTTTATCTCTGATGTCTTCACCTGTTTCCTCAGGAATTGCACGGAATCTCAAACAATGTTCTTTATTTCTCATTTCAGTCACAGCCATATAGTCCAAGTTTTTTTCTAATTCCAGATTTAATATATCTGTTCTATTCTCCAAGATTTGTACCTTTTCTTTAGTGTTTTTTGCATCCTCCTTTATTTGCCCAATTGTCCCTTTAATCTCATCCACTTGTGTTTTAATATAGTCTTTTATATCTGTCAATTCAGTTTTCATTTCCTGTTTTATATCATTAATCCCTTGCATTATTTTTTGAAACATATCTGGGGGTATAACCCCTTCCTGTGGATCAGTAGAACTTCTTCTTCACTCCTGGGTCTTAGTTGCTTTTTTAGTTGTCATTTTCAAGAAAAGCCTTTAATTTCTGATATTAATCACTGTTCCAAAACCTAGAGGCAGTCTATTCCTTTTTTTTTTTCCTCCACCAACAAAAGAGTTAATATTCCAGGCCTGTTATTGAAGTCCAGCCAGCACAGTTCTTATCTACATCCAAGAATGCAAAACAATTCTGGTTGCCAACACCAAACAATTAGTAACATATACGAGCAGCAGATTCGTCCAAAAAGAAATAGTCCAAAGAGAAAAATAGTCCAAAATATAATAATTACCTCTCATCCGTTTTTAAACTTTAAAACTCCAAATTCAGGCCAGCTTTTTGTCGTAAAAAAAGTATATAAGTTGTTTACATTTTCTTTCTTCCTTAATTATATTTAAAAGAGAAAAAGTATGACTCACCCAGGTTTCTCAGTTGCTGATTCGTAAACAAATCCCTTTTATTGTAGTAATTTAAGCCAAATGATAAGATTTAGGCAGAAGTAGGCTCGCTGGTTAAGAACTTTTTTTTTTAAGAAGAAAAAAAGAACGCTTCGCTTTTTTCCAGTACAGCTTGCGTGGAAATCCTGACTCCGTCTTCAGCCGATCGGCATGCCTTCTTATCTCAGGGATTTCCTGATCAATTCCAGCCGCCGACAGCTCAACGAAGTCTTGTGGAAAATCTGATCGGTTCTCCTATACCTTGGAGAACATTTAAGCCAGTCCAAGATTCCTCTTGGCTGGCTTTTAACCTGAAAAAAGCTTCCTCTGAGGCAGAGCTCCCTCAGAGACAACCACCAGCCAGCACTCCTTCCGGGAAGTCCTCCAGACTTAACAGCGGTTCTCGAGGGTTTGAGACAGGGGTTTTCCCAGCTCCACATGCGCAAGAATTGAACCTGGTACCTCTGAATTCAAAGCATTTGTTCTACTACTGCCCTTCCACAAATGTGTTTTTAACTATCATGTTTGATTAGAAAGGCGCAGAATGTCTGGTGTCCTCCAGATGTTTTGGATTATAACTCCCATCAACCCAGCTGGCAAACATCTGGAGGGCACCAAGCTGGCAAAGTCTTCTGTAGGACCAGACTGAATGGCCAGATAACATTATGAGAAGGAGAGCTCAGTGTTTCAAAGGAGAGCTGGATGGGCAGCAGAATTTGTAGGAAGAGAAAATATTGTTTATTGAACTTGTTAGTCGCTTGTTACACAAAAGGTCTCCAAGCAACTTCTTTAAAACATAAGCATAAGTCAAAATACATTATGATAACATGAACACATTTATACATATATGTACACATAAAAGCACACAACAAACAGGGAGCCACAACTGAAAAGGCCCCCTCCCTGGGGGGACCTGGAGAAAGATCTCGGATGAGGATGTAAGGGTCCAGGTAGGTTCATATTACGTTGTTTTAAAATGTTTTTTAATGTTGTATTTTAAAATTGTTGTAACCCGCCCTGGAACCTTTGGGTGAAGGGTGGGTAATAAAATGATTATTATTATAATATCATAAATAATATGGAGAATGATAACTGTCAACTGTGCCCCCCTACGCAATATAATATAGTTTCTGCAAACCTTGCCTTCTCCCCGAAATAATATGATTTCTTTTAACAAGAAAGCAGATCACTTTTGTCCCCATTTATTCCACTTTTACAGATATTCTGGCCATACTTAAATCTTTCCTAGGATTTGTCTAAATACATACTTGAAAGAAAGATCTGAGAATTGTCTTCTTGTTTGCAAATTCTTTTTTTGTTTGTAAGCTACACATAAGTGAATGTGCCTTCCTGAGTTCTGACACAGAGCAACAGTTTTGGAGAAAACATTCACCAAAATTCAACAGGTGTGAATTGTAACTTCTTGTTCCACAAGCTTATGCAGTTAACCATAAATAATTTCTTGAGCAAAGCCAGGAAGCCCAGTTGTCTACGAGGTTATGATTCCAAAAATGTAGAAACTTTCAGTGGATTTTTAAAAAAATTCATGGCAGAAAAAGGAACACCCTGTTCGTTTTGGTTGGTTTCTGTTATTTGAAATCTTGAGGAGTGAAGACGGAAACCCACCTGTGAGATCTTGCTGTGCTTTCTTTAAAAAAAAAAAAAAGTAGGGATATTTGCTTGAATCATCTAGTTTCCTGCTCCCTTCAAGCACTGTTGAGAGGTGAAATGCAGTCTGCCTTTGGCACTCCATAGTCCTGAAATGTAAAGTGTCCCTTTGAGTGTATATAGGTGTCAGCGGCGGCTGGTGACTCCATGGCAGTGGGGGAGTGGAATCCATGCCGGGTTTTAGCCTGAACTTTCAAGGAGCACCTTGGACAGCTCCTTGAAAGTTCCGACTAGAACCCGGAGCGGAATCCACTGCCCCACTGCCATGAAACCACCAGCCACTACTCATAGGTGTAGAATTGTATGCATGCTGCTCTGCCCAGCGCCCTGTAAGAATAGCTCCATTGGCAGCTGCTTGGTTCAGTTCTCCCAGTTTCTGAGAGCACTTTCTAGGAAGAAACATAGGAAGCTTCGCTATACTCGGTCAGACCACAGGTCTATCAAGCTCAGTATTATCTCCATCAAGAGTAGCCATTGTGGTGCTCTCCAGATGTTTTTTGGACTACAACTCCCATCATCCCCAAGTATAGGCCATGCCAGCTGGGGCTGATGGGAATTGTAGCCCAACAATATCTGGAGGGCACCAAGTTGGCTAGGCCTGGTCTACCCTCACTAGCAATGCCTCTCTGGGGTGTCAGGCAGGGGTCTCTCCTAGCTCTACCTGGAGATGCAAGGGATTGAACCTCAGGCCTTCTGCAGGAAAAGACGGTCTCAGTCCTTAAGCTATGGTCCGTCCACTGGGCATTTGAACACCCCACCTGGGCAGGCTCTCGATGTATATCTCGCACCAACGGTCAAGTCTCCATCTATGTGTGAAGAGGTACTAGAATGCGAAGGACTGCCTTGGCTTAATGTTAATCGCCTTCTGACCCCTTTCCATTTTATCTGTTACTATTTGTAAGATTTCTCACCTGCCCTTCACCATATGGTGCCAGAGCAGGTTGCAACAATATGAATCATACCGTTTACGAAAATAAGTAAAATAATCCCAGACAAAAGCTGCACAGTATAGGTTAAACAAAACAGAAGAGGCTTATATCTTAACTTACCCAGAAAACTCTGGCCAAAGAACCCTGTCCCCAAATAACATTTTAATTTTCTACCAAAAGAAAAAGTCTTGGGACATGTGTGCCTTTTCCTTGAGTTTTAATCCTACAACTCCTTTTTTATTAGTTGTTAGTTCTACTTATCAATCTCTCTTATGTTGGATTGTGGATTTATCAGTTTTACTGATTGGTATCTTATAGAAATGTTAGAATCCGAGCAGGAAATCTGATTAAGTTGTATATTTGCTTTCCATTGCTTTTATTGTATACATTTTAATTGCAATGGCTTGTAGCTAATGCAAATAAAGGATTTGATTTGATTTGTGTGCCTTTTCTTTTTTCCTATTTAGGAAATAACATTGCAGCAGATAATGACTCATTTGGACTCCATTCGGAAGGACATGGTCATTCTTGAGAAGAGCGAATTTGCCAACCTGAGAGCAGAGAATGAGGTATTTCCCCAAACAAATTCCCAAAGCATAATTTTCTCTGCAGCCGTTTTTTTTCTTTTCACTTAGCTAATGCTGCTCATTTGCAAACAGAATGTAGCAATTGGCCTTGTTATATTTAGTCTTTAAGACAAAAAAAAAGCAAAACAGGTAATTGAAAGCAGAGAAATTCCTTTTATACTGAAACAGTTGACAGACTTGTTTATTTATTTTGCAAGTTATGCTCTTTTTGAGGAAGTGACTGATCTTGTGCTTTTCCACATTCCCAATAAAATGTGTGGTTCTGCATTTTCCTGTGGTTTATTACACCGGTACATAATAAATGGGATCCGTTTCTTACTAAGGGCGCAATCCAACTTGTATTTGCGCTGGGCTGGAGAGAGTTGCATGTGTTGGGCTCCCAGCTCTGCTGGCAGAAGACCCTCATCGCGGCTGAGCCATGGTGTCGCCGGGACCCTGCCAACTCAGCCAGAGGACTGCCGAGGACGGCCGGCCCAGCAGATGGAGTGCCGGCAGACGCCAGTGGAAGGCCAGAAAACAGGGCGTTCCAGAGGCTTGGCGGAGGAGGTGCGGGGGTGGACTTCTGCGGCTTCCATCTTCCCTTTGGAGCACCCCCATGTGTCTTAATCTGGACAATATTTCCACCAGGCAATAGGCCAGTGGAATAAAATTATTTCGGTGCCTGTCAATGGGGGGGTCCTTACTCCCCGGTAGGGGTATTCACGGGAGCTGGCTTTACCTTCAGCCCTCCATGTATGGCTCCCAACTAAGCCAATGCTCAGCCGGCCCGGTGGCTCCTGAACGGCAACTGGATGCGCGGAGTTTCCCACCGGCTCCTCCTCCGCCGACCCCCCTCCCGCCAGCTTCACATGAATTCCTCTGTAAATTGATCATCAATTTGTGTCCCTTCTACTATCCTCACTATATTAGTTAGTTTTATCATTTGGATAGAGAGCCAGTGTGGTGTAGTGGTTAAGGTGTTGAATTATGACCTAGGGCACCAGGGTTCAAATCCCCACACAGCCATGAACCTCACTGTGTGACCTTGGGCCAGTCACTGCCTCTCAGCCTCAGAGGAAGACAATGGGAAACCACCTCTGAATACTGTCTGCCATGAAAACTATTCATAGGGTCAACATAAATCAGAATCGACTTGAAGGCAGACCATTTCCATCATTTGGATGCTACCCCATACTCTTAAAGATCATAAGACTGCTGTGGGGAACCTTTGGCCCTCCAGATGTTGCTGAACTGCAACTCCCATCAGCCCCAGCAAGCATGGCCAATGGCCAGGGATGATGGGAGTTGTAGCTTAGCAATGGAGGACGAAAGGTTCCCCACACCTGTCATAAGAAGCCTGCCATCCTATACACATGTACCTAGGAATAAGTCCCATCGAATTCAGCGAGACTGACTTCTGGGTTGACATGCATAGGTTTGCTGTTATGCTTTCGTTCCGCCCAGCATGGAAGGTTGATCCCCCATTGCTACAAGCATTTTACTTTTGTTTTTCTTAATTAAGCATCAGCTGACTCAAGATCTTTATCTCTGTGCCCCCCCTCCCCCGTTCTCTCCCTCGGTATCTAGAAAATGAAGATTGAATTGGATCAAGTTAAACAGCAGCTAATGGTAAGTGTTTGAGAATTTGGGAAGGGCCATAGCTCTTTCTTAGAACACGCGCTTTGCATACAGAAGGTCCCAAGTTCAATCCCCGTCATCTCCAGCTAGGACTAGAAGGGTTCCCTGCCTGGAACCTTGGAGAAGCTGCTGCTGGTCAGGGTGGACAATATTGGACTGAGCTAGATGGACCAATGATCTGGTTCAGTTTAAGTCAGCTTCCTACGTTCCCCAAAGTCTGCTGATCTGTACCATTTTAGGGCAGAGCCAAAGCTGCTCAAAAATTGGTTGCAGTCGTCCTTCCAGAGACGAGAGAGTGAGTGCTGGTGATGCTGTTCTTGGTTCACAGAGGCCAGGAAGGTAAGGCAAAGACAGGGATTTGGGGGGAGTCTCCCAGGGTATGTAGTCTACGAGGATAGCTACACCAGCCTTCTCGAGCCTGGTGCCCTCCAGTTATTTATTTATACTATTCTATGCCTCCTCTTCAGATGCACACCTTAACGTGGTGATGGAGTTTGAGAGTGTTGAAGAAGCGGAGAGCAATGCCGTCAGGAGTGTAGACCAAGAGGCTAGACTCCTAGCAGGGGCACCCAAGGCGGAATGGTCAAAGCTGAGACACCAGACTAAGATGCATCCAAACTCAGAGGAAGCCAATGGTAAACCACCTCTGAATACCTCTTACTATGAAAACCCCATGAAAAGAGTATTCAGAATGCAACCTGAGATAGTGCTGGAAGATGAAACCCCCAGGTCAGAAGGCACCCAACGAGCTACTGGGGAAGAACAAAGGACAAGTACGAGTAGCGCTGTGACTAATGTGAGATTTTAATGTTTTAATGTATTTGTATGTTTTTACTTTGTACGTCGCCCAGAGTGGCTGGACAACCAGCCGGATGGGCGACTAATAAATTTAATAAATAAATAAATAAATAATGACGCAACTGGGTCAAAGCCAAAAGGAAGCCCAGAGGCTGATGTGCACAGATGCGAAAGGAGAGTCCGGAGTTGTACGACACACGCAATAGGAACATGGAATGTGAGAAGCATGAACCAGGGAAAGTTAGAAATTGTCAAGCAAGAAGTGGAACGCATCAACATTACAATACTTGGTGTGAGCGAACTAAAATGGACGGGAATGGGACATTTCCAATCAGGCAACTACAAAATATTTTATGCAGGAAATGAGAAATTAAGAAGAAATGGGGTTGCTTTAATAGTGAGAAGTGATGTAGCAAGAACAATTAGGAGCTACAACGCAAGGACTGAGCAAGTGATATCAATGAGATTAAATAGGAAACCTATCAACATAACCATCATCCAAGTCTATGCTCCAACGGCAAACACAGAAGAAGAGGAATTGGAGAGATTTTATGCAGAAGTACAGGAAGAAATTGATCACACACCAAAACAGGATGTGCTGATAATCATGGAGGATTGGAATGCAAAAGTAGGGAACAGAGAAGAATTAGGAATTGTGGGGAAATGGGGCCTAGGAGACAGAAACGAAGCAGGAGAAAGACTTATTGAATTCTGTGAAGCCAATAATTTGTTTCTTGCGAACACATTTTTTGAACAACCGAAAAGACGACTGTACACATGGACATCACCAAATGGTCAATATAGGAATCAAATTGATTATATAATTGGTAGCAGAAGGTGGAGAAGTTCCATACTTTCTGCAAAAACAAGACCAGGAGCAGACTGCGGTACAGATCATGAACTGATCGTATCGAAAATGAGAGTAAAGCTAAAGAAGACTAACAAAGCAATCATAACGCCAAAATACAATTTAAATAACATCCCAGAAGCATATAAAGATCAAATAAGGAACAGGTTTGAGGCTTTAAACTTAGGTGACAGAGAACCAGAAGAGCTATGGAATGAAGTCAGAGACGTTATCAGAGAAGAATGCAAAAATACAATACCTCTAGTTAAAAAGAGAGAAAGACCCCAACGGATGACTGAAGAAACTCTTCAAATGGTTAAAGAGAGAAGGAAAGCAAAAACAAAAGGAGAAAGAAACACACTCAGAACCCTAAATGCAACAATACAGCAACTGGTAAGTAGGGACAAAGAGAATTATTACAATAGTTACTGTATAGAAATAGAAGAGGACAACAAAAAGGGTAGAACAAGAGCCCTGTTCCAGAAGATTAGAGAAATGAAAGGGAAATTTAAACCAAGAGTAGGGATGTTGAATAATCCACAGGGGAACACACTGACTGACCAAGATGAAATAAAAGGAAGATGGAAGCAATACACTGAAGAACTCTATAAAAGAGATGCCAGAATAGCAGACTCATTCACGGAGGAACCATATGATGAAGAACCAGAAATTTTAGAATGCGAGGTGAAAGCTGCTCTTAAAATACTTGGAAGAAACAAATCACCAGGAACAGATGGCATACCAATAGAGTTGCTACAAGCTACTGGGACTGAATCAGTCCAAAATGTGACTAAAATCTGTCAAGAAATATGGAAAACTAAACAATGGCCCACAGACTTGAAGCGTTCCATATACATCCCAATTCCAAAGAAAGGGGATCCCAGGGAATGCAGTAATTATCAAACTATTGCCTTAATATCCCATGCAAGTAAAGTAATGCTCAAGATTCTACAACAAAGGCTCTTGCCACATATGGAGCGAGAAATGCCAGACGTCCAAGGTGGATTTAGAAAGGGAAGAGGTACCAGAGATCATACCGCAAACATACGTTGGATAATGGAATGGACCAAGGAATTTCAGAAGAAAATCACCCTTTGCTTTATAGATTACAGTACAGCAAAGCCTTTGACTGTATAGATCATGAAAAACTATGGAATGCGTTAAAAGAAATGGGGGTGCCACAGCATCTGATTGTCCTGATGCGCAACCTATACTCTGCACAAGAGGCTACTGTAAGGCCAGAATATGGAGAAACCAATTGGTTCCCCATCGGAAAGGGTGTGAGACAGGGGTGTATTTTATCACCCTATTTATTTAATCTGTACGCAGAACATATCATACGGAAAGCAGGATTGGACCAAGATGAAGGAGGTGTGAAAACTGGAGGGAGAAATATCAATAATTTAAGATATGCAGACGATACCATACTACTAGCAGAAACCAGTAATGATTTGAAATGAATGCTGATGAAAGTTAAAGAGGAAATCACAAAAGCAGGACTACAGCTGAATGTCAAAAAGACTAAAGTAATGACAACAGAAGATTTATGCAACTTTACAGTTTATTTATTTATTAAATTTATTAGTCACCCATCTGGCTGGCTGTCCAGCCACCCTGGGCGACGTACAAAATAAAAACATACAAATACATTAAAACATTAAAAAATTCAACAATAATAATAAAACCTAACCCACCCCAAAAGCCTGCCTGAAGAGTTGAGAATGAGGACACTGAACTTGTCAAGGATTATCAATACCTTGGCACAGTCATTAACCAAAATGGAGACAATAGTCAAGAAATCAGAAGAAGGCTAGGACTGGGGAAGGCCGCTGTGAGAGAACTAGAAAAGGTCCTCAGATGCAAAGATTTATCACTGAATAAAGTCAGGATCATTCAGACCATGGTATTTCCGATCTCTATGTATGGATGTGAAAGTTGGACAGTGAAAAAAGCTGATAAGAGAAAAATCAACGCATTTGAAATGGGGTTGGAGAAGAGCTTTGCGTATACCATGGACTGCAAAAAAGACAAATAATTGGGTGTTAGAACAAATTAAAAAAGAACTATCACTAGAAGCTAAAATGATGAAACGGAGGTTATCATACTTTGGACACGTAATGAGAAGACATGATTCATTAGAAAAGATAATAATGCTTGGAAAAACAGAAGGAAGTAGAAAAAGAGGAAGGCCAAACAAGGGATGGATTGATTCCATAAAGGAAGCCACAGACCTGAACTTACAAGATCTGAGCAGGGTGGTTCATGACAGATGCTCTTGGAGGTTGCTGATTCATAGGGTTGCCATAAGTCGTAGTCGACTTGGAGGCATATAACAACAACAACAAACTATTCTATGATTCTCTGTCGGGAATGCTTTGATTTGGATTCCTGCATTGAGCAGGGGGTTGGACTTGATGGCCTTATAGGCCCCTTCCAACTCTACTATTCTATGATTCTGTTTATTTTGGCTGTGCTACAACTCCCATCATCCTTGATCATTGGCCAAGCTGGCTTGGGCTGATGGGAGTTGGAGTCCAACAAGGTACAGCTCTATCCTTTCCTGGACAGGGATAGTTTGGCTGCTCTGATTCACATGTTGGCAATCAACAAAAACTAAACACCAGATCTATTAGCAGTTTAAACAGCACCCGAAGAGATGAGAAAAATTACAGCTCTAAAAAAAAATAACAATGGTTGGTTAAATAAAAAGCCACCTTCACTGCCTGCCTTAATTCTTAGGAATGTAAGAGCAGGGGAAGCTGCCTTGCACTGAAACAGGCCTGTTGATCCATCTAGTTGAGGGCTGTGAACACTTGACAGCCTTTCCCAGCCCTGCCTGGAGATGCCAGGGGATGAAACTGGGACCTTCTGCATGCAAAGCAGGTGCTCTGCCGCTGAGCTACATCCCTTCCCCAAGGCAGTGAGGAGGCCAGGCAGAGCTATCTCAGGAGGCCATTCCGCATCCTGGGTGCCACTGCGGAAAAGGCCCTGTCCTGAGTCAGCCACTCACCTTCTCTGCAGACAGATGTGGAACAGGGCAGGCTTTGTGGGGGGGATGCATGCAATTTCTGAGAACCTGGTTGCACAACTATATGGGGCTTTTTTTCCTTTTTTTTTTTTTTTAAAGGTGTTTTTGTTTTGTTTTGTTTAAGAATGAAACCAATCAGATCCGAGCTGAAAACAAGCTAGACATAAACTTGGAGAGAAGCAGGGTAACTGACATGGTGAGCAATTATTTATCTGTCCCTCCCCTCCTTCCTCTCCTTATTCCAGCTTTTCTGAGACTTTGCCATTTCTTACATCCCGTTTCAACTTTTCAGTTCACGGATCAAGAGAAAAAGCTCATGGAAGCCACAACAGAGTTTCATAAAAAAGTAAGTGTTTGAGCTGGGACAGGGGTGCATGCACACATGCGCACGCACGCTTAAACTGTATCCTCCGTTAATACCTCTCAGGTTTTCAGAGGTCTCCAACCCAGACACTGAACTGAGCCACCCCTACTTAATGTCAGCATCAAGCGCTTTCAGACCATTCATGCAGCAATCTAAAAACCCAGCCATACATTACATTGCAGCCAGTGGAGGCTGCTCCACTGGGGCAAAGGGGGCACTGCCCCACCCACCATCGTCTGCTGCCAGCCAGCTAGTCCCCACCTGCCTATCTTCTTACACACATCCAGTCCAGGGTGTACCACTGGCTATCACCTTCCTCCTTCCTAGTCTCAGTGTTGCTGCTGTGGAACTCAGCAAGGATGAGGATGGAGGACAAAGCTAGAATCAGTTGATTCCATCTGTCATCAGGCTTTGGCTCCACCTACTGTTGGCCTCCCTGCTTTCCGCCCTACCAGTCCCAGCCGGCATCAGGCACCACTGATTGGAGCTCCATTTTTGCAGCTCCTGGCACAATTTTTTCTTTTGGAAGAGCAGTTGCAAGGGGCAATTTGGATCAAGGCCACATTACAGGGAGAGGAAGGAGCTCTTTCCTTTTCTTCTGTCCCCCCTACCCCCACACACACATACACACCGTATCCCTGATCCAAATCAAGGTTTCACCGTAAAGGAAAATCACATTAGAGCTCCATATTTGGAGCCCCAAAGCAAGTGTGGGGAAGCTTTGGCCATCCAGATGTTGTTGTACTACAAGTCCCATCATCCCTGGCTGTTGGCTGTGTTTGCTGGGACTGATGGGAGTTGTAGTTCAGCAACATCTAGAGGTCCCAAGGTTCCCCACATCTGCCCCAATGTAATGTGTAGTTTGGACCTTAAAGCTGAGAGTAGGAGCATAAGGATTTGACCGATCATGTGTTCCTTATGTTGGCATAACTCTTGCCCCAGCATTTGGATTTGGCGGAAGCAAGGGAGATATCGTGGCTGCAGTTCCTGCAAGATGCCTTGAAATACGCAAATGCAAATATCCTGCACCTCCCAAAAGTGATTGTTGGTACAGATACCTAATACATCCACTGATTTTTTGTTCGTTTTATTTTTTTGAGATTCCCAGCTTGCATTTTCAACTTCATTCTTAAACTTTGCAAAAACTGGGATTCAGGTTGAATGTCGCAGCACCATCGCTTGTTGTAATGAAGATATGTTCTGTCTCAGCATGTTCCTTTTAAGACATGCAACTTTTCTCTATCCCTATTCCTCTGGCTCAGGGAGGGATTGTCTTCCACTCCACTTTTCAATCCACAAATGAGCAATGCTTTGTGAAATGCTGTCTAGCACGGAAGTCAAGCGGCTTCTCTGTTAATTAGTGCCCCTGTTGCCCATCTCCCAGGTCCTCAGAATATGTTAAGGTGTTTGCTTTTGGCTGCTCCAGGCAAGCTGTTACTCAAAGCCACTGTGAGGCAAAACAGCAAGAATATTGAATGTCTTGCCTTTATTTTCCTTTGCCCCTCACCTGGAACCATCAACAGATGCTACACCATTGGGGGTGGGGGAGATCTCCGGCCCATGAGGGTTCCTCATTTGGCCCACAAAACCATTTTTTCCTAGCCAGGCTCATGTTATCTGTCATCATATGACATCAGATGTGGGACAGGTGACCTGTGTGAGTATGGGTATCCATAAATCATAGATTATGGAATAGTACCGTTGGAAGGCCCCCTCTAGGATGGGGCCACAGCATCTGATTGTCCTGATGCACAACCTATACTCTGGACAAGAGGCTACTGTAAGGACAGAATATGGAGAAACCGATTGGTTCCCAATTGGAAAGGGTGTGAGGCAGGGATGTATTTTATCACCCTATTTATTTAATCTGTACGCAGAACATATCATACGGAAAGCGGGATTGGATCAAGATGAAGGTGTCAAAATTGGAGGGAGAAATATCAATAATTTAAGATATGCAGACGATACCATACTACTAGCAGAAAACAGTAATGATTTAAAACGAAAACTGATGAAAGTTAAAGAGGAAAGCACAAAAGCTGGACTACAGCTGAACGTCAAAAAGACTAAAGTAATGACAACAAGATTTATGTAACTTTAAAGTTGACAATGAGGACACTGAACTTGTCAAGGATTATCAATACCTTGGCACAGTCATTAACCAAAATGGAGACAATAGTCAAGAAATCAGAAGAAGGCTAGGACTGGGGAGGACAGCTATGAGAGAACTAGAAAAGGTCCTCAAATGCAAAGATGTATTACTGAACGCTAAAGTCAGGATCATTCAGACCATGGTATTCCTGATCTCTATCTATGGATGTGAAAGTTGGGCAGTGAAAAAAGTGGATAGGAGAAAAATCAACTCATTTGAAATGTGGTGCTGGAGGAGAGCTTTGCAGATACCATGGTCCGCGAAAAAGACAAATAATTGGGTGTTAGAACAAATTAAACCAGAACTATCACTAGAAGCTAAAATGATGGAACTGAAGTTATCATACTTTGGACACTAAGATAGGCTTTTTTCAATTTTTCTCCTCCTTAGTTTCGTGAATAAAGGAGAAAATTTTTAACTCACCCAGAAGATCTTTATAGCTGATTCACTGACAAATCTCTTTTTGCAGCAACGATTAACCAAATGAAAAAAAAAATGTAGAAAGAAGGGTGCTTGCTTGTTTAAGTCCGTTCTTCTTTAAAGAAAAGATAAACGTGTCGTTTATTCAGCTAGAGCGTGATGGACGTCCTCCGGCATTGCTGGCTGAACCTTCTCTCATAAATGAATGAGATCCAGTCCTCCCAAACTAAAACAGGCTTTTATGGTTAATCTCTATGTTTCTCCCTTCCCGAGAGAAAATCTTCATCAGTCAAAAAGAATGTTCTGACTGATTTACGCTGAAAAAACTTCTTCTGAGACGAGAGCTCATCTCGAAAAGCAGGCACAAGCGAAGTCACCCTTCCCGGAAGTCGGAGGTCGCTGATTCATAGGGTCGCCATAAGTCATAGTTGACTTGAAGGCACATAACAACAACAGCAGCTGGAAGGAGCCTATAAGGTGATCAAGTCCAACCCCCTACTTGATGCAGAAATCCAACTTAAAGCATACCCGACAGGTGGCTGTCCAACTGCCTCTTGAATGCCTCCAGTGTTGGAGAGCCCATCACCTCCCTAGATCATTGGTTCCATTGTCGTACCACTCTAATGGTTAGGAAGTTTTTCCTGATCAGATGAAATTTGGCTTCCTGCAACTTGAGCCCATTATTCCGTGTCCTGCACTCTGGGATGATTGAGAAGAGATCCTGGCCCTCCTCTGTGTGGCAACCTTTCGAAGACTTCAAGAGTGCTATCCTATCTCCCCTCAGTCTTCTCTTCTCAAGGCTAAACATGTCCAGTTCTTTCAGTCTCTCCTCATAGGGCTTTGTTTCCAGTCCCCTGATCATCCTTGTTGCCCTCCTCTGAACCTGTTCCAGTTTGTGTGCATCTATCTTAAAGTGCGTTTTAAAGAACATTTGAAGAATGTTTTCTTAAAGTAGCATTCTGCCTTTTCCCTCTGGTCTCTGAGGCTTATTCGTAAGAAAACCTTTCTTAAATTTGGTCTGGGATTGAAATGCATTCTGCAAGCAAAACACACATTTGCAAAAACACCTGGCCATAATTGAACAGCCCACTGAGATTCAATTTGGCAGCCAGATTTATCTGCTGCTCCCAATCAGCAAATGTGCTTAGTCCTTCAAAACACCATCCAGAACAGTTACAAAAAACTAGATAAAATGCATAAATGAAATATAATAAATAGCATCATGGTTTTAAAACAACATTTAAAAGCCTTGGAGAATAAGAATGTATTTTGCCTGGCCGGCAAAGGAAAACAAATGTTGGCACCAGGTGGGTTTCCTTGGGGAGGGAATTTCTACAAATGGAGCCAACACTGAAAAAGTATTGTCTCACTTTCTGGTCACCCTTTGCCTTACCTCTAATGGAAAATGTTGCTTGGCTTGCTTCCTTCTAGGATTCGAGCACCAACAGTTCCGTCACTGGAGTCAGCAATAAAATGGATGCCGAAATTGCTGCCCTGAAAACACTCATGGAATCGAATAAACTGGACACTATACGTTATTTGGCAGGTATGCATTTGGAATGTTGAAATCATGTTCCAGAAGCATAAAACCAGAATTGTCTCACTCCGCACTGTTCTCTGCAGGAGAGGGCCTCCTATAAATACCATCTTATTAGGAGATCTGTTCCCTACAATAGAGCAATCAGTCCTTTAGTGTAGTGGCCCATAACCCTTTAGAACCCCCTCCAATTACAAATCAGACTGGCACCTTTGTGGCACCTACCGAAGACCTTCATTTTTCAACAAGCCTTTTAAGTGGAGATCTTTATCCCAGTTGGTATCTATATTGGATTTGAAATGGATTTCATATATGAACTTTGTTTTTGATATATGGAATTGTTTGTAATGGTTTGTACATATACAATTGTTTTTATTGGTGATGTTTTTACATGAAATTGCTTCGAGAAACGATTCATAAATGCAACCAAATAACTGGGAGCTGCAACCAAATCTTGCAGTATGGAGTGCTCCAGATTCCAGCCATGCCGTTCCCCCGTGGTTTTCCGTTCTCTTTCTCGCACACGTGCAGTCAGTCAGAAATCTGTGGCCACCTGGAACTTTTGCTTAACCACTTTTGGGGGCTTTGATATTTTTTTTTATTGCAGTAAGTATTTTATATATCGGCTAAATAAATAAATAGGGGACGCAGCAAACATTTAATATTTTGGTGAGTTGCAAAAAAAATAGCATTGCGAGTAGCTTGAAACCCTTTTGAGATGAGCGGCATAAATGTATTCTTTTTGTGTGTTTTTTATTTTATTTTCAGCCTCTGTTTTCACTTGCCTTGCAATCGCCCTGGGGTTTTATCGGTTCTGGAAATAAAAAAAGGCCACCCTCCAGGAGCAAGAACAGAACAAACACTTTTTGATTCAACTGACACCGTCCCTTGGATAACACGCCTCCAGCAGACGCTTTCAGAGCCTTTTGTGTTCGGTATTGATTTTTAACGAATAACCAGGCACAATAGACTGAGCAAGGGTGGCTTCATTCATGTTGCTCAGAACTAGTGTGGGGTTCCCTTGTACTCACAGCCAAAAGATCAAGGGGACATTTAAAAAAAATCCGAAAAGAACTTACTTGATGGCTAGAATCAACATGATGTATGTGTCTTTTCTTCCTCCAACAGCGTGCACACACACACACACACACTCCCAGCTGGAGCCCCCCAGTTCCTTTGTGTCTGCCTGAGTGATCTGCAATTCAGTGGAGAGAACCGTTGATGGAGAAATGACCTTATAGCCCATGGATGGAGAACTCTGCTGCCCTCCAGATGTTGCTGAGAACGACAACTCCCATCAGCCCTGGCCATTGGCCATGCTGACTGGGGGGCGCCGATGAGAGTCCCACAACAACTGAAAGGCCGCAGGTTCCCCCATCCCTGCTTAGACACTCCCTCTCCAATACGTGTGCGTTGTCATTTGTGCACGCGTGTAACACCACCACTCGTTCAGCTCTGAGGTAGAAACATGGATGATGTGCAAGCGCAAGGTGTTCCCCTCAAAGTGTAAACACAAGGACAGGGAGCCGGTGGCCCTCCAAACGCTGTTGGGCTGCCAACTCCCATCAGCCCCTGTCAGCATGGCCAATGGCCAGGGCTGATGGGAATTCTAGGCCAGCAACACATGAAGGGCCACAGGTGCCCCACACCTGGTGTAACATAACAGAATTATTGTATCTTTTAATTGCTGTAAACCGCCCAGAGAGCTTCGGCTATGGGGCGGTATATAAATGTAATAAATAAATAAAATAAAATAAATTTTACTATACAGTAGAGCCCAGTTGGAAAACCCCCGCCAGATGTTGCTGGCCTACAACATCCGTCATCTCTCACCATTGGCCATGCTGGCTGGGGCTAATGGGAGATGAGAGTTCAACAATAGCTGGAGCGGCCCAGGTTCCAGGTACAAGGATAGAAAGCTGCCTTATACCATTCATCCATCTAGTTTAGTATTGCCTCCTCTGACTGGCAGCAGCTCTCTAGGATCTCAGGCTAGGCGATCCTTTTACTCTGAGACGCCAGAGATTGTACCTGGGACCTTCCTACCTGCAAAGGGTTTGCTCTGAGCTATGGGCCTTCCGTTCTTTTTCAAGTAAAAAAGAAAAATGTGCCTTAGCTTCAGACTAAGGAAGCATCTGCACATAAGGAATTTCAGATCGATAGCCATGTTACCAAGAGTAAGGGGACCATATTGGTTTCACAGTGCCCCGCTGCCCTCTGTTTCCTCGAGGCCTAGTGAAAAGAATTTCAGAGCATGGTAACTAAACTGAGGCGCTTGGTCTTTGGAGCAATGATTCTCTGAGACCTGGAGTGCCTTAATCATAGAGTGAATAGGTACCACAAAGGTCATGTAGCGCAATCCCCAGCCAGTGCAGAGAGTCCCCTACTACAATATCCATCCTCTCCTTACAAACCCCTAACGGAGAAAAATGGTCGTCTTCATAGGAAGCTGCCTAATCCCATTGGTCCATCTAGCTCAGTAGTGTCTGCACTGCTTGGCAGCAGCTCTTTGGGATTTCTGGCAGTGGACGTTCCCAACCAGGAGCTGAACTTGGGACCTTCTGCATGCAAGGCAGATGCTCTGCCACTGAACTAGGGTCCTTCATCTGTTTCAAGACGGCTACCGTCTTTTGTCCTGGCGAAATATACCCATGAAGGCTCCTTTTCTGTTCTTGGTTTAGGGGTTTTTTTATTGTAAAGAAAAAACCGCAGCTCAGGTTATGATCCTCCCCTCCAGTAATATTACCTGTGTGTTCTGTTCATAAAGTATTTAAAAGACACACATAGACACCCCTGTGAAAGTGCGTTGAAGGATCTGTGTTGAGTCTCCTTGATGTGTTTCCCCACGTGGCTTCCTCTGCATGAAGCAGGCTTTTTGTTCTGCCATCTGTCCCAGGCCCACCTACCAAGTGCGCCTCTTTAATAGCTCTGTTTCTTCCTCTGCCCCGCTGCGCAAGTGAAGGGCCCCAGCTCTGTGGCAGGCCATCTGCCTTGCAAGCAGAAGGTCCCAGGTTCAGTCCCTGGCATCTCCAGATAGGGTTCGGAAAGGACTCCTGCCTGAAGCTTTGGACAGCTGCTGCCAGTCAGTGTAGGTAATACTGAGCCAGTGGTCTGACTCATTATCAGTCAGCTTCTTATTGTTGCAAAAGTGCTACAAGGGCTTTGCACAGTTGGCTCCTCGCCTTTCCCACTAAGGCTGTCATCCTGTGCACCATTTGTGGATGTAAGAAGTTGCCTTATACCTGGTTGGACTATTTGTCTGTCTCGCCTATAGCTGTCTACTCTTGAAGGTCTCAGGCAGGGGTATTTCTCATCACCTGGCCTCCCTTTCTAACTGTACATGGCAGGGATTGAACCTGGAACCTTTGGCATGCAAACTGGATGTACTCTACCATTGAGCTCCAACGCCTGCTCAACTTCTCTGGAAGTAGGCTGCATTTAATACCATGGGGCTTACTTCTGAGCAAATGTGCCGAAAGGACGGCTGTGCAGCTTCAGTCCTAAACAAGCTTATTAAGCTCTCTTGTGTAGGGACTGTTCGCTCATAGTCAGATTTAAGGCAGTCTCCCGTAACCAGATGAAAGGCGAGACAGGGTTTCATACAGGTGAGTGATCAGGCTCTCCTGGGCCCAGCACAATAACCAGGGAAGCTTCCAAGGAGAGAAGCTCCTTCCTCCATGCCGAGTGTAGCGATGCAGTGGGTGAACGGCAGGTAGGATGCAGCTGCCTGTGCCAGCCCCCAGCAAGCTAGCAAACTTTTTTTCCCCAGGCTAGTGAGTTCTGGGATGATTTACAAGGCTGTGAAAAACCTATCCAACCTGTAGCATTTAAGGGAAACTTTCTCTTGGAATGGGATCGTAGTGCTGAGGGCAGGAGTGTCTAACATGGTGCCCAAGGGCACACAAGCACCCACAGAGATCTCCCCTGGTGCCTGCTGCTGAGGCTTGAAAGAAGCATTTCATAGTAAGGGTGTACTTGGTTGCAGGGGCCAGCAGGTGGTTGCCCACAACCGTTGTTCAGGTTGGCAAATGTGTCCATGGGCTCAAAATGATAGGCAATCCCTGGTGTAGAGGGACTGCTTTTGCCATATTTATCTTTGAAAATGTCTTCAGAAGAACCAGGTCAATAAATGGGAAATGTCTTGCTGAGCTTCCCCTGTATATTTATACTGTTAACCAAAAGTGGGGATCCTTTGGCCCTCCAGATGCCTTTCGGCTGCCTTCACCCATAATCATCAATAACTAAGGTTTATGGGAATTCTAGGCCAAGAACATCTGGAGGGGTACAAGGTCCCCCCCTCCCTGATGTAATACATATTTTAAGAAGGGGGTTGTTGCCATTTTTCTTGGGTGGGTGTGGGGGAGCCAAATATTTCTAGAAGGCATTCTTTTGGCAGTGCCTTTTCCCCTCAGCTCAGCTTTCCCCATCTGTGTGCGGCATCCAGCTTGCAGTAACTCACAGATCTTACCTGTCCATAAGTGAAATATTGCTGTGATCACAGCCTCTCCAGACAAGATGGCAGATTCCTTAAATGCATTTTGGGTGCTGGGGGACGAAGGGCCTGTATATAGCAGCAGTTTTAAATAATACAAATAAATGCATATTCACAGAAGGGTGTTTCAGTGAAACGGAGGCTATTGAATTTATTATCAAATACAATGGCACCAGGAGCATGGAATTCTAGAGAAACAGCTCTTTATTGGGCCTCAGCTCCTGAATGCTTCAAACTATTGTAGTTTTGATTTGAAACGCCTTAAAAGTTTTCAGAGTGCCATTGTGGTGTAGTGGTTAAGGTGTTGGACTACGACCTGGGAGACCAGGGTTCGAATCCCCACACAGCCATGAAGCTCACTGGGTGACCTTGGGCCAGTCACTGCCTCTCAGAGGAAGGCAATGGTAAACCCCCTCTGAATACCACTTACCATGAAAATCCTATTCATAGGGTCATCATAAGTCAGGATCGACTTGAAAGCAGTCCATTCCCATTTTTCAAAAGTTTTCAGTGTTTGGGTTCTGGTGTCCCCAAGAGGCCACAGGCGGGATCACTTCCTGGCTATAATTTGACCAGTGTTGGATGCTTGCATTTTTTAAAAAGAATAAATAAATAAAAATGCTCCTTTTCTGCTGGTATTTGTGTGGAGTGGTGCAGGGGTGTGTCCAGCTGCCGTAAGCAAGGTAACTAGGCTTGGCACATAGTGGTGCATGACAAGGGCCAAATTGACTTGATGTTGAGTTACGTAAACAGCAGCCTCTGGACTTCAGAGGCTGGAGAGGAGGTGTTAACTCGATGGTCTCAACAAAAAACACCTCTCTGCAATCTGCTGTCTTTAAAGCAAAGCCTCCCTCCATTGGTCCCAGTGCTAAGGGATGATGGGAGTTCTAGTCCAGCAACATCCCTGGGTTACTCTTCCCTGATGGACCCAAAGAGCTGCCTGTGTTTTGGGGCTCCCTGGGGGGGCGGGGGGGCTTTGGGAACTGTTGTGATTATTTCCTGTCAAAAATTCACCACTACACCTCTGGTGGATCTCTAGTTTAATTCCAGTTATAGAATTTATAACAGTCTGCTGGCGTTCTAGTGCTTGTTGATATGATGGATTATTTTATTGATTTCAGTCTGTTTAGCTGCTGTTGTTGTTTTGTACGCTTTATTACTGTGTTTAATGCTGAACTTGTTTCTATGTTTGTAAGCCAGTTCAGGAATGTTGACTGAGAAAAAGATTAAAAGATTCCTGACTGGGACTGGTGGGAATTGGAATCTAGCAACTTCTGGAGAGCCACAGGCTTCCTATCCCTGCTCTAAGGTAATATGAAACAGTGGTATTCACGCAGGATGAATTGATGGAGAATATAATTTCCACTGTAGTGCAGCACGTTCATTAGTTTTGAGTAGCTGAGGGCCTGGTTACAGCACTGTTAATTGAGGCTCGTTCATGTTGTGAATCTGCTGGGAAGCAACTGCTTTTTCCCCCCAACAGAATCCATCACCCTCTCGTATCCACAACATGCCTGGATGATCCTTTGTTTCCCCTTTAGTATCTTCTCACAAACACTCCGCTGGGGCTGAAGAAAGGCTTTTTCTTCAGTTTCTTTTTCTCTTTCCCAATTTCTGAGACGGCTTTGCTGGAATCAGAGCCCCCTTTGCCAGATTCGGAATCCTCCTGCAGAAGCAACATTGAAAATGTTAGCCCACTGATGTGCTAATCGATAGGGGGTGGTATTAAATATCAGTAAAAACACGAACGTTGGCCTGGTTTGCACATAATGCTAAACCAAGGAAGGGGAGCCTCCAGCCCACAGGCAAAGTTTGGCCCACAAGGCTGTTTTCCCCAAACCAAGGGCGCCTGCCCTACATCTGACATCATACTGTATGTCGCATCACGTATGGGGCAGGTAGAGTCACGGCTGGATTGGCTCAGTTGGGAACTTGATTGTGTAGCCAATCCCAGTGCTGGCAAAGCCCCATCCACTGCAGTTCCCAAGCACCTCACAACCAGCTGGCTGTTGAGTGCTTGGGAAGTGCTGCACAAGGAACTTTTGACAGGCGAGTTGTCCCACCCACCTGTCAAAGTTGGCCCAGACTGGAGGAGGAAGATAACAATCTGACCCACCATGTCAAATGGTTTCCTCACCCGTGCGCTAAACCATGGTTTAGAGCCCGGCCCGGCAACTTAACTTGAGTTTGTTAACTATGGTTAACGCTCACTCCTTAACAAAGATTTGTAGATAGTTTATAAACCTCAGTTAATGTAAACCATAGCTTAGTGTTACATGCAAACTCAAACCTCCTCGGCTATGGTTAAAAAAATTGCTTTCAAGGCTCAGCTGCTTGCTGGTGCTTTTAACTATTCTGGGATGTCATAAACCATGTCATGATCTGCCAGATGCCTCATTTTTAACTACAGTGAATATTAACCATGGCTTAGTTCTGTGTGTGATCCAGGGCAATGCTAGGTGTTGAACTAGGATTGTAAAGGCTTAAGGCTGCAGCGATTAAAGCCTCCTTGGTATAGTTTCCAGAGAAGAAATAACTGCTTGCTCTTCTAATTTTAGTTTTGCACACCAGTTTAACAGGATTGTAAAGTCAGAAAGCATTTCTTGACCTCTACAGCTTCAGGCTGGGACTGGGAGGTAATCTGCAAGGGGCCAGACATGCCAAAAGAGATCAAAAGCGCCTTGCACACAGAAAGATAGCATGTCTAAGGGAAGAGGCCTCACTAACATATACCATCAGCCAGAGCTTAGAAAGTTACTTTTTTTGAACTACAACTCCCATCAGCCCAATCCAGTGGCCATGCTGGCTGGGGCTGATGGGAGCTGTAGTTTAAAAAAGTAACTTTTCCGAGCTCTGCCATCAGCTACTGTGAAAGTACTCATGTCAAGGGCAGTAATTGCTACGTTTTTCCATGTAAGCTGCCCTACACTTACACTGTGAAGCGGAAGGGGGGAATTTTTCCCCTCCATATGTTGCTGAACTATAGCTCCTACCATCCTTGGCCATGCTGGCTCAGGCTGATAGGCTTGAAGACGAACAACATCTGGAGGGTTACCAGTTCCCCATAAATATAGAGTAGTTTACATAGGAAATCAATTACTTCCCTAGACGTTTGGAACAGCAGCCTTAATCTTTCCATGTATTGACCTGGTGCTTTCAAAGGGGAACCTGTGGTCATCCAGGTGCTCCAATTTCCTTGGCCCCCAACAGCATGGCCAATGGTCCGGCACATCGGGAGGGCTACAGGTTCCCCAGCCCTGGCCTGAGGGATTCTTTCAGTCAGAGCTACCAAGTTCTGGAGCAGAAGGCATTTTCTATACTTTTTTGAAGAAGCTGGCCTTTGGAAAGGAGAGATGCAACTGTTTTAAACGTGAGTGATTGTGTGCACTTTAAATACATTATTAAGTGAGCACTCTGTGGACTGGACTCTTCCTAGAGATGAGCAGACACCCCCTCATAGTTCACTGTGGCAATTCTGACATAGTTTTGTCTTGTCTCTGCTTGAAATCCAATGTCGGTGGCTGGATTCTGTGTATGTGTCGTTCCTAGATTTTAGATTGGTCTGTATATTGAATTGAAGGGTGGGCAGGAAAGCTCTTTATGGGAGGTAGGCATGTCGGAGAATTCCAACGAAAATGGGAATAGGGGCTGAAATTGTCGGTGCTCAGTTATTCATCCCATGTCCAGAATGGAAATCAATCCAATGAATATAAGCAGTGTTCTTATTATTACTTCCATGATATGTAATTGATTACTCCCCCCCTATTTGCATTGCATTTCCTTTGCACTGAAATTAAATGGGGTGGTAGAACGTAATGACACTGTAATTCATGTAATTAATTACATAAATTATGAAATTTTGCCCCCGCGAACAGCGAGACTAATAACACAGTTTTTGGTGGAAAATAAACTGCAGGGGAATGGAAACACTGCTGCATGTGGCAAATACAGGGTGGAACAGAAAAACTGTGCCTTCTTACATTCCTAATGGGTGGAAGCACTTGCCCCTCCCCCAGTGAGGATCCTTGGGGTAAGAGAGCTATTCTACTCCCCCTTCTCCTTCTGGCATGCTCAGAGCTTCAAGTCTTCAAGCTTCAAGAAGGCAGAGAGTTGGACAACCCTTTCCCTTCTCTTCTGACCCACAAAATTCTTGATGTACACCTGAAGAAAATGGATTCCGGAGAGTTTGAGTTCAGCTCCGGTATACGTCCTGGGAAAAGAGAACCTCAAAATGTGGGGTGGGATCCAGCAGAGGTGGATTCCAACAGCGCCCCTCATGTCAGGTCTGACTCCAGGTTTGAGGTGAGGGGGCCTGGGCAAAGTGCCTGTTGGTGCACCCCCTCCTCTGTTGAAGGTCCTGCGGTAGCGAGCAGCAACAGCATTCCAGACAGCTTTGGGTGGCTGGGGAATTGCCATTTTTATTTCCTGCTGTCTCCCAGAGCAATTGGAAGCCATTGTGGGAAATTAAAATGGGAACTAGACCTAGCCCCTTGGAGCACTAGGCCAGAGCAACTTTTTTGCCAAAGGGAATCCTAGGGCAGGTATCAGCTAACTGCTGATGCTGGCATTGCTTCACATTTCCCAAAGAAACAGTGAGTGCCACAGGAAACCCACCACGGGGATGGTGGTTGCATTGATCTGAGGTTTCTCTTGCTGCTCTCTGAGTCTCCCGATCTCTTCCCGATGTTCATCCAGCTGCGCCTCCAACTTCTCCCGTCGCATCCGCTCATATTCCAGTTGGGCCTGCAGCTCATCAATGGACCTGTTGAAAGCCAAGCCGCAGTTGAAAAGCTGCTGCCTCTCCACCCATTGCATAGTACAGGGGTTGCCAAGGTGGTGCTAGTGGGCACAGCAGCACTCTTGAGGCTTTCCCCTAGTTCCCCGAAGGCTCTGAGCTCTCTCACGCATGCACACCTTACTGCTTCCTTGGGCACAGGGTATTGTGGGTGGTTGCCTTTTCTTAATGTTGAAAAGTATGTAGAGGTGAAGTAGGAAGTTGGAAGACTGACACTCTTTCTTACTTCCTCTTTGAGCTCGATGGGCTTTTCACAGCTCAGTTTAATTCTCATCTCATCCAACTTTTACCCAAATCCCCTGGAAAAGCAAAGTGAGTATGCACGCGCACACACTCTCTTTTTCTGTCTCTGGTGTCTGCAGGGGGGTACTAATCCAAGGGAGGCCAGCAAGAAATGATCAGAGATGGTGGCACCAATGGGACCCACTTAAAAAACCAAATATGCCCTGGGCCTAAAAAGGTTGGCAACCCCTGGCATAGTACCAAGCTCTCAAATGACAACTACAACCCACTGCCCTGGTTGCAAAGACATCTAGGCATCTTACTGGATTTGCAATCTATGCACCAGAAACCTTGGAACCAAATTAAATCCAGTTTTGGTCGTCTAATGAAGCCTAAGCAATTTAGGAATTAGGTGTGCGTAAAGTTAGTCTCCTCGCCATTCACAACAGCCAGCAGAGGGCAGCAAAGCAGCAAGGTTTTAACCAGGATGTGTTAAATTTGTGTCTGCAACAAGCTGTGAAAGATGGCGAGGGAGAAATATCTGTAATCTGACAACCTGGGACTCTCTATGCATTGGTCCTCCAAAGTCCTGCCATCCCCACCCACAGCTCACATTCACAGCCTTGTGTTGTAATTGCCTGCCTGTGCAAAATATAGCTGCCCAAAAGGAGAATGCCAGACTTGGGGGGGGGATCAGGAATGTGGCACTCAGATTTCCCACCCTGTAGTGCAGAGATAAGACTTCCCACCCTGTAGTGCAGAGATAAAAAATGTAAATGTACTGCCTTCAAGTTGATTCCGACTTACGGCGACCCTATGAAGAGGGTTTTCATGAGGCTGAGAGGCAGTGACTGGCCCAAGGTCACCCAGTGAGCTTCATGGCTGTGTGGGGATTCGAACCCTGGTCTCCCAGGCCGTAGTCCAACACTCTAACCACTACGCCACACTGGCTCTTCTATGACTAAGGAACCTTTTTCTGTCCAAGGGCTGCATTACCTTGTGGGTGACCTTCTGGCGTCCAGATGCCAGCGGCAGATGGGTGGGTCAGAGGCAAAAGTGTGTGGAGCGACTAATGCAATTCTTAACATTTGATCAGTTGGCTAGCATCTCCTCACACACCCCGTTCTATCCTCCATCCAGGCACGCAAAAGGCTTTCCAGCTAGGCAAACCCATGGAGGGTGTGAAACAGAGCCGGTGAGGGGTGTGGCCTGAAGAGCTCACCAAGGGCCAGATAGAGAGGCCTGGGGGCTGCATTCAGCCTACAGGCCTGAGGTTCCCCTGAGACAAGGTGCTGGCCAAGAAGGCACATCTTTCATTGCCTCAGTACCTGCCCACCAGCACCTGTAACAGCTGCAGACAGCACCATTTGAAACTTTGGGTCCCGAGGGCAGCCCCAGAGATTTAAGTGAAATTCTTTACAACCTCCCATCTGGGGTGCTTCACTTTCCACTCCGCTGGCCAGTCACTCACACACACACCACTCTTTGAGTGGGACGATGGTGGGAACGCGAAACGGCAGCTGACGACCCCAAACCACACTTGAGTCACTGATGCAACTCTGCCTATACAACGGTGCCATGAATTCAGAGCACTTCCCAAAACATGGCGGCCATTTTACAAGGGGGAAGGCCCATCGCTCAGCAGCAGAACATCTGCCTTGCAAGCAGAAGGTCCCGAGTTCAATCCCCAGCATCCCTGGGTGAGGCTGGAAGAGACGCCCTGTGTGACTCTCTGGAGAGCCACTGCCAGTCAGCATAGACAGTCCTGAGCTAGATGGGCCCATAGCCTGACTCAGCATAAGGCAGCTTCCTGTGTTCTGGTGCTCTTACTTGACAAGCTGCCTTTCTTCAATTTTCTTCTGCCTTTCCTCAGGCAGGATTCCTCCCAGCTGCTGGTAATTGCTGGTGGCGATTTCCAGGAGATCCTGCAGCTCTTTGATCTTCTGATAAGCTCTTTCTGCAAGGGAAAACCTAGCATAAGAAGAGCCTTGCTGGATCAGGCCTGTGACCCATCAAGTCCAGTATCCTGTTCTCACAGTGGCCAACCAGATGCCCTGGGGAAGCCCGCAAACAGGACCTGAGCACAAGAGCACTCTCCCCTCCTGAGGTTTCCAGAAACTGGTATTCAGAAGTATACTGCCTCCGCCTATGGAAGCAGAATATAGCCATCAGGGCTAGTAGCCATTGATAGCCTTCTCCTCCATGAATGTGTCTAATCCTCTTTTAAAGCCCTCCAAGTTGGTGGCCATCACTGCGTCCTGTGGGAGCGAATTCCATAGTTTAACTATGAGAGGTGTGAAGAAGTACTTTCTTTTGTCTGTCCTGAATCTTCCAACATTCAACTTCACCGGATGTCCATGAGTTCTAGTGAGTCCTTGGAGTCTTTCTAGACTCCTGATCCCAACTCAGCCATCCACCCACCCCCAATCACTAGGAAAACAACCTCCCAAAGGGACTGATTATTAAACAATGGGGAGCTAGACAACTTCATCAAGGGGAGGTCTATCAATGGCTATTAGGCATCCTGAGTTAGGATGGCTATGTGGGAATCTCCGTGATCAAAAGCACAATGCCATCAAAGGCCAGTTGCTCAGCTGCAACAGCATGAGGGCCAATGCATTCATGCCTTGCTTGTGGGCTTCCTAGAAGCAATGGGGTGGCCAATGTCAGAAGGATCCAGCAGGTTTCTTCCTACATTCTTATGGTGGGAGACTCCAGAACTTCAGTCTTCATGCAACCAACCACTTGAAGCATTATCTTAAATCCAGATGTTGTTAGGCGCCATCTCCCATCACCACAAGCCAAAATGGCCAACAGCCGCGGATGATGAAAGTTGTAGTCTGTCATGGCCCTGTCAGAGGACTCATCAGACGAGGATGACTCGGGAGTAACAGCAGCAGACCCAGGGGCAGCAGACCCAGAAGGAGAAACGGAGGAAACTCCTGAGAACCCAGCTCCTTCTCCCCCTCAGCTGCAGAGCACCCCAGACACAGCTGAAGCCCTTCAGCCAGACGCAGCCAGTGAACAGGAGACTCCCCCCTCACCTGCAGAACGTAGACAACAGAAGGTCAGGCAGAAGAGGGGCAGGCCTGTCCACTTAAGGCCAAAACGCTGAGGGCTCACACCTGCTGACAAACCTGCTCCTTAAAAGTCAAACCTTGGCTTCAGCTTGTTGCTGACTACAACGTCAGGCGTGACCACTGTGTGTCTTCCTATCCCCTGAACCTTGACTTGGACTGATCTCTCGGCAAACTAGACCCGGACCTTCACTGACGTCTCTTCTGGATTTCTGGCTTGGCACGTAAGCTTTGAATGGCCTCTGCCCTTATCTTGCTTCCTCCTTGCTAGCCTGGCAGATTTATAGCCAAGCTGCTGGCTGAGGACTTACAGCCTGGCAATTACCAAGGAATCTCCAGCCCTGCCTGCACCCCCACCGACACTGCTGTCTCAGTGAAGAGCTGTCATAGTCCAGCAATGTTTTGAAAGCCATAGGCTGCCATCCTGGTCTTAAATCATTACCGTGCATCCACTTCTAGAGCCCAGCTTAATGGAACTCATCCTTCCTACAGATACAGACCAGGACCATGTTTTCCATCACCAGGGCCAACCCACTCCTCCTATCTCCTTGACCTAGTTCACTTCTTGCTAAGGAGGTATGCCCATGTTTGGATTGCACCATTTCAAACCACAGGGGCTCACATGACTGAAAGCTCTCTTCCTCCCCCCCAAAAAAATATGACATTCTGATGTGCAGAAAACTAGCTTCTCGAGTTTCTAAAGGCCACACTAGAACCATTCTTCTTCACATACTAGGTTTCTACATCCAGGATTGTTATTTTTCTTAGCATGGAAAAGCATTTAGTCATAGGAGAGCGTATCTTTAGTCTGAAGTCTTACAGCCCAAGACACAAACAGAGATCTACCCCCTGATTGACATCTAGGTCTCTGAAACATAACACAGGCAGCACATTGGAGGAAATGTCTACAGTACACCAGGGAACCATTTATTTATTTATTTTATTTGTATCCCGCCCTTCCTCCCAGCAGGAGCCCAGGGCGGCAAACAAAGCACCAAAAAAACTTTAAAACATCATAAAAACAAATCTTAAAATACATTAAGACAAAACAGCGTTAAAAACATTTTTTAAAACAACCTTAAAAAAGGGTTAAAAACATTATTAAAAAAACATATTGCAATTCTAACACAGATGCAGACTGGGTTAGGTCTCAACTTAAAAGGCTTGTTGAAAGAGGAAAGTCTTCAAAAGGCGCCGAAAAGATAGCAGAGATGGCGCCTGCCTAATATTCAAAGGGAGGGAATTCCACAGCCCGAGGGCTACATTCCATTGTGGGCAACTGTTCAAGTGCCACATGCCAGTGGTGAGCAGGGCCAGAGGCAAAAGCGGCCAGAGGAGCAAATGTAAATTTTGCCTTTGTACAGTAGGCTTGTTTCTACACACACTCACACACACACCTCTCTATCCTCATCTATGCCAGCCAGAGGCATGTTCAGAGTTCACGGACATCTTTCAGCTGGGCAATAACGCTCTGGGCATGAAGCAGTGCTGGTGAGGGGTGTGGCCTGGGGAGAAAGTGGCTTGAGGAGTTTTGAGAGCCAGATATAGAGATCTGGAGGGGCATATTCAGCCCCAAGCCGAAGGTTCTCTGCTGATCTACACCTCCTAACCTCCCCACCCCAAGTCCTCAGTCCACTTGCTAGAACTGCATCGATAGACCTCAAACTGATTACACTTACCGGTTTACAAAACAGGTCACAAACCTACCTATCAGCCCATCAAATACAGCTGCCCACTTGCCAGCCTTTGCCAGGACAATTCCCACCTGCTGGACCCAACATCCATTTGACACTAGCCCTTTTCTTCCACCTCCACATATAGAGAAAAGACCGCAACTCACCACGACTGTCCGTTCTGTCCTCTTTCCCGGCGCTCACATCGCTCCTGCAGTCTGTGCTCCCTTCCACTCTGTGACTTTCGAAGAATCGCGGGTCGTTGACATCAATTTCCTCATCAGAGTCGTTCCCCATTCTTTTGCTTAAATACTGCACAGCAGCCAGCTGGGCAAACCTGGACAGTTCAGACAGCCGTTAGGAGGTCGCCGGAGAGTGTGAGAAGACAACCAGGGTTTCCCCTGCTGATTGCAATACGTGCTCTCCATTTTAGTGGCAGAACGGCTCAATTCAGCATTTGGAAAAAGCTGCCTTATACCGAGTCGGACCATTAGTCCTTCTGCCTCACTGTTGTCTACACCGGCTGGCAGCAGCTGTCCAGGGTTTAAGGCACAGGTCTTTCCCAGCCCTACCTGGAGATGCTGTGGATTTAGCCTGAAAACTTCCGCCTGCAAAATCTGTACCACTGAGCAATTCCCCAGACACAGGAAGCAATCTTACACCAGGTCAGACTGTCCATCCAGCCCAGTATAGTCTATTCTGACCGGCAGCAGCAATCCAGGGTCTCCGGCAAGTCCTTTCCCATAACCTGTGACCTGATCCTTTTACGCAGAAATACCAGAGACCGGATCTGGGACTTTCTGGATGCAAAGCATTTGGTCTACCACTAAGCTCCAGTCAATTCTGTCAAAACTGGTGTATTTCAGGAACTGTGTTCTTGGGGAATGTGGGCTTCTTCATAGGTTTATTGGGGGTTAAGAAGAGCCGTGCCAGACCAGATCAAAAGCTCATGTAATCCAGCATTCTGTTTCCACAATGGCCAAGCAAATGCCTATGAAAAGACCACAAGCAGGACATGAGAGCAGCAACCCTCTCCCTGATGAGGTCTGTAATAATAGGCAAGCTTTTTTTGGGGGGGGGGGTCGGGAACCTCCGGCACAGGGGCCAAATGCAGCCGTCCAGGCCTTTCTATCTGACTCTTTGGACTCTTCCCAGGCCATATCCTTACTGGCCCTACTTCGTACCCTCCTTGCCTGGCGGGAATATGTCATTGATCATGATTCTTGCTTGCCTGGATGGTGGGTGGAGAGGGGTGTGTGAAGGTGTATAGAAACTGTAGGAGGTAAAATGTCCATTTGTTGCTCCACCCACTTTTGCCTCTGGTCCCGCCCACCACTGGCATGTGGCCCCCGGAAGGTTGCTCAGAAAAGAATGTGGCCCTTGGGCTGACAAATGTTTGCCACCCCTGGTATAAGGGAATATTGGGGACATTCTGGTTTGTAATTCTCAGTTTGTAACAGCTGGACCCAGCAGATTTCACCAGTGCCTCATGAAGCCAGAGTGCCTTCAGAATCCATCCCAGAATCCTCTGCAAAATTCAATAATTCCACAGCCTCAGACAATTCAATGTGGAAATGGTTTCAGTCCTGGCGAACTGGGGGCAAATTTCAGCGCGGAGTGAATGCACACGTACACTGTTGAGACTGAAGGCGAACACACATCAATTGTCATATGAGGATAGACACACAGTGCACATCACGTGCATTATGTGTTTGGTGGCTGGCTCACATCACCGTTGTCCCATGTGCATTCTATACATGAAGTCTCTGCATATTTAAAAAAAAGAGGCCAATTTCTATAGTCACATGAACCAGCCTCAGGCTACATTCAACCATGCATTTATTCCACTATTATTCCACTTTAAACAGCCATGGCTTCCCCCAAAGAATCCTGGGAAGGGTAGTTTGTGAAGGGTGCTGAGAGTTGTTAGGAGACTCCTATACCCCTAACAGAGCTCCAATGGCCAGAGTGGTTTAACAGTCAGCCCCTCTTCCCAGAGAACTCTGGGAATTGTAGCTCTGTGAAGGGAATAGGGGTCTCTTAACAACTGTCAGCACCTTTAACAAATGACAGTTCCCAGAATTCTTTGGGGCAAGCCATGTCTGTTTAAAGTGGAATAATCGTGGAATAAATGCATGGTGTGAATGTGATCTTAAGCTTTCTGAATGGATCTTCAATGTGTGGTAGGCAGGATTAAATCCACACTGGTGTTTTTTGTCAGAACTGAATCCCCGTGAGTTAGCTCATCCCAAGAGAACACAGGCAAGTATTATAAGTTGACACCTCTTGGCAACATCTTTTGCTGTCTCTCCAGCTTCATTGGCAATGTTGCAGTTCGCTTCCCTGTTGATCAGCCACTCTAGGACATGTAAATGACCTTGTCCAGCAGCTAAAGGGAGAGAGAGAAAATATTAAAGGTAGCCATTACCATTGGGGTAGCCCTTTTAGCCTGTGTTGCAGTAAAGACAACTAAGAATCTACACATCTATTACAGCATAAGCTTTCGTGAACCACAAGTCACCAGTGGCATGCAGTGTACATTGGCAAGCATACATACACATTGGCGGCTGTGTGTGTGTGTAGAGGAACAAGATCAGAGGGAAATGATACGCAAGAAGAAGAGACAGCGAGAATTACCTAAAAGCAGGATAATGACAGTGGCCAGTTTACAGGGCAGTGCTGGTGATAATGCAAACATCTTGGCATTGGTAAGCTAGTTAGCACATGCAGTGTGAGAAAAACTTGTAATCTCCATTGGAGCCACAGGTGACTGAGCAGAACATTATTTTGTTTTCTGTGACTTGAATGGAGATTACAGATTTGTATCACTCTACATGTGCTTACCAATGCCAGGATGTTTGCGTTCTCACTAAAGCTGCCTTGTTAATTGGCCACGGTCATTATTTTGCTTGTAAGCAATTGTTGCTCTCTTTTCTTCTGCAGTTAGTTCCCCTACAACCTCATACCCCTGCATCCTCCCCCCTCCCTCCACCATGCTTTCCACAAAAACCTATGCTGTAATAAATTGCCTCATGCAAGTTTTTCTTCTTCAAAATTAGGAACATAGGAAGCTGCCTTAATAGCGAGTCGGGCCATTGGTCCATCTAGCTCAGTACTGTCTACACTGATTGGCAGCTGCTTTGCAGGGTTTTAGAAAAAGGGATATTCCCAGTCCTACCTAGAGAAGCAGGGGATTGAACCCGAGACTCCTGCATGGAGAACAGATGCTCTGCTACTGGGCTACAGCCCGTCCCCAAGGAAATTAGCTCATGACCCTTCACATTATTTATAATTTATTTACTTATTAATTACACTTTTATACCACCCCACAGCCGAAGCTCTCTGGGCAGTTTACAACATAAAAGGAATATACCATCACATTTGGTACAATTGATAGTAAAAGAAAATGAATATATCACATTTTAAATAAACATAACTGAACAATAAATCACAGCAATATGCATATCTTCAAAACCAAAATATAACAATTATAAAAACATCTAAACAAAAATAAAAGAAAACCATACATGACATAAAACATCAACCGAACAATAAATCTCAAACAATATACATTTCATCAAAATCAGAACAAAAAATAACAATTGTAAAATACATTTCGTTACAGTAATATGGTTCAAATGTCCTAGGTAAACTATGTGAACGGTACTGAAAGTTAGGTTGGTTAGAGTTGATTATGATCAGAGATTACAAGCCACAGCACCGCATAGAATTAGGTGTGCTTAACCCACTGAAGTTAATAGTGCAATGTTATAGTCCAGATTCGCAGGATATTTAGGCAAACTGCACCAGACAAGGAAACCTAAATCTGTCTTGCTTTTTATGCCCTAAGAGCATAGTTGTATGCACTGCTTGCTAAAACATACACCAGTAAAAGAAGAAAATCTTTACCCTGGTAGTTCAAATTCTGTGACAAGAAACAACAAAATATGCATATTCTGCACAAATTATCCAAATGGTTTCTCTTAGATTTGCATAATTTATTATGCCCTTTTTACAGATTTGCATAGCACCTGGTTAGATATGTTAGCCTGAGAAGAAGTGACTGGCCTATGGCTGCCCACTGAGCTTCGTGCCTGAGTGGAGATTTGAACCTGGGTCTCAGGGTCAGCCTGCAAACCCTATTTGTGCTTTCCTGGGAGTAGGGCCCATTGACTTAAATTGGAGTAGACGTGTACATGATCACATTGTTAGCCATGAAGCTCACTGGGTGAACCTGGGTCAGTCACCATTTCTCACCCTAACCTACCTCGCAGGGTGGTTCTGGGGATAAAATTGGAGGGTTGTGTATGCTGCTGTGAGCTTCTTGGAGGCAGAGTATGTAATAAAGAAACAAAATGAATCTTGCAGCCACTCTGAAAACAGGTGTAAACGATTTCAGTAGGAAAGAAACACCAATATGACAACAACACACGCACCCCCTCACCTTTGTGCAAGAGAGTGGATCCCTTATCGTCCCTCTCATTAATATTGATGATTCTATTTTCCAGTAATGTTCTTATTGTGTCCACATCCCCTCTGAAAGCAGCATCGTGGCCTGGAAATGTAAAATCTATGCAGAGAGAAAACAGAAGGAGATACATTAACTGCCATAACCCCACAACTAGTCGCTTAAGAGCTGGAAATAGGAATTTTAGGAAGCCAAATGTTTCATCTGATGATGATGGAGCCTATGTAAAGCATGAAAGGTTGCCTTATATCTGTCCAAATTTTGACAAAAATTTGTCAAGAAATATGGAAAACTAAACAATAGCCACAGACTGGAAGCGTTCGATATACATCCCAATTCCAAAGAAGGAATCCCAGGAAATGCAGTAATTATCGAACTACTGCCTTAATATCCCATGCAAGTAAAGTAATGCTCAAGATTCTACAACAAAGGCTCTTACCATATATGGAACGAGAAATGCCAGATGTCCAAGCTGGATTTAGAAAGGGAAGAGGCACCAGAGATCATATCGCAAACGTACGTTGGATAATGGAACGGACCAAGGAATTTCAGAAGAAAATCAGTCTGTGCTTTATAGATTGCACCAAAACCTTTGACTGTGTAGATCATGAAAAACTATGGAATGCTTTAAAAGAAATGGGGGTGCCACAACATCTGATTGTCCTGATGTGCAACCTATACTCTGGACAAGAGGCTACTATAAGGACAGAATATGGAGAAACCGATTGGTTCCCCATTGGAAAGGGTGTGAGACAGGGGTGTATTTTATCACCCTATTTATTTAATCTATACTCAGAACATATCATACAGAAAGTGGGATTGGACCAAGATGAAGGAGGGGTGAAGACTGGATGGAGAAATATCAATAATTTAAGATATGCAGACGATACCATACTACTAGCAGAAACCAGTAATGATTTGAAACAAATGCTGATGAAAGTTAAAGAGGAAAGCAGGACTACAGCTGAACATCAAGAAGACTAAAGTAATAAAAGAAGATTTATGTAACTTTAAAGTTGACAATGAGGACATTGAACTTGTCAAGGATTATCAATACCTTGGCACAGTCATTAACCAAAATGGAGACCATAGTCATGAATCATAACAAGAGCTAATGCTCTGAGGGTCCATCCTCAAGGCTTGTCAGCTAATCCCCTTTTAGATTCCAAAATCATGGTTGACTAGAACCAGAGAGAGAGACTTTTCCGTGTCTGCACCAGATTCTGGAATTCCCTGCCCAGAGAGGTCTGCCTTGCCTCTCCCCTGATGGTCTTCTGCCACAGTGTAAAGACCTTCCTTTTTAGGAAGGCCTTCTGTTGCTTGTGATTTCAGTTAACTTTGACTGACAAGTTTTTACTGCTGCCATTATGATTTTATCGATATTGACTATCATGGTATTGTAGTGTGTATGTAGGTATTAGCTACCTTGATGTTTTTGGAAAGGCAAAATAAGAATGTTTTAAATATACAAATAATTACTTTCTTTTAAAAAATAAATTGTTCATTTTGAAAGAGAAAATATTGCAATGGGGGAAAAAACCCCACACAAATAAATAACAATTCCCCCTGCCCCCGCACTGAATGCTTCCAGTTTATGGATGCTGGAGATCTTGCAACCCCTACAGACCCTCTCGGGTGTTAAGATCAGAAAGGAGGCCTTCTTAGTAATTCTGCCACCCTCAGAGGCTCAGGGGATGGTGGCCCAGGAGAGAGCTTTGTTTGTGGCAGCCCCTAAGCTGTGGAATTCCCTCCCTACAGAGATGTGTCTGGCAACTTCACTGTCCAGTTTTCGGCGAATGCTAAAGACACACCTCTTTAGCCTGGCCTTCAGCTCCTGAGATGTATGTTTTCAGAACCCACCCTATTCTTATCCTTGAAATGTATTTTAATTCTTTCTAACACTAAAGTAAGAATCATTCAGACCAGGGTATTTCCGATCTCTATGTATGGATGTGAAAGTTGGACAGTGAAAAAAGCAGATAAGAGAAAAATCAACTCATTTGAAATGTGGTGTTGGAGGAGAGCTTTGCGGATACCATGGACTGTGAAAAAGACGAATAATTGGGTGTTAGAATAAATTAAACCAGAACTGTCACTAGAAGCTAAAATGATGAAACTGGGGTTATTATACTTTGGACACATAATGAGAAGACATGATTCATTAGAAAAGATAATAATGCTGGGAAAAACAGACGGGAGTAGAAAAGGAGGAAGGCCAAACAAGAGATGGATTGATTCCATAAAGGAAGCCGCAGACCTGAACTTACAAGATCTGAACAGGGTGGTTCATGACAGATGCTCTTGGAGGTTGCTGATTCATAGGGTTGCCATAAGTCGTAGTCGACTTGGAGGCACATAATAACAACCACCCACCCACCCTGGGACCTATCGGTGAACAGCGGGCAATAAATATAAATAACAACAACAACCCTTTTTAGCAACCAGTTTTTCAGGCGCTTCCAGATTAGGGTTGCAGGTTCTTGGCCTGAGACTGATCCTGTATCTTTAGAAGAGAAAGTCAGCCAAGTGCAGGTGTTCTTGCAACACTGTAATGAGAAAAACCACAAGGTGGAATTCTCCCTTCCCTCTGCACAACTTTTAAAGATACAGAAGACCTCTTGGTTGCCAGGCACAGCCTCCAAGAGGATCTTTAAAAGTTGTGCAGGGGGAAGGGAGAATTCCACCTTGTGGCTTTTCTCATTACAGGGTTCCACAAACACCTGCACTTGGCTGACTTTCTCTTCTCCTAAAGATACAGGATCAGTCTCAGGCCAAGAACCTGCAACCCTATTCCAGATGGAATTTGGGGTTCAAAACAGAACTTGAGATGCTTTGGCCAATGTGCCTAGTAAGCCATAGACCAGCAGATCTCCCACATAAATCAACAAGTATGGTTTATTTTATTTTTTATTTTTTTTAAGGGCAGCACACCTGAAAAGGTAGAGGACTGCTGGTCTAGACCACTGTACAGATTCATCTCCAAGAAGATAAATATCACCTTAGGGACAGAGGAAGCTCACTTATACTGAGTCAGACCGTTGGTCCATCAAGCTCAGTATAGTCTACCCTGACTATCAGCAGCTCTCCAGGGTTCCAGGCCAGGAACTCTTTCAGTCCTACCTGGAGATGCCAGGGATTGAACCTGGGACCTTCTGCATTCAAAGCAGTTGCTTTGTCGCTGAGCTATGGCCCGTCCCTTGTCACCAGTGACTTACTTTCCTCCCTTTTCAGTTGACCTTTCTCCTTCTGCAGTTCATCAATGTAGTTGGTAATGCTGTCCTTGTAAAACCTCTCTGCCAGGTCCCTCGGGGTCTCCCCATGGTCATTTCTGGCTTTCAAGGAATGGACCAGTGTGGGCATCTTGCTCACCAAGTACTTAAAGCAGTGCAAGTGACCCTCCATTGCCGCCAGGTGAACTGTTATCAAAAGGAGAATTATTTTATTTATTTTATACGAAAGATTTTTTGTCCAACTTTGTCCAAATCTTGTCCTAGTAAATCAGGATGAATGCTCAATAAACAGGCTGTCTGGAAGTGGCCTAATTGTTGTGAATGACATGGAGAACCATCATATTTATTTATTCGTTCATTCATTCGATTTATATCCCTCCTTTCCTCCCAGTAGGGCCTAAGGTGGCGAACAAAAGTACTAAAAACACTCCAAAACATCATAAAAACAGACTTTAAAATAGATTACAACAAAACATCCTTAAAAACATATTAAAACAAAACATCTGTTTAAAAAAAAGCTTTAAAAATTATCTTTTAAAAAAGTTTTAAGAGTATATTGAAAAGCAATTCCAACAGAGATGCAGACTGGGATAAAGTCTCTACTTAAAAGGCTTGTTGACAGAGGAAGGTCTTCAGTAGGCACCAAAAATATAACAGAGATGGCGCCTGTGTCATATTTAAGGGGAGGGAATTCCAAAAGGTAGGTGCCACTACATTAAAGGTCCTTTTCCTATGTTGCGCAGAACAGACCTCCTGTTGTAAACCGCCCAGAGAGCTTTGGCTATGGGGAGGTATACAAATGTAATAAATAAATAAATAAGATGGTATATCCTGAGCACAGTGATCGACTGGGTACATAAGGAGTAAGATGATATTTCAGGTATCCTAGACCCAAGCTGTATAGGGCTTTGTACACCAAAACTAGAACCTTGAACTTAGCCCAGTAGCTAACAGGTAGCCAGTGCAATTCTTTCTGCAGCAGGGCAACATGTTGGCAATACCCTGCCCCAGTGAGGAGTCTCGCTGCTGCATTTTGCACCAGCTGCAGCTTCCGGACCAACCTCAAGGGCAGCCCCACATAAAACGCATTACAGTAATCCAGCCTGGAGGTTTCCATTAAATGAACAACAGTGGTCAGGCTATCCCGGTCCAGAAACGGCCGCAGCTGTCTTACCAGCTGAAGCTGGTAAAAGGCACTCCTAGCCACTGAGGTCACCTGGGCCTCTAGCAACATAGATGGATCTAGGAGCACCCCCAGGCTACGGACCTGCTCTTTCAGAGGGAGTACGACCCCATCCAAAGCAGGCAACTGACCAATTATCCGAACTCGGGAACCACCAACCCACAGCACCTCCGTCTTGCTAGGATTCAGAGTCAGATTACTGGCCCTCATCCAGCCCACCACCAAGCCAAGGCAGCAGTCCAGGGCTTGCATGGCCTCTCCCGATTCAGATGTTATGGAGAAATAGAGCTGGGTATCATCAGCATACTGCTCACACCTCGCCCCAAAGCTCCTGATGACCGCTCCCAAGAGCTTCATATAGATGTTACACAGCATGGGGGACAAGATGGTACCCTGTGGCACCCCACAGCACAACCACCAGGAGGCTGAAAGACAATCACCCAATGCTATTCTCTGAAAAGGACCTTGGAGATAGGATTGGAACCACTGTAAAACAGTTCCTCCAATACCCATCTCACCAAGCTGAAAAGCAGTACACTCTTCCTAAATGGAGTTCTGCTGCGCAATAGGACTTTTTCCTCTCCTCCTCTCCCTCCCTCCCTTAAAAAAAAACTGCTTCAGAGCATCCCCCAACCCTCTGGAGCAGTTTCTGAGGGTACGGGGGGGCTGCAGGGGAGAAGGAAAGAGGGGGAACAGCAGTTGTGCAAGTGGAAGTCTGTTGTGTGAGTAGAAAGGCAGTGTTGGATACAACCATAGTTTTAATTAATTAATTAATTAAGTTGTAATTAACAATAATAATAGTAATAATAATAATTGCATCTGTACCCAGAACACACAGAAACACATTGCACTCTCTACCTTCACTTAACCAAGGCGCTCTCTCTCATTCTCTCACTCTCTCTCTCTAACAAAAAGATCTTCCTCTTCCAATATTCCCCAGGTCATTTTACAAATGGATCCCCCACCCTGTTGTACCTGGAAGATTGCCATTGTTGTCCACATCGTCTAAAGTAGCTCCCCATCTAACAAGAAGCTGTAGGCAGCCCAGCCGGCCATGGAAGGCAGCGTTGTGAATAGGTTTCCAATCGTTCTTATCAGAAACGTTGGCATCCTCAATTAAAGGAAGAAAAGAGGCAGAGTGACTCCTCCAAACTTTAAGTTGCAGTGGAAGCCATATGAAGATCATCAAGAAATGAACAAGAGACCATAAAAGAGCCTTCCTGGGCCAGATGACAAGTCCCTAAAAGCCTCGATAGAGCAGTCTAAAGCTATCATCTAGGCCACTATTCTTCCCATGGTGGCCAGCCAAATGCCTCCAGAAGCCCCTAAGCAGGGCTCAGATAGATCAATCTGTTTCTAGTACATGTCAGCTTTGCATGTCTTCATTCATAAACTTCATCCATTCTGTTTCCATATTAATCTGCATTTGTTAAGTCAGGCGTGGACATTCATTGAATGTTGTGGGCATCCAACGAAGCTGAATGTTGGAAGGTTCAGGACAGACCAAAGAAAGTACTTCTTCATGCGGCGCGTAGTTAAACTATGGAATTCACTCCCACAAGAGGCAGTAATGGCCACCAACCTGGATGGCTTTAAAAGAGGATTAGACAAATTCATGGAGGACAGGGCTATCAATGGCTACTAGCCATGACGGCTGTGCTCTGCCGCCATAATCAAATGCAATATGCTTCTGAAAACCAATTGCCAGTGCCCGCATGAAGGGAGAGTGTTCTTGCATTCAGGTCCTGTTTGCAAGCTACCCACGGGCATCTGGCTGGCCCCTGTGAGAACAGGATGCTGGACTAAATGGGCCACTTGCCTGATCCTGCAGGCTTTTCTTGTGTTCTTAGAGGTAGAGAACCTTTCTCAACCTATATATATATATATATTGATCCTGCCCACCACTGGCATGTGGCCTCTGGAAGGATGCTCAGAAAGAATAACCAGAAATGGTGCTAAATCTTCTGGATTATTATTATTTTAAGATGGTTTATTACTGAGGAGAGGCCAATTTTTGTCAGGACTGCAATTTATGTGCAGCAGCCTTAACTCTTTCCTCCTCCCCCCAGTCCCAATGAACATCCCCCATAGCAGGTATTGATTCCAGAGGGGGAATTTTGATTGGGACCACAAAGTTAACTCTTTCCTCCCCTCAAATGAAAACCAGGTCCTCCTTCAGTGGCTGTTAACAATTTTGAAACAACCATGGCAATTTCATGTGACACATTTAGCATCCCATCAAGTCGGGTCCTCTGCCATGAAATTCACGGGGTGATCTTAGCCCAGTCATTTATCTCTCAGCCTAACCTACCTCACAGGGTTGTTGTAAAGATAACATGGGGGAGAAGATGCACCTTGCAGGGTGTGCCAAGTTGAGGTCCGTTAGAGAAAGGGCAGGTTAAACATTCAGTAAATAACTAAAAGCAAATTGAAAGGTAACCATTTTCAAAACAGGGGAAGAAAACAGAAAGAAGAACATTTCCTTACCACCCCACTCCGCAGAATGGTTTGCAAAGTGTATGACTGTCCGTGGGTAGCTGACAGATGCGCTGGAGTACAGCCTCGGTCATCCTGAGCTCCGAGGTGCACACCATTAAGAAGAAGGGCCTGTGAGTATACAAAGCAAAATTCCTAGTCTCAGACTTGGTATTTATCCACTCTTATGTGTGTGTGTTGTTTTTTACTGATGCGGAAATACAAAAGCCCTTAAAATAGGTAAATAGCATTTAGCAGAGACATTTGGATATTGTACAATACCCAAAAAATTCTCTTCTTGTAGGCTTCCCATAGACAAGTGTGGGAAACTTTTGCCCACCAGATGTTGCTGAACTACAACTCCCATCAGCCCTAGCAAGCATGGCCAATAGCCAGGGATGATGGGAGTTGTAGCTCAGCAACATTTGGAAGGCCAAAGGTTCCCCACATCTGCCAGAGGTATCTGGTTGGCCACTGTGAGAACAAAATGCTGTGCTAGATGGGCCCTTGGCCTGATCCAGCAGAACTCTGCTTATGTTCTAATATTTTATGCATTTGTACAACACTCCTCGTAAGCTACATTCCTATACATTATCAAAAAATTGACCATTTCCCAATTATACTGTTGTCTCCTTGTCTGCACTCTCTAAATTTGACAACAACTGTTAAAATTGCAATGCAATCTAGCATTGAAAAGAAATTATGAATTAGTGCACAATGACATCTGCTCAGGTTGGGGATAACATTTATAAGGGGTATTTTTAAGGCCAAACACTTGATCAATTAGTGAATGTGTCAGGCCACAGTTGCCAGATCTGACACAAACATGCAGGATTTTAGCCTCTTGCTCAGAAAGCAATAATTTTCCAAGGTTTCTTGGACAGAAGCTGTGATACCTAAATGGGTTTGAAGCTAGTTTAAATTACATGTAATGAAGATTTATACCCACCATCTACATTAAGTTCCCCTGATCTTCTTCTAAAATGCCATAGACATACTAGTAGACATCAGCCTATAGGAATATAACCTGGTGATTTATTTATTTTTAATATGAATATGTACATTTAGATTTAAAAATTCCTGTGTAATTCACAGTTTGGATCCAGCATGTTCAGCTGAATTGGTCCAAAAAAGGGTACTGGCTAATCCTTGGGAAAGTCTGTGTGTGTTCGTTTGGGAGTTGCATGAGTAGCATATTTTATAAAATAGATTGCAATTACTTTGTCAGGGGTTGGCACATCCCAGATTCTGTTTCCAAACACTCCGATCCTAAATGCATTCACCAGTCATCCCTTGAGGGTGTTGGGCTTCTCACACACACATGGAGGTCCTTCATTTCTTTCATTATATGAGAGAGGGAAGTTCCGTAAGATCATTTATTTGCACATGAGAAGCTGTCCTCTCTACTGATGCAAATGGAGATTTCTTGAGTTGGAGGGACTAGGTGGATTAGACCACCCAGTCCAATCCCTTACTTGATCTAGCAAGTACAAAGATAGAGAGAGGTCCAGGTCTAGGCCAGCCTCTGCTTGATGACCTACAGCAGGGTCGGGAACATTTCAGTTTTGCGAGCGGATCTTTATCTGGCCCCGCCCCACAGGTCATCTTTGACAGGTGGGTGGGACAACTCACCTGTCAATCACATGATATTATTAGGTCCTACAATGAGAGCCTGACACCCCTCTACGTAACTGGTTCCATTGCTCAGCTGTTCTTACCTTCAAGACATTTCTCCTAATGCAGCGTTTCCCAACCCTTGGGTCCCAGGATGTTGTTGGACTACAACTCCCATCAGCCCCAACCAGCATGGCCAATGCTCAGGAATGATGGGAATTGTATTCCAACAGCATCTGGGGACCCAAAAGTTAGAAAAGGATGTCCTAATCTTCAGCCACAATCTATCCTCCTGTAACTTAAGCCCACTAGATCTATCCCTACACTTGTTGGTGGAAGAGCTCCATACACACATTGCAGCACCGATGGGGCTCTTGGTCAAGGCATTTGTGTGCAAGAACATCCCTGGAACTTCCTTCCATGCAATAACATGTTGAATTATTCCAAATGTCCATCCAACCTAGCATCTTGCCTCCCACCACGTCTGACCAGAGGCCCCACATGGAGGACCAGTAGTCATCCCCTGCTGTGGCCCTGTAGCAACAGGTACAGAGAGTCCCAAGGGCCAAATAGAGAGGCTTGGGGGCATTCAGCCCTCGGGCCTGACTCCAAGATTCCCCACCCCTCATCTAATCCCCTTTGAAGTTGTCAAAGCGAGGGGCCATCAGCAAATCCTGCAGCAGAGAATTCCACAAGTGAATTGTGTGAAGACCTCTCTCTGTAATCTGTCCCGACTCTACAGCCAATCACTTTGATTGGATGAATCCACATCCTTTTGAGAAGGGGAGACGCGTTTCTCTTTATCCACTCACCCAACACCAAAATCCAAGAGTTTAGAACTGTGATAAATATGAAATAAGAGGGGATTGACAAAACCCTTACAAATTCTTACCTGCATACAGGCATCCTGGCCTTTGATGGCGGCAAGATGAGCTGCTGTCCAGCCTCTGACTGTCACTGCCGTCTTATCAGCTCCGTGCCAGAGCAGCCACTGAAGGCACTGCAAGCACAAGCAATGTATTTGTAGTCCCAATCCACAGGGTCTCATAGGCTGCTCCCTCATACATTGCTTGGCAACAGGGCGTAACCATTGATCTCCAGTGCTGTGCATAGAAGCCCCAATAATCAGCTGACTGTTGGGGCTTGCAAAGCACAGTGCCCAGCACTTTGTAAGCCCTAATGACCAGCTGATTGTCAGGCCAGCTGATGTCATTGTGATGTCAGGCGACTGACTGGTGAGTGGCACTTGCTCATCAAGCTTGGCCCGCAGAGGTGGGGGACACACACCCTGCTACAGCATCACTACTTTCATCTCATATTCCTATATTCATATCCCTATACTCATTTCCAGCAACAAGCACGAGTATCAATCAATCATTTATTATGGTCGAAGACCAGCGCTATAAAATATTAAAACAATAAAACATAATAAGCCCGAGTAAGATTCAACCTTGGATCCCTCTCATACACCTGACAAGAAGGTCCATGCCTGTTGGGAAACAACACGCTTTCTGGAACTGCCTCCAGCGACACCTACATCAGGAGTGGGAAGCCACTTTTCAACCCAAGGGCCACATTCCCTCAGGGGCAGGCTTCTGGGGGCCACATGCCTGTGGGTGGCCAGAAGGATAAATGGGTATAGCAGTGGATACAGTTGTTACCTCTGTACTGCAGGCTAAATTCCGACCACGCAAAAGTCAGAGATTTCCACATCCCCACACCCCCACAAATACCTCTCCATCCTCTATACAGGCAAGCAAGGGGGGTTATTTATTTGTTACATTTATATACCACCTTTACCCTCCAAGGAGCTCAAAGAGCGCATGGTTCTGCCCTCTCCTTTTTATCCTCACAACAACCCAGCGAGGTAGGTTAGGCTGAGAGACAGTGGCTGGTCCAAGATCACCGAGAGAGCTTCATGATTTTATCACAGCGCAAGGAACATTCCAACGAGGCACAAGCACTCAAGCAGGTTGCAGAGCAAGGCGGGGAAGGTCTGTGGCCTGAGGAGTAGGGGTGTGGCTGAGAAGAGTCTTGAGGGCAAAAGAGAGAGGTTTGGAGGGCTGCATTCGGCCCTTGTCCCTGAGCCATGTGATAACACCTCTCGTACTCCCTTCAAATCCCTCCTTGGAGCCTACCTTTTCCACGAAGCCTTTCGCACAACCACTCAAGCTCCAGAACCTATTGCAGCTTTTCCCAACCTGATGCCCTCCAGATGTTTTGCACCCCATCCCCCATCCACCCAAGCCAGCAAGTCAAAACATCTGGTGGGCACCAGGTTGGGGAAGGTAGATCTAGTTCACGAAGGCAGTTAAATGTGCTCTTGCTTTAAAATGTTCATGCCGCACATTAAGTGTGCCAGTCTTCAATCTAGCATACCCATAAATCTCTTTCTTGCTTTCTTATAGAAACAAGCCTTTAGTAGGATGAGTAGAGACTGCACAATGGACTCCCTTCTTCAGTTAACAATAACCTGCCTCCATCTTGGATAACCTCTTACCTCCAGGCTTCCAGAATGGGCTGCCCACTGCAGGGGCGTAAACTTGTACACTGGATCCACCTCATTAATGCTGGTTCCAAATGACACCATCTTCTGAAGTTCTTCTACATTCCCAGCTTTGACTGCCGCGTGAATGCTCTTGAACTTTGGCTTCTTCTTCAGAGCTGCTGAAGAAGAACAATGGGCCATCGATTTGTCTCATAGCATGATGAACATGGGAAATGGCCTGCATACTAGGGCAAAGTGGAATGGTGGCCATCATCAACCTGTTACAAGCTCCATCTATTGATTTATTGACTGCATTTATATCCTGCCCTTCCTCCCAGAAAATAGACTTTAAAAACATTATCAGTACCTTGGCACAGTCATTAACCAAAATGGAGACAATAGTCAAGAAATTAGAAGAAGGCTAGGACTGGGGAGGACAGCTATGAGAAAACTAGAAAAGGTCCTTAAATGCAAAGATGTATCACTGAACATTAAAGTCAGGATCATTCAGACCATGGTATTCCCAATCTCTATGTATGGATGTGAAAGTTGGAGAGTGAAAAAAGTGGATAAGAGAAAAATAAACTCATTTGAAATGTGGTGTTGGATGAGAGCTTTGCGCATGCCATGGACTGCAAAAAAGACCAATAATTGGGTGTTAGAACAAATTGAACCAGAACTATCACTAGAAGCTAAAATAATGAAATTGAGGTTATTGTACTTTGGACACATAATCAGAAGACATGATTAACTAGAAAAGACAATAATGCTGGGAAAAACAGAAGGAAGTAGAAAAAGAGGAAGACCAAACAAGAGATGGATTGATTCCATAAAGGAAGCCACAGACCTGAACTTATAAGATCTGAACAGGGTGGTTCATAACAGATGCTATTGGAGATAGCTGATTCATAGGATTGCCATAAGTCGAAATCGACTTGAAGGCACATAACAGCAACAACAACATTGAAATAATAAGATTTAAGTTAGAGTCTATACTAATGCCAGCACAGGGTAGAGGTGAATTATGGGTTAAAAAGGCAAAAAGGCAGTTTTGAGGGAAGGAAGGGAGGTGATATTTAACACTAGTTTCCATGGAGAACAGTTTGGGTTATTTCCCTAATTGTTCTTTCATTCTTTTTAACACTAGAGGGTTTAAAGAAAACATTATCCCTCTTTTGCATGCACTCTGTACACGCTCAAGGCACTTGCAGCTTGTTGCTAGAAGACAAGTTCTAGACATCCCTAGATGCACTTTATCCATAGGTCCATTTTTTTTATTATTGTTTACTAACATATTTATTTTTATTTTATTAATTCATTTCTCTACCGGCCCTCAGCATCTAGGATTCCTAGGGCCACTGAACAGAGAAAATACTAAACGCAAGGGGTCGTATCCAGGGTTAGTCCTAGCCAGGGTACATCCATTGAAATTAGTGGAGGCAACAAACCTAGGCCCATCAGTTTCAGTGGGTCTGCTTTGAGTAGGAAAAACGTTGGATACAGCCCAATGTTAACAAATAAAACCAGACAAAGATGACGAGACAGTAATTACAAGCAGTGTTGTTGTTTTTAAGTGTATGGGGGGGGGGAGATAATAAAGCATTTGTTCCACAGAGAGGGAAATGCACTCCGAATATGCTCAGAGGTGCTTGACTGGAGGTGCCAGAATTTTTTTGGAAACAGAAGAAGAAGAAGAATGTGGAGGTCATACCTCAACCCCACCCCCAAAATCTAGGAAGCTTAGCCTGGTCTCACCAGCTGGGGTGACCTCAGCAGGCATGGTGCTTCTTCAGGGCCAGCCTCCCCTTCGATTCTCACCACCGTCGGACTCCTTTGTGGCTGCGGCAGAAGGGTTGCCATGGAGACAGCGTACACTTCCTGTGATGCTCACTTGGCCCTCTGCCTCAGCTGGGAGGAACTGGCAGTGGAGTGGGGTGTGTGTGTGGGGAGGAGAGAGGTGGGGAGCGAGGAGGAGAATCTGATGGGGCCAGCCAGCCAGCCACAGGCAGAAGCAAAACTGCCTGCAGCTTTTTCTTGCCGGGTGAGGAATGGAGACAGATTTCCTCTCCTCAAACCCTGCAGGGGAAGACATCAGTTACAAGGGGTGGCTCGCCTGCGTCTGGGTTCTTCCTCCAGTGGCCCTCAGTGCCTCCCACAGATGGGGTTTGCACCTGTAGGGACTGTGCTCTGGAGTCGCTTTATGTTGTCTTATTTTATTTAGCTAATGCTTAGTTTTTATAAAAACCACCAGTCCGCACAAGGCAGGAGTGGGGGAACTTTTTCAGCCTCCGGGCCACATTCCCTTCTGGGCAATCTTTCAGGGGCCACATGCGGGTGATGGACAGGGCCAGGGGCAAAAGAAACAAAGCAGTGAATCTGAATTTCACCTTTGTACAGTAGGCTTGTTCACACACACACACACACCTTTCTCTGGCCTCCAGACAGGCAATCATGAAGCATTAGCAGAGTTCAAGTCCACATCCCAGCCAGGCAAAAGCAGTTAAGAAAGGCATGGAGTAGGGCCAGATTGAGGTGTGACCTAGAGAAAGGGTGTGTGGCGAGGGAGGGGTTTTGCCTGGGGGGGGGAGTCTTGACGGCCCAATAAAGAGACCTTGAGGGCCATATTTGGCTCCCCACCGCTGACACAGGGAGACAAGATAGCGCCCGCACATAGCCACCGTGTAGCACCTTATATCAGGATAGACTATGTGTTCATCAAAACTTGAAGGTGCATAACAACAACACCAGAAAGTATTTTTTACATGTACATCCTATTTTTCCTCTGTGAAACTCCAGGACGTATATTTGCCTGTCCCGTCCCAACATTTTAAGCTTGTAACAATCCCTGTGGGGCACATTCGTCTGGAGGGGAAGTGACTAGCCCAACCTGGCTAAGTAGAAATTTGATCTTGGATCTCCCCAATACTAGGTCCACGTTCAGACTATTGACTAGTCTGGCAGCGGCTCCACGGAGTCTTTCCTATCGCCTGGTAGCAGTGGAGGCTGGTCAGTAGGGCAAATGTGGCACTGCCCCACCAACCTCAGTCTGCCCTCAGCTAGGCCCCACCTGCCTGCCTTTCTTAACAACCAGTCCAGGGGTTGGCCCTGGCTGTCAGCTTCCCCCTCCTTAATCTCAGTGTTGCCCCTTGTAGGATTCAGCAGGAAGAAGGATACGGGACAAAAGCAGAATTAGGTGGCACTGCCTGTCACTGGCTCTGGCTCCCCCTACTGCTGGGCTCCCTGCCGTCCGCCCTACCAGTCCTAATGGGCACCAGCCACAATTGTCCTAATCATTTTCAACTGGTGATGCTGTGGGTTGAAACTGTAGACCTTCTGCATGCAAAGCACATGCTCTGCTACTGAGTTTGGGTCCCGCCATCATCACCATCATTTGCATAAAATCTCCAGGGGTCAGTGGGTGACCTTAGGCCAGTCATTCACTCACAGTCTAACCTACCTCACAGGGTTGTTGTGAGGATACAGTGAGGTGGGGAATGAACCAGTCTTGTCCACAAGGAAGCCACAGACCTGAACTTACAAGATCTGAACAGGGTGGTTCACGACAGACGCTATTGGAGGTTGCTGATTCATATGGTCGCCATAAGTTGTGATCGACTTGAAGGCACATAACAACAAGGTGGAATAAAAATGTAATAAATAAAATAAATCCCATTCAACAAGTAGAAAATGTATAAATTAACAACAGTAAAACATCCTTGGCTTTCAAATTTAGGCTAGCAGCTAAGCTGGGCTGAAAAATAAAAGTTTTCCATAGTGGTCTTGATATATCTAGCTTGAACTTTTAAACAAAAAACAAAAAAAAACCAGTCCTTGTGACAAAATGCATCTCACAGCCATGATAAAAGCCTGGGGAGTTATATAACACTCCATTGTATTTATTTATTTTATTTGTATCCCACCTTTCCTAACCGCATTTGATTTTCACAACAAACCTGTGAGGAAGGCTAGGCTGAGAGACAGTGATTGGCCCAAGGTCACCCAGCAAGTTTCATGACTGAGTGGGGATCTGAACCAGATTTCCCCAGTCCTACTTTAATACTCTTAACCATTTTTCACAGCACAAGATTGTATCAGTTGTGGAGATTTAAAAGACTAATATAGTACGCTAATATTGTGCGGGGAGGGTGTATGACAACCCTGCAGTGTACCCCAATATTGTTATCTAGTCTCTTGGCACAAGGATCCTTCTCTTGAGTGAGCCATCTATTCAAATGCCTTCTCAAGTGCTGAGCTGCGTAACTGTAACCCTGAACAATGTCAGCTTTTTAAAATAGTTAATGCTGTGAAGATCACTTTGAACACACACAGCAAAGACCTGGTGAAATCTCAAAGCTGAATGGGCAACTGAGGATTTCCAGTTTCCGAAAGGCCACTGGCAGAACCTAATTCAGTGCTTGCTTCTTCCCCATGGGAAATGGATCAAGTAACATATATGTATTCTCAACAAAATAAACCAAGAACCTGTTTTCGCTTACTGATGCTTTTGAGCAAGGTCACAGAATTTGGCCATTCACAATGCAGAATTGTTACTTAAGAACAAAAAAGCGGAATCTCTGATCTGTCATGATCTGCACATGGGCCACCAAGGTCTTGTGGGGAACTTACACAAGCACCCTTGTTAACTGATGTTTTCAACAGAAGACTGCAGTGGTTCATCCTTTGATTTCAGAAGTGGCACCAATGGATCCTCACTGGGGTCTTCCGTTGGATCCCCACTGAATTTGTGGACAATACACTCCATTTATAAGGTGGTGTGTGTGTGCAACTACTGCTGTAGGCAGAGCAGGGAATAGAGTCTCACACACAGAGCCCATGCCCTTCTGAAAAAGAAGGCAACTTTGCACTAGAAGTCTAAAGAATGGGATGCATCAACAAAATGTATCTGTTTTAGGGCAAATCTATTTAACAATCCAAGATTATATGGGAATTATGTTGTTTTTATATTCCTTCAAGTTGATTATGACTTATGGCAACCCTATGAATCAACGACCTCCAATAGCATGTTATAAACCACCCTGTTCAGGTCTGTGGCTTCCTTTGTGGAATCAATCCAGCTCTTGCTTGGCCTACCTCTTTTTCTACTCCCTTGTTTTTCCAAGCATTATTGTCTTTTCTAGTGAATCATGTCTTTAGGGGTCTAGCCAGCACCATTTTTTAGAGGCTGACAACCTGGTGCCCGTGAGTGCCTTCCCTGGTATGCATAGGGTGCCTCCCACAATAAAATTAGGCTTCAGAGCAGCATTGCATTGTAGTCAATAGACTGCAGTGTGTGCTTGGTTACAGTGTGCAAGGTGTGTGTGATGTTGTCAGTTTCTCCTGTTTGCAATGCACCCCATAAGGTTGGAACACCTGTCTTGGAAGCATTCTCCAATGCGAGAAAAGCATTGCCCCTTTTAACAGTGTTTGCCCTTTGCCATTTTTATATGTAGTGATGTCCAAAATACATACTTAAGGATCTACTGCCATATTATTCTGACAGTAATACCTCAGTTAAATCGTCCAGAAAAAAAGCTCCTTTAAACAGTCTTTTTTGGGTGTCGGTGCGTGGGGTCAGAATGAGGCTCCTTGTCTACTGAATTGCAGCTGCTGCAGGCAGTTCTCATGTGTAGCTGGAATGGCGCTCCTTGACACATAACGCAGGCATCTCCACAGTAAACAGTGCTTTGGGTGCCCTAGAAGCACTGTTTACTGCAGATGTGTCTGTTCGAATGTAGGGGAGGATGGCAAAGAGACTAAGCACAGGGATGGTGGTGGCTGTCCCTTGCCTGTCTACTCAAGTGTAAGAAGGCTTTAAATGGTCTGTATGCAAGGCTTAGCGGATCTGGTTATTTCATTTCAGACATGCATATTGTTAGTTTTGAATAAAAAGTTTGCTGAAGAATGTTGAACTCTTTTTTGTGGTTTAGGAACTTTCCATGTTATCCCTACCTCTGGCACCAACGTTTCTGTTAAAGAAATAATGTCCAGGAATACATCTATTTCATTAATTGAGGTAATACTGTACATCTCTTTAGTACATTAAATTTAACCAATTGATTAAACGTTACAGCCCTTTTCTCAGTCTACACAGGAAACAGACACCTTGTGCATTTATTCTGACATTTTAACATTACATTACAAACCTTCATGAAATGGGTATTAATATGTGGTTTGGACAAAACAAGGCTTGTGCTGCTAGATGTGGTGGGTATCTACCTCCTACAATCAAGGCTGTTTTCACAAGGCACTAACTAGCTTTGCCCATGCACAGAGGTTTCAAAGAAACCCAAGTAACTGGTAACACAGTCGAACCAAACTATGTGCATACAGCTATGGGAATTTAATTTCTCTCACTTGGATACATCAGTTAACTAGATCTTGCAAAATAAAGGCCAAGTTATTTGGCTGAAACTATAGGAAATGGTTAAACACCTTCTCCCACCAGCAACATTCTGCCCCCTCTCCCCTAGGCTACTTTCAGGGTTTTTTTGTTTTTGTAAACTCAGGACTTGTGTTCTGTCACAGGACCTTTTGCATCATGTCTTTGGCCTTAAGCCTTTGAAACGTGGAAGCATTTATACTTTTAAAATGTATCCACTGGATAAAACTATATCCACTGGATTTTGAACACCCCTGTTCATATTCAGTGTCTAGTTACATGTATACAGTATATTCACAATCTTCCCCAAAGCAACCCACGAAATAAAGAGATTCAGACTGGTATATGCTTCATTCTAGTTTATTACACGAAATAAATATTAACAGCTCATGGTAATTCTTTACTATCTAGACCCAAGTTATAAACTAACAAAAATGTTAACCATATTGCAACTGAGCAATCTTACATTAATTTTTTTTCCTCTGTAAAATTTAAAGAAAATTGGTTTGGTTTATACTAAGTTCTTGTATAGTTGACTACTTGAAAAAAGTAAAAGTAATTTTGAAAATCTGAATCTGTTTTTTCTCCCAAGTTGATCCTGGGGTTTTGCTGTAAACTGTTGGCACGTGTTCAAAGCCAAGCACATTATTTTGTTACATAACCCTCCTAGCTTTTTTTAAAATATCTGGATGTGAATGCAGGTTAAGAAAAGCAATCCAGTGTTTGCTGGAACTTCCTCTGGAACAGCAATTTTCTCCTTAGCAATCTTCCAACACCAAAAAAAAGTCCATCTGGAATTTCTGCAGAAAATCCAATTTAACCACAAGGCCTACGTTGAAGCCTGAGTTTGGTTCCATTTAAAACACTCCCAAAACAGAAATACTCCTTTTATTATTGGATGGTGTGCATAAACATTACACTCCATAGATAGCAAAAATATTTTTATTTATAATTTACATTTCCACAAATGAAAAAATCCATACAATTTTTCTTACATATACAGTCTATTCCTGTTAAATTTGTACGCCATCTACAGAACTTCCACACAATAGACACCTGACACTGTGCAGGCAATAAGAAATTCAAATACAAAAATGTATTTATTAACCAAATAAGCAGCTGGGGCCCTGCCCCAAGTGAACACTTTATTCATAGAAAAATTATTTGCCTCTTAGAGTCAGCTAGAACACACAGTAGCTCTTCTCTGTAATAAAAAAAATAGTTTGTTTAAATTGACTCAACCTCTTCAGGTTCTGCTTTAATTTCAGCCAGTGCAGGTGTGCTCCCATCCATATGTTCATCAGGTTTTTCCTCAGATTCTTCTTCCACCTTGGGACTATTACAGGAGTCCTGTACTTCTTTCTTAACAATGTTCAACATAATATTTAGCGGGTTTTCTACAGGTGTCTTGCTAGGAGATGGTGTTGAATCAAACGATGAGGTCTGTAAGTAAAGATTAACACCACACATTGGAGTTTTGACGACTCAAACACTTCATCATTAGCATTTTAAATGGGATTTGAAGATGGGAAACAAAAAATATCACTTTCACAATCTGCATGCTTTTCGTGATGATACATCTAACTGAACAAAGAAGGCAAGACTTTTAAAAAAACAACCTGAAACCCAGCAAACCCAAATTCAGTTATTGAACTCTTGTGATTTTTTAAAAATAAACACAGTAATATCTTAAAAAGCTGGTTTATATTTGCCACATTTGGTAGTAAATTTGAGAAAAAGAGACTATCTGTAAATCCCCTCTTTACATGAATGATTCTTTAAAATACAAGGAGCTACGCTTTCAATCTGTGGATGAACGCAGACAATTCATTTTGCAGTTTTAATATGTAAACCTACAGAAAATTAAGCCAAGAGTGCACTTACATTTTGATAATCATCATAGCATGATGGATGGTAGATCTGGAGAGAGAAGAGAACCAATCTTAGTATCCACATACTTAAATGGCATACAAGAGTACAATACAAATGAAATGCAATTTCCATTTTCATGCAATCACAACTTTCATTGAAGTTTTTTGTATAGACTGCTGTAGGTTTCTTTTGCAAATGAAGGTCTTCAGACACCTTCTGCTAATATTTCACTATGTCTGGCACAACTTATTTTGAAAGCGCAGTAATTTAACTATTTCCAGAGGGGTAGCCAGGCTAGCCTGTTGCAACAAAAACAAGAGTCTTGGACACCTTAAAGACAAACAAATTTATTTATCACTTAGGTTTGTGTGGACTGGTCTACTTCATCAGATGCATGAATGTTCATTCTTTAAAAAATTCATTAAGTCTTTACGGTGGCATGAGAATTTCTTTCTTTATTTTTTGCAATTTAAGCATCTGTTCAGGAACACCATTCCTAAAATCCATTACAAAAATAACCAATCACTGTTAGCCAAAAACTGATCACTAAAGCCATTGTACCACCAAAGGTATGTTCAACATTACCTTTTCATCTACTCGAATTGCATTTTTAAGGTGCCACTCCTCCTCTTCCTCATCCCAATATTGCTCAAATTGCTCCTGGCAGATTTCACAGCTCTGAAATATAGAAAGCAGTTAGAGAACATTAACATTAACAGCATACAGCTTTTACTTTTAGATCACTAAAGCAATCTTTTTAGTCATGCTAAGTAAAAGGCAGGTACAGAATAAATTACAACAATTCTGAACTCTATTATAAATATATGAAGATTGTGAAATTCTGCTTGTTAAATGTATTAATATCAACAAATGGTGGTCATGGTTTGAAACTGCTGCTACAATCAGGACAGCCAGTGTAGTGTAGTGGTTAGAATGTTGGGCTATGACCTGGGAGACCAGGGTTCAAATCCCCACTCAGTCATGAAGCTCAATGAGTGATCTTGGGCCAGTCACTATCTCTCAACCTAACTTACCTCACATGCTTATTGTGAGGATAACATGTAGAGGGAAAACCCATATACACAGCTATGAGCTCCTTGGAGGGATGGTGTTATAAAACCACAAAATTCCTGAAGTTTCCAAAAGAGGATTAATAGGAACGATTAGGAACTTTGAGTTTCAAAAGTTCCCATTCTGCTAGCACAAGACACTTGTGCTAGCAGGACAGAATTTTCTCCTCCTCTCCCTGCAGTCCCCACCCCTCAAAATAAGGTCTGGAGGGTAGAGCGAACCCTGGTAAAGATTGTGGGGGCACGCAGGGGGAGGAGACAAAACAGAAGTTCTGCTGGTGCTGCTTTGGATACAACTCCTTTAAAAAGGATTCTGAAAAAAACAGAAAGTATGGTGAAGTCTTATTTGGTTTGGTGAAACTTATAGAGTTTTGCTATCAGTCATCCTTTCTACCATAAATCCACACCTACAAAACCCAGATTCATGCAGTAGGCTTTTATATTAAACAGATGTAAAATATACCTCTATCTTTATCCTAATACAGATACTCGCAAATATGAATAGGAACAAACATAAGGATTTCTGCAGAGTTAATGCATTCTCCTAAAGTAAGCTTAGAGAGCTCCCGTTACCTCATCTGCTCCAGCTGGGCCTGCAGGAACACTCTGAAATTCCTTTTCTTTAGCAGCTTCTTGTGTTTTTAACACAACTTCTTCATGCACTTTTTCAAAGAACTGACTCTTTGCACGCTCCTCTAAATCAGCTATTTCTTCAAACTCTATCCAGTCCTAAAGAAAAACATTTCACAAAGCAAATTTCAAAACCTCTTCGCTGTTTTGTTGTTGTTTGCTTTTGACCTGCTGTCACAGCATTTCATAACACAGCTCTGCCTGAATCTTTAATTATCCTCTATGGTCCGGTTAGTTAGGAACAGGATCAAACAAAGTTGGGCACAGACTTCCAAACTGTTACTCTTCTGAGGTAAAAAAACCCCACTGATCCTACATCATTTTTAAATATTTAATCCATCAGAGCTTATCCAGCAGTATATTAAACATAGATGTGATTCAAATTGTCAAGTGGGACACCATAACACTAAGTGACAGGCAGCCATTGCCTGCACAAGCTGAAAAGAGAAAGCAGAAAAGCAAGAGGCACTTCTTAATACCAGGATACAACATCATAAATCTCATATGCAACACAGATGTCAGAATCTATCTATGTTTGTTAAAAGAAATTTTAAGCAAAGTCTGCTGGTGGCACAGCACCTGTGCACAATTGATTTAGGCATGCAGGGGAAAATATATTTACCTCTTCTCTGTCTAGTTTGTTAGTCGCAAGAATATCAGATTTCAGATTGCTTTAATATTTAACTCTTGCAACTGCAAAGAAATTCCTGAAAACACATCTGTAAGCAACATGACACAGACACTGACTAGAGCTGACCACCAGGGGGCACTGTTGTGACAAAGGCTCCCGGGTAGAGCACACCGGTCTCAAACTAGCTAATATAAGGCAGAAAAATGTATCAAGCCCAGAAGTTACAGAGGCAGACAAGCAGCCAGAGAGCCATTAAAAAATAGTAAGCAAATGCCCTCAAGGATGCAAGGAGTCTATAAAAAGGGCAGAGACAACAATTTGCCAGGGATTAGCAACCCTATGTCTCCAGAAAAGTAAGAAGCTTTTAGAAGCAGGGAGGTAATTTAAGATGGCTTTTGAAGTCTTGTGCTGTTTTAAGTGCGTATTATCTTCGTATCTTGTTTTACTGTTGCCCACCTTTGGAATAGGGTAGTTAATAAAGTTTAATATTAATCCTTGATGCCCAGGCAACAAAAACTGAGTGGCAACTTACCGTTAAGCTGTAGTACCATCTCCTGTGAGTGACTTTCCTGCTAACATCCTTCTCGGTGCGATTCTGACGATAGTGCCAGTCCAAATGGTCTGCATATACATCTGTCTGTGAAGTCGTGAACCTCATTCCACAAGAGTAACACTGAATGCCAGTATAGAGCCGGTTTATAACGCTATCGTGACGCCTGAAAATAAATCAGAAACGAGCTGATTATGGCAGTTTAGGGAGAAAAAAGCTACATAAGCATCAAAGAATTCTGCTAAGTAAATAAAAGATGAAATATGTTTCATGTTGGGAGGTTGCTACAATCAGTTCTAATTTAATTTAATAGTAAGCACCAATCAAGAATTCACAGCCTAATAAACTTGTTCTAGGAGTTTGAAGGATTGCAGGACTTGTTCAGTCCATGGGGCTTAACCTAATCCAACCTTTGGGTTCCCAGATGTTGCTAGACTACAACCGACATCATTCCCAACCATTGGGTCATGCTGGCTGGGACTGATGGGAGTTGTAGTCCAACAACATCTAGGGACCCAAAGTGGAAAAGGCTGACCTAGACCTATGGCAGGGCAGCCAAGAAAATAAGGAAGGCTTACGTGTATCCATGAATAAAAAGCAAATACCTGATAGGGAGAGACAGGTCAGCATGCCCAGGGAACAAAGCTGTATGACACCAGGCCAGCCTGGCACAGGAGATCAATACACAGCCACACCTCTTTAAAGAGGCCCACTATAAACCTTGAGACCTTTTCATCTAGATCAAAGGCCTAAAAATCTCAGGACCTCTCAAGATGATCAGTAGGTCACATCTAATTCTATAATGATTATACTTGGAATCCCAAAGCAATATTTAAGTTATTACACACAGGAATACAACACTCACCTGCCCCTAAAGCAGGGAGTTCCCCGACTTTCACAATTAAAATCAAGTTACCTTTGATCACAAACAATTCAACTGCTTACTTAAATTAACATGTGATGTCTAGGTGCATTCTGTGTTACCCACCCATCGCAATAAATATACATACTGTTTTAATTCTTCTATCACAAAGTTCGTTAGGTCTGGGACATCTTGATCCTCATTTTGGTCTTGATCCTCCTCTTCCTCCTCTGGTGCTGGTTGGGTAGAAACTTCATTGACTTCTAAACAAATGAGGTATGTTGTCAGCATTGGGCCAAAATGTGTGCTTTTAAAATTATATCACTGTCAAATTAAAGCAGGCACATCTAGAATACAACAGTCCAGCTCTGACCCAGTGGCCACTGTATTAATATACAAGTGGGGAACTGGATTTGGCCAGTGGGCCAGATCATTATCTCCCCTCAGGCCCCATTTGACACACGGGCAGGGCCACCCATATGTCAACCACCTAACATCACAATGACATCCAGTGGCCCTTTTATTGCCTGCAAATGCACAACCTGCAAAGTGCCTGGGCAAATTGCTTCACATGAGCCAACAATCTGCTGATGTCACGTGTAGGCCAGGTGGGCGTGACTTGACTGAAATGGCCTAGCAGGCCAAATGGGGAGGCCTGGCGGGCCTAATTTGACCCATGGATCAGAGGCTCCCCATCCCTGGATTAAAAATAACTTATTTTTTTTTTAACATACTTGTGACAAACTTCTTTCAATTCCTCCAACTTTATCTCCTGGCTTTAAAAAGCAAAGTACAAAAAGTATTCCTCGGATTATATTATAACAAATCAAATACAGAAGTTAAGGGTCTATTTCTCAATATGTTCATTTCTGCCTAGCAAAAAGGGAAGTCAAATTATTCAATACTGCTAATTTTGAACGGTGACTACTATTAAACACATTAACTGCTAAAAGGTTCTAAGACAAACATATGTAACATCATTTATCCAACTTTGTGTCATACAAACCTTAATGTTTTTAACTATTCATCCTAGAGAATAAAAGAGTAGAAGTCATACTTACGTGTGGAAGTTGAATCAGGCTGTAAAACTTTGAGAATTCCTGTGGAAAGTAGTTTTGAGTATAATTCATTTACATCAAGTTGTCCAAGATGATTATCAGGATAGGAAAGTGGAGTGTTCCCTAAAAATGGACAAAAATGTCATTACCGTCAAATAGTTCTAAGACTAAAACAAGATCATGTGGTTTATGGTCAGATATATTTTACGTTCCCTTTCCCCAACCTTCCACTTCTAAACATCCTTTTCAATGTCAGCCGCTATCTGGGTAGCTCAAATTACTGGAATGTACATCACTGAGATGATTTGCAGGACATCAGCAAGGGTTTTGGATTCTCAATTACCAGAGGAGATGCTGTGACATACATTTACATGGGCTAGAATCTGCTTCATTGGGGACCAAATGAACTCCTGTCCACAAAAGCTTAGAACACAATAAATTTGTTGATCAAGATGTCTTTGTTTCTTTAACTTCTGTCTAACAGCAGCAACTAAAAGGGTTTTTTTCTTTTGAAACTATGCTGATCTGTAGTTACTCAGATGTAGATTTGTACTTGTGTATCATTATTTCAATGTATACCTCATGGCATACAACAGATAACAGGCCCTGCCCACATGGCAACTATTCTGCATCTGGCTCCTCCTCAACCCTGCTCTGATCCCATCTTGGTCTGCCACCATGTACATCCCACTATTATCACTCTTGTAATGTCTCCAAGCTAGTATCCCAACTAACCTTTGAACTACTAGTATCCTACCCATCAAACTCATTTCCTCTTTTCTCCCTCCACAGGTTTTCTCCTTCATAAGAACATAAGAAGGGCCTGCTGGATCAGGCCAGTGGCCCATCTAGTCCAGCATCCTGTTCTCACAGTGGCCAACCAAGTGCCTGGGGGAAGCCCGCAAGCAGGACCAAGTGCAAGAACACTCTTCCCTCCTGAGGCTTCCGGCAACTGGTCTTCAGAAGCATGCTGCCTCTGACTAGGGTGGCACAGCACAGCCATCATGGCTAGTAGCCATTGATAGCCCTGTCCTCCATGAATTTGTCTAATCTTCTTTTAAAGCCATCCAAGCTGGTGGCCATTACTGCATCTTGTGGGAGCAAATTCCATAGTTTAACTATGCGCTGAGTAAAGTAGTACTTGCTTTTGTCTGTCCTGAATCTTCCAACATTCAGCTTCTTTGAATGTCCACGAGTTCTAGTATGATGACAGAGGGAGAAAAACTTTTCTCTATCCACTTTCTCAATGCCATGCCTAATTTTATACACTTCTGTCATGTCTCCTCTGACCCGCCTTTTCTCTAAACTAAAAAGCCCCAAATGCTGCAACCTTTCCTCGTAAGGGAGTCGCTCCATCCCCTTGATCGTTCTGGTTGCCCTCTTCTGAACCTTTTCCAACTCTATAATATCCTTTTTGAGATGAGGCGACCAGAACTGTACACAGTATTCCAAATGCGGCCGCACCATAGATTTATACAATGGCATTATGATATCGGCTGTTTTATTTTCAATACCTTTCCTAATTATCGCTAGCATGGAATTTGCCTTTTTCACAGCTGCCGCACACTGGGTCGACATTTTCATCGTGCTGTCCACTACACAACTCCGAGGTCTCTCTCCTGATCGGTCACTGCCAATTCAGACCCCATGAGCGTATATGTGAAATTAAGATTTTTATGCATAATTTTACACTTGCTTATATTGAATTGCATTTGCCATTTTTCCGCCCATTCATTCAGTTTGGAGAGGTCTTTTTGGAGCTCTTCGCAATCCCTTTTTGTTTTAACAACCCTGAACAATTTAGTGTCGTCAGCAAACTTGGCCACTTCACTGCTCACTCCTAATTCTAGGTCGTTAATGAACAAGTTGAAAAGGACAGGTCCCAATACCGATCCTGGAGGGACTCCACTTTCTACAGCCCTCCATTGGGAGACCTGTCCATTCATTCCTTCAACCTCCCATTCCACACATCTGCCTTCAATCACTACTTATTAAAGGCAAGTAAGAGGTAACATGATAGAAGTGTATAAAATTATGCATGGCATGAAGTGGATAGAGAAAAGTTTTTCTCCTTCTCTCACAACACTAATACTTGCGGACATCCAATGAAGCTGAACGTTGGAAGATTCAGGACAAAAGCAAGTACTTCATGCAGCACATAGTTAAACTATGAAATTCACTCCAACAAGAAGCAGTTATGGCCACCAACTTGGATGGTGTTGAAAGAGGATCAAATATATGAAGAATAGGGTACAATAGCTACTGGCCATGATGGATATGCTCTGCCTCAACAACTGGAGGCGGCATGCTTCTGAATACCAGTTGCTGGAAACCAGAGGAGGGGAGAATGCTCTTGGGCTTGTGGGCTTCCCACAGGCATCTAGATGGCCACTGAGAGAACAGGATGCTGGACTAAATGGGCCATTGGCCTGATCCAGTATTATGTTCTTATTCCCTACCGCCTTTCAAAAGCAGCAGCTCCCCAAGCAGAAAACCACAGCTGCTGCTGCAAGCAGGAGTCACAATCCAGAGAATAATTTAAGACATCCTCAAAGAGTTGTATGTCAAAAGCAGTAATGTGGAATTTTTCCCCCTGGTGCATGAAAGCTGCTGCATCTTGGAGACCTTTGACGAACCAGTGACTAACAAATCTGATAAATAATAACAATCTTATCCCAAACAAAATCTCCCCGTTTGCTGTGTGGTGTGAAGATCTGTTTGAGAACAGTAAGTTCGAGGTCAGAATGGATACAATAGAGCTGGTGCATAGTTTTCTGAAGTTGAGCTCTGAATTTCATGCCTATCTCCTTTCTTTTACTAGTTGAACTACCTGTAAATAGGATATACAAATTGGCTTAAGCCTCATGCCCCAACATATACCAGGAGCTGAGCAACTAAAATGAAGCACTTTAGAAATTCCAATGTTGCACTGACCATGCTGCTGAATGCACCTTTAGATAACAAAGCCTTAAAATACATACAGGGCACTCATTGGCTTCTCGTAAACAAACATTTTGGTAAAAGGGCAAAAAAAAACCCTTTATATATTTACCTGGTTGACTTTGGACAAAGCTTCCAGGATTTTGTGCATGAACTGGTAAGAGTGGCTGCCCTTGATTATAAGGTACAGGTTGAGTAGATGCTACTGGCATAACAGGAACCTGCCAAAAAACAAATGCTGTTTTAATCTGAATATTCAGTTATTTCACTGGTAAATTCCAAATCAATGAATGGAGTTTGATTTTGCATTCAGCTACAAAACGCAGTAGAGCTCCACTTACAGAAATAAAACATCAATAAAATTGCACAGTATAAAATTAAACTTTAAGCACCAATATAAAATTGCACAGTATAAAATTAAACTTTAAGCACCAATATTAAAACCAGATTAAATCAATCCACTTTCTGGGACAATGTACACCATCTATATTTATATATATTACTTTCAAAACTGCTGATAGATATTTGATAAATTTTAGTATATCTACTTGTTTTAAAGTTTGATTTTATCATTATTTTCTTATGAACAATTTATGTTTTTTATTTAAACTGCTTAAAGCTCTGTTAAGCAGTATATAAATCTTAATATAAAATGTTATTAGCCAAATATTAACTTCTGCTGTGCTTCCAAGAAGAATTTAAAATTCCTCTTAGAAGCTCACTAGGAGTCCTTGGTCCAGTCACTCTCTCTCAGCCTAACCTACCTCAGAGGAATGTTGTGAGGAAAAACAGAGGGGAGAATCATGTACACCACACTGAGTTCCTTAGAGGAAAGGTGGGATATAAATGTAATAAGCCAACTACCCATTAATTGTTTTTTCCTCTCACAGGCTGAATGACATTGAGGCAGTTATATTTCAACTTCACTTAGCTTATGACAGAACTGTACCAGTTTCATTTATCGTAGTACACAGAAACTAAACAATGCAGGTTAGATAATGTAAAGATCAAGATTTGCATTAAAAAGGTTCTGCTAGCAAAATGTATTTCCTCACACATTTTCAGTGCCAGATTTTTATTGCGCTTTTCATAATCAAGATGGCAAAGCCTTTATCTGAAAATTGCCAGAATATTTCATATTACTGTGGTTAGAGTGCAACAGATATAGACCACATATGCAAAACTTGTATTTTTGCAGCATCAGCCTGCTTCACTTAAAACTCTTAGACCCACTTAGTCTTACTTGCCAGAAGCTTCTAGTTTTTTATAAAGAAATATTGCTGATATGGAGGATGCAGAAAAGCAGAACAAGTATCTGATTCATCTTTAAATAATTTGAAACCCTGTAAATCCCTTACCTGCTGTGGCTGCTGAACATTTCCCACCGTCATACTACTAAAGCTTCCATATTGAGGGCCCTGAAGATTCTTATCATCAAAGTAAGGTCCAGATCCCCTGTTAATTGTATTAGGGAAGCCTTGTGCACCAGAAACAGGTGGCCCATTGAAATTTGGTCCTTGAGGGGTATCAAATATTTGCTCAGTTCTCTGGAATTGCATTCCTTGTGATGGTGTATTATAGGGGGGCTGATTGGGAGGTTCATTGTAAGGGCCAGTTTGTCCATAAGGTGGTGTTTCCAGTCTTGAGGCAGGATGATTAGCTACACTTTCAATTCTCGGACCAAGAGGAATATCAAATCGCGTTGCCTGCTGGTGTTTATCTTCAAACCGTTGAGGTATTGGTGTATCGAATCGTGGCGGTACTTGCTGACCCGGTGGACCTTCAAACCTCGGTTGTGTCTGAGCAGGGCCTATTTCAAACCTCGGACCTTGTTGTACATGCAATCCATCCAGTCTTTGCAAAAGCGATGGCTGACCAGGTTGACCATCAAATCTTGTTTGACAACTATCAAACCTTGGGCCCGTTTGGTTAATAGGTCCTTCAAACCTAAGTCCACCTCCAGACTGGCCTGAAGGTCCCTCAAACCTGGGACCAATCCCTGGCTGACTATGTGGCCCCACAGGCTGCCCATGAAGCCCCTCAAACCTAGGACCAATACCTGGTTGACCATGTGACCCAATAGCTTGGCCATGAGGCCCCACAGGCTGCCCATGTGGACCTATAGGTTGCCCGCGAGGCCCTTCAAATCTCAGACCACTTGCTGGCTGCCCAAGAGGACCCATCGGCTGGCCATGTGAAGCTTCAAACCGCAAGTTCCCTCCTGGCTGGCCAAGCAGTCCCATTGGCTGCATATGTGGCCCTTCAAACCGTATACCACTCCCTGGTTGACCATGAGGCCCTATGGGCTGACCATGGGGACCCTCAAACCTCATTCCACCTCCTGGGGGACCGTGAGGCCCCACAGGACGATCAAGGGGCCCTTCAAACCTTATACCACTTGAAGGTTGGCCGTGTGGGCCTTCAAACCTCATACCACCAGAAGGTTGGCCATCGAACCTCATACTACCTGAAGGCTGATCATGTGGTCCCTCAAACCTCATCCCAGCAGATGGTTGACCATGCGGTCCCTCAAACCTAATTCCAGTAGATGGCTGGCCATGAGGTCCCTCAAATCTTATCCCACCTGAGGGCTGACCATGGGTCCCTTCAAATCTCATACCACTCACAGATTGGCCTGTGGGACCCTCAAACCTCAAAGTTCCTCCTGGCTGTGCCACAGGACCCTCAAAACGTATAGCAGTCCCTACACCAACTTGCCCTGAGGGCCCTTCAAACCTCAAGGGACCACCACCCATCTGTGCTGGTGGTCCGTCAAACAGAGAACTCTTTCCCCCAGATTGTCCCAGAGGCCCATCAAACTGAGATGCTGGCTTGCTTAGAGACCCCTCAAACCTTAAATTAGTCTGTGCTTGTGGTCCTTCAATTCTAGAAGTTGCATTAGCCAGCCCTTCAAAATGAGTTCCTTGTCCATCTCCACCTGCCCTTGTGCCAGGATGTCTGGGAGAACCCTCAAAATGAGATCTTTCTTCCATCAATGAACTAAATCTTTGCTTTCCATCTGCAACTCCAAATCGTGAGCCTGGATTCTCAGGAAACTGTTTTTCTGCATCTTCATATCTCGATCTCTTGTAATGTTCACTGAATGAAGACCTCTGCTCCTCTCGAATGCCTTAAAAAACAAACAGCATTGTTATAATCACAAGAAGTTTACTCATTACAAAGCCTACTATTTGAAAGGAAGTCCACACAACTTTCCTCAAGTTTATCAAATCTGGAAACTTATTTTTTTTTGTGCACTTCTATTTTGTTCCCCAAGAAAATATTTAAAACCTATTCATCCTCTCTAACTATAATAGGTAACGGAGGTATTTTCCCCCAAACTCCTCGTACCTTTGGAAGAGTTTGGCTCATCATGTCTTCTCCGGCCATCATGTGGTGAATTATCCAAGTATGGTCTGTTACCACCAACAGGAGAATGACGCCTTGATCTTTCACCAAACTGACCCCCAGATTTGTTTTTTGTTTGTTCACAGTCCATTCCAGAAAGAAATGTATCGCTCAAGTGTCGTTCAAGTAAAATTTCTTCAGCATCCATCATGTTGAGCCTTGGAAACGAATGCTGAACTTGTGTTCTTTTGAGCTTAGCTTTATGTTCGTGATATATTAAATCCGCATCAGACAACAGGGGCTTCTTCTTTGAAATTCCCTTTTCACCTGTGGGACTATCCCAGACATTACATCTGTGCTTTCCTTCCTGATACTGGAAGAGCTGGCGAATCTTATGACACAGAACAAGGAACTCATCTTGTGTTATTTCACCAGATGATAGGCTTTCATTTGCCTGTGACAAGAGAAATTTTTAAGAGTTAATTTGGAAGGCCTTTAGGAAAGAATCTATAAATCAAGAAAAAGTGAATGTATTACCTTCTTAAGTATCTCTCTCTTGTTTGCCAAGGTCAGTTCTTTGGGAATCTGCAAATTAGCATCCACACTTAATCTATGTTGCTGCTTTGGTGTGCGAGATGATGGAACTCCTTTACTGCTTGCCCAGGTGTCCCTGTGCCTCTGATGAGGTGATTTACAAAGTCCTTGATGTTCTTCATTTGGTTGGGGGCTGAAATCCAGAGGTAAAAAATGTTACTTTATACAATTACTCTACATAGTGTGATAAAAACTATTTCACTTTTGCTTCAGCATCATTATCAGCACACCATATTTCTTTAGCAGTAACCTGAGATCTGCACTCACTATAGCTAATTGGTGTACCTCATAAATACCAACTTACTTTTTATTTTCTTCCCAACCAGATTTCCACCTTTTATTTGACTTCGAATTTGGCCAGTTCTCCACATTTTCTTTAGGTTCTGAATTTGCTTTTGAAGAATGCTGATTCATTGCTTCCTGTGGTCGGTCTTCATGAGTTTTCTTCAGTCTTCTTGAATCTCTCCCTTCCTGCTTAAGGCTCCTTTTATTACAGCTCCTTTCATCCCGTATTCCCTGCCCAAAGTCCTCTATGTGGGATTGCTTTGGTCCCAATTGCCGAGGCTTCCCAATTTTAGGTCCAGGAGACAGACTTCTGAGCCGTCTTTTGGGTGACCTCCTCTCTCTTCGTTTTGGAGAATGGGAAGATGGTGACCGAGATCTAGGAGAACGCGACCTTTTTCTAGTACTTGACCTTCCTGGTTTTCCAACCTGTTTCTCTGACTCTTCAGTATTGGGGTCTTGTTTTTGGACAATGCCATTAATTATTTTATTTCTACCACTCAGTGATCTATGTTCTTCTTTGTCTTTTCTCTCCATGCTTCTTCTCTTTTCTTTTGTATCATCGTCTTTACCATCTGGCTTCTCTAGAAGATGCTTTTTTAATCTTGGATCTCGCTTGCTTATTTCAGACACTCTGGTGTTTTCACTTTCTTGGTTTCTGTTATCTTTAGAATGAAGCAGCTTGTTCTGCAAGGGAGATGGTGATTTTGATTTTGAATCTAATTGATCAAAGTCTTTCTTTTGTGATTTCTCACTCTGTTTTAGTCTTTCTTGCTTTGATGAACTTTGTTTTTCAGCCTGTAGAGTTTTGCTAGTCTTTGGATCAGTCTGGTTTACTGGATTAATTATAAAATCTTTCCTATGACTTTGATCTTTAGAATGAGAAGAATGTTGACTTGTTCTATTAAGACGAGGATCCCTGTTGGCTATTTTGACATCATGAAGTGGAGATAGACGGTTTTTCTCAGGTGGCAGACAAACCTGATGGGGAGCTTTAATTGGCATGTGAGAAGGCTGTGGAACATGTTGTTTCACAGATGCTTGACCCAAACTGGATCCACTTTGCTGAACACTAAGAGAAACTGCCTAAAATGTGGGGCAAGAAAAAAAGAGTAAATATTTATAACACAAGCACTCCCAAAATAACATGTTTCCCTTGTCTACAACATATAATTTTATAAAAATATAAAATAAACAAGGAAATGGCTTTCTGTATGAAGTAACTGCTGAGTTCTAATAATATGTAACAATGCACCTGCCTATTAGCAGATATGTTATAATGAAAGGCATATAATCTATCAGCTTATTTTGGATAAGCCCCTCTCTATTTTAGCATATTTTTTTAACAATATTCACAACATCTGTGAACATGTCAAAGAATTCATTCATCATATCCTACATCAGATGACAGGAAGCTATATATTATTTCTAAAATATAATTTCAATAAACTATATTTAAGTGACAAATCAAGTTTCTGTAGCCAACATAAACATGGTATGGAAGCTTCCTGAAAACATTAGAATATGCTCTACTGGTGAGTAACGTGGCTCTCCAGAAGTTGTTGGACTACAACTCCCATCATCCCTGTCAATTGGCCATGCTGGTTGGGGCTGAGGGAAGTTTGTGTCCAACAACTGGAGGGCCTTATCCATGGCTTTAGAACAAAGGCTGTGCACACCATAAGTAAACTGAGTAAAAATTAACTAAATGTTTCAACTTTTAAGAGCTAATACCACCACATCACAAAATATGACGTAACACCCACATGCACAGCGGTTCTGGAAAAAATAAAACTTTTTTTATAACCTAATCTGTGTTACACTTACTATGGTGATTAAAACCCTTTGCAAAGTCTTCTCTTCCTTTTGATCATGATTTACAATGTGTAATCTATGTCAGTGGTTTTCATTGGCAAGTCAGAAAACTCACGATGCCTCCAATTTCAAGCACTGTGTTCTAGTCAATTTTACAATACTGTGTTACAGTATTTTTTACTGTTTTACAATGTTTTTAATTGTAATTATGTTTTGGAATGTTTTAAACTATTTTAGCATTTTTTTTTGTTAAATTGCTTTGTTTGTGTTTACCACCCTGGGCTCCTTCTGGAGGAAGGGCAGGACAAACTCAATATATAATAACACAGGTGTGGAACCTGCCATAGTGGCAAGTGTAATTCACAGAGCAAGTGTAATATGTAGGCAGAAGAGTTGGCTCTACCAAGAAACCCGAGGTAGTCAGCATTGCGCCATCCATATATTGTTGGACTACAACTTCCAGTATCACTAGCAATTGGCTATGTTGGCTGGGGCTGATGGGAGTTCGGTGTTCAACATCTGGAAGACACCACATTGGCTATCCCTGCACTAAACACCAAATAAAGACAAGCTGAATACATGGTAGAAAAACCTATGCCTGTCTTTAACTTGCTGAATAATCCAATGGAGAAATATTATATACAACCTACAAAATCTCCACTAGTCCACTACCTGAAGTTACTGAAATAAATGGACTAATAGCACTGCAGGGCTAAAAGCGGACTTGGTTTTGCAAGGACGAAAAAACATCCATCCTTTCCGATAGGCTACAGCAGCTTTCTATCCTACTCACCAGTTGTGCTTTAGTCTGCTCTAGTTCCAGTTCTAATTTTTTCTGTTGAAGTTCTAACAACTGTTTTTGTTTTGCCAGTAGCTGTTGTCTTATTAGCTGCTCTTGAGTCAAATTCTTTTGTATTTCAGGAACAATTGGAGTAGAGGACACAGCAGAACAGGACACAGGAGGAGAACAGATTGTAGAGCTAGGTGCAGGTGGTTCCTCAGGCTACCAAGAAAATGGTAAAGAACATGATTCTTATTTATGGAGAGAAGCAACCATTGGCTAAATCAAACCTAAAAACGTTTCCGTTTTATTTAAAATTGTTACCTTACATATAAACTAGAATGTACAAGCACTATGCCAGACATTTCATGTAATTTGGTGCTTTCACCTCATTTGTTTTGACAGTCAAGTACCAAGTATAATATCCACCAGAACTTTAAGTCCTTCCATGTCACCTCAAAGCATGCTAAGTCCAAGGGTCTGACTACAAACTCAGAACAACCAGTTTAAAGCAGCATGTATTAGTTGTTGAAACTTACCGATTTATTTAAAAACTTAGGATTCACATGGATGCTAGAAGTATTCACATTAGGGGGTAGCGGTTTAATTGGCCACGCAGGGTCTACTGAATTCACCCGGACATCAAGGGCATAGAGTTTCTTCAAAGGGAAAATTTCATCCCACGTAGAACGTAATTTAAATAAACTTTTCCTAGTATTTTCATCCACCTAAGAACAACAGAACAATTCTATGGCTTGTTAAGTTAATATAAAACATTTGTTATGCTTCTTCCTAGAACTCAAGATAAAACATTGTATTCTATAATTGTACTCCAGATCATTTGTCTGTACAAAAGTGCCACTGAAGTCAACAGAACTCAAATGCACTAAGCTGAATGAAGGACTGGGGCCTGCATATAATGGGTTGGATCCCAAGATCAGCACATGTAACAGAGATGGCAGAAGCAGACTTCCCTCCCCCACCCATCAAATGCTACAATGGTTGGTGGATCATGCTGAATAGGGAAGGCTAGGGCACTGGGGGAATCCCCAAATATCAAATGAAGGCTGTTTTGACCCCCCCACCCTATTCCCAGGTATCCCCTCCACTTTCCTCTCGTCACCCTGTGCGCTACCTATCCCGTTCAGGATGGTTCTGATTGGAGCATTTCCAGGAGGGCCGAGGAGGCAGAGAAATCAGGTTATGCCAACACCATGATGTATTTACCTCTGGATCCAACCTATTGATTTGCAGGGAGTACCACATATATTTGAAAACAATAAAACCTCTTAATTTTAATCTTCTACATTTTGATTATAGAGGTACAGCCATGATATCCTTTTGTTAAAAAAAATCTTATTACACCATATTGTCCCAATTAGACCATCACAGCAGTTCACAAAATAAGAACAGCATCATAATATTCACTGGTAATAATTTTCATCTCCTGGTTGTTTTTAATATTGCATGTAGCATTCCTGGCAGAAGTATAAAACCAATACAGCCAATCCACTGGCTATTGCTGCAATCCTATGCACACCTTAGAGACTTACCAAGCAAATATGCCTAAGATTAGGGTGTAAAGTAACTCAATTTTAAGGTGTCTCAAAATCTTCTCTCAAATGTGTCAGGTCTTTTCCTCCAACTAGTTTCACACTGCCAGTGAAAAGGCAATTATGGTTTTATACAGGCATAACTATTTGGATTTTAGATCACTGTACTGAGATATGTGTCACCAAGGTTGTCTTAAACGATTTTATTAATATCATTAATAGGTTGCTTAAGATTACATAAAACTTAATAAAAAGGGGCATGCACTGATCCGATTGTTTTGATATTTGAGTAATTCCAGCCTCAACAGCACTGGGGTATGCTAATGAATTCAAATGACATCCTTCCATTTCCTTTCATAATTAAGCAAACCAAATCAAAGCGAATTATAAAGGAATCTTTAAAATGTATTTCATCTTTTATCTTTTTTAAAAAACCTCCGGCCAGCTTCCTAATGCTACAAATGCCAGCCATGCTCAATTGCTGTAAAGTTTAACGTGAAGTGCAAACTGAAAAGGTTGGGAGACAAATGAGAGGGCAAAAAAGGATCATGGGATCAAAACATAAACTTTTGGAGAACTTGGCAAACAGGCTCCATTAAATATCCAATGTTTGCATATTGTTCTACTATCAATGACAAATATCAAATTATTGTATAATCAAAATGAACAGGGATAAGAGTATGTAAACACACAAACTCTGATTTCTCTGCAAGGCTAAAGTTCAATAATATAATGAATGGCAAAGTTAAGACTGAACAGCATTTCATTCATAGTTTTCTAATGCAGGTCTTCTGAAATAAGGTATGCGCTATACATTTCATACCATGTACCTATACACTTTTTTAAATCCTTTTTTTCTGAGTATCAGTGGAGCATGATAAATGGAAGTCCAGATATAAAAGGTTCTACTGCATTCTTTGCACTTAGTGCCCAAGAAAACCCAAGACTGAGTGCCAAGTGTTTATTTATACAACAAATTTGAAAACATTTATGAAACACATCTATATGTGTATATATATATACCTTTTCAAACACATTAACAAATGTTGCAACTAGGTTTTTACTGAATGCAGCAAGATATTCTCTTCCAACATTCTTGACAATGGAGTCCATAAGGTACATAACAGGAAGTTTCTCATTAGAAGGTGCCTGGAGTAATAAGAAGAAAACTGAGACTTTTAGTGATAACAAAAACATTTTGATTTCTCTTTTTTAATTAAGGAGTTACCATTCCCAAGATGACCATACCTCTATTTTGTAACAATTATGATGTAAAAGGATGCTGCACATAATTTATTTTCAGAAGCTCATTGGCTCAATGCCACCAACAAAAAAAAGTTTAGCTACATCAGGTAGATTGTGGTTTTTCTTTAAGAGAACGGACTACTCAACCTCTACAATGGCAGAATGAACTGGCCCATGACAAAAGATTAGTTAGGGGTGTCCAAACCAACCACTTCATACTGTTATTAGAATATATTTAGATGAAACACACAATAGCTTCTGCTGGGAACTCTAGAAGATGGGACGTGGACAAACTTAAAAATTTGCAAATCCCGTAAGATAAAGGGGAAAATTCTAAGTGGATGGACCAATGGTGAATACCAGTGTCTTTGAGTGAGCCACGCTTGGAATAAAGTTATTTTGCTGCAATCCAAACATATGCTAGGCAAGTGTCACCAACTCTGGCCAGTTGAAGTAATTCCACTCAGACTCTCTCAAAGCTATATACAAGCCATATAAATGGAACAAAAAAAAGAGCATAAATCCACAATGGAGTTATGGTGTTGAATAGACAGGCTTATAACTGGAACCAAAGAACGGCACGGAAGACAACCTTCAAGTCTGGACACTCTTCAATGCCCAACCAAGGAGCCAAGTCGATTTTTTTCTCCATACATAAGATGGGCCCCAGGTTCATGCAGTGCAAACTGTGTTGTTGTGACTGCACTTCCAAAGAAAATGGAAGCCTTCTTGATTCCGTTCAAAATGAATGTTAACGTCTCATCCATATCAGGAAAAGGCAGCAAGCTTCCAAAAATCATCCTCATGTATAAAAACTTGTTGGGAAGGACAATTACTTATTAACTGTCCTCTTTTTGCACAGGAGTAACTTAATTTCCATTTACCACCCAGTAATTCTAAAAAAACTTAGTATTTCCATGTGGTTTAACATCTGGCAGCTCACAGGGTCCACATCATTGTCAAAATTCCACTGTCCAGATGAAATATTGCTCTTGATTTTTCTTATAGCTAGTGTTTTCCCCACTACGCAGCTCAAGTAAATTGTGAAGAAATTTGCAGAAGGTAGTCTGGCAATAGATTTTTTTAAATGTGAGTAAACCTGAACAATCTTTGATTTATCTTCACCCTTAAAATGTGTGGTGGGGGGGGTTCTGCATGAGATACTCAAACCATTTCTTTATCTATCATCTGAAATTTGCTTCAAGGGAGAATTATATCAACAAGTCTTCATCCAGGTGGGGCTTTTATCAAATTGCACACAGTGAGAAATTAAAGTGGAGGAAAGTATGCCTTCATATGAAAAAAAGACCACAGACAAGGCATATATAACATGTAAATAATACTATTAATTCCCTGTATCTTGGAAATTAAAGTAACTGAACTAGATACAAACTGACAAGTGGGCAAACTGCCAAGATCCAATTTTAGTTGTTACAATAGGGCTTGGGGAGAAACATGGACACTTCTACCCTGCTTTTAAACCCCGTATGTGGTATTCTCAGCTTGCCAAGGACAGCTGGGAGGGAAATACAGCTGACTTTCAATATCTTATTCCCCAACATTAAGGAAGTTCTAGTTTTCCTCTTTTAATTTTAAGCAGCAAAACTGCTACATTGATAAATTATGTTCCCCTAATACACTCACAGAGCTGTAAAAACTATATGAGAAGTTACTGTGAAATAAGGAAGCAAGCCTATAATAGAATATCTTTTTCTAGGAATTAGGAAGCAACCCCCAGTTTTAAATGATTGGAGCGCCATTTTTGAGAACCATGATTAAGTTACCAAACTTCCCCATTAGTCTCTAAAAGAAAACACACTGGGATATATTGGAGGTCCACCCCTCAAGTTGAGACAAACCAAAGTTAGATTGCCCAGCAGCTGTGGAAGGCAGGGAGGCAACACAAACTACCAAGAAACTGAAGTTAAATTAACCTCAAGCTTATCTGCAGTGAAACCATGTTCAGAGTTTGCAACAGAATGCTTGCTGCACTCTGTCAAACGTTGTGAATGAGTGTCGAAAATGTGTGGGTCTATGTATTTCTGACAGAATTCCGCAAAGGTTGAGCCTTCCTCATACCTCTTTTACTGTAAACCCAAGCCATAGAATGATTTAACACTTTGGAAACAGAATCTGCACTACACCCGGTAAATAAAAAGACAAATACATATTTCATACATTTTATTTACATTTTTTGAATACCAGTCACACATTTCAAAGTCATTTATTTAAAAATGTAATCAAAACCACTCTGTTTTACACTAAATAAAAACCATCCCCAGGCAACACTTTCCTTCAAAAGTGCTTTTCAGAGAACTCAAAATCTTGTTTCATTGTGGTCGTTAATGACAACTAGGCAAATCTAATTAGAAGTACAGGTTGTAGATAGCCTTAAATACACTTAAGGGGTATGTAACCACCCTCGCCCACCCCCAAATAACATTACTGGAATTTATAATGTTATGTATTTCCAGTCATGAACAGAGAAACGTAAAACATTAAGAATAAGTAGGGGAAAGTGTCTGGAGAATATGCTTATGCTAATCAACCTGCATTTTAGCAGCCCCCCCTATTCTACCTTTAAATTTTACTATCATCATTTTAGCCCTGATTAAAAAGCACATAAAAAGCCCAACAACCTAGAAGAAGCAGAGGGAGGTGGGAGAAGGGGAGGGAATAGTGCAAGAGCTAAGATGCTTAACTGGAATAGAGATGTTGCTACCCTTTTGCCATTTTAGTAATAAATGGATTTTAAGTCTCTGAGGCAAAAAGGTGTAACAAAACTTAAACTGCATACAGTCACCTGACTTGTGTCAGAAAATAACTAGATTGGGAGTCTACCCTTTCTTTTTTCATCATATGCCTCTCCGGCGCCATGTTGGGATTGTACAGGCTGCTGCAGTTCCTACAGACAGGGTGGAACACTTATTTCCCTACCTTAATGAATGGGCTGCTCTAACAAGGAGTCGATCATACACACAGGCACACACATCCTTTTAATTTGGCATATCTCTATTGCTTTTAGCATTCCAGGAGTATACAGATCCTCCCCCCCCAATCTTCATTTCCAAATAATAATAATAAAAAAAAAGGAATAAGGGAGGACATTCAACCCTTCGCAAACAAAAACCTTTCCAGGTCTTGCAAGACTAGACTAGTATCTTGGATTATGTGATATAAAGGAATAATAAATTATAAAGCCCTTTTTCTCCTTTAGTTTGATCACTGTTCCGAGAACTTTCCCCTATTTAAAATTATAGATCAAAATGACTAAGCGTCATGGTATATCTAACTGATCTGAGGCCAAAGCATGTTACTTGGGGGAGCCCGAGACTGCAGGGCAAAGCACGGCTTTTGCTGCACAGTCACTGCCAGGCCGCCATGTTGTATGTCTCATTTATGCAGGCTTGAAAAGCCCATCAAATTGCTTGAGAGGGTGGGTAGGAAAGAGAGAAATCAGGCCCTAGTTTCAAATGTTCTGTTGTTCTTGTTTTCCCTATATTCTGGAACTGTTACTGCCTTGAAACAGCTGATCCTCCAACATACATCTGTCTTAATCCTGCCCTCCCAGACTGTTGCCTGACATTCTGCCAACGTGTCCTCTATGCTCCACTATCTTGCTTTTAAAAAAATATTTTTGCATCCCAAGCCTCCCCCCTCCCAAAAAATTACCAATCTCCCTCTTTATCATACAACCTGCATTCCTTTCTCTTTAATCCAACTTCACCTATATTTTTATCTAGGACTTCTAGGCTGCCTTCACCGAAGTCCATCTGTATCCCCTCCCATCTTAAAATACCCAAACCTCTCATTACCTATCTGTTCCTAATCCCTAAACTTCATTATAAAGGTCCCGCTCTTCCAGTGGGGCTCAATTCCAACCCCCTTTGGCACCCACCGTTTCCTTGCAGCCCCATCCACCTCTTCCCCAGTCTCAACTAGATCCAGACCTCTCCCCACCATAACCTATTCATCAAACCGAATCCCTGTTCCCAAACCTATGCCTCTTCTAATCCAGGCTATCAGCAGTGCTGCTATATACTGACGTGGGCCTTCCCCCCCCCACATGCTTTGACTTTCTAGTACATCGAGGAGGAAATCATTTGCGTTTTATTATTATTATAACTTCCTATTTTAACTCTGGGGGTGGTGTGTTTTTGTTGCTGTTTAGTGCAGCTTTTTTTTTTAGAAGTATTTGCGCCAAAGTCATAGCATGCGATTATTTCGTATGCTCTGGGCGTATGTTGAGTCAACAGTCTGTTTCAGTTTCCCCCAACACTCGTCTGACCAGTGCCCTTTCCCTCTAAAGGGTATAGTGAGTCTAACCTCATCACAGGCCTTTGCCTGCCTGACTCGCCCCCCCATAACCCCCCACGCCTGACTTTCATCTTAGATCTGTCCCACAGAGTGCCTTTGTCTGTCTTTTTCTGCTTCTATCCCCACCTACAAAGCCCCAAATCGAGTCCCTCTCATACACAGCACACATACACGCGATGGTCCCTTCCCCCCCTCTCTCTCTCCTCTCCCTGCCTACACTAAAAACAGTGGGGGGGGGGCTGAGATCTGGCCTTAGAGTTCAAGAAAGGGTCTGGGAAGGGAGGGCGGGTTAGAGAGAGCGTATTCGGCGTAGAGTGTATAAAAACCTTGGCGATTTGCGCCTCGATCAGCGAGACGATGTCCTTGGCGAAGGGCACGTTCTCCTCGGCCAGGATGGTCAGCATGTTGATGTGCGGCTTGCTGTTGAACGTCAGGTCCTCGAGCGACGACTGGTAGTCGCGGCAGGCGTCCTCGCTGCTGCCGCCGCCGCCAGCAGCGGCCCCCTCCGACGACGACGTGCCGCCGCTGCTGGGGCTACTACTACTACAGCCGCCCGACATTCTCCCCCTCCGCAGGGCGGGAAAGGCCGCGGGAACGACCGACCCCCGCCGAGGAGAGAAAGAAGGAGAGACAGGACAACCCTTTCCTCCTCCCGCCCCTTGGCTGTCGCCGTCGTCGGTGCCGCCGCCGCCGCTACTCTTCCTTTGCCGGCCTCTTCTCCTAGCTCATTCTCCGCGCCGCCACCGCCGATGTCTCGTTAAGCAGGAGCTTCGCTGGCCGCCGACGCCGCTTAGTCGCCGAGCCGCTTTTTTCTTTCCTTTTTTTGCCTCAGAAACACACGCACAAAATGGCGGCGGCTCCGGCGGCTCGCGAACACTTTCCTCCTCCAGCTCCAACCGTTGCGTCATCCGAAAACTGTTCTGAGGGGGAGAAAGGGGTGGTCGCTTAGGAAGCGCCTTTTGTTCGCTGGCCGCGCCGCCATTGGCTAGCCTGCCTCCTGAAGCCCATTCTGATTGGGCTACCGGCCTCGCCTCCCCCTCGTTCCCCGTCTCTCGTTTTTTGATTGGACTTGCCTCCTTCCGTTCGTGGCTTGATTGAGCGGCGTGGCTCCTCGCCGCGATTGGCTAACTCGGAACGCTGTTTTTTTATTCGCTGCGGCCCTCCAGTCCCCCCTCTTTTTATCTCTTTGATGCTTGGATGGGCTTTCCGAATATAATCCCGCCTCCTCGTAGTAGTGTGACTTTGGGGATGGTGTGTTCTTCCCATATAAATTTATTCCCCTCTCTCTCCCCCCTCCCGCGCCTCTTCAACTTGTCTCGTCAAGCGCTATGACGAATACGACGTTTTCGATTGGTCTGTTCGGTTGCTCAACTGTTGCTATGGGAATGTGGGCCTTTTGAGGCCTAGCTGAAAGTCACAAGGAGTTCCACGCGATTACAGATCCCACTCTAATAGTGTAGCTAACTGAAACCACTTCCACCACAATGGCAACCACACACAACCCTAGTAACAGTTGTTGACATCTGTTGAGGTTTTGCTATTTAATCCAACACACGCACACTTAAAATAAAACGACCTGGGAGACCAGGGTTCGAATCCCCACACAGCCACGAAGCTCACTGGGTTACTTACCTTGGGCTAGTCACTGCCTCTCAGCCTCCAAGGGAGGCAATGGTAAACCCCCTCTACCGCTTACCATGAAAACCCCATTCCAAGGGTCGCCATAAATCGGAATCGACTTGAAGGCAGTAATTTACATTAGTCAATGGTAATTAACATAAATCTATTACACACCCAAAACAGACATTTGGATTAAAACAATTTTAAACAGGCCTAAAAAGACTTCCCATAAACTCAAATTAGTTTTGATAACGCATCCTGGGAGCTTAGTTTGAAGAACAGGAAATCATCTCAGTTAACACTGATTTCCAAATTAGATTCATGCTCTCACCTTTCCGTTACATTGATGCATCCTAGTAATGTTATAAATCCCTTGAAATTACACACACTTATTTTCCCCTAAGGATAATAATTTTGTCCCTGTGGCATGTCATGTGATGAACCCTCCAGGAATACATCCAGCTAGACATACCACTCTTTTTTAACATTAAACCTAAAGAAACTAATGACTTTTCTGAGACATGGTGAAGACTCACAGGGGAACTATTCTGAATGTGTACACACAGCCGGGGTCTTTTGAGTGTGTGGGTTAAAGGTCAATGTGCTTCACTTTTTCAATGCCATGTATTTATAATCATTAACCATTTATTACTATCTTTTTATTTTCTAATTTGTATAGAGCTTTTTACTGGGCAAAGAGTTTGACAATCCATATTTATAATTCATCTTTACAATTCTCCCCCACCCCGCTCTAGCAACTTGGTCACCTCGTAGTTGACAAGACTGAGTTTTTAAAGGGGGGGGGATTTTACTTGAACTCTCTCATGCATTCAAAGAACACGTGAGGATGTGGGGAATCACATCCAGAATCTCCCCTAAAGTGTAGAAGAGTATATATTATTTATTTTAAAGATGCATATCCTGCTTCTCACCATCTAGGTCTCAAAGAGGCCAAAGTGTATGTTGGTATGCACATTCACATGGCCAGCAAACATGGATAGGAGGGTGTTCTTTCAAAGCATGAGGGGGATTGAGTGAACCTTCTCACCAAGATGATGACTGGAGAGGTAAAAATAAATTGTATTTATTTTAGGCATTTCTCTTCTATTCTTCAACCCTGAGAGCTTACCAGAGTGGCTCAAAAATCCAGAAAATTAAAAACATGCAGGAAATCCCCAATGCAACAAATAGTTATGAAAATGCATAACAGTACACTCAAATATGTAAACTACTGCCGAGTACAGATTGTTTATTAAAACTGCAGCTAAAAAGCCTGAGCAATCAAAAAGGCCTTCATCAAGAAGTGAAAAGATAAGAAAGTTAGCACCACGCAAGCCTCTATCAGGAAGCATTACAAAGACAGAGTGCCACCACAGATAAGGCCCTATCTTGGTTCACCACCCATCTTGCCTCCTATGATAGGACAGTCTTTTCAAAAGAATTAGTTCCATGTAAACCTTGCCTCAAGATGATTAAAATAATACTCATTTTGTAATGTGTGTATGTAACATAATGTATTCCATCTGCAGTTCCTTCTCTACCTTTGGAAATAACCTGGAACCCTAACTTGATCTCCATTTTCAAAGGAGCAGAAGAGAGAGACACACACATTACCAAAATGTTATTATTTGGAATGATTTCTCAACCACTCAAATAATTCTACGGGGTGCACATAACACAATGTATAACAATTATCTATATAATTACATATAATAATAAAATGTGCAAAATATAAAAACAGGTATACATAACTTGTTAACATGTCCAAGTAGGCTTGACAAAACAGAAACATTTAAGCAGACACCTGGAACAGCACAATGAGAGCATCTTTAACGTTAATAGGCAGAGAATTTCACAGTACAGGTGCTGCCACACTGAAAACATGACTTCTCACAGATGTGGAGCAAACATATGGCTCTTGCAAGAGTGCAAATTCCGCACATCAAAACAGTCAAGGAGGCATACAGGGGGCAAGGCAGTCCCTCAGGTAAATTGGTCTCAAGCTATTAAAGGGTTTATATGCTTGTAAGACCTGCATTTATTAGCAGAAAATGTGCATAAAAATGAATATATGAGTGAAAATAATATACAAATTGTATTTTATTAAGAGAAATTGCTTGCAAAAATGTGTAAATTAACCAAAACTGCAGACAAAAATGTGGTTTGTTAAGAGAAATTTGCACTAAAAAGTGGAAGAATTTTCATGAGGATTTTTTTAGAATAAAAAAAAAATCGCAAATTGTTGCAGAAATATGGAGAACTGAATTTAAGACTGGAAAAATGAGACGCTGGGAGAACTGAAACTGACAGATCCATAGTCGAGACACTATAGGTCAGTGTACTTGGACATTTGCTGGAGAACCGAGTGTCAGAGGGCCCATCGCCACAACACGGCCTCTTAGTTGCACACCCCAGCTCTTCAAGGATATAGGCAGGCCCTATGTTACGGGTTGGCATCACTGGGCATCAGTAAAGCCCCATGCCTCAGCAAGGGGCCCACTGTCAAAAGGGAGCCCCTCGCCCTGTTGCTGCTACCCCCTGCACTCAGTCCCTTTTAGCAGAAACAGGAACAAAAAAGGGAAGCAGCTTCCATTTTGCCTCTTGTCCCCAAGCACTGACTCATCCTTTGATAGGAAGCCCACTCGGGATGAGATGCTTGAGGAGCCCCCTGGAACACAATTTGAAAATCAATGCAGGGGTCAGGGCTTCCAAGCCTCTCTACCTGGCTCTCAGGACTCTCCCCAGGCCACACCCCTGACCAGTTACACCCTCCTTGAGTTACGGCTTGGGTCCAGGCTATCGACCGTATCTCCCTATATGAACCTGCCCGGGCTTTGAGATCTGCAGGAGAGGCCCTTCTCTCAATCCCAACACCCTCACAAGCACGATTGGTGGGGACATGAGATAGGGCATTTTCAGTGGCTGCCCCTAGGCTCTGGAATTCCCTTCCTAGGGAGGCAAGAATGGCTCCCTCCCTGCAGTCCTTCTGTCAGCAGGCGAAAACTTTTTTATTCTGAAAGGCTTTTGGAACTGTTGGTTCCTAAGGATGGGGTTTGAAGAGGGTGTTGTACTGTTTTACTGTTATATCTATACTATTTTAAACTGAGTTTGAATTACTCCAATTGTATATTTAAATGGTTTTATGATTGTGCATAGTTTAATTGTATTCTAATGCAGTTTCTTTGTATGCTTGTAAGTTATATGTACTTTTATATTTGGAAGCTGCCTTGAGTTCCAGTCCTTGGAAAAAAGAGCGGGATAATAATAATAATAATAATAATTTGCCTGTCTGGAATGTATACTTGAACTTGGATAACACCTGGATGGAGGATAGAGAGATTTTTTTTAGAAACTAGCCTACTGTACAAAGGCAAACTTTACATCTGTTGCTCCGCCTACGGTTACCTCTGGCCCCACCCACCACTGGCATGTGGCCCGTGAAAGATTGTCCAGAAGGGAATGTGACCCCTAGGCTGAATCCTGTCACGACCTTTTTTCCTAGGCGATATTCTAGGTTGTTACGGAAACTGTCTCTATACATCCAGTCTCTTGGGCCTCTCTGGCATCCCTCATGCTTTGAGCACAGGCCTGGCCATAAATAATTCACTTTTTCTGCAGGCCTGTGATATTTGCTCTGAGGTTAAAAGCTTGAAGGAAAGCAGTGTGATTAGATTAGATGCCATACCCACAATATTGAACAAAAAGTGACACACCGTGTTGTAATGTCTGTTTATAAATTTAGTGCTATTGAATTTGTTTTTTTCAGCTCAGGATACTTTTGAGAGATTGCAAAGCATCCTACATCTTGGGCCCTGTTTCATTATAATTAGCCACATTTTCTGTTAATGTGCAGGTGTTTATTTAAAAAATGTACAAAAATGCACAGGTTGCCTTTCTCAACCTGGTGCCATCCAGATGTTTCGGGTTCCAGCTCCTATAAGACTAGGCAACATGGCCAATGTTTGGGGATGATGGGAGCTGCAGTCCAAAACATCTGGATGGCATCAGGTTGGGGAGAGCTGTTTTTGAATCTGAGGATCTGGAACTCTTTAACAATACTGATATACTGCTTGACTGAAATAAAACCAGTACAGTAAGTGGTTTACTAAAAGAATAAAACATTAACATTATCAATAAAAGACAGGTAAAAACAGGTTTTTAAAAACATTCAAAAGACATTTAAAATCAACAATAAGCTAAAAAGAGATTAAAGCCTGTGTGAACTTTCTAAATGTTTGGATAGTTTTGCCTGAACAAAAATGTTTTAAGTAGGTGCCGAAAGGAATACAGCGAAATGTGCCTGCCTGATGTCAATAGGCAGCGAGTTCCAAAGTGTAGGTGCTGACACATTAAAAGATCAATGTCTTACAAGTGCAAGAGAAGTATTATGTTGCACCCGTAGCAGAGCCAGCTCTGCAGATCAAAGCAATCAATATATGGGATAAGACAAATAAATTGGTCTCAAAGCTGTTAATATATTAATATACTAATAGTAACATCTTGAACTTCTCCTAGTAACAAATGTCAGCCATTGCAGATCTCTTAAGAGAGGTGTTTCTTTATATCCAATTGTACATGAGAATGTTTCTGAATCTGAACTGAAATGCTTTTTTGTAATCTTGATGTATATACATGTTTACCCAACACCAGCCTCACATGGCCGATCATTGTTGCAACACTGGTGGTCTTTGCTTCTTCCAATATGGTAACATCAGTCCGCCTGTCTTCCCAAGTAATTTGCAGAATTTTCCGGAGGCAGCGTTGGTGGAATCTTTCAAGAAGATGGGAGTGGCGTTTATAGATGGTCCATGTTTCACAGGCGTACAGTAAGGTCGGTAGTATAATGGACCTTACCCTGGAAGACAATCTTACTCGGCCACAAGTGATCGCCAATGAATGAATGAATGGGTGCATGCTTGTGTTGCTGTGATGCGGTCTTGAAGTGCAGGAATCCAGAGTTTTAATTCAGTGTAGGCCTTGAAAGAAGAGTGGTTTACATTCTCACTTTCAACCCTCGGGCTCCTTGCGTGTTGCCTCTAAACAGGCACACACTTCTTGCAGGGCACAACTGGTATATTCCATCTGTCAAGATGATCACAGAGCCCTTTACTTTCCAGAATAGCCAGATCAGAGCCGACTCCAGGTTTAGAAGGGGTCCTTAGCAAAGTGCCTCCCCTTCCCGTGGATTCCCTCCTATCTTGATGGCTCTTGGCAGCTATGGACAGCAGCAACACTCTGACTACCAGGTGGCTGTGGGCTACCATTTAAATTTCCCACAATGCCCCAGGAGCAATACTATGCAGAACACTGTGGAAGTTAAAATGACGGTCCTCAGCTATCTTTTTGTTTTTTTTAAGTAGGGGCAGGGGGACAGAGAAAGTATGAGTGGTGGATCCTGCCAGGGAGTGGGAAACCACATTGATACCACGTTGCACTCATTCAAGGAAATATGGGATATAAATGCAGTAAGTAATTTATTTATTATAAACTTTTATTAGTTAAACTATGGGATTCACTCCTACAAGAAGCAGTGTTGGCTGCCAATCTCAGTGGCTTTAAAAGAGGTTTAGACAAATTCATGGAGGATAAGGCTATCAACGGCTACTAGCCGTGATGGTTATGCTCTCTTTCCACGGTCGGGAGCAGGACGCTTCTGAGTACCAGTTGCTGGAAATTGCAGGAGGGGAGAGTGCTGTTGCGCTCGGGTCCTGCTTGTGGGCTTCCTGTTGGGGCACCTGGTTGGCCACTGTGAGAACAGGATGCTGGACTAGATGGGCCACTGGCCTGATCCAGCACGGATCTTCTTGTGTTCTCGTGTTAATAGATAAATAAATAAAATCTGTCCATTTGCCTGCTGTATCCAGCTGAGGCATCCTGCCAATTCATCTACAGCATTTGGTTGGTTGGTTGGTTTTACAAATTCTGGTCCCATTCCATTGTATAACGACTCTGCGGGGCTTTGTCAGGCATCTATTGCTGGGCAGCTGCCAAGGCCCACAACTGAGCAGGAACCCCCACTGCTGACCCCCAAGACATCCCTGGCCCTGTTCCTTCTCCTCCTTTCTGTTGCAACCTGTTCATCTGCCCTCTACACTGGGCTGGCTCGAGATATTTTGCCTCCTGAGGTAAGATGGCGTCTCCCCCATTGCATGAATAAAGCCGCCCTGACTGGCAGTTGCTTCATCTCTGGTGAGGGGACAGCATCCTGCACTGCACCAGTGGGCAGTTGACTAGCTTAGGGCATGCAGGGCCGGTCTCTCTGCTCCCTATCCCTCAGCATCTGCTGCCTGAGGTGGCTTCCTCTTTCTGCCTGCTGCCCTTCCAGCTTTTTTCTCTGGCCCTCAGGATTCTCCCTAGCCACACCCCCTCCCTAGCCACACCCCCTCTCCCCAGGCCACATCACTAGTATCCTTGAACTCTGACAATACTTTTTGCTCCCCCGGATGAAGGACAGACAGGGGTATGCAAGTGTGTGTAGAAACTAGCCTACTTGTTAGTACAGAGATAAAATTAATGTTTGTTGCTCTGCCAACTTTTGCATCTGGCCCCGCCCCGCACTGACACACGGCCCCTGGAAAGTTGCCCAGAAGGGAATGCGGCCCTTGGGCTGAAAAAAAATGGTTTCCCATCCTGGCCCAATGCTTCAAGCATAGGAGCAGTAAGAAGGGTGAGGAGAAGCATCCTCCCCTAGCCATGCCCTCTCCTGTGCAGTGGTGCAAACTGGGGCATGTTGGGGAGGCCAAGCACATGGGCAATGGCTATGGCAAGCAGAGAGGCCAATGGCTATGGCAAGTAGCTGGACCCACACTCAGGGAGGGCGTCCTCCCCCCGCCCAAGCCTTCCCCCTACAAACCTAGAACCGACACTGACTTGTACCTCCAGCTTCCTGTGCTCCCGGCCACCCACACCCTAACGCTGACAGAGCTAGGCAATTGCTGGGTGGCACTCCTCTGAAGATAGACTTCAAAAACAGGTTCTGCCTGTCAACCAGGACTGAGAAGTTCAAAGGAAGTCCGACCCTCCCACATTGCCTAATTTACAGGCACCCGCTCAGCTATATAATATGCTCTGCTGCTGACATAACAATTCTTTTTTTTTTCTTCCGGACTTGCTGAGGGTTGTTGTATCCAATGTTAGTCTGACTCAGAGGAGACCCATTGAAAATACTGGATATGACTAACTTGGCCCATTCGTTTCAATGGAACTACTCTGAGTAATACTTAGTTCCATACAGTCCTAAGGGATGACCTTGACTAAGTCCTACTCAGAGGAGGCCCATTAATGAACCTAAATTAAGTCATGTATCATCTCTATTAACTTATTTTCTGAGTAGTGTTAGCACTGAATACCACCCCCAGAAGATTTATTTATATAAAACATACAATTTGTTGTTGTTGTTATATGCCTTCAAGTCGACGACTTATGGCGACCCTATGAATCAGTGACATCCAAGAGCATCTGTCATGAACCACCCTGTTCAGATCTTGTAAGTGCAAGTCTTGTTTGGCCTTCCTCTTTTTCTATTCCCTTCTGTTTTTCCCAGCATTATTATCTTTTCTAATGAATCATGTCTTCTCATGATGTGTCCAAAGTATGATAACCTCAGTTTCCTCATTTTAGCTTCTAGTGATAGTTCTGGTTTAACTTGTTCTAACACCCAATTATTTGTCTTTTCCAACACCACATTTCAAATGAGTTGGTTTTTTTCTTATCCTCTCTTTTCACTGTCCAACTTTCACATCCACATATAGAGATCGGGAATACCATGGTCTGAATGATCCCGTGTTCAGTGATGCATCTTTGTATTTGGGGACCTTTTCTAGTTCTCTCATAGCTGCCCTCCCCAGTCCTAGCCTTCTTCTGATTTCTTGACTATTGACTCCATTTTGCTTAATGACTGTGCCAAGGTATTGATAATCCTTGACAAGTTCAATGTCCTCATTGTCCACTTTAAGGTTGTATAAGTCTTCTGTTGTCATTACTTTAGTCTTCTTGACGTTCAGCTATAGTCCTGTTTTTGTGCTTTCCTCTTTAACTTTCATCAGCATTCGTTTGAAATCATTACTGGTTTCTGCTAGTAGTATGGTATCATCTGCATATCTTAAATTATTTATAGTTATCCCTCCAATTTTCACACCTCCTTCATCTTGCTCCAATCCTGCTTTCCATATGATATACTCTGCGTATAGATTAAACAAGTAGGGTGATAAAATACACCCTTATCTCACACCCTTTCCGATGGGGAACCAATTGGTTTCTCCATATTGTGTGTGTCCTCACAGCAGCCTCTTGTGAAGAGTATAGGTTGCACATCAGGACAATCAGATGCTGTGGTACACCCATTTCCTTTAAAGCATTCCATAGTTTCCCATGATCTACACAATCAAGGGCTTTGCTGTAATCTATAAAGCACAGGATGATTTTTTTCTGAAATTCCTTCCTCTGTTCCATTTTCCAACATATGTTTGCGATATGATCTCTGGTGCCTCTTCCCTTTCTGAATCCAGCTAGGACATCTGGCGTTTCTCACTCCGTATATGGTAAGAGCCTTTGTTGTAGAATCTTGAGCATTACTTTACTTGCATGGGATATTAAGGCACATAACAACATACAATAAAACATACAATATAATAGCCTAATATAAAAAAAAACTAGAGGAAAAATGTATCTTAATTTCTTACATTCTAACATGTGGGGCAGAGCTGTGATGGATGATCCTGCCCCATATGGTGCGGGGGGGGGGCACAATCTTTGACAGGGAACCTGCTGTCATATTTTAACTTAAGTCTGTTGGGTGTTATAGTCAGACTCAGAATAGGCCAATGGGTCTACTCTGAATGTTACTAATGTTGGCTTTCACCTATTGATTTCAATGGGTCTATTCCGTGCATGACTTTCTCAGGCACAACCTGATACAGTAATAATAATTGTTAATGCTATTATTTTTATGTTGTTATGTGGCAGGATTTTGTAAGCCTCTTTTGAGTTCACTTGGTGGGTAAAGGCAGTGTTTGTTTTAAAATAAATAAAAAATGTGATTATCAAAAGGAAGAAAGAAATGTGAATTGTTTGTATAACATTTTCTCCTTCCATATGTTTGTTTAAAAGTATTTTGAAGGGTTGGATCACAGGATGACACATTTCAAAAATGATGCAAAACCCTTGCTCACTGTTACAAATATTCTGTAGTAACCAAAGCAAGTGGCAAAACATTGCATGTAATTACATTATCTCTTGATGCCATGATCACATTGGTGGAAGGTTGCCTTTGTCTCAGAGTCCCTGATGTACTCATTAATCCAATCATGATGATATGAGAGCCTTGCCCCCCTTCACCCCACAAACCCAGGATTTCAGGCTGAACAAGAACTGCATGAAAGTTTAAGGAACTGATTGCACAAGTGGTGCCATAAAACAGTATGTCATAGAACAAGCACCTTGGAAATGTAACCTTTGTTTTGAACCAGAAGAAAGTACAGCACATGGCTATGGTCCAAATTAGTTCAAGGGAAATGAACTGATTTAAATCTGCGTACGCCAGTTAAAAAGTAGGAGTTGCAAGCTGATCCGACTGGGCTGCGTATTACGTGGAGTTCAGACCGTTGTTTCATCTAATCCAGTATTGGAGAAAGATTCCCTGCCTGAAACACAGAAGAGTTGATGCAAATCACTGTAGACAATACTGAGCTGGATGGACTAATGGTCTGGTTCAGTATATACCTAAAATTTACATGCCTGCTCTGACTGGCAGTAGCTCTGCAAGATCACAGGGAGCAGTCATTCTCAGCTCTGCTATCTGGAATCATCCTTCTTAAAATTGTGGATTTAACTAAGGACTCTATATATACACTAAGATAATGCTTTTCCACTGAACTATGAACCTTTTCCTATTTTTAAAAAACGTACCATCCTCTTTTCCCCTTTTGCAGGGACTAAGAATTCAGTACCTCTCACATTAAGAGTAAAAATCATGCCCCTAGTCCAGCAAGTCTCTTGTATATTTGGGGACCCCTTGGGAACTTAACATTTTGGCATGGTAGTTGGTTGGGGGGAGACTTTGAACATCACACACAGGAAACACCAGTCCTTGCTGAGTTCTGGTGCTAACCATAGTCTAAAGCAGGGATGGGGAACCCGTGGTCCTTCAGATGTCAGAGCAGTATGCCTCAGGATGCCAGTTGCTGAGAGTCACAAATGGGGAGACTGCTGTTGCACTCAGGTCTTGTGTGCTGGCTTCCCATAGATACCTGGTTGACCACTATGAGAACAGAATGCTGGAACAGATGAGCCACTGGCCAGATCCAGTAGGGCTCTTCTTCACTCCCATCATCCCTGACTGTTGGCCATGAGAGGCTGATGAAAGTTGAAGTCCAACATATACGGGCAGCTGCAAATTCTGCTTCTCTGGCCTAACACTACAATTTCCTCCATCTAGATCAGGGGTTCTTAACCTGGGACCCATGGACCCCTAAGGGCTCCATGGATAGGCTTCAGGGGGTCTGTGAACCATGCCCCCTCCCAAAATAAATTCCCAATGAAATAATATTTATTTATTTATTTATTTATTTAGCGGGTCCATAGCTTTAATCACATTCTAACAGGGGTCACCCCCCCCCAAATGTTAAGAACCACTGCTGTAGATGTAACAGTTGTGTTGAGAATACTGCCCTATCTTGTGAAAAAGTGGGTTTTAAAAAGTGAATTTGGTTGGCTTGCATTTCTTAATTGGCGCCCAGATGCGAGACCTATTGTGAGGTTCCTGGGAGCAGAGTGACCTGCAACAGAATTGTTCTTGCGTTCTGTGTTGTTCCAATGTACGCATGCTGTCTGGATTGTGAAATGGCTAATACCCACTGGAGAGTGTCGGGTTTCAGAAAAAAATCAGTAGAGAGTGCATCCACAGGATCAAGCGCTCTGAGAATCCCATCCTATGCAGCAAGAACAATACAAAGGCTCCCCTCACAAGAAAGGGACCTCTCTGTAACATACCTGCAGGCCTTGTCTAGGAACCTTTCTGTTGCCATCCGCGTTATCTGTCTCCCTCAAAAAAGAGACAGTGGGAGCATGTTTGTTTTGTGTGCATTAGGAACATGTCGTATTTAGCACACGCCCACTGCCTCTGTCTAACAAAACTATTCAAACGCTGGATATTGCACATGCACACATACATATACACAAGAACATACAATATATACCTGCTGAACTTAAAAAAAAAAAGTTACTTGCTTTAAGTCTTTTGATTTGGCTTAGGTTTCATAAGGTTTCATTTAGTACATTAGCAGGAGTCAAAAGACCAGGTTGGGTGTGTTTTATTTTGAATGATGGTCCCCTGGCTTTCCCTTCTCAAGTTGAATTCTTCTGGGAGTGTAACTGGCCTGTTACCTTGTCAGTACACTCTGTCGCTCTCTCTCTTGCTAAAAATATGTGACATTCCTTCATTAACAGATTAGATGAAGCATCAAGCAACAATTCTACATGCAGGTCTCATGCTCAGGAGGACTTCATGGCAACCCCAACACATTTCGAATCTCAGCAACTCAGTCTGAGGATATTACTGCAATACCATCATGCAGCCGAACATTTTTCTGAATTGGCTACACGCTTGTTATTTCGACAAGCAAAGGGTGGCATTCACTGCTGGTCCTACTCAGAGCAGACCTATTGAATAGCCATGCCTAGCTGAGGTTCATTCATTTCCATGGGTCTACTCTGCGTAGGACTTAGTTGAATAAACCCCAATGTGTGTAGAAGGAGGGCTTGAGTATTTCACAAGCCTCCATAAGGAGGGCTAGTCAGTGGAAGACCAGTCAGCCACTCAGCACCAAGGATACCAAGTGGGTTTTGTTTTGTGCTCTTAAGTGCAGTGCTTTATTGTTCTCTGTATGAACTCAACTCTCAGCTCTTCCCTTCTTTCCCTAATTACAAACTGTGAGTAGCTTTTAGCTGTTTCCTACTCCCTCCCCTCAGCTGGAGGAATGGCATCTTCTTCAAGCTCGAATGGGCATCATAATCCAAACGCAGAAGAGAGATTCCCAGCTATCAGGAGTCCACCATCTGTCTAGCTCCCATCTTAGACTATTAGCAAGAAATCATTTTTACAAATGATTTCTCAGTACAAGTCCATTCCCTCTCTCATGTGCCTTCACTTAAAAAGTTGTTTAGACATGCATCCTGCCGTATACAGGGGGCCAAGATAGTACACGAACTTTTATCAGGGTCTTCAACATGAAGCTATTTGAACACTTCAGGTTGTATTCCACCTTGATATATTATTATGAAAGTGCAGTATATACATAAATAAATAAGTAAACCACAATGTGTTATATGATCCTAAGTGTTATCATTAATCTATTAATTTTGTTCTATTTACACCCTGCTCTTCCTCCAGTGAATGAAGAGCCTCTTTCCTTCCTTCAGCCGGAGGAGAGTCACTTTCTCCAAACTCTGATGGGCATCACATTCCAAAAGCTAGAGAGAGATCCCTAGCTATCAAGAGACCACTTTCTCTTATTAGCTGCCACTAATGAAATATCAGGTCCCCAGGCTGTATTCCATCCAAGCCCTGCTCAGGATCAGGCCCTCTTAGCTTCAGCAGGTGCATGTGTCTGCAGACCATTTCCATAATCACCAGCGCCTGCTTCCTACATGGCTCCCCACCCACCCCACTCTGTCTTCACAACAACTCTGTGAGGCGGGTTGGACTGAGATGGTGACCCCCGTGGGCTTCATTGCTGAGCGGCAATTTCAATCTGGGTTTCCCCAGTCCTAGTCCAACATGCTGACTGTTGTGCTTCTTCTGGAGGAAGAACAGGATAGAAATTCAATAGATAAATAACCACCACACCAGGATGGAGAACCTCAGGTCTAGGGGCCAAATGCAGCTGTCTAGGGTTCTCTCTCTAGCCCCATGGTCTCTTCCCAGGCCACACCCCTCTCTCTAAGCCACACCCCTCTCTCTAAGCCACACCCCTCTCTCCAGGCCACACCCTCCTTGAGTGTTTTTTGCCTGGCTGGGATGGGTCATTGAAGTCTGAAAATGCCTCTTGCTTGCCTAGATGGAGGTGCAAGTGTGTATGGAAACTAACCTACTATGTTTGTTGTTGTTATGTGCATTCAAGTCAATTACAACTTATGGTGACCCTATGAATCAGTGACCCCCAAGAGCATCTGTTATAAACCACCCTGTTCAGATCTTGTAAGTTCAGGCCTGTGGCTTCCTTTATGGAGTCAATCCATCTCTTGTTTGGCCTTCCTCTTTTCCTACTCTCTTCTGTTTTCCCCAGCATTATTGTCTTTTCTAGTGAATCCTGTCTTCTCATGATGTGTCCAAACTATGATAACCCCAGTTTCATCATTTTGGCTTCTAGTGACAGTTCTGGTTTAATTTGTTCCAACACCCAATTATTTGTCTTTTTCACAGTCCTCTGCCTACTGTTGCCATTTGAGCCTGCCCACCACTGTGACCCCCAGATGATTTCCCAGAAGTAAATGTGGTCCTTGGGCTGAACTCCCCCCCACTCCTGCCCTACACCACATGTGTGCACGCGTGCTTGTTAATGTAGAACAGCCGGAACATGAACCTAAATATCGATTTTATCCTCACAACAATCCTGTGAGGTAAGTTAGGTTTAAAGTGTCTGACACAAGGTCATTTGGGACACACTGTTATTTACAGAGGTGTGTGAGTAAGTGCGTGAGAGTTGTCCACTGTGGACCACATTTCATGCATCTGACAAGCTTATATGCCACAATAAATGTCTAAAGCCACACACCCTTCATTACTCCTGAGCCATTATTTGATCCCTAGAACAGTTGTCCCACGACTGTTCATCCTCAGATCTTTGTCTGAAATCTTGCCATCCCAAGACAGACTCTCAGAAATACTTACATCTGCATAATGTGCTCAGGGAAAACCCACCCAAGCGGCAACTCATCACAGGCTACCCCACTACAGTGACACAAAGAGAGCACCCTGCATCTTCAAGAGCTGTCACTGACAGCCAAGCATGAAACCAGCTCTGAAGTATAAAATTCTCAGGGCCCAACACAGAAAAAAGAAGCCATAGGAACACTGTGCAAGGAGCATTGTCTTTTAGAGAACCAAGAGGGCGAGATTCTATGTGATTTTGAATTGCCCAACAGATCCTTGATGTGTTTATTGCGGATGCTCTGAAGCTTCAAGACACTGGAACAATTGTTCCATTTCTGCATTTCTTTTTCTAAACCTGGCATACAGTCCTGGATTTCTGTTTTAATCCAGGAATGCTAGTCACCGTGGTTTTGTTGGTGTTTTTTTGTTTAGTTTGCCAAAATGTGGCAGATGCATTTCCTAAATTAGAAAATCCACAGTAGGACAATGTATCTTGATTAGGACCAACCAAAATCCCTCCATGGTTGGAGGAAGTATGCTTCTGAAAATCAGTTGCTGGAAGCCACGAGAGGAGAGAGTGCTCTTGCACTCATGTCCTGCTTGAGTGCTTTCCGTAGGCATCTGGTTGGCCAGTGAGAACAGGAGGCTGGACTAGATGGGCCACTGGCCAAACCCTGAAGGTTCTTCTTCTGCTCTTGTGTCATCCTGCTGTGGCCAATACATCTATGCTTCTTAAATTAGAGACATTTACATGGCTGGCTTAAGACATTTGCTGCCCAAGATGAAAGGCAAGATGCCTCCACAATGCTCCCTGCATTCCACCTACAAAGTTCCAAACCCCAAAAAACTGACTCAGAGGCCACATCCATCCACACTACACATTTGTATCACTGTCATTCCACTTTAACAGTCATGGCTTTCTCCAATGAATCCTAGGAACCGTGGTTGGTTAAGGGTGTTGAAGAGTTGTGAGGAGACTCCCATTCCCCTTACAGAGCTATAATTCCCAGACTGGTTTAACAATCAATCGCTCTTCCTGGGGAACTGTGGGAATCGCAGCTCTGCGAGATTAAGGACACCTATCACAGCACCCTTCACAAACTACAGTTCCCAGGATTCTTTGGGGGAAGCCATGACTATTTAAAGTGGAATAATAGTGCTTTAAATGACCTAGAATTAGGAGTGAGCAGTCAAGTGGCCAAGTTTGCTGACGACACTAAATTGTTCAGGGTTGTTAAAACAAAAAGGGATTGCGAAGAGCTCCAAAAAGACCTCTCCAAACTGAGTGAATGGGCAGAAAAATGGCAAATGCAATTCAATATAAACAAGTGTAAAATTATGCATATTGGAGCAAAAAATCTGAATTTCACATATACGCTCATGGGGTCTGAACTGGCGGTGACCGACCAGGAGAGAGACTTCGGGGTTGTAGTGGACAGCACGATGAAAATGTCGACCCAGTGTGCGGCAGCTGTGAAAAAGGCAAATTCCATGCTAGCGATAATTAGGAAAGGTATTGAAAATAAAACAGCCGATATCATAATGCCGTTGTATAAATCTATGGTGCGGCCGCATTTGGAATACTGTGTACAGTTCTGGTCGCCTCATCTCAAAAAGGATATTATAGAGTTGGAAAAGGTTCAGAAGAGGGCAACCAGAATGATCAAGAGGATGGAGTGACTCCCTTATGAGGAAAGGTTGCAGCATTTGGGGCTTTTTAGTTTAGAGAAAAGGCGGGTCAGAGGAGACATGATAGAAGGTATAAAATTATGCATGGCATTGAGAAGGTGGATAGATAAAAGTTTTTCTCCCTCTCTCATGATACTAGAACTCGTGGACATTCAAAGAAGCTGAATGTTGGAAGATTCAGGACAGACAAAAGGAAGTACTTCTTTACTCAGTGCATAGTTAAACTATGGAATTTGCTCCCACAAGATGCAGTAATGGCCACCAGCTTGGATGGCTTTAAAAGAAGATTAGACAAATTGATGGAGGACAAGGCTATTAATAGCTACTAGCCATGATGGCTGTGCTCTCCTACCCTAGTCAGAGGCAGCATGCTTCTGAAAAACAGATGCCGGAAGCCTCAGGAGGGGAGAGTGTTCTTGCACTCAGGTCCTACTTGCGGGCTTCCCCCAGGCACCTGGTTGGCCACTGTGAGAACAGGATGCTGGACTAGATGGGCCACTGGCCTGATCCAGCAGGCTCTTCTTATGTTCTTATATAGTGTGAATGTGGCCTAACTTCAACAGTAGTGTTGGGACAACATCCTCTGCTCTACAGGCCAGCTTAGGGGACTCTGGAAGAATGGAGAGAAGGTGGCATCTGCCACCTGAGGCAACCGTCTCACTCAGCGTAATGGTAGGGCTGGCTCTGGTAAACCTGACCCTTTCTCCAAACCTCTGTTTATCTTTTTAAGTGTTTACATTTTTTAAAGTATCTAACTGGTGCAAAGGTTTTCAGTGTGCAATCCCAATTTATCTCTGTAAAATTCTCCAGAGTAGTGCAGATTTTATTTTGTCAGCTTCCATGTGACACAATTCACTTTCAGACGACAAGTAAACTTCTCAGTATCATCCTTATTTGGTCTAGGTGATTAATTAATCTGGTCCCTGTTCTCTCAGGGATTGTAAACTTTGCGAAGTAAGCAATCTAAGTGGTGAACCAGAGGCCCAGGTCTCATTTGTCATAGACGCAAGCTCTCTTGGGAGTCAGCGTCTGGCTTTTCAAAATGATTGTTTACTGAGAGGAAGGATGAGTCAGATTGGCTAATAACCCTGGTGCATGTGTTCCTGAGTCAAGCTGCAGAGAGTAAGGATAATGGAGGACAGTCACAATGGACAATTTGGCCTTTTGAACTGATCTGGTGAGAAGGATTATGTAGAATATTGAAGCAGGGTGTTTTTATTGAGGAAGGGCCATAGCCCAGTGGTAGAGCATCTGCGCTGCAGTCAGTAGGGCCCATGTTCAATCCCTGGTATCTCCATCTTGGGCAGGGAGAGAACCCTGTCTGAAACCCTGGATAGCCTCTGCCAGTCAGAGTAAACAACACTGAGCTAGATGGACCAATGGTCTGACTCAGTAGAAGGCAACTTCCTCTGTTCCTATCCACATTCATTTGCCAGACCTGAAGCAAGATCTAAATGGACATATAAAAAGGATCATCCTCAGAAAAATTCCAGTATAACCAGGACTATGGATCTTTCAGGGCAGCCTAAACTGCCTTCCAGAGGTGTTGTTAGGAGAAAGTGGGAAGGATGAGAGGTTAAATATGAATTCTGCCCTGTGCTCCTTGGAAAAAGGATGAGCTAAAGCAGGGAGGAGTAACTGGGCAGGTGTGATGGACACATGTAAGAAAAAGCACATCATCATGCCTACTATGTGGCAATGACTGACAACATTTTGCCGCCATCATTGTATCCTCAAGTAGCCATCCTATAGATCACCTGCTCTGTCTGCCAGGAAATCTCCCCAGATTCCATCAGTCTCTGGGAGTGTGACAATGGGGTGAACTCCATCCCACCTATTTCCAGGCCACCACCCTCCCCACATGGAGCAAAGACTAGACTGAAGGTGTGCCCCACTCCGTGTGTTTTGGACTGATGACCGTTTGAGACAAGCCCAGCATTGCCATGGAGGCCATCATCTCCTGAGCCGGACCTGAGGCTGCCTTAGTATGGACGTTGAAGTCACCCCAAAAGAGAGAGAGAGAGAGAGAGAGAGAGAGAGAGAAAGAGAGAGAGAGAGAGAGAGAGAGAGAACTCCTATGGGCTACAGCAACACCTGCCTCCTGCCCCTCCAGTCTGTGCTGATGTTGTATGGAGTACCCTGGTGGGCAGATCTGAGCTGTCCAGTTCCCACTATCCAGATACGTGCCAGGTCAGCCCGTTCTTTCCTGATCAACTCATGGATCAGCATGGTTTTATTAGACCGACCTGGCATTCAGTGGTAGAACCACCAGACTGTCAGGGGTAGTGCTAGAGCACCCAAGTGTCAATAATCGGGGAGACCCCCAGAGAAGGATCCCAGGCACAAGAGCCTATCATCAACCCTCCCACGTCTCCTTCTACCATGCCTGCCCTCCCCTCGATCACTGAGATGGACTGCCCGACAACCTCCTCCTCCAGTATTCTCCCCCCAAGAAACATGCTTCATTTACTCTGTTGCTGGATTGCTTGTGTTTTAACTGAATTGCACCCTGTCCCGAGAGCTTAAGATGAAGGGCTGGATAAAAGCATGCTTATTAAAGGAATAATAACCTCTGGCCCTCCGGGTATTGCTGGACTGCAATTCTCATCGCTCCCAGCTAGTGTGGTCATTTGTTAGGGATGATGGGAACTGTAGTTCAATTAACATACAGAGGGCTACAGGTTAGCCTTATTCAGTTCAAAGGGCGATTGTTTAATCTAGAGCAGCCTTTCCCAACCTTTGGGTCCCCAGATGTTGTTGGACTACAACTCCCATCAGCATGGCGAATGGTCAGGAATGATGGGAATTGTAGTCCAGCAACATCTGGGGACCCAAAGGTTGGGACAGGCTGATCTAGTTTGGAAAAGTTACTTTTTTGAACTACAACTCCCATCAGCCCCAGCAACTGGATTGGTCTGATAGGAGTTGTAGTTCAAAAAAAGTAACTTTTCCAAGCTCTGGTTTAATCATTAATCTTAACTGGGTTGGATCCAGAGAAAAACACACACTATGGGGCAAGCAGATACTGGCTTCCTTGCCCCCTCCTTCCCCTGAGGGTTGAGGAACCCTGATGAATGGGGAACATAGGAAGCTGCTTTATACCAAATCAGACTGTTTGCCCATCTTGTTCAGTGTTGTCCGCAGTGACTGGGTGAGGCTATCCAGGGTTTCAGACAGAGGTTTCTCTCGTTCCTACCTGGAGATTCTTGGGATTGAATTGGGTGCCTTCTACATGCAAAGCAGATGCTTTGCCGCTGAGCGATGGCCCTTCCCGGAGTGGCGGCTGTCCCCCAAAGCCAAGCGGAGGCAACTTCCAGGAGCAGGAACACACTGGAGCCCTGCCACAACTGCTGGCTTTGTTATTTCACTAGCTATTGTTCACTGTCAGACATATTCTTGTGATCATAATAGCAACTTGCTTTTTTAAAAAAAATAAAAAAAGAAACAGCTGAGGTTCTCAGGAAGCCAAATTCCACATTCTGTGCTCTTGCAACACACACAGGCCAGAGTGTAACTTTTGAATTTGTAGGAACACTTCCAAAAGGAATTGCATCATCCACATTGTACTATATTGAAGTAATATCAAAATTGGCCTGCATGCAAGTACGCTTTTAAAGGTCAGGTTGGGGTATGCGCTGCAGTAAAATGCTTGACGGGGAGTTTGGTTTTCCACGCAGATGCTGTGGCTAAATGGTTAGCAGCCACAACTATGTTCTGAGGCTTGTGTGGGTCTACAGCCCAGTGGCAGATGCCAAGGGCTGGCTTCAGTCCTTGGAATCTCCTGCTCAAAAGGATCTTTGGCCCTTTGGAGAGGTCCTGCATTCAAGGTGAGCATACTGGGTGAGACGGACAGATTGCCCGAGACAGCTCCCAATACCTGTGTGTCCTCAAGCACCATAAGCATACTGTACATGGAAGTAAATCCTATTGTGGCCAGTAGGACTTCTGCATAAATGTGTTTCTGCTCAGCGGACACAGTAGATAACTACAGTCCTCTTTCTGTGATTGTGTAATCAGCAAACATTAGTTGCTGGGAAAATGCTTTGGCAGGGAACGAGGTTATTGGCTATATTAACAGCCTGAGCCTTTGGATTTGCACAAATGCATCAAGCCCAATGGAACTGTGTCTTAACATGTTGCGTGTACAAAACACAAGATCACAAGCTGCCAGGGAATTATGGCAGATGCTAATTCTTCATAAGATGTCATCGAAGGCAGCTGCTGGGTGGTAGAGATGCAAAGTCCTTCCTGACCTCTCCCAGATGTGTCTTGATTGGCCCAGGAAGGAATGGGATAATTTGATGTCACCAAACAAACAGCAAGGTGGATAGCATTATCCATGGGTACTGGCTGACGGAACCAATGAGCCACAGTAGCTGTGGCCATGCAGAACCCAACGTAGCAAATGGGCAGAAAGTACACTTTTTTCTTCACTGGAACCTCCAAATCTATAGGGAACATACGCATTCACATATATAGTACTTATGAAAAATGTGAGTGTACCATTTAGCTGAGGTGCCAGAGGCTAACCCAGCATAAACTGGGCAAACAAAAATCCTACTTTAGCTCTAAATTCACTAAGCACCCCTTTTGGCGAGCCACTATCTTTCAACCTTCCATCTACAACATTTTATTTATTACATTTATACCCCGCCTTTTCTTTTCATGATTGAAACCCAAGGCGGCTCACATATGCTTCCCAGGCAGTCTCCCATCCAGGCACTGACCAGATCTGACCTTGCTTAGCTTCAGCAGGGTGCTGGCTTCATGCACCTGGTAACTCTGTCCTACTTTATGGGGCTGCTGGGATGTTGCATGTGAAGGTTTTCTGCAATAGAGAAATGCTGAAAATTAAGTCCTACCCATAACTCATTCAATCTGCGGGAACAGCAGGGCCAAGGCAGAAAAAAAGGAGACATATCCCACGACAACATTCTTTCTGCTTTTGCCAATCTGGTGCCCTTGATGCTTTGGACTACAAGCAAACTGCAGTCTGAAGATTTTCTCGCTGCATAGGGGTAATATTGGGCTGCAAAACACTGGGCATATTGCACACTATAATAAATTTCCCTAAAAAAAACCACCACTCTGTGGCCCTATCCATTTTTGAGGGCAGTGAGACATGTACTCAAGCCGAGGAATCATTGGATAGGGGGAGCCTTTCTCTTCCTTCCCCGAGGGCTGTAACTGCATGAAAGTCATGTTACCAGCTAAGGTACAGCTTTTAGATCTTTTGCCAGAGGCGAAGAAACACAATCTTCCTCCACAATTCATCGCCAAACTCCACTTCCTGCTGGCATCCCAACACAACTGAGCATCTGTATCAGGGGTAAAGAACCTGTAGGTCTTTGGATGTGGCTGAAATACAGCTCCTATCCAGAGCTTGGAAAAGTTACTTTTTTGAACTACAACTCCCATCAGCCCCAGCCAGCAAGGCCACTGGATTGGGCTGATGGGAGTTGTAGTTCAAAAAAGTAACTTTTCCAAGCTCTGCATAACCCCTGCCTATAGGTCATGCTGGCTGGGTCTGGTGAGCAGTTGGTGTCCAACATCATCTAGACAGCCACAGGTTCCCCCGCACCATTTACACAGTGCCTTGATGTTCCAAGTGCCCTGTGCAATGTTGCAACCTTTACAGGTGGGTCTGCAGTGCACAGAGAGGTATCCTGGTACTCAGCACCTCCCCTCCATTCCTGGGAAAGCTATACAACTTTCCCGTTTGTGAGAAACATTTGCTACCCAAAGCATGCATGGTGACATACGTGGAAAGCCGGGGCCATTCCAACATTTGTCTACGCCAGTCTGCTCCTTTGCTCTGAAAACAATTGTGTGGGGGTGCACCCGCTTTCCCATCATCCACGCAGAAGGCCTGTGCGCAATCTTCCCGCTACTTGGTCACATTCAATTCCTTGCTGTTTTCTCTAACGGAGTGCCTCACTCTCTCCCCCTGCTGGATGGAGAATGTGCTGCATGGATCCAGACTTCAGCTAAAAAGCTTATGAGCCACCAAACTACTAATGAACTTTCCAGAGTGACAACCTTAGGTCGGTCTGCACCAGTGGCAGCTTTGAAAAGCAAGTCAGCTTATTTAGGCTTTATCTTGATTTCCCAGTCCTGTTGCCCTATTTGCATTACAGGAAGCGGTTCCTGGGCCTCCAAAGCACTGGCGTGGTGGGCTTTTAGGCTGAAAAGACACAAGATTAGTATTAGTGTAGTCGCAGCAGCCTCCCAAGTACAGAAAAGGAAAAAGATATGAAGTTACACAGGCTTGTTTAAGATAACAAGCTCTCTTTCCCAGCTAAGTCACGGATTTCAATTTTCCTGTATAAGCTATTAATGCCTTTTATGAGTCACTTTAAAATGCTGATGCTCCCCAATACAGTTTTCACCCATCCCTGCCCCCCAAAGGGTTTTTGCCTTGAAGAGCAAGTGGCCCAACAGAACAGGCGGGCAAGATGTTTGCCTACCAGGGAAATTGATTGTGAAAGAACTCCACCTGTTGAATTAATACCAATGTAGATCTTCAAAGGCAAAGCCTGGTGGGAGAACAGACCACTACACCCCCTCCAAAAATGTATCTGTCTATCTACATCTGGAATGCAACCAGAAGGGGCCACAGCTCAATGCCAAACCACCCGATTTGCATGCAAAAGTTTCCAGGCCCAAAGGCTCAGGTAGTTGGTGACCGTTTTTCCCATCTGAGGAGCTGGAAAGCTGCTGCTAATACAGCTTCTCTTCAGGCCATGCCTTTTAAATGCTGTTCTCAACTTGCTCATTCTTAATACATCCCCCCCCCAATATAGCTAAGGACTGCACCACATGCCAGAATGGTGACATCTACAGTCTCTGCATTTATAGCCCAATCCCAAATGCATTTGACTACATATTACACACAAGTAAAAATATTCAATGGGTTGAATTCAGCGAAGTACTTCTCAGAGTAGACCCACTGAAGTTAATGAACCTACATTAGTCACGTCCATTAACTTCAGCAGGTCTACTCTGTTGGACTAGCATTGACTACCATCAATGACTCTCTTCTTTTGACGAAAAGCCATTCTGAAGGGGGCAATTAGAGGGAGCAGCAACAGGGATGAGTAACCCTTTTCCTGATCCTGTCCACGCTCCTCCTAAAGCAGCCAAGAGGTAAGCAGACTTCACACACACACACATTTGGAACGCTGCTTGCAGGAAAACCCGCCGCTTAGGGGGTAGTTGAAGCAGTAAAGTTAGGCGGGCTTTAAAGCGCCACAACATTCTATGCAGTCTATGTGGCTACCCCACCGGGACATTGTCCACTCCAAGCAGCTTCTCACGCAAAACAGAGGCTCCCATGTATGCACTCAGCCATTTGCTCCCATCTCCTCTTGGGCTTTTCCATTCTTTCTTGCAATTCAGCTACTTGACTTTGCATCCACTGCTCTGCTGCCAAGGCCCCACAGGGGCTGTCGTTCCAACATCACACTTGCCAGCCTTGGGACAGGAACAAGCTTTAAAGCACCTTAATTCAAAGGTCCACAAACATTTCGCACAAACTGGACTCCCTCCTGTGACACAGTGGGACGTGCTTTAAGCCAACCTTCCCCAACTTGTGGTTTTCTGGATTTTGTTGGGACAACTCCCATCATCCCCGAACATTGGCCACACTGGCTGGGACCAATGGGAATTAGGAGTTAAAAACATCTGGCAGGTGCCATGTTGGAGAAGACTGCTATAGGCTGAAATCAGCAACATGCTTTCAAACAACCTTAAGAGGCTGCTGGATCAAGCCAGTGGCCTATCTAGTCCAGCATCTTGTTCTCACAGTGACCAACCAGATCCCTATGGGAAGCCCACAAGCAGGACGCAAGAGTAACACTCTCCCCTCCTGGGGTTTCCAGCAACTGACATTTCCTCAAGGAAAGGCTATTATTGTATCTGCTTCAAAGGTAGAAGGATGGTACCAGGACTTTCTTGGGGACTGCAAAAAGGAGCCCTTGGCGTATTGGTGTATGGAAAAATGGAAATGGATTGCCTTCAAATCAATTCAGACTTATGGCGACCCTATGAATAGGGTTTTCATGGTAAGCGGTATTCAGAGGGAGTTTACCATTGCCTTCCTCTGAGAGGCAGTGACTGGCCCAAGGTTACCCAGTGAGCATCAGGGCTGTGTGGGGATTCAAACCCTGGTCTCCCAGGTTGTAGTCCAACACCTTACCACTACACCACACTGGCTCTCACGGTGTAAGGAAAAGAACTGTGAAAAGTGGCAGGTTGAGAAATGAAACCACTATTTCACTCAACAAATGTTGTAGCTAAAACATTGACAGTTGCCCATGTTTGCTACACATTAAAATCAATCCCTACTAGTATTTGTTTGCAGAGCATTACATTAGTTACCTGGCTAAAATCCACCCTCTGTCTCAGGAATAAGGAACTGGTAGTCTTCACCATCTTAGTGGGAATCGAGCTCTCATCAGGCCAAGCCAATACGGCCATTGACCAAGGATGATGGAAAGGAAGCATAGCCCAGTAATGTATGGAGGGATGAAGCTTCCCCACTCCTGCTGTGTATAATGGATCCAATGAAACCATACGCTCTCCAGCATTGTTGATGTACACTTGTAAGTTAAGTGGGCAAGTCAGCAGCAATGAATTACTCAAATCTACAGAAGCAACACCAGTGGCATGGATAAAGCTAAGCAAAAACACTGTTCTGGAAACTGAAGGAGACTGGAGAAAAGTCATCTGGAAATTAGATTCAGCACATTTTTGGTTCCAAGGCATAATACTGTACAACAAGAAATGCAGATTTAGAAAAGCAATTCCCATCTGTCAAGATTGTTTACGAGATCTGGCCAAAGCAGGTGGCATATTTATACTGTAGGGCCTACTTACTAGCCCTTTGCATTCCAGCGTTCCGCTAATGTGGCAGCTTTCAATTAGGAGAAATTCCCCATTTTAAAGCTGTTTTTGTGGCATTTTGCAGCATTTTCACGCAACGCACCCCATTATACTCAATGGGTTCCGCTTTACAGCAATTTCCGCTTTACGGCAGCAGTCCAGAATGGAGCCTGCCGTATAAGTGGGGCCCACCTGTATGGTAAATGCAAGACCTGGATAACCTGTAATTACTTGGGATTTACTTCTACATAAGCTTATGATCACTATGTAATGACAGCAAGTCCAATTAAGAATGAGTTGAAAATAAGTATGCAAAATCATCTCATTTTTTAAATCTCTAGAATGCCTACTCCCCAGTTTGTTCATACAATCTCACTGATCTATAGATTAAATAGATGCTTTATACAGTATTCAGACACCTAAATATAATCAGAGTCAGGGACATATTTTTAACCTTGTCACCACTGCCTTCTCTTGCAGATGCAATTTTAAAAGATTGTAAAGAGTCTCATCTGTAGGTGACAAGACAATTGCAGTGCAATTGGACCAGCAGTTCACACACTCCACTGAAGAACCACCTTATTCTTACATTTGCTCCTGTACAATTCAGGGTGTTATGTTGTCTGGTCAGCAACTAGATTTGCAGGATGACTTTGAGGAAGCAAAGGAGAATGTAGGGCCATCTCTCAAAGCAGAAGCCACTACTCTGGAGACAAACACCTCCTGGTTAGCAACATGGGGGAAGGCAAGAGCATCCAGTTTCCAATTCATAGCACAATCCTTGGCTCTGTCCCACTTCAACCTTTTGTCTTTAGTCCACCCCCATCCACTGTTGAGTTAGGATGCGAACCCCTTGGGCATAAGGATATGGCCTTTATTTCTGCTTACGCTCCTCTGTAGCGGCACCACTCTCTAGTACACTGATGGAACTATCGACAATAGCACCATCCAAAATGTCAAAGTAGCTAAGTTGTACAGCACTTCCTTTGCACTCACAAGGTCTAGGGTTCAATCCCCGGCACCCACATTTCAAAGATCCCGCATAGCAGAGATCAGAAAAACCACCAACCATAGACCCTGAATAACCACTGGCAGTCAGAGGAGACAATACATGGATTGATGACTGACCCTATGTAAAAGTACCTAATTTGCCTGTAATAATGTATTGGCCAAAGTTCAGTGAACTTTTAACAGACATTATTTTACAAAAAGGAAACACCAGCAGTGCTTTCAAAATACTTACCACCTTCTACTTACGAATGGATTGCCACTGCAGAGTTGAGGCGAGATATAATTTAAAGAATCTTAAAACAGGATGTTTTTAGATTTTATAGACCCCATAAACTTTTCCCCCAGGTGTTACAGATGTACTTGCTATTAAGGGAAAGGGACCAATGATGAACAAACAAGGGCTGTGTGAAGTGTTTACAGATGGAAACATTCTGAAAAAATTACTTCTTCCCAACTGGCCATGATAAAATTACTGCATCGTCACTTCAAATCCTGTTGGATTAGGGGCTAAGCAGCACACTCTTTTCCATCCAGGCCATTGTTCAGAAAGGATGAATAAAGCCTCAATCACAAAACTCTCTAGCACGAGACCATTAAGAGACAAAGGCGTATGCGTAGAAGCCACATTTCATGTTCTCTGCTTGGGTAATTCCTGAAAGAGAATGCAGATCTAAACATTAAACACTCTGTATTTCTCATTAATTGCTTTAGTCCAGGAGTGGAGAACCCATGTCTCCTCCAGGTGATGTTGGACTAAAACACCCTTCATCACTGACCATTGGCCATGCCTGGTTGGGGCTGATGGGTGTCCAGCAATGCGTGGAGGTCCACAGGTTTCCCGCTACCCCTTAATGTTGTCATGTAGCCCCTCAGGGTTTATTTTAATGTGCAGCTAGACACATCTTGTGCAGTGTCAAACAAAACTGTGCAGTGTAAAGTAAGTTTTTCTGCAAGTGAGCCTATAGGACTTAAGGAACAATGCAGTTTCTAAAAAAGAAATATTAATAGGATACTATGGGACTAATTACTTGACTAGTTCACGAGCGGGCAGTGTGCTGGTTGCTTGTGACGTAAGGAAAAAACTTGGAATCAACTCTGTAGCCACTCAGCTAGAAAGACACTTCTGCAGATCAAAGAGCTCCACCTACCCAGCCTACCAATGTACTACAGCCAAGGATTTCTAGACAGGTCGGCTAGTAGCTTTGGTGGATTTATTTTGCAAGCCTGTTCCATGCCCCATGCAAGACACCTGGCTCAGTAACAATTCAATACTCTGCATGTTCACCCACAAGCAAGACTGTTTAATGGAGCTTCCTGTGTAAGGCTGCAATCCTAGGCATTCTAATTTGGGAGAAAGCCCCACTGAACACAGTGGGGATTACTTCTGAGTAAACACACATAGAACTGTGCTGCATGTCTGCTAATCAGTTTAACATGGCCATACCACCACCACTGGATTATACCCTACTTTTTCCATTAACTGGCTCAGCATGCGTATAACATTTCAAATCCCAAATGCACATTCAGGATTAAAAACGGGACTACTTCATTATATTATTTTGTGTAAACCAGGGATGGTTAACTTTTTTCAGCCCAAGGGCCCCACTGACAGTCAGCCACCCCTCTGAGTTCCATGTGCCTGTTGTGAAGGGGGTCAATGTATGCACATGCATGTACAAACACCAGACATGCAGCCACACTCGTACATATATCATCACACGCAAACAAACGTGCAGATGCACACACAGACTACCAACATTTCTAGCCCTTCCCACTCCAGTAATTGGGAGAGCTCGAAACACAGCCTTTTTGTGCAAAGTAAAAGCTGATGTTTTCAGTCTCAGTGCTGGGGTTTTGTTGTTGTTATGTGCCTTCAAGTCTATTACGACTTATGGCAACCCTATGAATCAGTGACCTCCAAGAGCATCTGTCATGAACCACCCTGATCAGATCTTGTAAGTTCAGGTCTGTGGCTTCCTTTGTGGAATCAATCCATCTCTTGTTTGGCCTTCCTCTTTTTCTACTCCCTTCTGTTTTCCCCAGAATTATTGTCTTTTCTAGTGAATCATGTCTTCTCATGATGTGTCCAAAGTATGATAACCTCAGTTTCATCATTTTAGCTTCTAGTGACAGTTGTGGTTTAATTTGTTCTTTGTTGTTGTTGTTATGTGCCTTCAAGTCAATTACGACTTATGGCAACCCTATATATCAGCAATATCCAACAGTATCTGTTGTGAACCACCCTGTTCAGATCTTGTAAGTTCAGGTCTGTGGCTTCCTTTGTGGAATCAATCCATCTCTTGTTTGGCCTTCCTCTTTTTCTACTCCCTTCTGTTTTCCCCAGAATCATTGTCTTTTCTAGTGAATCATGTCTTCTCATGATGTATCCAAAGTCCAGTGACAGTTCTGCTTTAATTTGTTCTAACACCCAATTATTTGTCTCATCAGAGACATAAAAAGCCTTCTGCTTGCTGTTTAGAGGTCTTTTCTAAAGTTCATACAGAACAATTTATCTCCCTATCAGAGATCAGGAGATAAAGCTGTGGTGGCGATGATGGGTGCTGGCAGGCCAGTTCCTGTGGCTTGGTGGGCCACGGGCTAGTCACTCCTGGCATAAACAATAGAAGATGAATTAACAAAGGAGTAAAGCAGTGTTTTTCTTCTCTCCTATAGTCTTCATATCCAATGTCAACCACCTCAGACCCTATGATTGGCAGGTGAGGCCTTATTGGTGGTGCTGCCACTGAGTGCTCTCCAGTTTACACTGCCCTGTGACAGGGCCTTTCAGTGGTGGCCCTCCCGCGAGGTGCATCTGTCTCCATCACTACTGACTTTCAGGAGGAATTTGAAAACATTTCTGTTTACCCAGGCAGTTGGTGGCTGAAGGGGATTGTTCCTGGCAGTCTTCCCGGATGAAAGAATGTTTTTAACTGCGTTTTAGAATGCTTAACTGCAATTGTGTTTTGCAACATTTTAAACTGTTTCTCATATGCTTTTGTTTTTCCTTGTCAAATTGTTTTGGTTCTGTTTGCCACCCCTGGCTCCTCCGGGAGGAAGGGCAGAATAGACATTCAATAAATAACTGTGTGTGCAAAGCTGAAATTTTTACAATACCATGGACAAAAAGACTAAGAAGCAAGAAGCTTAAAGATCTCTGGCCTGGAGGAGACATTCCCAAAACAAAATGGCCCAGGTCTCACATACACATTTGCAGCCTCTGATTACTTGTCACAGGTTCTTCACTTCCAGGCAACAATTCCTAAAGGATAATAATATTAATAATAATGTATTTTATGTGAGGTACCTCTAAAGCTTCACTGCTTGATGGTTAAGGTTTTGATATTGCTTAATGCAAAACAACCCCTTCCATTTTCTCCTTCCCCAATGCAAAATGGCATTCTTAGCAGTTTATCATAAAACAGGTTAATAATCACTCCCTCACCCACATGCTAAAATTAACACTGTAAAGCTAGGTGTTATCCCTAATTTGTCCTTACCCTTTCAGTTACTGCCTTGTTATATTTGTTTACACTCGACTTTTATGTTTTCTAAATAAATTTGTTAGCCACCTGAAATGTTTGTTAAAGAACAAACAGGTTGGGTATTTATGTTTTGTAATAGTAAATTTAACTGATTAAAACTCTGAAACCTCACAATTACAATATACAACCCCCACACCCAAACTAGCACAATTGTGTGTGTGTTATGTGCCGTCAAGTCGATTTCAACTTACGGCGACCCTATGAATCAGCGACCTCCAATAGCATCTGTCATGAACCACCCTGTTCAGATCTTGTAAGTTCAGGTCTGTGGCTTGCTTGATGGAATCAATCCATCTCTTCTTTGGCCTTCCTCTTTTTCTACTCCTTTCTGTTTTTCCCAGCATGACTGTATTTTCTAGTGAGTCATGTCTTCTCATTATGTGCCCAAAGTATGATAACCTCCATTTCATCATTTTAGCTTCTAAAAATATAGCATAACATAGATCCCTCTAATAGCCTTAAAATTTTAACACAATCTAAACTATTGTATGTATTATTTATTTGTGACAGGGAATTCTACCCCAACCTTCAAGAAGGATCCCTGGGTGTCCAAATGAAAAAAATTAATTTTTAAAGCTGCAAGCCTATACCCACTTACCTACCTGCAAGTAAGCTCTGTGGGACTTACTTCTGAGTAGAGATGCAGAGTTGCACTGAAGGCATGTGTTGAGTGGGCCTCAAAATGGTTGACAAGAGAGAACACCTGAACTGGAAAATGGGGGGGAAATTCTCAAAAGTTAAAATTGCTATAACTCAACTGTTTTTCATAGAATTAAAAAAAAACTTGGCTAAATTAGGAACACAGGAAATTGCCTTATACTGACCCAGACCATTGGTACATCTAGCTCAGTATTGTCTACACTGACTGGCAACTGCTCTCCCGGATTTCAGACAGAGTTCTCTCCCAGCTGAACCTGGAGATGCCAGGGATTGACCCTGGGACATTCTCCATGCAAGACAGATGCTCTAATGTAAATGTACTGCCTTCAAGTCGATTCTCACTTATGGCGACCCTATGAATAGGGTTTTCATGAGGCTGAGAGGCAGTGACTGGCCCAAGGTCACCCAGTGAGCTTCATGGCTATGGGAGAATTCGAACCCTGGTCTCCCAGGTCATAGTCCAACACCTTAGCCAGTATCCTGAGCTGGATAGATTCTCAGCACCGTATGTCATGCCAATAGGACCAGTTCTCTTAGGGTGTGTGAATACTTTACATTTAAAGCACATGAATTTCCCTCATAGAGCCACAATTCCCAGCACCCTTAACCAACTACCATTCCCAGGTAATGTGCTCTAGATGCTTTAATCTGGATTCCCGCATTGAGCAGGGGGTTGGACTCGATGGCCTTATAGGCCCCTTCCAACTCTACAATTCTGAGGTGTAAGGGGTGCACACAGCCTTATTTTTACAACTGGAGAAAGCTGCATCCAGAGAAACTCAAACTGTCTCTGACCTGCACAAGAGCTTATACCACAGTGCCATCCTAACTCAGAAGTAAAGTTAAGTTCAAGGAGATTTTGCACCCAGGCAGGCGCATACAGGACCACGAAGGAGCTTCCGCTAAACACAGCGGGGCCTCCTCACCTGCTTTAAGCATCGACCTGCGTATCTTGCTACATAAACCTCTTATTCTATTTTTAATACTGTCGTATTATGGGAACCCGACCCTGCAGGGTGGAACCATCAACGAAGGGAGGCAACCGGGGAACCGAACTCGGCACTCCCACGGCCGCCGAAGCGAGCGCTGTAACCTCTAAGCCACCCGCAGACGGCGCGGACCGCCCGTCTCTAGGAGTACCTAAGAAGGGGCAGGAAGACGCAGCCGCGTTCAAGCCTAGTGCTCCCATGGCAACGCCGCAACCCTCGCCAACCCCAGCGCCTGCCCATCCCTCAGTTATTATAAAGGGGAGGGGGAAAGAGGAGGAGACCCGAGCAATTACCGAACGCACACCGAGGGCTTTTGACCCTCGCCCCTATTATCGCTGAACGACATTCGCTTCTTTCCTCAGCCGCATCCTCCGGCTCTTTTCTCTCCCAGTCTTCTCTTCCCCCTCACGCCGACATTTTGAACCCGGCTTCCTAAAGCCGCTTCTTCTCCCCTCAGGACGCCCGCTGCGAACTCCACAGACCCCCTTGCCGCCGACAATATGGCCGCTCTGAAAGAAAACGAGAGTGTATGCTCGGTTCACGAAGCCTGAAGCCACTCCCTCCGTCCCCGCTTTGGGGTTGTCCTCCTTCTGAGGCTGCGCCGCGCGGAGGTTGACGGAAGTCGTAGTTCCCCGGACGCCTATACGTGTTGGGCAACCATACATCGGAACTACATTCCCCAGAAATCCAAAGGACGTCTATGGGGCCAATGAGAAGGCTCTGGTATTCCCTGCCCCCCCTCTCTCCCCCCCTCCAAGGTCCCTGAGTTACAGAAGGATGATGTAATTGCAAAGCGGGCGAAGGGCGGAGCGTTGCTCCTGCGCTGCAATTCACTGTGCCATATCCCGATCCGTGTGCAGCCTCCTCCCCCTGCTGTTGGTGCTTCCAGCAACCAGGGCACCAGCAGCAGCAGCAGCATCGACTGCAAAAAGGGGCGGGAGTGGGTGGCTTGGTCGGTGGGGAGGAAACAACGCGCACACACCTCTCTCCACAGTTTGCATCCCAAGGGAGCAGCTTTGCCCCATGTCTAAGTGACTTGAGTTCCAACCTGGCCTCTTGGTTTATGTTTTTTGTACAGGGCAGGGAGCAGCAATCCCAGACCAGGTGAGTGATGCGATGCCTTTATTATCAATATGATCTTCTCCCTTGCAATATTTTCTTTAAGTCTCTCTAAATGGGAAACGTGCTGTGGATGTATGCACTGACGAGGATGCTTTGTCTCCTGGTTTTTCTGTCTCTCCCCCCCGCCCCCCACTTGGATGCAGAACCGCCCAAAACAAAGTAACAACGATAACGATCCGTCTCTAACTCTTGATTTTATTTATGAACCCTACCGCAAAGCCTTGAGTTGTCTGCAAACCCGGTGTTTCTCCTTCCTTTTTCCTCCTTCTCCTGTCTTATTTTTTTTTATTTGGGGGGCGGGGAGAGATTACATGTGCAGAATCCCTACAGAGAGGGACGGGCCGGCATAATGCTTATCAGACACTGTTCCTTCCCGCCTTTCCAGATGTTGGGGTGTGAGTGTCTGGGGTGATTGCAGCTCCTAATCGAGGTGTTAATTGAACATAGCCGTGGATGTCTTTTTGGGATGGGGGTGGGAGTCGGGGGACAGTCTGATGAAGGGAATGACACATTGAATGGTTATTGGATGCGAAAGAGATGATTTAATGCAAGCTTCGAAGACTCGAGTCAGCTCCTTGCCGGTCACTCCTGTCCTCTCTCCTTTTCCACCCCCCCTTTTTTTTGAAAGATTAGTACAGAATATAGGCATGTGTGTGTTTAAATGTCAGAAATGTTTACTATGGGAAACGGTTTTCCTTTTGTAAAAGATGACATAAGTAACCGTCACAGTGAGAAGCAAGTGGTGTTTAAAATAGCCGGGGGGGATCCCCCCCAAAACCCCACATCCTGTGCATATTTTAGTGGGGCTTAGGCTGCACTCCTAAGCACACAGTGGGATTTGCTTCTGAGTAAACACACATAGGATCACACTGTCATTTCCCAGGAAGGCTGCCATTCTACACTCACTCAGAAGTTTGAATGAAATAGGACTTGTTTCCACCAAGTGAGCATGCATAAGATTGGCCTATGAGACACATGTTTACCTGCCTGTAGGAAAGGCTGCAGTCCTAAGAACATTTACTAGGAAGTACATATCCAAAAAAGATTCATAGGGTCAGCATAAGTCCTAATCGACTTGAAGGCATATAACAACAGCAAAGTTTCATTCAACTCAGTAGGACTTGTTTCTGAGGAAGCATGTGTCAGGTTCCATTGCATATCTGATACATTGCAATGAGCTTTTGTTTTATTTTTGCAAATGTTTTCCCCTCCCTGCCCCTGCCTGGCTGCTAACAGGCTTAGAATCTGAATGTGTATGTTTGTGTTCCGCTCCAAAAAAACTTTGGCTACGCTCTAATGACAGATTCCAAATGACCATATGCAAGCTATAAATTGTCATAGAAGTGGCTCAAGACCAGTTTTATTTTTTTGGCAAAAAAAAAAAAAGTGCCTAGTTGCAATTGATCAGAATTGGTCACTGTTCTAAATCCTGCCAAGATGCTCAGAGAGATGGAGGGCCCTGGGAATGTGAGGTGAGATGCCTGATCGGTGAGGGGAAAAACAAACATTGACACAGCAAAGACTTGGGCTGTTCACTCTTTCTCCTGCGGGCTGGCTAGCTTGCTTCTTAAAACAGATTGAAAGATTCCTAATGATTCTCTTCATCTTTTGGGGAATCCTCTTCAGGTTTTGTGAAGGTGGATCTGAAGCCCGATCCTCAGAGGTGTCACTGAGTAGAACGGGATTTGCTCCCAAGAAAGTTTGCACAGATTGCAGCATTACTTTCTTGATCTGTTTCAGATACTTGGGTACCCTGTCAAATAAACTGTAGCCTTTTTAACAGCTAGATGGTTGCAATACCTGTGTTTCTGATAAGGCTGCATTTTAGGTGAGGAACATCAGAGTTTCCCCATTATTAATTGCATTAATAGTGTGTGAATTTGCAGAACTAAATGTGGAGCCTCCCTCTCTTTCTCTTGGATTGAGAAGCCAGTGGAGAAAAATTAGATGAAATATGTCACTATTTCCCCCCCCCCAAAAAAATTTGGAGTTGTGCGTGGTTGAGAAAGTGAGTTGCGTTCACTGTGGATCGTCCCTTAGCCATGAACTCACTAGGTGTCTTGAGTTTGGAGCCCCAGCCCACCATATTAGTGGGGGGATCATAAGGTTTATTATTCTAACTTGCAAAAACTCCTGATTGTCCATTCAGTTTTTTCCCATACCAAGTGCTTCCACCAGCAGAAACATGCTGTGTAGGCAGGTAAATGCACCATGCACTGAGAGGCTATACTTGTGGTAAGGAGCTGTAAAAACACTGTGTTCCCTGCATACAGTGTTGACCCAAGGAAGGGATTTTCTACAGCCTCCATACAGTAGCATCTAAATTAGCACTGTCAGCTGCTGTTCCAGTGCCTGTTCCTCCTACCCACTCAGGAGGCTTACCTGGCAGGGATGGGCAGCAGCGGCACTCTGATCAGTGCTGGGCTGCTTTTTCATGTCCTGCAGTGGCCCTGATGTAGCATCACTTCAGGGCAATGTGGGACATTAAAGTGGCAGCTCTCCAGATTCAGTTGCCCAGCAGTGATCAAAGGGCGTCAGGACAAGGTCAGCAGTGGGCCCTTCTGGAGTTCCAGGACCCTAGCAGCTACCCAAAGATGCTGCATCCTGACACGGGCTCCGAAGTACTGATCCTAGGCATGCTAACTTGAAAGTAAGTTCCACTGATTTCTCTATGATGCGCCTTCGTGACAGAGCCCAAGCTTTGCATGTGTGAGGTCATAGCTTCAAGCCACGGTATCTCCAGCTGAAGGACTTTGGTTGGCAGGGCTGGGAAAGAGCTCTGTCTGAGACTCCGGAGAGCTGTTGCCAGCCAGTGTAGAGCAGAGATGGGAAACCACCAGATATTGTTGGACCACAACACCCTGCAACTATGGGCCATGCTGGCTGGGAATGACCGGAGTTATAATAATAATAATAATAATAATAATAAATGACTGTATTATCCGCCTTTCATCCAGTGGTCCCAGGGTGGGTTACAACTTTTAAAACACATAATTAAAAACAGTTAAAAACAACCTAAACAATCTCACAGAAAATAGGATGGGTCCTAAAAATATGCATCTCAGGTGTCAAAGGCCAGGGTAAAAAGTTCAGAGTCCAACAACACCTGAAGAGCCACAAGTTCTTCATCCCTGGTGTTCATGATACTGAAGAAGATGGACCCATGGTCTGACTTTATATAAGGCAGCTTCCTGTATTCTTCCTTCATTGCTGGAATTTTAGACGATAACCTCCTTTGGCACCATAGAATCCCAAGAAATGCAAGGATTGCTTCCAAATGACTGTATCCTAGACTGTAGCCTGAGTTGGAAGCAAGCTCATTGGCAAGCGGTGGGATTTACTACTCAGTATATTTTGGACCCAAGCAGTGCTTGAATGGGGATGAGGGCAGAGATGCCTAACTTTCCCTATTACCTTTTAGCTCTGTCCCCCTTAGCTACTAGGTTTAGAATCCTTTGGGAGGGCATTAGAGGATAGGGTTAAAATTGGGAGGAGGCAGGTAGTGGGGATTGTGGCTTTCATTAAGAGCCCCAATTACAGAGGAAGAGTCTTCCTCTATAATTCAAGCAATTGACGAAAGCATTATCTGGAATAACGTGTTTATTCAAAGGTAAAAAAATCCCATTGATTTCAGCTGCTCTTCTGAGTAAAGCATACAGAGGACCACAGCTGTAATGTGTGTGCGATCTGTCATAAGTGGATTGTATGTCGGGCGTCATTGTGTTGGTTCCTGCCCAGAGTTCATTTGCTGCAAGGGAATGTCTCAATTGAATCCATATGGAGGGCTCGGGATCCGTTCCAGCTGCCTCTCCTTGCCACTACTGCATAGATTTGATCCTGCGCTTCCCTTGTGTAACTGACACTGCTTTGTCCTCTGGCAAACTTTGCTTTGCCGAGGGGCTGCGTGACATGAGTTCGGGATGAACAATGAGCCCCCTGTTCCCGAAGATTGACGCGTTTGTAAACACTGACACAATGGCCGCAGAGTCAATATTGCAGCACATACTATTTGATATCTTTTTTTTTAATCCTTTGAGTGCAATTCCTGAGGGATAAACATTCGTCAGCCCAATCTCCTTGCGTTTATATTTTATCTGATCTCTTTTCCTTCCTCCCTTATTGTTGTTAAAGTAGAGGAACAATAAAGCAACAGCCCAGATCCCTTCTGTTTGCCGCAGATTTTTTAAAATGTCTTTTGTGCTTGGAATTGCTTCTTTTATTTTACTCTCTCCCCAGCCTCCTACCCGCAGCTTTTCTTGGCAAAGTGGGGATTCTGGAATATACAGTTTCCTGCGTTGGCTATAAAAGGTTTTTTCTTGGAGTGATTTTTGTTGGCTTTGAAGGACAAGCTTTGAAAGTGCAGCCTGATAAGTATGTGCTGGGGGCTTCCTTGGTGAACTGGCAATATGTGAGTTATGAGAAAAGTATGCAAGGACTTTAAGGAAAAGGGCGTGTTGGAGTCTCCAGTCCAAATATAGCACTTTTGGAGCAAATGTTGTTCATATAGTTGTTAAAGTCATTTGTGTTACTGTGGGCTTTGTTGTTGTTTTTTAAAAAATGTTCTACTCCTTTTGTTCCAAAGGTCTGGGATGGGTGGGTAACCAGAGCTTGGAAGTAACTAGTTACAAGTAACGAATTACTTGTAATTCATTACTTTTTTGAGGAATGAGTGGGTAATTCCTTTACATTTTGATTGTAATAGAACTAGGAGTAATCTTACTACTTTTGTGGAGTAATTGTAACGTTTCCAGAATTACTTTGGGGA